>NC_134834.1:186650895-187387699 GCF_004210375.1 Tachypleus tridentatus | reverse complement strand
CAGACACACCTTTATAGATAGAAGAATGTATACAATGTTCTTACAAAAGAAATGCTTTGTTCTTTTTTTATGTAACACAAAATACTTCCAAACCTCTCTTTTTTTTGTTATGACCTTTCAAAATCTTCAAGCATCAAACTCGTATTAGATCGCACATTTAAACAGAATTTGTACAGTTTTGGAAACTAGAAAGCCTGTTAAAAGTACCCAAACTAGAGAGGTGTGTGAATGTTTGTTGGAGGCAACCAAAGAATATATATATATAAAAGGAGAGAGAGAGAGGAATGGGGTGGCCTTTCTTACCTACTAGCGGCTCTTGATTTATAGGACTTAATAGCTGGCTGGGGAGACGCGGGAGCACGTGAACCGCTAAGTCCGTGGTCATTAATTACAAGCTTAAGACAGCGAGGGCATATGGTAGATTCCGGCTGGACACGAGAACGACTAAAAATTCTTCAAAGAAGTAAAAAAAAAAAAATCCAGTTTTTCTTCAGAAGAACTTTCACTACACCGTATTACAAGGAAATAGGACAGTCTGATAAATGTGTAAGGATTACATAAAATACGAACAACGAGAAGTGTACTAGAAACTTAGAAAAAAACAAATATATATGTGTATATCACACGTACACACACACACACACACACAATATATATATATATATATATATATATATTTCTTTAGATAAACTTTTGAATGTTAAAATTGTTACTGAAAGAACTGATAAAACTATAGGGATCAAACATATAATTCAAATTACGGAACTGAAAATACAAAGACCTTTGTTGTCGAGAGCTTTATCGGAGGTTTCTCAACTTAGGAAACTAACTCGATACTTCGAATTTCCTTGCGTAAACAAATGGGAAACATTTTATAGTTTAGATAGTCGACAATGGCGTACGTGTGCATAATGTGGCTACAACATTGAAAACAACTTCCAGCAATTACACGTATACGTGTAAACCGTAATTCTTTCTCTTTAATCTCGTCTTATGTTTTTCGATTAGTTGTTAAATATCAGCTTTTTGCTGCAGAAGACAAACCAGAAGAACAAGAAAAGGCAGACTGTAAATACTTAACTACATAACAGTAGTGGTACAATTATTAGAATCTGTTCATCTATATATTGTAAGCAAGAAACTGATGAGAAGGTAATGACTCAAGTGTTATAATATGTTTATCTAGATATTGTGAAAAAGAAACACCAATACGGACGTAACTCAAGTGCTATAATATGTTTGTCTAGATATTGTAAGCAACGAATACTGGTGTGAACGTAACTCAAGTGCTATAATATGTTTGTCTAGATATTGTAAGCAACGAATACTGGTGTGAACGTAACTCAAGTGTTATAATATGTTTGTCTAGGTATTGTAAGCAACGAATACTGGTGTGAACGTAACTCAAGTGTTATAATATGTTTGTCTAGGTATTGTAAGCAACGAATACTGGTGTGAACGTAACTCAAGTGTTATAATATGTTTGTCTAGGTATTGTAAGCAACGAATACTGGTGTGAACGTAACTCAAGTGTTATAATATGTTTGTCTAGGTATTGTAAGCGAGGCATACTGGTGTGGACGTAATTCATGTATTAGCACACTTACGTTTAAATACTGTAAATCAGGAACTCTAGTCTAAATGCAAGATAATTATTAAGACACGCCCTTCTAGATATTGAACTGTATCACTTTTACTCTTTACTGCTAGGACGATGGTGGAGACACCTACATTAAGTGTGATGAGACGGTTTTAGTTTAACTGTTAACTAGTAAGTCACTGTATCCACTTCAATTTTATATTAAATAATTTCAGTTTAACTGTTAACTAGTAAGTTACTGTATCCACTTCAGTAGTTGGTTAATGATAACTATATTGTATTAACTCACCAACTGAAGTGAAAGTTAGCTAGTACAGACAAAAACGAAACAACTCTTATCAGAACAGTTCACAGTTATCATTAGTACAAATATGGCTTTTTGATAACGTCACCCTGGTGGGTGATTTATTAGATATCAAATTTTCAAGACTCATAATCTGAGGGTAGCTGGTTTGAATCCCCGCGCCCCACTAAACATGCTCGCCCTTTCAGCCGGGAGGGCGTTATAATGTGCGGTCAATCCCATTATTCTTTAGTAAATGAGTAACCCAAGAGTTGGCTGTGGGTGGTGATGACTATCCGCCTTTCCTCTAGTCTTATTGAATTAGAGACGGCTAGCGCAGATAGCCCTCGTGTAGCTTTGCGCTAAATTAAAAAAAACAACAAAATAAAAAACAAAGAAAGCTTCCGGGTACTGTTTTAAAAATGTTCGTTTTTGATATATTTATGTTTAAGATCGTTAAGTATAGTAAACAAGTGAGTTTTCTACAGGATCATATAGATTGTGAATGGGTCTTTTTTGTTGTTGTTGTTGTTTTCAATCTTTACTTACGGGAGCTAATTATTATGGATTAAATCTCCACTGACAGACAATAAGCGTTCTTTCATACTATTGTCGATGCATGATAAAGAATATTACATGTAGCTACACAAATAATTACATTACCACCGAAAATATTGATAAGAGAAAGGGTACTGTTTTTATGAATCAATGTTTTCTAATTGTTGTGGTCTTTAAGCGTTTCTGTGTATTGACTTACGACGTTAAGTATTTCTGGGGTATTTGTTATACATAATTGGCTTCGTTAATTTGTGAGAGTAACTTTTTACTGTTGAATTTGTCCTTCCCCTACCCACAGTGGTAAGTCTGATGGACTTATAACTCTGGAAACCGGGTTTCGACACCTGTCGTGGGCACAGTACAGATAACCCATTTGTATCTTTGTGCTCAACTAGAGGCAATAAGAAATAGTATCTGATATTTGTAATTACCTTATTTTTGACCAGAAGCTGTTTGTAATCAGCATTTTATTTTTTATTTTTAGGAACAAAGAGACCGACAGAAATTTTCAACTAACAAAGTAAAATTTAATTTAATTATTCTGAGAACTTATTAAAGAAAGCAAAGAACAATAAGTTATAATATGTCAACTGCACTGTACCTACCTAATCTAATGCCGACGAAGCTTTCTATGTTAGGCCTAAGTTTACATGTGATTATGTAATCGTCTGTATTGTGACAGCTTAACCAATCAAAAACACTGTCTCATTTGGAATTTTCCAGCTCACCATTATTATTTTTTTCTCTTATAACTGAAACTATCATTTTTTTTACAGCATCCCTATCCGTCAGAGGACCAAAAGAAGCAGTTGGCACAAGACACCGGTTTGACCATTCTTCAAGTGAACAATTGGTTAGTTTTGAACCCTGTTTGATTTTAATTAGCATGGTAATTTGCGTTTTCTAACACGTGGAGCACGACGAATTAGAATATATTTACAAAAAGTAAATAAATCACGCCTATTATTAAAGAAACGAATCAATCGATTTAATTAACAATTATTGAAATTGTTCGTGCAAATTTGCCTCAAAGAATAATAACACTATGTAAGAACATTTTAAATTTTTCTTGTTTCTGGGCAGAAAGTGTTATTTTCCAGTTGCTTATGCCTAAAGTAAATGGAAAAGACCTATTTTTCTATTCAAACTTGGCTTTTGTGACCTGGGTAATGAAAATTTCAAATTTACCCATTTTTCCAGAACATTCCATATAGATTCAGTGCTAAGCAGCTGATAGAAAATTTTCTCGAACCTACAAGAATTTTCTAGAATGTTGTAGAATGTACGAGAATTTTCTAGAACTTTTCATAGTAATATATATATATATATATATATACAGGGCTCACCACTTCAGTTTACTTCCAGCTGCCTAAGTGAACGCATAGACCTATCTGATTTTATCAGAGATGGCATCAAGAAGCCTTAAAGCTGTGCTACTCCATAATGGGAATAAGTATTTGTCTTCACCTAGCTTATTCCCTGCACCTCAAAGAGAAATACAACAGCATCAAGACCTTGCTAGAAGCCTTGAAGTATGATGAGTATGGCTGGGAGGTTATTGGAGACTTCAAAATGGTGGCATTCCTGATGGGTCTCCAAGGAGGCTTTACCAAGTTTTCCTGTTATCTTTGCTTTTGGGACAGCAGGGACACCGCAGCGCACGACAACAGGAAGCACTGGTCACAACGACCGAGTTCTTTGTGAGAAGGTACAATGTCAAGTGTAAAACACTAGTGGACCACCAGAAAGTGTTGTTCCCACCATTGTACATAAAATTGGGTCTTATGAAACAATTTGTCACAGCTCTTGATATGGAGTCTGCAGCCTTCAAGTACCTTCGAGACTTCTTCCCTAAGCTGCCTGAGGCAAAAGTCAAAGCTGGTGTCTTCGTTGGACCACAAATAAAGAGTGCAAAAATTCCCCAAGAAGCTCAGTAAGAAGGAAGAAAAGGCTTGGGGCAACTTTGGTTCGGAGCTTCTTTGGCAATCACAAGGCCGAAAATTATATGGAACTGATTGAGGCTCTGGTGAAGAACTACAGCAAAATGGGCTTTAGGAAGTCCCTGAAAATCCATATCCTTGACGCACAATTTGGTAGATTCAAGGAGAACATGAGAGCATACTCAGAGGATCAAGGCGAGCGCTTCCACCAAAATATACTGGATTTTGAACGCCGCTACAAAGAAGCGTATAACGAAAACATGATGGGAGATTACATTTGGAGGCTGATACGTGAAAGTGATTTATATTACAGTCGCAAATCTTGAAAAACTACTCACTTTAAACATTTTTGTTCATTTTTGTATAACTTTAGTATAAATACATGTAAATCTTGATTCATATGTTGTTTTATTCAAACCTTATGTAAATGAAAATGTGAAAATTTGCCTGTTTTTACATAGAAAATGGGTTAATTTCTAAATTTCATTATCCAAGTCACAAAAGCAAAGTTTAAAGGGAATAATGACCATTTTCTGTACTTTTACAACATAAGCAATTGAGAAATAACACATGCTATCCAGGAACAAAATTTGTGTTATATAGTGTTATATAATTCACGTCCCCGCCGTTGCATTTCGAAAGAAGCAACGTATGCACAGATAGTAGAATCATATTTAAAATGGCTTTTAATTTAAAACTACGGACGCTGTAGCGAGAAACATGAAAACGTAGATTTTTCTTTACGAAGTGTATCTTCAAGAGAATGTCCTGTTCGTCTGTATAACTGTATTTGTTATTAATTTATCCTTATTTCTATCTCTGTCTATCCGCATAACTACCTACTTTTAGACTTCGAACTGATAGAAAAGTCAAAACCGGTTACGATAATAGACGTAGGACTCCGTAACAGTTTTGTATAGTGACATGCGGACACTTTGTTGTCTGTTTCACAGATTTATTCGCACGCAAATAAACAACTATTGACTTATATTATTCACTTCAGTCACGAATTTGTAAAGCAGACAAGAATCTCTTTGGTAATAATATTGGAATTTCTTTGTAAGAAAAAATAATAGGTTATTCTATTTTTACGTCGTTCAAGGTTGATAATGATTTATTCATTGGTTGTAACCTTATCCAATGGCGTTCATTCTATTCTACGTATAAATTAACCAACTGTGAAACTATAAAAACAGCTGTGTGTATACTTAATGAGTTAAAAACGAGAAAACTTTTAACAATAGAATACTCACCGTTATATTTAATGTGGTTTATCTCTCGTTAAAAACTGTAACTGGGTATGATAAACAATTATAACCATTGTGTCCATAGAAGATATATATATTAATATGAGTATATCACTTACGCCATTTTTTTTTTTTTTTTAATATACGAGTAATCCTAACTAGCTTATTTCAGTTGAGAATTATAATTTATTTCGGACCGGTTAGAGAAGTGTCAAGAATAGCCAATGGCCAAGCAAGGTTCAGTATCGACACCTGTGACCTCTGTTACATCATTTTTTTCATGTGATGTAATTTTTAACATACATAACTACATACTCAGTGTAACGATATTCAACTTCACGGTCCCTTATCTTGTGGTCAGGCAGGTGACCGCCATCCCTTAATAAGATGTCTTCCGGCAATCAATTGCTATTTCTCTTGCTGGACAGGAAGCTCGCGTATCTGCTTTGGTTGAAAACGATTGGTTTCGGAAATGTGTATGGTTAGTAAAGGGCGTCTACAGAAATACTACACACACACACACACACACACACATACAACTATTTACTAGCAAGGGATATAACATTTAGAAACTTACGGAACACCGAATTCTGTTTCTATTTAAAAACAGTTCTAAACATCAGTTTTTTAATGAAATTATAGTGAAAAAACCAACAATGAATGATTATTTCACTTTTCTTTAAACCTAAATAACTAATACAATAACTTATAAAAACAACGTGTGTCTTTTGTTTCAAATCTTGTTGGTGCTAGGACATCTACAAAGTTAACACAATAACTTCCGAATTACAAAAGTAAACACGGCCTGAATAACTTCGAAATAAGTAACTAAAAAGAAAAGTTAAATGTTTACTTCGAAATTGAGAGGATATGATACCCTCTTACTGCTGGTCTTACTAGTAACAAAATTATATAAGAGGTTTGTTTGAGATTCTTTCTATTTGCTGTTGTGATCAATTCGACTTACTTAACATTCTTTATAGTTAAAACGAAACACTTTCATCAGGCTCTACCGTGAAGATTCGTTCTATGGATTCCTGTTAGTTAATGGGTTTAAGAACCGTCGTGCAGAGCTACATAAGAGTTATCTGTGATAGCAGTTACTAATTATGAGCTAACAGACTAAACAGAGAAGACTGTTAGTCAACAGTGCCCGCCGCCAGCTGTTGAGTTACTCTTTTATGGCTGAACAATAGGATTTGATCACTACTCTTATAATACACCTCTGGTCCCCATAGTACGAAACGCGTTTTTAAGGTAACAGGATGCGAACTAGAAATTCTCAGATTCACAATTCTGGCAGTTTAATTACTGGGACACGCCCAACCTTCTGTTGAGAAAAAATAAAGGTAGCCGCGACTATTACATTATATTAGATAAAACTATTACCTTGCTAGTCCGGTTGCGCCGGGTAATGGTCCTGTAGTTCACGTGCACCGATTCAAGTTCAAAGATTCAAGGTTTTCACCAATATTTTTTGAATGTGTTATAAGAATTATGGTCAGTTCTGCCATTCTGTTAAAAGCTGGACAAAGCCCTTCTGGCAACTGATTTGCTTGTTTATTGAATTTCGCGCAAATCTACACGAGGGCTACCTGCACGTCCCTAATTTAGCAGAGTAAGACTAGAGGGAAAGCAGTTAGTCATCACCGCCAACTCTTGGATTACTCTTTTACTGACAAATAGTGGGATTGACTGAACATTATAACGCCCCCACGGCTGAAAGGACGAGCGTGTTTGGTGTGACGGGGATTCGAACTCCTGGAAACTAAAGTTATGGGATGCTGTGTTCCCTTTGATCAGTATTTTAATATTAAGGACACATACACCTGAAGCCTAGCAACATCTTACTTGACCGTTTAGCTCCACGTGCGCATCAAGATGTCTTTCTGTTATGAATTTCAGTACTAATACTCAAAGACTTCAAGCTGAAATAATGATTAAGATTTTCGTGTAATCCAATACTCTGAGAAATGAACAAAATAGTACGAATGAAAGCGATAATAAGTTTATGTTGCGCTCAAGAATTTAGAATATTGGATCTTTTGTGGTTCATTCATACGAACACCTTGAATGAGCATGTGAGTATGCTAGCTGTCTATAACTTATTGTGTTATTTTGAATAAAAGTGTGATAAAAGTAGTATCACAATGTCGTGCGTTATGTTGTCATGTGGAACAGTGCTCGAATAATTGAACATTTCAACACTAGAACAGTAATGGTTTCAAGAAGTTAGGATCACAGACCATGTACGAATAGGGTTCTGGCGCAATTCCTTGATACTCTTATAAAGGATGCTTATTTAACTAACTTAATATAAAAATAGCCATGTGGAGTTGTTGTAGAAAATACCTTTCCCGCCTATTAATCTTAAGACTCTTAAATAGCATAAATAATAAAGGTTTGTTTGGAATTTCGCGCAAAGCTACACGAGGACTATGAACGCCAGCCGTCCTTAATTTATCAGTGTAAGACTAGGGGGAAGGCAGATAATCATCACCACCAACCGGCCAGCTCTTGGGCTACGCTTTTACCGACAAATAGAAAGATTGACTGTAACATTATAACGCCCCCACTGCTGAAAGGGCAAACATGTTTGGTTGGAAAAGGATTCGAACCCGCGACCCTGAGATTGCGAGTCAAGCGACATAACCACCTGGCCATGCCGGGCAACAGACAACGTTCGAAATCTGTTTGAATACCCGTGGTGAGCAGAGCACAGATAGCCCATTGTGTTGTCAAAATAAAGCATCGCGTGAACAGCTTCAATTACATGATCATGCCACAACATGAATGTTTAGAACAAAAATGTTAGTCGAAGATAACTCGTGTGTCAAGTGATGTAGCTATGTAGTTTTGTTTACCTACTCTGTAGAAAGAAAAGTGTACAAATAATGATTTCTGTTCTTTTTAAGAAATCTAAAGGGCATTTCAACTGTCAAGGGAAATTGTTCATATTTAAGTTAGACATACGAGAATAACACTATGTTACACAAATTTTGTTCCTGGATAGTATGTGTTATTTCTTAATTGTTTATGTTATAAAAGTACAGAAAATGGCCATTATTCCCTTCAATCTTTGATTTTATGTCCTGGATAATGAAATTTAGAAATTATCCTATTTTTTATGTAAAAACGGTCAAATTTGCACATTTTCATTTACATAAGGTCTGAATAAGACAACATATGAATCAAGATTTACATGCATTTATACTAAAGTTATACAAAAATGAACAAAAATGTTTAGAAGTGAGTAGTTTTTCAAGATTTGTGACTGTAATGTAAATCACTTTCACGTATCAGCCCCTAAATATAGTGTCCCATCATGTTTTCGTTATACGCTCCCAGGTCACAAAAGCAAAGTTTGAAGAGAAAAATAGGTCTTTTCCATTTACTTTAGGCACAAGCAACTGGGAAATAACACTTTCTGTCCAGGAACAAGAAAAAGTAAAAAATTTTGTTACATAGTGTAATTGACCTTTGACATCACCGAGAATTGTTTCAATAGCGAAAACTAATAAAATATAAAGTTTTTCACGCACAGTTATCTCAAACTTCTTTCATCTTTAAGAGCCCTAAACTTTAGCGTCGCCATAAAAAAATATTTCAAACTTGAACTTTGACCTGAGCTGGGATTTTCAAAATAAATGACGTAGCAAATTTGATAAACAGCATCCTCAAATTAGTATAATCTATTAAAACAGAAGATGGTCATAAAAGTGGCCTTTAACAGAAATTGTTATGTATAAATCTCTTTTGAACATGATTATGTGTTACGTCTGTATCGAAACTGAATTCAAGAAACTGACATAAAGCGAGTCTTCACCAATATGATTCGTCAGTTTTGACCCTTGACCTATAACATGGGAAAGACACTTCGAAAACATGTTTATTTGTTGAAACTCGATTCTGTGTTATATATAGGTTATAAAACCTGATTGCACCATTTTTCTTAAACCTGAATATATCCTGCGTGGTTTGATATATATATATATATATATATATATATAGGAGGCGAAAAACGACATGAAACATATGGTACTTTTTCTGGTACGTATTTATGGAAGTCTTCGTGTAGAAACAGGAAAATGGTTATAGCACGTGATGCACAGAGAGAGAGAGAGAAGAAAGAAACTGTTCGAGGATACGGTGAGTTTGAGTCACACAAACCAGATTTTAACCAGATTTGTTCCTCACGTGTTGTGATTGCAAGAAAAGATGTAATTGTACCAAAACGTGGAATTGTTTCTCTCCGATAGAAGGACCTCGGAAAATGTAATTATCTTCTTCGATAATAATCAAGAAAACTGATGGCTATTTCTTCCACTGACCATTATTTCACACAATTATTCACCAGAGGGAGATGGTCAGAATGAAAATAGAAGTCACGTGGTATTTTTAAGACGTGTCTCATAGAGTAAGCACAACTTTCGTCTGTTTCAGTTATTGTATGTTCGGTTCTTTCGGATTTTCGCACAAAGTTACACAATGGCTATCTGCGCATAAACTGATACATAGAGGGAAGGCAATTAATCAACAGTACCTTCCGCCTGGGGCTGCTTTTGTTTACTCTAAAGCGGTTTCAACAAAAATAAAAACGTCCGCGCGTTGTGAAAGTAACGTGTGTATAACGCGCTCACTGTGTGAATAAATATGATAGATACATTTAGCTAAAAACAAAAATATATGAGTATTTTTGAACATCACATCTTATAGACGTAGTGACGTAAAATTGTATAAATATGAATACTTTAAGCGCATTGGTATAGAAATTGTATGAATCAATTTCTGCAGAGGCAGACTGGTGCACAAAGACATGACGACTACGTATCTGAAAGGCACATTGGTGCAAAAATGTATGAATAATTTTCTGGATAGGTACATTACTGATACAAAAAATGGCTAAATATTTGCTGCGCACATTGGTGCATAAAGATGTGAATGTGTATGTGGTAAGCACATTGATCGAAAAGGGAAATTATGAAACTGTTTAAGGTTTTTGCAACTGACAGTTTTCACCATGCATGAGTAAATAGCTTTTTTGGTTGTTGTTTTTTTCTGTGGAGCAGCCACTTTAAATGTGTCACGACTGAGCGGTTGAATCGAATAACCCACTTGTAGTTTTTACTTGTGCACAGTTCTTATTGAACTCTGCAAGAAACCGAAATTGATCGAAGGGCTGTTTCTTTACGTTACTAGAACCACCATTGTAAGCCTGTTATTAGTCCAGCCAAAAGCTGCCACTATGAGGAGTAACCTACCTGTCATCCCAGAGGTTCCCTACCTCCGATCTAATCTTACGTTTCGGCGTGTTCGGCACGTGCAAGTTAGAATCTGCACGTTTTGTGTGGATCAGAATTTCTGGAATGGAAAGGTTTCTAAAGCAGCTTAGTACAAATGACGTTCAGAAGTAAGATAAAACAGCAAGGTACCCATTTATCCAGAGCTATCTTTTACACTGTTAACCAAGTTTCTCTTGGTGTTAGGGTTACCACTTTCAATAACTGTTTTCCTTTTTGGCAAGTACAAACATTCCAAAGCTGCAGGATGACAATCTAACCTGCTACCGTTTAGAAAAAAAAACATACATTTAATTGTCAGATTTCCCCCATAGAAAATACAGGTTTTGTTGTTTTTTTTTGGCAATCTTACTCTAAGGCGCTTGTATATAAAAACAAACAACAAAATATATCTTAAAATCACTTGCTCTGAATTAGCTAAAATAACAAGTTTTTTGGTATGTTGTCTGTTTTAGTATCACTTCGTTGTATGCACATATCCAGTAGATATAAGGATGCATCAGCTTGGGCAGAGCGTGGCCTAGTGGTTAGCGTGCTTAGACTATGAATCTGAGGGTCAGTTACCATTGCTGCAAATGCGCCCTCTGCACTCTGGAGTTGTGGCATAGCTATAAGAATGACGGACAAATCCACTCTCAGTACTATCGGACAAAAGTTAATAATAGATGTTGTTAACTGGCTGCCTGCCCTCTAATGTGTTAAGCTGAAAAATTAGCTTTACCCGAGATTCTGTTTGTTTGTATTGAATTTCGCGCAAAGCTACTCGAGGGGTATCTGCGCTAGCCGTCCCTAGTTTTGCAGTGTAAGGCTAGAGGGAAGGCAGCTAGTCATCACCACTCACCGCCAACTCTTGGACTACTCTTTTACCAACAAATAGTGGGATTGAGCAATCACATTATAAAGCCCCCACGGCTGAAAGGGCGTGCATGTTTGGTGCAACCGGGATTCAAACCCGCGACTCTCGGATTACGAGTCGAACGCCTTAACATACTTGGCCATGCCGGGCCCCCAAGATGCCAGCAAACAAACATGTCAGCTTTCACCCCTGTGCAATTTTATTTAGAATGTGGATGAAAACGAAGATAGCTTATGAATTTATCGTGGTAACATGAAAAAAGTGAAAAGTATACTATCAGATAAAGAGAAAGAGAAGAATCGTCCCCTAATTTTACCATAATGTAGATTATCTTTCAACTATCTTCCAATATTGGTGTAATCCATTATGTATCTTCCTGCTGTTGTTAGCGTAATTCGTTACCTGTTTTATCTTTCTAGTGATATAGTCTTACTTCATTACTTATTTTACCTGTTCTGTTTTCCCGCCAACGTTAATGTGAGTTAATTAACTGTTTTACTTTTTCTATCTTCCTGTTAAAATTAGATTCATTCATTAGCTGTTTCACTTGTTTTATCTTACAGCCAGTGTTGGTTTCAATCATTATCTGTTCTACTCACTATTACCACACTATTATGTGTACATTATCGGTACTTTTGTGTAAATTATCGAAACTTATGTATAAGTTATCGGTACTTTTGTGTAAATTATCGAAACTTGTGTATAAGTTATCGGTACTTTTGTGTAAATTATCTAAACTTGTGTATAAGTTATCGAAACTTGTGTATAAGTTATCGGTACTTTTGTGTAAATTATAGAAACTTATGTATAAGTTATCGGTACTTACGTTTAAATTATCGATACTTATGCGTAAATTATTGGTACTTATGTGTAAATTATCTGTATCTTTGTGTAAATTATCGATACTTAAGTATAAATTATCGGTACTTATGTGTAAATTATCGGTACTTATGTGTAAATTATCGATACTTATGTATAAATTATCTGTACTTATGTCTAAATAATCGATACTTATGTTTAAATTATTGGTACTTATGTATAAATTATCGGTACTTATGTGTAAATTATTGATACTTATGCGTATATTATTGGTACTTATATGTAAATTATCTGTACCTTTGTGTAAGTTATTGATATTTATGTGTAAATTATCGATACTTATGTATAAATTATCGGTACTTATGTGTAACTTATCGAAACTTATGTGTACATTATTGATACTTATGTATAAATTATCGGTACTTATGTGTAAATAATCGATACTTATGTGTAAATTATTGGTACTTATGTATAAATTATCGGTACTTATGTGTAAATTATCGATACTTATGTGTAAATTATCTGTACCTTTGTGTAAGTTATTGATATTTATGTGTAAATTATCGATACTTATGTATAAATTATCGGTACTTATGTGTAACTTATCGAAACTTATGTGTACATTATTGATACTTATGTATAAATTATCTGTACTTATGCGTAAATAATCGATACTTATGTGTAAATTATTGGTACTTATGTATAAATTATCGGTAATTATGTGTAAATTATCGATACTTATGTGTAAATTATTGGTACTTATGTATAATTTATCGATATTTTTTTAGTTCATATCTTTACATTTCTTTCTCCGACTTGAGTGTCAATAGTAAATCATCCACTTTCCGCTATCATAGTTTTTCTATCAGTCCGTTCTGTCGGCGAAAGAATAGCTTAGAATCCCTGAAGGTTAAATTTCCTCAAAAGTTGACTCTTCATCTTGATTTCCGATCTTAACATAGCGGTATGCCGTCACGGCTTTGACAGGTTATCCGGGCTCCTGGTACGTCATGTTGTTTACTTGCAGTGTACTCGCAGAAAATAATACCCAGGGGGCGCATATCAAAGACTGTGAAACAGAGTAGGGCCTAACGTTTCGAGTTAATGATACGTTTTTCAAAGAGAGCGAATGATGACGTAATTTACGGTGTGTCGAATCCTGCTGGTAGATAAAGCGAGTAATCAGAATAAAATACATATAGAAACCCCCACCCAGGAAGTGGCTGTAGATATACAGTGGCTATGTCTATCAAATGATAGTTTCATACGATGAGCGTCCAATACGAATCATTTCTAACTGCAGTTTATGAAGCTTTACTCACATTGATTGTTACTAAAAAGTTCGCTTTAACGATGGTGTGGTCAACAATATCTAAAACAGTACCATATGATAGTGTGATCAACAATATCTAAAACAGTACCATATGATAGTGTGATCAACAATATCCAAAACAGTACCCTATGATAGTGTGATCAACAATATCTAAAACAGTACTTTATGATAGTGTGATCAACAATATCTAAAACAGTACCATATGATAGTGTGATCAACAATATCTAAAACAGTACCCTATGATAGTGTGATCAACAATATCTAAAACAGTACTTTATGATAGTGTGATCAACAATATCTAAAACAGTACTTTATGATAGTGTGATCAACAATATCTAAAACAGTACCTTATGATAGTGTGATCAACAATATCTAAAACAGTACCATATGATAGTGTGATCAACAATATCTAAAACAGTACCCTATGATAGTGTGATCAACAATATCTAAAACAGTACCATATGATGGTGTGATCAACAACATCCAAAACAGTACCATATGATGGTGTGATCAACAACATCCAAAACAGTACCATATGATGGTGTGATCAACAATATCTAAAACAGTACCCTATGATAGTGTGATCAACAATATCTAAAACAGTACCTTATGATAGTGTGATCAACAATATCTAAAACAGTACCTTATGATAGTGTGACCAACAATATCTAAAACAGTACCATATGATAGTGTGATCAACAATATCTAAAACAGTACCATATGATCGTGTGATCAACAATATCTAAAACAGTACCTTATGATAGTGTGATCAACAATATCTAAAACATTACCCTACTATGAAGTGATGAAAGAACACCCTATACTCTACCCTTAAGATAGAATGATCAAAGAATGCTTTGTGGTATAGTGGTCAAACGGTACCTTAAAATGTAATGATCAAACAGTATCCAACTAAGTACCGTGTGGCGGAATGGTTAAACAAATAATACTTATAACAGTACCTAAGGTTGGAGTGATCAACATTCTAAGGTCTGAACAGCACCTAAGGATTGAATGGTTAAACAATGACATACTAAATGACCTAATTTGATGTACTACATGACCTCAAGTAATACATGTCATTCTGCCTTGTGTACTGAATGTACTATATGACCCTACTATGTGTGTCTGTGTTTTATTGCATAACTATTGAGTAAATTCTGTGCTACGGGGTTCTGTTATGTTACACGACCCTTATGTGTATTTACTGCAATTCAAGACCACCCCCGGTGTGTCTTTTCTACACGGAAATATTTCGTGCTGTACTGTTACATGACCCCCGTCTGTGTACCCAAGTTCTCCGTAAATATGAGTGCGTGCTTCTAGCGTGTTTTAATTTCCAGGGGTAGAGGTGTTTTACTACGCTGCTGCCGTGAAACCATTTGCTACTCTGATCGTTCACCCTAAGTATGGTGTGTCACCGTGAAGCAGAATGTAGCGCGAGCTTGACAGATTCCGATGATGGATGATCTAGGCCCGGGGAAGGGGAGGGGGACAAACCTAGTTATTTCCTAACGCCGCGAATACTATCAAACTGTGAATATTATTGTAGGCAATTACCGTTTGTTACGGACAAAATCGAGTGGCTCAAGCATTATACTTGGCTGTCCCACCCGCACAGTGTATTTAAATATATAGGCATTTCGCATCAACTGGGGTCGCCACTGTTTCATATGTGCAAGACCTTTTACCGCATCTAATTTTGATGTGTTTTTTTTTTCTTCTTTTTAACCACCTGGGAATTCAATCATTTGAGCAAATATTGCGTTATTGCTAAATTAGGGAAATCTACGGTTTTTTTTTATTTTCTGAATCATGGTAAAACATTAAATAAACGCAGTGAATTGCGCATGTGTATACAGTTATATATTGCGTCATATAAAAAGCATGTTTTACACAATTTTATCTCAGTTGGTTTTATTCGTTACAAAAATTTTGGACACATAACTGAAAATAATTTTACGGTAATTATAAACTGTCAAGAAAACGGGGAGGGAAGAAAGAAGGAGAGAGAGAAAAAAGAAACGCCGAAACTGAAATATTTCGAATCGAAACGTAATCATGAACATGATACTATGAACCTAAAACGAGTCTGTACCGTTTTTAGTAAAGTTGGTTTCAAATTCACTTGAAGGCACGAAGAGCTGTGGCAAATTGATCCCTAGGCCTAACTATGTACAGTTTGAAATAAATACTGGATGGTCAATTGATCCCGTAAGCCTAACTACGTCGTACAATTGAAATAAAAACTGGATTTTCGTAATATTTTCAGCTGCGACCATTTTGTTAAGTAATTACAGTAAAGACAGTACAATGAATTATTATTCACTGATTAACTTTTAAATGGTTTGTATTTGTTGAAACTGGTGTTGCTGGTTTACATGACAAGCCCTAATTGGGGTATAAATATTATTAATAATTCCGCTATCGTATATTGTTTTTTGTTTACTGTTATTAAAAATGAAGTACAGTCTCCTCAGCTGAAAGGAAAGTGCTTTGCTTGTTTGTTTGTTTTTTTCAAATTGAATGGAATAAGATAATAGCTTCATGACCCTAAATGTATGTGCTTTAAAATAAGGGGTTATAAACTCAAATTACTGTACGTACGCATTTACTATCATAAGTCGAACTGTTTTAATTCTAACCAGCACGCATTGTAATTGTCCTGGAATTTTGGTACTTAATTAACCAGTTGAGATTTCTATCTTTTAACAGCCCCATTTCTCCGCCCGACATTTTACGTACGACCTCTATGCTGAACAATTTTCTCACTTTTCAAGGTCCTGGTCTCCATTTGTTTGTGCTGAACAACTGTTTTATGATGTTCCTTGTAGCAAACAAGAAATGCCCCTCTCGTTAAAATTTCTTAATGGCCTACGTCGCTAACGTTGTGTGTAGTGTTGCCGAATTGTAGGGCAAAGCTGATGTCGAGTTTCAAATGTTAATGATTAGAGCAATCATCTGTCTTTTTCATTACCAGTGTGTCATTAGTCCATAGGAAGTTGATTTCTTTTGGCGCTGCCGTCGGGCTTAATGGCTTCTCCATTCCGGACCATAAGTTATATAGTAGTACACAAACGTAAGAAGGCGCACGAACGTAGGTAACACTCTTGAGAGAAACCTAACTTGTCCGTCCGTCCATCTAGCGAGCATACAAAGCACACCGTTTAAAAGTTATTGAATTAATGTAACGTATTAAGAAATGCACCAAAAGCGCCATCTGGTGTAAAGAATACATATTGGACATTCTCTGGTTTCTAAAATCAATAGATAGTTCCTGCTTATGTGAATATTCATCCTTTCTAACAAGTTAATGTATGTTTTTTTAAAGCAAACAGCACACGTATCTACTTAATTTTTTCTGTCTGCTCGTTTCACTTGTAAAAGTTCCCCGTGGGTCAACTGTTAGATAGCTAGCTCAATGTATGGCTTTGCGCTATGAAACAAAATAACCTTTTGTGAAAAAAACGTGCAAAATAAATATGCTTACATTCACAACCTACATTTAAACCTAACTCTTCGAATCTCTAAAAACTTAAACTGTCTGCACTCTTATCCCACGTCTTGTTTATTTCTTAGCTAAAAAAAAAAAGGTAATAAAAACTCTCATATTCCATGTTTAACAAGTTACGTTTCTTAGGTTTGCGTGCCGAACTGTTGTTATGGGGTTGAAGGTTCACGTCTAAAAAGAAGAAAAATCGCGTTATTGATGTGATTGTCAAGCCCCACCATGCGACTAGGGTAACCCAAGAATTGGCGGTGGATATTGTTGACTAACTTCCTTTGGTCTATCACTTCAAAATTAGGAATTGGGAAGAACGAGCGTAGACTGTGTCACGAATATCTGAAAATAAACGGTTGCTCCTCGTCAAATATCGAGTTTCTGTGAGTAGGTATTTATAGAGGGCGCAAATTTAATAGCCTAGCGTATTTATTGAGACAGGTGTTTTTAAATTATTGAAGCATGTTTTCTTTCTTTAATCATTCGCATACGTTACAGTTAAATAAACCTCAGTTTCTGATTTAAATGAAAGATATTTAATCGTAGAACATGCCATGTGACTATGTTGATATTCAAATAGAACATAATATTGTGCCACGTTCTCTTCTTACATACAGTATATAAATGTAGATAAAAACATGCATCTTTCCCAAACCCACATTTATAAAATGTCACGCTTCTTCCTTCGTCTAAGCTTTTTATTCAAGTTGCCTTGAACCTGCCTACCGTCCATGATGTCGAGTGGAACATTTACTGGTGCCGAGCTGCACGAGCGTCGTGGTTCCGACCTATTGTGCGTACACCTGGCGTAGGCCGACCGAACATAGGGGGTCCATCCACGCTTTTGTTTCTTTACTTGCCAACCGGTATGGCTAAGAATCCAGAGCAGTCCTGGATCACAGCCCGCGCCTGCGTTTCCTTTCTTGCGCTTCACGCTATGGCCGCAAGCCACACTGAATACCTGCAACCGACCTTGAGACCCCCCGTGATGTGAAAAATTGCTTTCTGCACTAGGAATATATTTCTTTAGGCCTTCTCAGTGCCACGGCGTGTTTCACGAGACTGTATGCGGAGAGCGTTTGTTAGTTAGTTAGTTAGTTCTAGCTCAGGTAATAATTGTTTTGACCTCTGCCTATTCAGAGAAAATATTAGTAAAACTGTAGTCGTCAGAAGTCAGTAAAGCAACGCCAAGAGCAGGCATCTTGTTGAGCGGGAACGGAACCTGGTGTGAGTTAAATATGATCAAGTGACCGTGAAGACCAGTGTTTTTCTTGGGAAAGAGAGAGAGAGGGCACTTCACCTCTTCTGATATCCATTCAATAAGCTTCATTAGAAAACAACTGAGCTCACTGCTTTCTGCAGGGTTCCTCCACCCACAGCTGAAGGAGACTTAAGATGCGAAGAATCGGGTTTCGATAAACGTTGTGAGCAGAACGCAGATAACCCATTGTGTAACTTTGCATTTACTAACAACAACCACACAAAACTGAAACGCTGTTGTTACATTAGCAAAAAAAGAAAAAGGACACAGATTCAGAATGATGTAAACCCAAACATTTCCTGTGTTAGAGGTATGTAAACACAAACATTTCCTGTGTTAGAGGTATGTAAACACAAACATTCCTGTGTTAGAGGTATGTAAACACAAACATTTCCTGTGTTAGAGGTATGTAAACACAAACATTCCTGTGTTAGAGGTACGTAAACGATGGTTTCTCTGGAGTTTGGCTTCGAAGATTGAACTAATGTGCTCATATTCACTGTGCTAATGTGTTGAGAGACAGCAGTGTAAGTGTCGTTTAAAGTTGGAACTTAAATAGGGAAAGTCACTCTCTGATGACGTACGTGAAGCATTAGCATACGTATCTGTCTGGATAAGCCTGTGTACGCAATGTCTATAATCAAGCTGTTAGTAACTCTGAGTGTAAACTGTCATAAATAACGAAAGAAGACGCCTTTGTAATGCTTTACCAACAGAAATGAGCCTTAGTATATCCTAGTTGGTCTTTGACGTTCAGAGGCAGGTGAGATGGGCCACGTGGTGAGGTATGACGTCAGTCATCATACCATCGTAAAGATGGCGTGTTAAGGACTAGGCGAAGATTAGAGCATGTGCAAGGTCCTTTGAGGCAAAGACTTTAATAAAAAATTACTTTTCAGTCAGAGCCAAAAATCATAATCTATTTCTTACATAAAATATTCAAACCTGATGTTGAAGCTTAAATGTTTGTTACCATTTAATAAAGCCCGGCATGGCCATGTGGTTAAGGCGCTCGAAACTTAATGTGAGGGTCGCGAGTTGGAATTTTCATCGCACCAAACATGCTCGCCCTTTTAGCCGTGGTGGCGTTATAATGGACGGTCAATCCCACTATTCGCTGGTAAAAGAGTAGCCCAAGAGTTGGCGGTGGGTAGTGACGACTAGCTGCTAAATTAGGGACGGCTAGCGCAGATGGCCCTCGTGTAGCTTTGCACGGAGTTCAAAAACAAACAAAGCAGTTCATAAAACTAGAATAGTTACATATATATATGTGTGTGTGTGTGTGTCTACACTAGATTACATACATATATATTGAAGGAAGTAAAAAACATTAAAACCCTAATATGAATACTTACACATATATTGAACGAAGTGAAAAAAAAAAAGTGAAAACTATGAGATGATCACTGTATTCATTCGTGATTCTCTTCTTAGGCAGTAAATCATAAGAATTCCACTGCCTCAACTCAAATCGCTTTCAGGTGTCTCCGAAATAATGACGCAGGGCCTACACAGAACGTGAATAAAGTACGGTCCCTGTGAATCTGCTCATAAATTAAGGTATCTGTCAAGACCAGACTCGGCGCTGGCTAGCCAAGGCTTCATTATATCTGTCATAACCACCTGACTCGAATTCTACAGACAGTCTTTATATAAGAGCTGTCCTTCCATGAGCTGGTTGCTGGTGAACTCACCCACGGGGGTGGGGGTAGGGGGTGTGTTTTCCATCGTATGAAGAAAATTAACAACAAAAATGGCATCAGCACCGACAAAGGTGGAAATTCAAAGAAAACCTTCGTATTGTACATTACAATTAAGATTAAACATAAGCTTGTAAACTGAAATCTGTCAAGGTGCTTGTAAGGCTCATCCTAAAAGTACATCAGGTACATTCATTATTAATATTACAGATGCATCGAGCACATACAATATTCGTGCTAGAAATGCGTCCAGTACGTCCAATATTAAAGATGCATTCAATATTTATACTACAGATACATCAGGAACGTCCAACATTCACTAAAGATACATCAGGAACGTCCAACATTCACTACAGATACATCAGGAACATCCAACATCCACTACAGATACATCAGGGACATCCAACATCCACTACAGATACGTCAGGAACGTCCAACATTCACTACAGATACATCAGGAACATCCAACATCCACTACAGATACATCAGCAACATCCAACATTCACTACAGATATGCAGGAACGTACAACATTCATTACAGATACATCAGGAACATCCAACATCCACTACAGATACATCAGGAACGTCCAACATTCACTACAGATACATCAGGAACATCCAACATTCACTACAGATATGCAGGAACGTCCAACATTCACTACAGATACATCAGGAACATCCAACATCCACTACAGATACATCAGCAACATCCAACATTCACTACAGATATGCAGGAACGTACAACATTCATTACAGATACATCAGGAACATCCAACATCCACTACAGATACATCAGGAACGTCCAACATTCACTACAGATACATCAGGAACATCCAACATTCACTACAGATATGCAGGAACGTCCAACATTCACTACAGATACATCAGGAACATCCAACATCCACTACAGATACATCAGGAACATCCAACATTCACTACAGATATGCAGGAACGTACAACATTCATTACAGATACATCAGGAACATCCAACATCCACTACAGATACATCAGGAACGTCCAACATTCACTACAGATACATCAGGAACATCCAACATTCACTACAGATATGCAGGAACGTCCAACATTCATTACAGATACATCAGGAACGTACAACATCCACTACAGATACATCAGGAACGTACAACATTCATTACAGATACATCAGGAATATCCAACATTCATAAAGATACATCCAGTATTCATACTACAAATAGAGTTTATTCAGTTTGTTTTACTTATTTCAACGAAGATACAATAAACATCTTATGAAATATGTAGAATACGTCATTCTGCGAAAAACAGACTTCATTTGGTGCCATATTTGATAGCTTTCTGTCGATCGTTGTTGTGCAGTTTAGCGCTAGAGCAGCAATTTAATCAGAGGTCACAAAAGTAGCATAATACTCGTTGTCACAGCACACCTTACAAAATCGTTTGTGTTTTTGTATTTCTGGCAAAGCTATCACGGGTGCCTACTGCTGCCCTTAATTTTGACCTGCTGACCACAGGGTTGGTGCACTGCTTGTTTGTTTGAATTTTGCGTAAAGCTACACGAGGGCTATCTTTTACCACGAAGAGTAGAATTGATCGTCACATTTATAATGTTCGAAGCCTGAAACGACGAGCATCTTTGGTGGGAGGGGGATTCGAACCCGCGACTCTCAGACTGCGAAATAATCTAGTGCCTTAATCCCCTGGCCATGGCGGACAAATGACCATAATGTAGGCTTCTAGGCAACAGCAAACCCCCATCTACGGTAAGGAATTGGTTGTCACTATTGTAACGTGACTACAGTAGGAGGAGAGAGATATTTTGAGGTGGCGCTCGGATTCGAACGTAGCTCGCCAGATCCGAAATCTAGAGCTCTGTCACAGGGCGAAATTGCGCTCCGCGAACTTTCATCACATTCTCAATATATACACTAATACTTTGAAACATTATGTAACAGGCAGTAATTCACTTTATTTTTCTACGTACGATACACCAACAAAACAGTTCAATTTCAACCAGCAACCAGCGAGCTACAAAGCACTTGTTTGTTACGTCTGCACTGTTTTTCATTAATCTGCGGGATGAAAAGCTGTTTTCAGTACCGTTTCAAAGCACGTGAACAAGATAACGACAGTCGTATTTTAATTTCGTCAAATATTTTATTAACATTAGTAGATTTACGCTAACTTTACCACGCAGATTTTGCGAATCGTTAGCAGTTGTAAAACACATCGTAGATTAAATTTACATTATGCACGTTGTCTGCTCTACGACAGTAGAACGTTTTGTTACTCTTAAAGAAACCAGCCAACTCTTTCAACAATAAGTCTACGGACTTACAGGGTTAAAATATGGACTTCGATTCTCCTCAGTAGGTACAGAATGTGGCTTTGCTTTAAAAATAAACAAATAAACGAGTTTTTAGTTCAGAAACAGTAAATATGTAGAAATTAATTATTGCTGTGGTTTAACTTACATATTATTTAGACAGTAGACAAAAACGAACATTATATACAAGTTCAAATTGTTTCACACATTTCATTAGAAAACGGGATCCCACACCACAACGAAATGTGTAAAAATCACACATTATTGAGTTCTGGTTATAGCAAAAACTTGTTTAGAAATGTCACCGAAATATATTAATTAATTGGATTCATTTAAAACTACAATATCAAATATATATGGTACATTATCTATATGGTATAAGTACAACAGTTTTTGTTTTCTATTTCCACACACATCTCGTACATAACCTCCAATCGGTGTTTAAAATCACACCCGATTAAAATCTTTATACATAGAACAAGTGTATAATGTTTTGTGCGTTTTTACGTTCGTACCTTCAAAAGGTGTGAATTTTTCCTCTGTCAGGAATAATGGACGTTTATTGGAATTGGCCAAAAATATTTTTTTCTTTTTTACTTATATCCCCCAGGTGTCTCAGCGACAAGTGTAAGGGCTTATAATTCTGGATATTAGGTGTTGATACCTGTGGTGGGCATGGCACACTGTGTAGCTTTGCGCTTAACGACAAACAAACAGTTTATCTTAGAACCAAGCGTTACGTGAACATACGTGAAGAGAAACTGAAACATTTGATGCAACCAGTACTAAACCTAACGGATTCTAATACAACAACTAGACAGTCATTCATGGTTTAGCAGCAGAGAATCCTTGACTGTTCGTCTGCCATGATAATAAATTGCCTTACATCCTCACAGAAAAACAACAACTTAGACAAATTCGATTGGCTGTTGATTTTTTCTTATACATAAAATTCTGGTTTTACTTCTTCTTTACTTGATTTAAGAACTTCAAATTTATTACGGAATCGACAAATGGTACAAAGTTTGTTGTTGCAATAACAACAGAACTGCGAAAATACGTGTTAATGACGTATAAATGATTTTTTTTTTTGGAATTTCGCGCAAAGCTACACGAGGGCTATCTGTGCCAGCTGTCCCTAATCTAGCAGAGTAAGACTGGAGGGAAGGCAGCTAGTCATCACCACCCAACGCCAACTTTTGGGCTATTCTTTAACAAATAATGGAATTGACCGTTACATTATACGCCCCCACAGCTGAAAGGGCGAGCATGTTTAGTGTGACGGAAATTCGAACCCGTGACCCTTAGATTGCAAGTCGAGCGCCTTAACCTGGCCATGCTAGGCCTATTTTCGTTTCTCTTATTTTAGAGAACATGTTGAATCAAATACTTAGGATTCTCTGAGTCGATTTTTTATCTTGTAAAACTTGCATCACAACCATTTCTCTCTTTAAGTGTATTTCTGGTCCACTGATGAAAAGAAGACTTCACAACTCCCAAGTAAACCTAATATTGTGTGCACACTGCTCTAAGTGTTGCGCGCCCTCTTTTGTCAAACGTAAGTACCAAGATAAATCCTGTCGGTCCTGATTTATGATTAAGAAAAATTTTAATAATTGTATTCTATAATTCTTAGGACATAAAGCGTATTGTTTGGAAACTACCATTGTTAGAATGAGGCGGTCGTATTTTGATGTGCAAAAAGCGTAAAAAAATGAAAGAAAAACAACAAAAACAGATACTGACTGTGAATTTTAGTAGAGATACCGGAAACGTATTTGATTCAAGAAAAAAATAGAATATATTATAATAATATATTTATAAATAGTTTTTTGCAATTATTGGCTGTAAAATTATGTAAGAACTAGAGAAAGTGACTGGAAAGAGAACATTGTATAGTAGGAAATATGTTGCAACGCATTCTTTGTAATGGTTCGTTTCATTCTGTGTGAGGCCCGACATAACCAGGTGGTTAAGGCGCTCGACTCATAATCCGAGGGTCGTGGCTTCGAATCCCTTTCACACCAAACATACTCGCCCTATCAGCCGTAAGGTCGTTATAATGTGGCGGTCTCTCACTATTCGTTGGTAAAAGAGTAACCCAAGAGTTAGCAGTAGGTGGAGATGGTTTGAATTTCGCGCAAAGCTACTCGAGGGCTATCTGCGCTAGCCGTCCCTAATGTCTAGTGCCAGACTAGAGGGAAGGCAACTAGTCATCGCCACCCACCGCCAACTCTTGGGCTACTCTTTTACCAACGAATAGTGGGATTGACCGTCACATTATAACGGCTGAAAGGGTGAGCATGTTTGGTGTGACGGGGATTCGAACCCGAGTCCCTCAGATTACGAGTCGAACGCCTTAACCCACC
Organism: Tachypleus tridentatus; assembly: GCF_004210375.1. NCBI lineage: Eukaryota > Metazoa > Arthropoda > Merostomata > Xiphosura > Limulidae > Tachypleus > Tachypleus tridentatus. Next base: position 187,362,611 of record NC_134834.1, on the reverse strand, counting down.
TGGCCATGCCGAGCCTAGGACTAGGTGGAGATTACTACTTGCCTTCCCTTTAGTCTTACACTGCTAAATTAGGGACGGCTCGCACGGATAATCCTCGTGTAGCTTTACGCGAAATTAAAACAACAACAACAAACAAACAATCATTCTATGTGTAGGGAGGAACATCAGTGTAGTGTTATTTTAAAGTGTGTTTTTTTTTCATGTAACTTCTAATGATCTAAATAAAATACACAGAAATATATATTTCATGAGATCTAAATCTTGCTACATGTAGGTCTAGAACAGAAAATTTGTAACATAAATTTACTACTTTTGACATTTATTTATTCGTTTGGTATTCCACAGTAGCTACAGGGACGAACTAGTTATCACAGTTAGTTTTGGACAATTAGAATGTTATTTATGTGTGTTGATGAAACATAAAATTGACATACCATCTGTTCATCGACCCCTAGTAGTGCCCATTACAAACAACATGGTCGCTCGTAAGAGTAGTAACGTATTTATGTAAACCTCTTAACATCTGTTTTTAAAAGATCCAAATTCGCGTCTAGCACTTACATATTTAGTGGGGATGGGGTAATATTCCAACTAACAAATGATTTTAGACAACAAATAAGAATTTTCTTAATTAATTATTATTAATGGCAAAATGTTTAATGTGGTGGGTCCTTAGGTTGTGAAGGAGACGGTCAAATCCACATATTCAATCAGATAAAAGTTGCCCAAGAAGTGGCGGTGGGTGGTGATGACTAGCTGCCTTCCCTCTAGTCTTACACTGCTAAATTAGGGACGGCTAGCGCAGATAGCCCTCGAGTAGCTTTGTGCGAAATTCAAACAAACAAACTGTTCCAGTTTATTTAATACGGAACATAAAATAAGACGGCAACAGGAAAACTAAACGAGGGCACTTTGCGCTAGCCGCCCTTAAATTTCGGATGATCAACTATTGTAGAGGTAGTTAGTCAAGAGCACTTACCGCCAACTCTTGTTGTTGTTGTTTTTAAGTTCTTTAATTTTTATTTAATAAGAAACGTGAAATAAAACAACGAAACATTGAATACATTTTTCTGAAGATGAACAGTTTTCGCCCTCTGACGTTTCTGAGTAACCGAAACTTCGCTGTCCCATAATCTGAACGATATTGTATTGTTTTCAGATATTAACGCAAAGCTATTGAATAACGATCTGTACTAATATTTTGTACTAAACCGTTAGAGGGAAATTTGTGTCCACTATTTCGACACGTTATGAATGAACTTGATCTTTATTCTATTACCTTTCTTTATGAACTGGTTTACTTATAAAATATTAAATAAAATTGAGGACAAGTACATACGAAAGATTACGAATTTGTCTTGTACACACTCGATTTGTAGAACACTGGGGTTAGTACTGTGAGCCTACTAGGGTTAGTACCGTAAACCTACTAGGGTTAGTACTGTGAACCTACTAGGGTTAGTACTGTGAACCTACTAGGGTTAGTACTGTAAACCTACTAGGGTTAGTACTGTGAACCTACTAGGGTTAGTACTGTGAACCTACTAGGGTTAGTACTGTAAACCTACTAGGGTTAGTACTGTGAACCTACTAGGGTTAGTACTGTGAACCTACTAGGGTTAGTACTGTGAACCTACTAGGGTTAGTACTGTGAGCCTACTAGGGTTAGTACCGTAAACCTACTAGGGTTAGTACTGTGAACCTACTAGGGTTAGTACTGTGAACCTACTAGGGTTAGTACTGTGAACCTGCTAGGGTTAGTACCGTGAACCTACTAGGGTTAGTACTGTGAACCTACTAGGGTTAGTACTGTGAACCTACTAGGGTTAGTACTGTGAACCTACTAGGGTTAGTACTGTAAACCTACTAGGGTTAGTACTGTGAACCTACTAGGGTTAGTACTGTAAACCTACTAGGGTTAGTACTGTGAACCTACTAGGGTTAGTACTGTGAGCCTACTAGGGTTAGTACCGTAAACCTACTAGGGTTAGTACTGTGAACCTACTAGGGTTAGTACTGTAAACCTACTAGGGTTAGTACTGTGAACCTACTAGGGTTAGTACTGTAAACCTACTAGGGTTAGTACTGTGAGCCTACTAGGGTTAGTACCGTAAACCTACTAGGGTTAGTACTGTGAACCTACTAGGGTTCTGAGGTGCTCTCTTTCCAGTCGTTCGCTCTCCCTGACATTGTTTGTTGTGGGTGACGGGATTCTTCCTGATGGAGTAAATGAAGAGTGAAAGCAGGGCAGGGGAAGCGAGCAACGGAGCGAAACGTGCGTCTCGGCCGTATGACGTGGCCGACGGGGGCAAACAGTGGTCGCGTTACCGCCAGATAACTACATAACCACAGTTGCTCTGGTGTTCTCCCAGGAGACCGGCCATGTTGCTTTGTCGTTTCTCGTCAAAGGAAATTGTTTAAAGTTCAAATGAAGTTTGTCACGTTTCTTGACCTTAGATTAATTAGAGAAAAGATATTTATTTACTTTTTGTTTGTCTATAAATATGACTAACATAAGAGCTTTAAAACGCAAATAAGAGTATTGGACGCATTAAGCGAAAAATCGCTGGAAGAAATTGCTTACATTATTTGAACCTGTACAATAAAAATAACTTGTTAAAAATTATTTATTACCGAGTTTAATACACCTGCGTGTTACAATATTTAAAGTCGTAATACTTACATTCTAATGTTGTCAGACTTATACGTTATATCAACGTTTTCTACACCGGTAAGCTAGAACTAAGTTGTAACAGATGAGTTACAACAGTTTCAACCAGCAAGTTAGAACTGTAACACATGAGTTACAACAGTTTTCAACCAGCAAGTTAGAACTGTAACAGAGAAGTTACAAAAGTTATCAACCAGTAAGTTACAACTGTAACACATGAGTTACAACAGTTTTCAACCAGTAAGTTAGAACTGTAACAGATGAGTTACAAAAGTTATCAACCAGTAAGTTAGAACTGTAACACATGAGTTACAACAGTTTTCAACCAGTAAGTTAGAACTGTAACAGATGAGTTACACCAGTTTTCAACCAGTAAATTAGAACTGTAACACATGAGTTACAACAGTTTTCTTGCATTAGTCTTGTAAGTCAAACAGAGGGATATCAAAGTATTAGAAAACATATATCATGTATATTAGGGCTATTAAAATGATTTCAAGTTAAATAAGAAGGGAACGTTAATATTTAACGTATTACTGTGTTTTGTTTTGTCTAGTACATTTTGGTATCATTTTCTAACTCTCTGAGTTGACCGGTTATTTTTTCTAAGTATATCCATTCATAGTATAACAAGACTCAAGTCTAGGTCAAGTGGTAGAGAGGACCATTTGTAAGTTCATTTATGTAGCGTTTACAACAGTTTTAGGATTGGGCGAACTCTTGCTACGTCAGAATTTATGGCTGTTCTCTGGGTCCGAGAGTACAGTAGCAAGCATGCAATAAATGTTATAGTGTGCTCTTAAAACGTTCATGTTTTGCGTAAATCTGATTTGTAGCCGTAATAAATGGTTAACTGGCTAGTACGTAACTAACTTGTTGAAAAGGCCAAACGCACGACGCACAGTATCTGAACCTTAGATATTTCAAGTTCATACAATACAAACGTTTTGTAATATTTCTGACGTCTAGGCGTTGAAAAGTTGCTTGTCTCAAAGCATTAACACAGACAAGAAACCAGGACCATCAATGATAACTTTTACTGTTTTCCGAATGAACCGATGAGGTCAAACGTTACCAAACACATTACCTTACATTAGATATTGAGCCCGAATCGCTGGAAGAACAAATCGCATCAGACCATTAGCACTGAACAAACTGAACGGGCCAATCGCTAGGGACGTTTTGGCTGACTGTATTTCTTGCTTTCAAATGATGCAAGGCAGGCTGCTTTAATCTTGTTTAGGGAATTGACTCGCGTAATTATTTCCCCATCTGACAAAGGGAGCTCGAGGTAAGAGCACGCGTTAAGAGCCCGTGCTTGTATCGTGCTGCTTTCACGTGGAGAGTATTTTTCTGTTTCATTAATCCCCCGCGCCATTATTCATTTGTGTGTAATTTACTCCAAGGTGAGTAACACCATGGTTACAGTGGCATCGAAAGAGTGACTCACAAAATGGCGATCACGGGTTCCCGCCTGAATGGCCGCTTCCCCGCAAGAACTGATAGATAGGTATTGATGGTTGATGCAAACCGATGTATTTATTGTTGAAAAACACAGAGAAAGATTGTAAAACGCCTCTATTGTTCACTTAATGGAGTTTGTTTTTAAATGTGGGAAATGTTTGAACGTTGGAGCTGCTCCGTTCTTAAGTTTTCTGTTTTACATTTCGTAAATCAGGTTTCGTTTTGATTACCACTTCCCTTACCGTTGAACCACTTACGACTCTAAAAATCGAGTTTCGATACCCACAGTTGGCAGAGCACAGATAAACCAGCGTGTAGTTTGTCCTTAACCAACAGACCGACTTATATATATATTGTTATTTCAATTTTAATTTTAATTATAGCTCCCCCTAGTGGCTCAGCGGTGATTTTGATGGAGTACGATTACAAATTGGATTTCTATACCAGTGGTGGACAAGGATCATGTAGTCCATTGTGTAGTTTTTGTGCTTAAGAACTATATAATTATTGTTGTTCACATTTCCTTTCTCTTTCGTAAACATTTCTGTCAAAATATTCCGGCTTCAAATCGAAAACAAAATACAAAATTAAGTTCTCGCAAGCTTTAGGCCCTGTGGCAGAAATTCGAAGAAAAAACAACAACCATAATTTCCCATCTTAAAAACACATGTCAGGTATGTCAATAAGAACATATTAGCCGTTTCGTTCTGATGATTTAGGGAAATCGCTTTTCGTGGCTGTTTCGAGGGAAGAGCTATTTTTATTAATCTTCGTCGTTACAGTATATAGTCTTGCTGACGATATATTATTACAGTTCACGCACGAGGGAGGGTGGTTTAGAGACAAGAACATTCATTCCTTTTAACCTTTCAATGGCAAAACACACGAGCAGACGACGCGGGGATGTTCTGTCTTACAAAGTGCATTAAAGTAATGACGAATAATAATATGTATTTTGCATGACTTAGGACTAAATTATCGAAATTTATCTCATATAAAGACGGGTTTTCAACATTTTTATTGGTAATGGAAAGAAAAGTGGAACACTGATGGACCATTTACTTAATCATTGTCTTCAAAAGTATCTTCACAAACGTGTTTGCATAGTTTTAGGTTTTCATAAAGCTCTCCAGGCAAAGCTGGATGACAACTGAGAATGAATAACATTCTTTTATCCCACCTTCTTCAGAACTCTTTCAATGACCTTTACTAAAATGTTACAGCAAACTGTGTTTAATCCATGTCGGTGTTCTACACTGTATTTACATGGCTTGGATTACAACACATGAAGTATGGGCGGGATGGAAATGTTTGGCTTCCAACTTAAAAGACCAAATCACCACTCCCCTCACACCCGAAAGCTGTACAGTTTGTAACGTCCACATGCAAGGATGTTAGCTCATTTCCTATTACCTCATGTGATAATAATTCCGTATTTGTGATTATCTTATGTTAAGTTTGTGTGCTTCTTTTAAGTATATAAAATTATTTAATGAGTTAAACGTTTATTTTGAATTCTCAGAATCAAATATTTTTGAAAATTGTTATACCGAACTAGCAAAAAGATTAATATCAATTATTTTATTAACAATGTGATATATATATATATATATATACACACAAGCACACCCTGAGTCGGGCTAGGCCTAATGATTAGCGTGAATGAGTAGATACATTCGGTGTCACAACATTTCTCACCACACTTTGGGGCCGTGAGCGCGTTATAAGGGTGACAATCAAATCCCATTAAGTTGTGAAGAGCGGGCGTTGGATGTGTCTTCCGTCTAGTGTATTATTTAAAAGTAGGAACGACAAGCGCACACGCGTGTTTTGGACACATACGTGCACACCAAAAATAAAAGTTGGAAACCGGTTTTTAACATTACCCTTGTTTAAATATGTATATATTGCTACGTATTATAATTTATCTCGAACGAATCTCCGATTATTACGTAACGTTCGTTACGTATTACGATTTCAAATAAACGAAAATTTAAATTTGAATTTCGAATCAACTGAACTTCAGTATCAAATTTAAGATATTTGCCAACAAAATTGATTCACGAATTTTCTTTCTTAACATAAATATATTTTAATATAGAAACAACAATACAATTCATAATAACGGTTATGTACAAATAATGATTTATGTACAAACATTTTGCAAACTTAAAAACAATATTTAGTCTTCTATCTGGTCTGGAATTGAATATTTTATCGACGGTCCAAGTTCACGTCGAGTAAATTAATTATGAGTTGATTTATAGATACATTTCACTTGGCGGTAATGCAAGCTTGCTATTTTCTTGTCCGGTCTCACGAGGTTTATAAGCTCACTTTCCGCGGAAGAAGATATCCAATGTCTTTGCAGAAATACTAATGTTCGAAGTTAACTCACTGAAGTTTGTAATGTTCGAAATTTATAAACATTCCAGGTCAAATATTTGTCGTTTTCCCATTAATTAGCGTTTATCACAGTTATAGCTTCCAAGGGTGATAGTATATTCACTGGAGCAGACCAACAATATTCTAAAACTGTCTCTCGGCGTCTTGTGATGACTAGCTTTTATACTCATTAGGCGAAATTCTTGAAAGTTCAACGATATTCGAAGACACGCTAGTGTTTTCGTAAAACAAATATTGTTGATTCTTACTCGCGAGAATCTTCTACAAATCTATAAAATAGATGGGACTTGCTCAATACACATTTAATAATATATGTTACGTATATTAAGCTGAAACAAATGTATATATTAAAATAAATGTATAACAATAAATCCGTTACAATATATACAAATAAGCATTTGTATGAATTAAAAATAATTGTAATTTTAGTTTAACAGGTTATCTTTTAGTTACACACATTTGACTAAAAGGTTCTTAATATCGATTTGAATAAATCAAACAGTTAATAAGTTTTAGAGCAACCAATTATGCCGTACTGACATATTAAACCAGTAGTTTATATTATGTGACATATAATTAGATACATACACTTGATGAAGGTTCTATTTCAATGAGGCAGCTCTAAGGGAGCTTAATAAAATGATAAAGTATCAATTATCTAGGAGTGACCAACGCCCTTTGTCAGCAGGGCCCTAGCGCTGGGTCCTTAGAAGCAATCCAATGCTTCCTGGTCTTGACATAACAATTTTTCTCTCAAATCCATAGGAAGTTCTTTCAAGCCCCTGTGGCGGAAGCCACCGAAACTTCCTGCCGTTCCAGTCAGTGCTCAAGTTCCTAACAGACTAAGGAACATCGTGTCACCAACGTCATCTCATTGATGACAAAACCCAGCATGCAGCGAGGACCTTAAGCTTATTCGGTAGACGTTAGTTCAACAAAACGACCGTTTTTGAAACTACGATATTTATCTAACTCTTTGTGGGATGGAACGGTGAAAATTACCAACGTACTAAAGCACGAAAGGAAACAACAAACATTACTAACTATAATACTGAATAATCAAAACCAGACGAGAAATACTGAATCTTTTACTTCTCGTCTTAAACATAAACATCAATGTAGATATTTATTTGTTTCCTGTGTTAAAAAGGCAAACTTTTAACACTTTAAAAATATTCAAATCGGTCCATGAGTAAGATCGTATTGTAATATAAATCAAGGTAATTTAACATGGCTTTTCAGTCGAGCACAGTCGATACGTGAAAGACCCAGTCCTCACGGGGTAAAGCTAATGATATTCACGTTTCAGAGTATAATGGAATTTGCACCATTTGTTACAGTACATAGCACACGCACAAAGCTCTTATGAGGCCAGGTTTCAATGGTGTTATAGATTATTGGGTTTGCATTATTTTTGTACGCATGAAAGCTTTTCAATCCAGTCTTCTTCCAGACTTATTAGGTTTAATAATAAGATTAAACATGTTTTAACGTTCGGCCTGGAAAAGCGCTTACACATCATTGGTTGTCCAGCGTGTTATGGTACAAGCGTGTTCTGTTATTTGGACTATCAGACATTTTAACATACTACAAGAACTATGTCCCCATCACATCCAACCTTGTGACACTGGCACTCGCTTGCTCAATTAGGAGTTAAGTATTTTTCTCGGTAAACGTTTACTCATTCTTAATTAACTAATAATTTACCGATTATAATTTGTCAGTGAATGTCTTTCCATTGTTGTGTAAAAGGGACAATGTATCATTTATTGTATGTGCCAGTTTTTATGTAAAAGGTAAGTGTGTTACAAATTTCTTTGCGACAGATACAAACAGAGCACGTTGTAAGAACAGTTATTTCTCATTTAGTCTAAACACGTGCACTTACGCAAGTTTTGAAAGGAAGTACTTCCATGGAGGAATATTATTTTCTGAATGGAGCATATTCCTCAACAGTCTTGGTAAACCATTAGCGTAAAATCTACATGGTCCTATATACATAATAACAAAATATATACATTGTCGTAGGAAATTAACTGTTCAAGAAAAGTAAAACTAAAAGTTACGCTGTTACGTGTAAGACACCAGAAACTTGTAGTAGGATGTAGAACGGGTACATGTTATTGTCTCTGAAACTGACAGGATGTAGAACTGATACATGTTATTGTCTCTGAAACTGACAGGATGTGGAACTGATACATGTTATTGTTTCTGAAACTGAGAGGGTGTAGAACGGGTACATGTTATTGTCTCTGAAACTAACAGGATGTAGAACTGATACATGTTATTGTCTCTGAAACTGACAGGATGTGGAACTGATACATGTTATTGTTTCTGAAACTGAGAGGGTGTAGAACGGGTACATGTTATTGTCTCTGAAACTGACAGGATGTAGAACGGGTACATGTTATTGTCTCTGAAACTGACAGGATGTAGAACGGGTGCATGTTATTGTCTCTGAAACTGACAGGATGTAGAACGGTTACATGTTATTGTCTCTGAAACTGACAGGATGTAGAACTGATACATGTTATTGTCTCTGAAACTGACAGGATGTAGAACGAATACGTTATTATCTCTGAAACTGACAGGATGTAGAACGCGTGCTAAATTTCACGTTTCTCTACTAATCATTACGTTTCTCTACTAACTATTACGTGTCTCTACTAATATTTACGTTTTCCTACTAATTATTACGTTTCTCTATTAATAATACGCTACATTACGTCATACTGTACGTATACAATCATAAAACTTTGAACTACTAGTGTGCTATTAATGATCGCCGGAGCTGGATATGAAAACGTCAGCCACATTTTAACAATATCCTAGGCTTCAGTTGTTTAACACTATTTACATGTGTAGTATACTTACGTGTGTACACGTGGTGAGTGTATTTGTTGTATATAGTATATTTACATTTGTAGATGTTTAGTGTATTTGTTGTATATAGTATATTTACATTTGTAGATGTTTAGTGTATTTGGTGTACATATTGCATGTATCTGTTGTACATTAAGTATCTACACGTGTTGATGGAATGTACTTGGCGTATATAATATGATCATGTAATCATACTGCATGTACAGTTTGTATTAACTCCTTTGGAGACATGTTTTTGTGTGTATAGAGACAAATAGACAAAATACGGTGCAGTTATGTATAAAAACATATGTGTGTATATATACATACACATATGTGCATACTTCTTGTGTATATTACATTATGAAAATCTGAGCAGGTGTACGTCACCTCTTTAATCAGCTAAGCAGTGCAATATTTGCTTATATATAGAAACCCTTCTGCAATATTTTGATTCTATCCTGATCCTAGTGTATTGGAACAATTCCATGCTGATATATTTCTGAACATCACCTCATGCATGGCCAAGGGGTCATTACGTTATCCGCCGCATGCAGCAATGAATTTTAGAATGAATGCCTCTAGACTCCTTTCTCTATAGGGAGTAGCCATTTTTCTGTGCCTAATGGCCTGCCACATCGCTCTCTACGATAGAGGCTTTGTGCGTTAAGACGATGAACGAAAAGCGCGTCTCCATTACTGCAGGCGGAGTTGTATCGCGCCCATATCTCTCTGTCAGCGTAGACTTTTCAAAACCATAATCACATATTCAAATTGGTCGTGTTTAGATGAAAGGATTTCAAAGCAGCTGATTTAAAGTTACGAGAGGGTAAAACTTGGGTGGCCATCAAGGTAATAATTATACACTTTATGAAATATGTATGTAAGTTTTTCATGGATTTGAACACGTTGCTTTCCATGTGTACTTTTTAGTATGACCAGAGAGAATCTACATTAAATGGATTTGATGAGGTGACACCTTATGTGTATTTAATATTTATCCTGATTATACATGACAATAAATATCGTAGTTCATGTAACTACTTATCTCTGTAAGTATAATAGTATTGTCTGTTGTATGTCCATGTAACTATTTATCTGTATAAGTATAATAGTATTTATTGTCTGTTGTAAGTCCATGTAACTATTTATCTGTATAAGTATAATAGAATTTATTGTCTGTTGTAAGTCCGTGTAACTATTTATTTGTATAAGTATAATAATATTGTCTGTTGTAAGTCCATGTAACTATTTATCTGTATAAATATAATAGTATTGTCTGTTGTAAGTCCATGTAACTATTTATCTGTATAAATATAATAGTATTTATTGTCTGTTGTAAGTCCATGTAACTATTTATTTGTATAAATATAATAATATTGTCTGTTGTAAGTCCATGTAACTATTTATCTGTATAAATATAATAGTATTTATTGTCTGTTGTAAGTCCATGTAACTATTTATTTGTATAAGTATAATAATATTGTCTGTTGTAAGTCCATGTAACTATTTATCTGTATAAATATAATAGTATTGTCTGTTGTAAGTCCATGTAACTATTTATCTGTATAAATATAATAGTATTGTCTGTTGTAAGTCCATGTAACTATTTATCTGTATAAATATAATAGTATTGTCTATTGTATGTTCATGTAACTACTTATCTATATAAATATAATAATACTCTCTATTGTATGTTCATGTAACTACTTATCTATATAAATCTTCACCTAAATTGATATGGAGGTTCATTAGGTCTATATGGAGGTACATATAACGTTTCAGTTTTGCGGTTTTTATTAACGTTTCTATATATTTTTTAACCGCTGTTTCGCTTCCCTGTTGATGGAGCTTTACTAAACTTGACGTGAAGATTTATAAAGTCCATGTGTAAATACATGAAAATGTATTTTTATGCCTTACAGTTTTTACGGGCATTTTTTACAATTGTATATATAAGGGAAACAACCTTTCATATTCTAAGATAACCTTTCATTAATCATGAATTTACATAATTTCCGTCTAGCGGACAGGTACTCCAGCTAGTAGTGAAATATAATTATTTTTCTCGCTTAGTAACGTTTCACTTCCTTACTTTCTATCAACAATCCCCATTGTTTCTGTTGTTTGTGTCATTTCACTTTCTTACTTTCTATCAACAATCCTCATTGTATCGTTTCACTTCCTTACTTTCTATCAACAATCCCCATTGTTTCTGTTGTTTCACTTCCTTACTTTCTATCAACAATCCCCATTGTTTCTGTCGTTTCACTTCCTTACTTTCTATCAATAATCCCCATGGTTTCTGTTGTTTGTGCCATTTCACTTTCTTACTTTCTATCAAGAATCCTCATTGTTTCTACTGTTTGTATCGTTTCACTTCATTACTTTACTAACGATCTCCATTGTTTATCATACTTAGTGTCTTTCCGCTTCCCTTCTTTAATATTAATGTCATGTTCTAATTTCACACAAAATTTCTATTATCTGTGATTTTTCCCGTATATTTCTCTTTCAGTACAGGCTTCATAATTTATTTGTATGTTTTTTAGCTTTCACTGTTTGTTCTCAAACTGTACACTCATTACTCCATGTATCTTAAAATCACGTCGTCTTATTCATTTTTTTATTTCTTTTATTTTACTTTAAGCCCTCATATTTGCCCTTTCTACTAAAGATAAAAAATGGGCTTATAAAACTCTAATTAAATCATGATTTTCAAAGAATCTCTGAAGCTGCTGACTGCATCAGTTCATCGCATGAGTTACGTAATATGAATAATGCATAAATATATCTGTACGGGTCTCATATTCCTAATGAAAAGTCCTTACACCCCCTTCCCCCAACCCTGAATGGCACGTGAATCATTCATTCAGGTGTTTTATGTGGTGTTTCTATACAAAGTGTTTGGCATGATTATCTGAGTGTCACTCAAAGATGAGAAATGACGAAATTAACATAAAATTAAAATGCAAGATATAAACTAGCTAACGGACGTGACGGAGATTGAAGTGGGTATCGGGGACACGTTTGTAGTCAGTGAAAGAACAACTTTTCAGATCGGAATATTATCTTTCTAAAGCGTAATATTAGTAAGTTGACTTCAACTTGGAAAGATAGATAGGCGGATGGGTTTTAGTTATATTTTGCAGTAAATTACTAAGTAATGCAGTTCGCCCCAGGACAGTGTTATAGTAGTGTGGGCAGTTTCTGTAATCTGTTGTAATTCCAGAATGAACGAAAAACAGACGCAGTCAAATTCTTATCTTCCAAATTAGACCGTACACAAATACGGTGGAAATAAACCGAATGTATAAGTCAAATGTAAAACATATATTTTATTCCTCGTGGTTCTCTCGCAGAAAAGAACCATAACTGGCACGGCGTGGTGATTAAGGTGATAGATTTGTAATCCAAGAGTTGTGGGTTCGAATTCCTGTTACCAAAATACTCGCTCTTTCAGCTCTGGGGGACATTATGGTATCCCACTATTCGTCAGTAAAAGAGTTGCCCAAAAGTTGGCGACGAGTGATATATCACTTTAATTAGGGACGTCTAGCGCAGATAGCCGTGTTTTAGCTTTGAGAAAAATTTCAAACCAAACTATCATGTGAATACAATTTCCTTGTTTTAAGGAGTTATTTCTGTGGTTTCTTTCGTGCGAATAAGTCTCTTCTTCATAATTATTTTGGACCAGTTAGGGCGTGATTCTGTGGCTAACAAGAGAACAATGGATCTTAGGGTCAAAGGTTGGCCTTTCGTTGACGCAAAACAAATCGCGCTCTCTAACTCTTTGCTCAAATTTCACTGTGATTTCAGTAGCTCATAAGTTGATCGTATGTTCTGTAAATTAGCTGTCATCTCTGTAGTCTGTTAAATCAATATTAGGGAAGGTTAGCACAGCTACTTGGGTTGAAGAAACAAGCAGTTAAATTATACACCCATGAATTTCATCTTCGTGGTTCCTTTTGTAATAGCCCCCTCCCCAGAGGTACAAAGTTATTCCTGCGGGTTTGTAACGCCATAATTATGGTTTCTATACCCATGGGGGGCAGAGCACAGATAACCATTTTGTTAAAAACCTTTTCTAACAATAAGTTCTTTCTTCCTTGTTCTCTTTGTAAATATAAGATTTTTTATCATGGTTCATTTGTTACCAATAATGGATTTTTCCATTATTTCTATTGTTCTTTTTTATGTCAACAAATTTCTTCTTCCTGGATATTGTTGTTCCAGTAAGTTCTTACTCAGGAACATTAATTTTGATTTGTTTAATACCTGTTTCTTAAATTGTAATATCATTTTGAACATTCTTCCTACTGAGCAGAGCTAGATGGATAAACACGTGTGAGATTGGTTACAAACTGTTCCTTAAAGACCAGCTGGTCCTAGAAACGTTACTTTGTTACTTAATCAAATTTAAGCTGTTATTCATCGAGATCCATCGATTAGCTACCAAACTATAGAGATTTATTTAGTCAAAGCTTCTAAGTGTTTGCCAATGATCGTTATAAACAGTTACCAAAGACATGAAACTATAGTTTTGTTTCATGATTTTCTATTACACCGTATGTGTCACGATACCTGGTGAATCGTTACACTAAAGATGTTCCTAGTTGTGTTTCACATTTATAGACTGCACCTCTACTCCGTGTGTTTGACATACCTTCCTACTACAGCGTTACTTTGAAGGGATTTTTAAGTGTTAAGATTGTTTATTACACCGTTACACTGGAGCATATAGAAACAACACTGTTTTTTACATATACTTTTCTGTCCTATAACCATTACTATTTCTATTAGAACTAATTGTCATTGTCACACCTTTACCTGGGAGGAGTTACTACTTTTAAAATCATTGTACTGTTACGCAGACAAGCAATTATACTACAAACTGCATTTATAAGTTCAGTACCATGCCGTTTGAACACGTTCATTGTTCTGCCATTTTGTTTCCCCTGAAATACAGTGTTTTCCGTGGAACACGTTTGTCATGCTACGAAGTGATAAACCAGTTCTTTAAAATAGGAAACAAATTATATGTAAAGCCACACGCACGTGAATGTTTTTCATAGATATATATATAAGAGTAGCCATAAAATATCCTTAAATATTAGAAGCCGTAATATCCATGAGTTTTCTGTGACGCACCCTGACACACTGTCGTCTATGTATTCTACTGCAAGTCATTACTTGTCTGTTTTATTAATTTGATAAGAAACGACACAGTTAAATCGACATTCTTACAAACCGAAAATGTCGGTAATTGTGACATATTTCAGACAACTTTATTAAATATTTTTATCACATTTTAATCCTAGTTCTTTGGCCATATGAATATAGATGAAACAACTGACTTAAAAGGCCATTAAGGGCATGAAAACAGGGCGTATAGCATTTTTATAAAACCGTAATGTGATCTATAAGGACGAGGACTATTTGTAGGAACAGTCTTCGTTGTTATTTTCATGCCAGGTCTCATCGCGTGCTATTTAGTTGTTGTGCTGTTTTTTGTTTTTTTTTGTCTTACCTTGTCTCTATGCGCACGTCATATATTTGAGTTACGTTAATGAGGTTCAGATGAGCAAACGAAAAGGACGGGAAACAGATGCGAAGAGACGGACAAGCACATTTTGTAACTAGCTTTCTTTTAAGCAAGCGGAGTGGAGCTAGGTATCATTTCCTCCCCAACATCAGAGGTATCGCGTGAGCATGAACTACAGTGTTTATGCAATAATGTAACAAAAACAGGAGTTTTGAACTATTAAAGCTTCGGCAAGTGAAAGGTGAGCGGGCGGAGACGGGCGTGGCTGCGGCCATGTAGAACATAAAGTTCTCCCTGTAAAGATCACGTAAGCGACGGCCACGTAACCCTCGCTAGCTTGTTGCGATCAATGAAAACGATTGGCTCAGGGCAGTTCTGACAGGTAGAGGTAATCAGGTGAGGAAGAGCAGGTGGTAAGTACTCAATGACCGTACCAACCTTGCAGGAAATTAAAGTCCTCTCAGGTGGCGTTGGTTGTCAGTTCGTGCAAGCACAGACTAGGTGCACTATATTTGTAGATAAATGGTACATACATGCACACGTAAAGATAACTCTACAGATATGTTCAATTTTAAATCGAATGAAAAGAAAGCACAATATAACAACATCTATGTACATTCGATGAACTTAAATTTCACTGCGAAAGAGCAAGCCCAAAACTACTAGAAAATAATTGAATATCGAGTACAAATAGCAGAATGGGAGGTATCATAAGAGAAAGAGGTATATGTGCGAGGGACCTTTGGGGAGAAGGATAACTAATATCTTCAAATTATAAGGGGGAATGGAACATATTTTTTAGAAACCTATACTGCTGTTAAAAACAAGTAAATACACTGTTTAAAAACGTGTGTTGTTTTAACATAATTAAACATTTTGTTGAAACTTAAGCTGTAGTCTTATATAAGTAAAACACATTGTTTAGAAGTGTAAGTTCTTGTTTGTGTGTATAATTAAACACGTTGTTTAGAAGTGTAAGTTCTTGTTTGTGTGTATAATTAAACAGGTTGTTTAGAAGCGTGAGTTGTTATTTTGTATAATTAAACACATTGTTTAAGAACGTGTGTTGTTCTGCGTAGTAACATACATTCTGTATTGTTCTACATCAGGATTTCAGTGGTTTAGTTACTAATCATACATCAACTAACCATTTAATGATATTTATCTTTAGAACATGATTGGGAAAAGGATATTTATTAAATTGGAAACATTTCCCTCTCTCTTGTTGAATTACACGGGAAACGTGTCTCTCTCTCTGTTGACGAATTACACAGAAAACCTGTTTCTCTGTTGTTGAAGTACACAGAAAGCATGTCTCTCTCTCTGTTGATGAATTACACGGGAAATGTACCTCTCTGTTGATTAATTACACAGGAAATGTTTCTTTCTCTTCGTTGATGAATTATATAACTGTATCCTTAGACGTAAAAACTCCGCAGTGAGGCACAGCATACATGTGTGTGTGTCTGTGTATCTATTGCTCGGATTCTGTACCAGCTCTTAATAAAGTGAAAATTCTATCTGCAAAGAGTTGTGTTCATTCAAGAATTTAAAAAAATATGTTCTTCGTTGGCTGAGAGAAAACTCTATTATGTCAAGTGCTACCACTTTTGAAATAAACATTCATTTTATGTTCGGCCCCTTTCTGGGTCAATTTCTTTAACCACCCGCGCTACTACTCAGTAGCGTTGTCAGTCAGTCGATCAGTAGACATTTAAAATGACGTCACATGAGTGACGCTTAACGTTTGTGCTGTCATGATGTCAGTAAGATGTGCACGTGCCATAAACCACGTGAAGAATTATGCACTCTGTAGGTCACAATACAGCATGAAATATGGACTCAAAAAGCAAGAAATCGAAATACTTTTTACTCTTAATTTGGGTTTTATTTAATCTTGAAACAGAACAATTTCGGTGACCCTTTGGAAGTATCTAGTTTTATCTATATGCACAAAGGTCAATATGTGTGTGTATATTTGTGTATTTGTTTGTTATACGTCTCTCAACATTTCTTGATAAAGCATCACAACACTTCACACAGTGAAACAGGCTTACATGAAACTGGTCATGAAGTGGTTAACCCCCATCCTGTTTCATGTTCATAGATCTCTTGAAAACAGTATTTCTCACTTTTCAGTACTGGTACCCTTATATATTTTATTGGACTTTTAACGTTTATTATGTTAAGATACAAATAGAAGCACAATTTTATATTCTTTATTACAAACAGGGTTTTATTTCGCCTGTCCAACGGATGGCTATTTCAGCTAGTCATCTATGTATATATTTAAATGTTTACATGAAACAGATTGGGTTTTGCTTCAGATAAATCGTTAACTAATTGATCGCAACATCTCGATAGCCCCTCATGGTTTTTATTTTTATGGTATTATGTATATCTTGCGTTTTATTAAACACACGCATATAGCCAGGCATCGTTTTCGCGTATATGTCTTTGGCAGGTCTACCAAGATCACAAACAGTGATGCCACCAAAAAAATTGCTTTTAAGCGTTCGTGTAGAAGGTGTTGGTTATTTGTAATGCATGCGACGTAATTTCAACTTTTATCTGTAAACCAAAAATGTGTTAAAACTGACAGAGGTCTATTGTAAGAGATCGAAGGGGAAATCACGGAACAACACAACTATTCGTGCAGTTCTACTATGAAATAACTGAGCTTCGATAATTCCCAGGTGGACTGAAGCGACTGTTATTATCCATGTGAACCCCTCCCCTCACTTGGGACTTTCAACCACAAAATCGATACTTGAAATGGTAATTACCGATTGCAGGCATCAGCCCTAAATTATGAAAAATAACTTGGTTGGTTCCTAGACTGTCATGAAGCGAACATAGTGTGACGAAGGATGAGACACCGTAGCACGATTTTTCCTGTTTCCATGGCGACTGTGGAATAAGCAGCCAATCTATAGTTTAATGTATGCTCGAAAGAGCCCTCCCCTCCACTCTGTGTTAGGAGAGACGAAAAATTTTGTGGGCTACAAAAATAATTATAACTACATAGAAAAATACATTTATGAAGTAAGTGACTATGTTTGAAGCTTGTGTGTGTGTATTAAGGTATATGTATTAGGTTGGTTGTAAATATGAAATTAAGCTTTTTAAAGTCTCTTAAAGGGTCATCAGTTAATATAAAAACGAAGGAAGGTACCTCAGTAGCCACAGAATATAACAGTCAGTTATGCATATTTTACAGACTTTCTTAACGGAGATGAGATGCTTCATAAATAGTTTTACCTTACCTTATGTTTACCAAAGCTTCGATACGTTTTTCTTAATCTGAAAGCTTAAAGCGCTCTCACTGTGAAATAAAATGAGATTTTCTCCTCAGTAAATTTTGAAAGATATGAAATGCATATATGTATACAACAACTAACGTTTAGTAACGTTCACCTCTTTCCTGCCCGTAGAATTAAGGTGCAGTTAACAACTGTATTAAGGCGTTCTCAGCTGTTACCATCATCAGTGCATGAATACTTATGACTTGTCATTAACGCCACCTGCTGCCAACTTATGGAGTCTATATTTTGATCTGCTCTATGAAAGTTTCATTAAACGAAGAGCCTGACGGTTTATTTTTCACCCGCGTGCTTTCTGCTCGTCAGTTGTATTTTTCGTATAACCTGATTAGGTGAAACTGACATTACGGGCTGGCAGCAATTGACAAGAGTTGAATCTGTGGCCGTGCTGGCTTGCCACGTGCAGTCACGTGCTTGTCAGGTTAACTGTCCCGTTTTATTAACTGCACAGCTTCGCTTGGCAGTTGAGTGTCACTCTAAGTCCTCCGAATGTGTCACTGAGTTACTGCCGATAATTTATGAGCCAACTCTTGTTGGTTTTATGGCGGTAGTAATCAAGAAGTGAAAGTCTCTCTTCTCTGTAGCTCACTGTTTCGAAAGAATATATACAGCATCCTGAAATCACTATTGATCACGTTGGGATAAACTATAATATATTTTTAAAGCATTTGCTATATTACTGTGAAGCTGTTTCCAGAACCGTTAACTAACAATGAATCCTACCTGATTGTTAACATTGTCTTCACTATTGTTGTTGAATGTCACTTGATATTATTTAGAACCCTTAACTAACAATGAATCCTACCTTATTGTTAACATTGTCTTCACTATTGTTGTTGAATGTCACTTGATATTATTTAGAATTCTTAACTAACAATGAATCATATCTTATTGTTAATATTGTCTTCACTATTGTTGTTGAATATCGCTTGATATTATTTAGAACCCTTAACTAACAACGAATCGTATCTTATTGTTAACATTGTCTTCACTGTTGTTGTTGAATATCGCTTGATATTATTTAGAACCGTTAACTGACAATGAATCCTACCTGATTGTTAACACTGTCTTCACTATTGTTGTTGAATATCGCTTGATATTACTTAGAACTCTTAACTAACAATGAGTCATATCTTATTGTTAACATTGTCTTCACTATTGTTGTTGAATATCGCTTGATATTATTTAGAACCCTTAACTAACAATGAATCCTACCTTATTGTTAACATTGTCTTCACTACTGTTGTTGAATATCACTTGATATTATTTAGAACCCTTAACTAACAATGAATCCTACCTGATTGTTAACATTGTCTTCACTACTGTTGTTGAATATCACTTGATATTATTTTGTAATTATTATAACAATTCTATTTCGAAAGTTACTGGCGATATTTGAGGTTTAAGTAAAGAAACGAGTAATTTCGATTCTAAATTTGAAAATAGGAAAATTTGTCACTGGACTTCAGGAGAAAAAAAAACACGTTACATTTACTCGACGGTTCGCCCTAGTCGGGAGTCGATTTTACGCTATTGCATGGAAGTGCTTCCAAATTAAAGACATGTTCTTCCGAAGAAACTATTAAAAACCAAAACACGGAACAAGGAGAATATAAAACATTCTAATACTGTCTTGTCATGTTTCATTTACTGCAGTCAGTATTGTATAAGTCCAGCAATGGTGAATAGTTTACACATATGTAAGTAATTTATTGTCAGATTGCTTGGAGACTGCCTCATGTAGTGTGAGCGTAAAACTAAACGTCTAAGGCATTGTTTTATAAAATTACAGCTAGTCGTGTATTGCATAAACATAAAGAACTGGATAACGTTTTAAGTAAAATAACTGTTGACGTGAGGGCGCGGTTTTTTGTGCTGGGAAGACCGTAACAACCAATAGCGCTACACTTTGTAAGAAACAAGATTCGGCTAAATCAGGAAAAAAACAAATTGGTTATTTTTAAAAACATCTTCTGTAGAAACAGCTTGGGATTAATCTTTTATCTCTATATAAGTCTACGTTAAAAACTATATTTCTGGTCGTTTGATTAAACGGATTAAGATTGTCCACACAGTTCGCTTAACTTCCAACGATTTGCGTTTTGTCTAACCCACTATGTGTTTATTTTATCAAGCATATACTTTCACTACGTAACACTGCGTGTTGAGAGTAAGCGTTACGTTGTCACAACTAAACATGGAGCAAAAGTTAGAAAATCAATAGCGCTGAGAAAAGCGCTATAGTTTCTCACGTGAATAGAAGAAACTTTGTGGAAGTTGTGTTAGGGAAACCGGTTGTCTGGCTTGTGTCGTTGTTTTGTAATCTCTTAGACGCTGCTACAGTTTGCAAGTTTCAACTGATTTTTAAAAGATGTTTTACGCTCGTTTCCACCTTTGACAACTGAACAATGTTTCGTTTCCTTTATCTTTCTCTCTATTCTTTTCTGTCTCTCTTACTTCTTCGTATTTTCGTATTCCAACTCTTTTGAATCTAACTTTTGTTTTCTGTCTTTAAGTTTTGTTCCTGACTGTAACTTTTAAAGCGGGTTTCGAGTTCATGTTTTGACAACAGCAAAGTCGGCACGCATCACTTCACAAATTATATCACCATTAACATCATGCGTGTGTGCTATGAATAACGGAGGTGGTTGTGTGTGCTTTACGTAACGGTAATAGTTGTATGTGTGTAAGTGCATTACATAAAGGTACTGATTGTATGAATGTGTGCTTTACGTAACGGTAATAGTTGTATGTGTGTCAGTGCATTACATAAAGGTACTGATTGTATGAATGTGTGCTTTACGTAACGGTAATAGTTGTATGTGTGTAAGTGCATTACATAAATGTACTGATTGTATGAATGTGTGCTTTACGTAATGGTCATGTGTGTGTTTGTTTTACGTAACGGTATTGGTTGCGTGTGTATCGATATTAAATGTACCAGTATTATCATAATTGTAAACACACACGCGCTCGTCCTATATACATGCAGGGAACACAAGGACTCTGTAGTTGTCGTTAATAAATTTCGGAATTAAAAATGACCCCAATGTAAATATTTTTCTAGGGAACTACAATATGTGTGTATATATATAGAGAGAGATTGGTAAGCATATTATAAAAAATAATACTTTCTTAAGTCGGTACAGGCAATATTGTTTCAGCTTCTTTGGGGAGTTTTCCTAAATTACGGAAGTTTCAAGTAACGACATAAAGAGAGAAAGTGTCAGGAAGAGGGTCTGATGCTGCAGAGAAAGAAACACGATTAACCTGATAAAGAAAAGAATACAGGCGCGTGCGCTTTAAATTCAGCCTTTCTTGGTGAAGTAAAAATAAAATTACACATCTACCCCCCCCCCCTACCTCCCATACTGATATACTCTTTTAATAAATGCCTGTCTTCAGTGCTTTAGGTTGGGAATAATTTGTCTTTCATTTATGAAAGGATAAGCCCCAATATTCGTTTTTCCAAAAGCTAGACAAGAAAACCATTCAAGTTAAGGCTGTGATTTATATTTTACTACAGCCACTCCCCGCGGTGTCTAAGTGAAACCAGCAAAGTAAATGTTGCTCTTCAGGTCTCCTTGGATACCTCAGAATCGGTTTCTACTATAATTTATTGTCATTATTAGTATGTCAGTTTCTGGGCGCCACACCAGTAACGCAGTCACTACTGATCTGATGTGTCACTCATATAATTTACTGTTATTCGATTTTTCTTGTTATATGTGAACATATATATATATATATATATATGTAGAGAGAGAGAGAGACATAAAAGCATGTCCAAGTCATCGTATAGGCTTGAATGAAAAAGAGTACTTTGTTATTTGTATTTATGGTACTAAGGCTCTCTACCCTTAATCCTAGTTTTGAACTACTGAGAAGAGGGAAGGTAATCATTTAGCAACACCCCTTCTCTTCCACCATCCACCATAAGAGGTTGACTATCATTCCTATAACGCACTCACAGATTGAAGTGTAAGGAACGTTTTGTGGTATCGCACATATTCCAACCATGCTCGCCAATTCCGAAATCCAAAGTTTTATCACAGGACCAACTTGCGCCCTCTAGTGTTTTTTGTTTGGAATGTACTACGGACAATCGTCTCTCTTCTTCTCTAATAACGTCTTAACGTAACCCGTATCTAGAAACGATATCCGTCATGACAGTCGTACCGAACGGAGGACATTTCTGTCTTCACATCAGTATGAATACTATATATATATATATATATTTCTATATATATAGAGAGAGAAATATAGAAATTTCCAAATAGTTTTTAATTTTGGTGACCTTTAATCTGGACCCTACAAAAAAACTAGTCGCTTCTAAATTGGGTCATAGTCCAAAGTTATATCAACTTTCGTCCATTCAGCCTTTGTTGATAAATAGTGCTGACAAACACACACAGACACGCTGGGAAGTAAAAATAGCCTCCGTCCATCTTCGGTGGCGGAGGTAAAAGATACATGAACTGTGAAGAGTGATTATGCTAATTGGACATCTCTCTCTTTTGCAGGTTCATTAATGCCCGACGACGTATTGTTCAACCCATGATAGATCAGTCGAACAGAGCTGGTAAGAACAAACTGTTTTATGTTATTGAAAGAACTAACGAAAACTGTACAAGTGTGTTTGAGCTAGCGAAGAAATGTGAGTGGATCATACTAAACACATTATGTTGGTCAATAATTCATTGACTAAATAGGTTAGATCTGGACTGTAGGACAGGTGATATCATTATGTTTGTCAATAATTGATTGACTAAATACTTAGATCTGGACTGTAGGACAGGTGATATCATTATGTTTGTCAATAATTGATTGACTAAATACTTAGATCTGGACTGTAGGACAGGTGATATTATTATGCTGATCAATATTGATTGACTAAATAGTTAGATCTGGACTGTAGTACAGGTGACATTATTATGTTGATCAATACATATTGCCTAAATAGTTAGATCTGGACTGTAGGACATGTGATATTATTATGTTTGTCAATAATTGATTGCCTAAATAGTTAGATGTGGACTGTAGGACAGGTGATATTATTATGTTTTTCAATAATTGATTGCCTAAAGTAGTCAGATCTGGACTGTAGGACAGGTGATATTATTATGTTGATCAATATTGATTGCCTAAATAGTTAGATCTGGACTGTAGGACAGGTGATATCGTTATTTTTGTCAATATTGATTGACTAACTAGTTAGATCTGGACTGTAGGACAGGTGATATCGTTATTTTATCAATATTGATTGACTAAATAGTTAGATCTGGACTGTAGGACAGGTGATATCGTTATTTTGATCAATATTGATTGACTAAATAGTTAGATCTGGACTGTAGGACAGGTGATATTATTATGTTGATCAATATTGATTGCCTAAATAGTTAGATCTGGACTGTAGGACAGGTGATATCGTTATTTTGATCAATATTGATTGACTAACTAGTTAGATCTGGACTGTAGGACAGGTGATATCATTATTTTGATCAATATTGATTGACTAAATAGTTAGATCTGGACTGTGGGACAGGTGATATCGTTATTTTGATCAATATTGATTGACTAAATAGTTAGATCTGGACTTTGGGACAGGTGATATCATTATATTAAACAATATTGACTTAGCTTTGGAAAAGGGAATCCGTTGAGCCCAGCTACTATTGGTTTTGTTTTAATTTTGATACTGGTAATTAATCTCACATATAAAAACACGATCCCACAGGTACCGGAAGATATCATCAGTTTAAAATCTTTACAAAGGACCTTGCCCCAAGGGACAATAATCACGTTAAAAATGTTCACTTTGAAGCTTGATGTTTTCACACATATCCTCTAACTGTTTAAAACCCGTAGAAGTTTTATAGGAAACCTGGTTTAAAATCCCTAGAGCCTTACAGGAAACCTGGTGTATTAAACCCATAAAGGCTTTAGACGAAAGCTGGTTTAAAACCCCTAGAGGCCTTACAGGAAACCTGATTTAAACCCGTAGAGGTTTTAAAGGAAATTGCTTTAAACCCGAAGAGGTCTTACAGGAAGCCTAGTTTATTAAACCCATAAAAGGTTTTACAGGAAACCTGGTTTACATTAATGCAGGCATATGTAACTTATTATTTACATTAATACAATATCTTTACTAAACGCAACGGGCAGTGCATGGCTGGATGGTTTGTGCCCGAGTTGTGAATTCGAGGTTTCATGACCCTCACTCCGTTTCTCAAAAATGCTCGCCGCACTTTGGGGCCATGGATACGCCATAGGAATGAGGTGCGATCCCACCATTCGGCCGATCAAAAGATGGCGCTGGGTACTGTTGGCCAACTGCTTTCTATCAGCTCAAAATTCGGGACAGCTTTGAACAGGTGGACCTTGTGCGAAATCTTTATAACAAACAAAGTGCTAAATTTGACTAATAAAAGAAAATACTTCAAAACGCTGATGGTTAAAAACTAACGCATTGTTGAAAAAGTATATTTAGATAAAGTCGGACAGAGAGAAAAATAACATAAGTAAAAATAGAGATAAAACACAAACCTTGTATAACATAAAAACTGGGAAAAAAATTAGATAAAACTAGAAAGTAAATTTGTGCTTGAATTTGGTGAGTGTATGATGTGGTTAGAGGTGATTAGACCATTGACACTAGCCAGTGGCTACTCTGGGTATTTAGAATTTGGTGAGTGTACAATATGATTAAAGGTAATTAGATCGTTGACACTAGCCAGTGGCTACTCTAGGTACTTAGAACTTGGTGAGCGTATGATATGATTAGAGGTGATTAGACCATTGACACTAGCCAGTGGCTACTCTGGGTACTGAGAATTTGGTGAGTGTATGATGTGGTTAGAGGTGATTAGACCATTGACACTAGCCAGTGGCTACTCTGGGTACTGAGAATTTGGTGAGTGTATGATATGATTAAAGGTAATTAGATCGTTGACACAAGCTAGTGGCTACTCTGGGTATTTAGAATTTGGTGAGTGTATGATATGATTAAAGGTAATTAGATCGTTGACACAAGCTAGTGGCTACTCTGGGTATTTAGAATTTGGTGAGTGTATGATATGATTAAAGGTAATTAGATCGTTGACACAAGCTAGTGGCTACTCTGGGTATTTAGAATTTGGTGAGTGTATAATATGATTAAAGGTAATTAGATCGTTGACACTAGCCAGTGGCTACTCTAGGTACTTAGAATTTGGTGAGTGTATGATATGATTAAAGGTAATTAGATCGTTGACACAAGCTAGTGGCTACTCTGGGTATTTAGAATTTGGTGAGTGTATAATATGATTAAAGGTAATTAGATCGTTGACACTAGCCAGTGGCTACTCTAGGTACTTAGAATTTGGTGAGCGTATGATATAAGAGATTTGATTTGTTTTAAATATCGCGCAAAGCTACATGAGGGCTATCTGCTCTAGCCGTCCCTATTTAGCAGTATAAGGCTAGAAGGAAGGCAGCTAGTCATCACCACCCACCGCCAACTCTTGTGCTACTCTTTTACCAACGAATAGTGGGACTGACCGTCACATTATAACGCCCCACAGCTGAAAGAGCGAACATGTTTGGTGTGACGATGATTAGACGTAATTAGGCCGTTGACACTAGACAGTGGCTACTCTGTCCTTGCAGTGAGTTCGTTTAAAGAACATTAAGTGTCGTTTGTATGGGGAGGAAGTCTTTAAAATAGCCAAAAAATTGGTTCTGTTTGGTCAGGATCACAATATATACGTGTGTACATATCGAGAGGTAGAAATGAATCAATAAACCATTGAAATCATTTTTTAATTGACTTTTATTTATAACTAAACTGTTAAACTCACAGATGTTTTTTTTATTTTTCTTTATTCGTATAAACAGGGGGTATAAACAGAAATACAGCAGTCTTTCCAGAATTCTCATGATAATGGTTATACATATCTGGATAGTAAAGAAATGTTAATTAAGGGTAATTACTTGAGATACATACACAGAAAATTAAAATTAATACCAAATATATTAGCAATAAGATGAACTACAATAAACTGAAAATCATTTAGTAATCAAACAACATTTTATCATCACAAATTTCTGTTTGTATATAACCCTATACACTCTGACTTAACAATTGTCAAGAGTCGTAATAAATGCTATACAAATCTGAGTTAGTCTCTTAACCGAAACCGTAAGAATAAAAATAAATCTTGACTTTAAATTGAAATGTAGAGATATTCACGACATGAAGGCCAGCATCGCGTGACAGAACCTTATTACTGACAGAATAAATCACAAACTTAGCTATAAACCGTATACATACGTAACAACCTGATATGATTAGGACTCAACTGGGGATATTCTACAAGATTATATATTATCGTCATTTATTATTATTATAATTTTTAATTGAACGAACCCTACTTTCATTCCGAAGGTTGCGTGTTTGTGTGTTTTTTTAATGTGTACAGCTACTTTTATTTTCGTTTGTTGTGTAGCGTTATTTTATACGAAGAGAATGTGTCATTTTAAAAGGATTTTTAATTTCCTTTAGCTTATGTTTGCTTTCCGATTCTCGAGAGCTGAGAACCAATCTCGGATAAAATCCATCTCGGAGAATAAACAGAGAAGGGGATTTTTTTTTATTCGATAGTTCACTCTAAGTTGATATAAAAATAATACTTTAGATGTAGTGTCATCTAGCTGTTGCTATGTACATTGGAAAGTGAGGGGAAGTCTGGGTTGGGTTGACACATAAGTTGTCTCCCTCATTAGAAGAGCGATATATCATAGAAATGTCCAAGTCCAATTTGAAGAGAGCCGTTGGTAAAAGCTAGCCACTACCATAGCAAAAACTACTCCAGCGTAAGCCATTTCAGTGTACTATGCCTTATGTTAGGATTTTTTAGTAAGACTTGGCAGTTCGTGATTGATGGGATTTCAATATGTTTGCAAAAAAAATGTCACAAAGTTAGAGTGTGTTTGTGTGTGTGTGGCTTCACCAAGTAGACAGAAAACGGTGCTGTTCATTAAAACCCTTTAACTTCGAACTTAAATTAGTTTGCTGTTAACGATATGAAAGTGAACCAAGGTTGGTTTGCCTTTCATAAAAGATTCGTTCGGTTATCTCTCTTGTTGTGTGGCCGAAATATCAGAAAGACTTGTCTCTAGCCCACTGGGGAGTAAATACCAGCTGAGTCGTGAACTGAAGAAATCCGATCCGTCTGAATCGTGCCAAACTGTAAGAATCAAACGTTGTTCTCTGTCTAACCACTTCTCATTAAATGTTAACCTTTCTTTTTCCCATGTCTTCAAACATATTTACATTTAATTAAACACCTCCCCCCCTCTCTGTTTCTCAGGCCATCCAGAAGAATGAACACGTCCTTTCACGAACGAATGTAAATAGACGGTGTGAATGAAACTTATATTAGTGACGAAGACGAACTGACGAGTGTTTGTTAGTTTTTCCTACCACGCTAACGGAAGTGATTAAAATAACGTAATTTGATATTACGGTCAGATTATATAACGTTCACAACTTGCATGCACTTGTTTTTCTGGAGAGAAAAAAAAAATCACCATCGCATGATATCTTTCTTGGCAAAATGCACAACATGAATGCCTGCAGTACTAAGTACCTTGATTCTTTGACAGCGAAAAACAAGTGATATATTTATTGGCTTTAACAGCTCACGCATATGAGATTGTAAAATAATATCGGGAGTGGTGAAACATGTGGTTGTTTAAACGTATTCGATCAAACTGGTACCATTTCAATGTTGTTTCGCAGTTTTTTAATTCTTACGTTACGAGCTTTTCAGGCCCAGCATGGCAAGGTGGGTTAAGGCGTTTGACTCGTAATCTGAGGGTCGTTCGAATCCTCGTTGCACTAAATATGCTCGCCCTTTCAGCCATGGGGACGTTGTAAAGTTACGGTCAATCCCACTATTCGTTGGTAAAAGAGTAGCTCAAGAGTTGACGGTGGGTGGTGATGACTAGTTGCCTGCCCTCTAGTCTTACACTGCTAAATTAGGGACGGCTAGTGCAGACAGCCCTCGTGTAGCTTTGCGCGAGATTCAAAAACAAGCAAACAAACGAGCTTTTCAGAATTCTCTTATAACGTTTGTAAGGGCCTAACTGGTTCAACAGTAAGTCTGAGAAAGAATATAAAGTTTTATCAGATTTCCTGACACAATCAGTTATAAAAGCTTAAACAAATAAAAACAAGCATGAGATATATTAATAAGTTCAATTAATTGCTTCACAATTTATCACTATTAATTTTAGGTGGTGCTATAGGGGGCGCCAGTGCTGCATATAGCCCGGATGGAACAAGTATGGGGTACATGATGGATGGAAGTCAGCAGATGCATCTTCGACCACCAGGTGAGTTTTAAGAAATGCCATGTTTTGTTGTTTTATACCTAAAATAGTAGAGATATTTCAAATCATATTATAAACACTCCTTCTATTCGTGCATTTGAATAAACATAAATTCAACCCAGGTAAAATAAAAATAGATGTGAGGTATGTCTGATATAATTTTGCGTCAGTTTGTTTAAGTTAGGGTATTGCAAAACAAAAAAAACATTATTCTTTGGGAAACAAGTCTAAATCATTACTTTTATGGTATCTTTCTAACCACTAGTAAGTTCTTCAATGAAATTTACAGAAGTGTAGTATTTTATATTTAGTTGGGTTTTTTAATATTATTTTTAGGTATACAGAACCTGCAGTGTTCCGAACCATCAATGGGAATGGGTCACATGGGAGGAATGGGTGGTTACTCCCAGATGTCCCAACTCCGCTCACCTGTTCATTCTCAGACCATGTTACTACCCGGACACCCTCACGCTATGATGATGGCGCATACTCCCATGGGCCATCCAGGACTTCCTCCTCAGGGGTCACCGTATGATAGCTCAGGACAACATATAATGGACATACATGCCAGCTAAACTCCAATATTTTCTGAATTCCTTTCGTGTAGTGATTAACACGTATCTTACCCTGACTGTAATGGGATGATCATTAGAGGACATCAGCAGCCTGTTCGGCTTTTACTCCCCCAAAGAAACGTTGGCTCTGTTCGTTTGAAATCTGGTTGTTAAAAAAAAAAACCTAGAGAACAAATAAAATGTAACTAAAAAAAGGAAGAATTTTTACAGTTGAACACTCCTGAATACAGGTGTCTGTGTGGTTGGAATTGTTCAATGTACGTTATGTGTTTACCTCAAGTCAGTACTGGGAACCAGGGTATATTTTACTGTCCCTCTGTGTAGAAATACAAGCTACAATAATATTGGTGTTCAAGTCTAGTTTTGTTCTTAAAACAGCTGTGGTACTTCAACATTGGCTGTGTAATTGTAATGCCAGAGAAATAATAATGGTTAACCACATTGAGTGGTGGCGTCACATAATTGTTTATAAACAGGCGACAAAATCGTTATTTCAGTTCGTGCTTTTACCGTAAGAGATCTTGAGATGACATATTACATCTTTTACTGTAAGAGTATGTGATCTTGAGATGACATATTACATCTTTTACTGTAAGAGTATGTGATCTTGAGATGACATATTACATCTTTTACTGTAAGAATAAGTGATCTTGAGATGACATGTTACACCTTTTACTGTAAAAGTAAGTGATCTTGAGATGACATATTGCATCTTTTACTGTAAAAGTAAGTGATATTGGGATGACATATTACATCTTTTACTGTGAGAGTAAGTGATCTTGAGATGACATATTACATCTTTTACTGTAAAAGTAAGTGATCTTGAGATGACATATTGCATCTTTTACTGTAAAAGTAAGAGATCTTAAGATGACATATTACATCTTTTACTGTGAGAGTAAGTGATCTTGAGATGACATATTACATCTTTTACTGTAAAAGTAAGTGATCTTGAGATGACATATTACATCTTTTACTGTAAAAGTAAGTGATATTGGGATGATATATTACATCTTTTACTGTGAGAGTAAGTGATCTTGAGATGAAATATTATATCTTTTACTGTAAAAGTAAGTGATCTTGAGATGACATATTACATCTTTTACTGTAAAAGTAAGAGATCTTGAGATGACATATTACATTTTTTACTGTGAGAGTAAGTGATCTTGAGATGGCATATTACACCTTTTACTGTAAGAGCTAGTGATCTTGAAATGACATGTTACATCTGTTACTTGACAGATAAATAAGAAGAAAAATCACGTGTATAATTGTATATGCTAGAAGTATCGTACGTTTGTGTGTTGTCATTTTTAATATATGTTGGGTAACAGCCTATGGAAATTAGGGCTAAGGTGTAGTATGCTAAAAACAAATGTAAATGTATAGTTTTAGTTCCTGCTATAATAATCGTTGTATCTTCCTCAGGCTTTCTATCTATCTATATAAATATATATATAAAAATGTACATCATGACATAATTCGTCAGCATATATGTCTGTCTTTTGCAAGGGTGAACTAAGCACGCTGTACACAATGTCCTCTTTAGTGCCATAATTTTATGTGTTGTTAACGGATTAAGAAAACAATCGTAATTTGACAACACGCCAGTTTGTAGTATACGAGTATTAAAAAATACTAAGTTCTCTTTGCGTTTGTTTCACGACAACAAAATAGATTTGAAAATCCAGCTGGTATTTGGATTTCGTATGTAGATGCCGAGGACAATGATGCTAAAGTTTCTTGGCTTTCACATTTTTTTATCTTTGTTGATCAATATAAAACATAGTGTATGGGAAGGCGAGTTTTTAAAATAAAAGTAGCAAAATTTTGCCTTCTAACAAAAATCTACGTAACGTTAACAACCCTCAGTTGAGCAATTAATAAATAGCTTATGTAATTTGTTCATATTGTCATGAATTTGCCAACGCAGAAAGCTCTTCAACATGTGAATTGTGACAGTTCGCGTACGAAACTAATGCCAGAAAGAATTGGTGAGTCGTTGCCCCGAGGAATTCGTTACATTTCATTCCAAACCATAAGTTCGATGGAATTGAATTTCAGTCTTTCCTGTCTCGTGATAAGTAACTGCAAAAGAAATCGAATGTGATTCATGATGTAGTGCACGTTTAGGTGAAAACCTGACATATGAAACACTAGAACTGTCTTTAACTGTTGTATGAAAAGCATGCTAGCTTAATATATTATTGTTTAATATAATTCATACAACAGTACGAGCACCTTGAGTTTTGTTCTTGGGAAAGGTTCTGACTGGACATTGAAACGGAATGGAAATCGTTAGGTTTTCAAAATCAAAAAAATGTTTTACTTATGTTGTTATTATTATTATTGAATTTTGAATAATTTAATAACTGTCTAGCCTACGGCGATCTTTATTATTGGTCTAAGGTCACTAGAAATGAATTAGTTTGACTTTTAAGATGTGTATAACGAAAACACGTGTGGTTAAAAAGGAATATGCTGTCCAATAAGGGTACAATCAGAAAATATGTTGGCAGAAAAAAAGCTTGTATAGATTCGTTTTCTGTTGTCTGTTCTGTGTAACTGTCGTTAATAAAGTGAATGACATCGATATTTTTTCTCCTGTTATTTCATTTCTTGATTTTCAAACAAACCCACTTCCGAAGCAAGCATTACAAGTAAAATATCGGACATAAAAAGTTAAGTTTTGAGCAATATGTAAAAGGTTTGGAAT
This sequence comes from Tachypleus tridentatus, assembly GCF_004210375.1. Classification (NCBI taxonomy): domain Eukaryota; kingdom Metazoa; phylum Arthropoda; class Merostomata; order Xiphosura; family Limulidae; genus Tachypleus; species Tachypleus tridentatus. The sequence goes on along the minus strand of NC_134834.1, from coordinate 187,330,675 downwards.
GCCGGTGTAATTCACGTGTAACTGTAGTTAACAAAACTTTTCTCGGCATCATTAACCTGTTGACTGCCAAGTATTTCAGCTGCTACAATATAACTCTAATGCTTCTTCATTTTGTAACTTTTTTCGTGACGCCAGTTTGGATCGAAAGTGAAACAATTTGTAAGTAGGCCAAAAAAATGTATGTGTGGTGCTGACATCTAGCGTTGAAGTTAGGTATTATTGAGAACGAATTAACTCGTCCGTGGCACTGTGTTACCGACCGATCGGCTTGAACGAGTTATCTTGTCTACGCACTGAACAGGTTAAAATTAATCCAACATGTTGAAAAAAGCACTAAAATTCGTTTACATTGGGTCATAAGTTACACAGGGCTACGATGGTTTTGTTGTTTTGAATGTTTTACATATTCTACGGTAATTTCTGTACTCTGAATCTGAAAAAAATATCTGTTTTCTTCCATCACATACAGATTTTTCACAAAACGTCAATGAACCTATACATGAGTGAATCGTTTTGATTAAAATCAGCCACATTTTGTTTTGCTTAAATGTTGACAACCGCTGGTTCTTCTAGACCAATCGCAACGTGAAAGTCTTATGGATGTTCTAGAACCCACGAGAAGTAAACCGTTAGTTTATAAACGATTAACAGACCGCATGACATGTCATTTCTGAATAGTACTAAGTGTTGTTTGTAAAATTCCGAAGATTATTTTGTTAAAACCACAAATTGGTCACTCAGTATACCCAAGAGAACATCCATTATTCTCTTGCTTTTTGACTCACCAGTGGTAACCCATAGAAACAAAAATATCCCTAGAAGACTTTACTCGAACCACTTCTGGCTCTCTCTCTCTTTTTGTAATAATACTTTGATATTTTTGCTTACCACCTCGTACCAAACTTGTATATATTGAATAGTAGGTTACGTATTATATCCTGACTAAGAACAGTAACACGCTTCAAGTATTGGAAACAATGACAAAAATCGTGAGGGAATAAAAATAAAGTTAATTACAACATTAAGTTTATCCTTTTATCGTGGTAAAATAAACTGCATTAAAATACAGTCACGTGCTAACAGTTTACACTGTGATTGGTTGTCATTAATCAATCAAAGAGACACGTCAGTATAAATCCTTGTAAAAGTAAACTCAGGAGCTAAAAACTGAAATACTGCATAATAAGATTGCAGAAACCAAATGTTAGATTCATTATGGATGCTTCGTACATAAGAGTGTGGACAGACTAGCCAGGGATAAATGAAACTCGCACTGTTAATAGTTATAGAGGTCGAAGTAGAAAACCAAGACTCTACAAATATTAAGTACCTCAGGATGTGTTCTTTAAGAGACAATGGATGCTGCCAGTGGTATTATTGTAAGTTTAAGTAAGATAAGTAGAACGAACATTAGCCAGAAATGGTCTCAGTGGATACACGACTGTTCTAAAATCGATGCACCAGAACACTGAAATTGGCATCATATTTCAAAACTAGAATGAGCAAAGTTGGAGGCTTGTGCTCTGTGCAGGTTAATTCGTGTTCTGTTTGTTTATCAAAAATCAGAGACAGTTTATTCGACGGCGGAGAGGAGAATAGCATTGTATTCAATGTAGATGTACAGTACAAGTTTACAGCTGCATCTCAGTTAGCGGTGACCTACACAAAACTGATGGCACCTTGACTGCTCACAGGTACATGCACACATTGATCAGTCATATCGTTCCTTCAGAAACAGGTGTCATTGGACAGGAATTCATCTTCCGGAAAGAGAATGATCCCAAGCATACAGCAAATGTGGCGAAACGACATCGGTAAGGAGGTCTGTTGAATACTAGCAACCACTGATAACCTTACATGAAGGTCCAGTATGGTAAATAAAAGGTCCGATGTGACCTATCGCGAAGCTGCATGGGCTTACGTAGAAACTGAGAAGGTGAGAAAGAAACCAGTCAACTTGACTGAATTACAAGGAGTAAAACAGGTCATTCGAGACAATATTCCAAAATCATACACTGCTAAACTGTATCTCAGGATGAAGGCAAAATGTAACGTTCTGTGAAAGACCTCCATAGATGGTTTTATTTCTGTAGAATGTATAGTAATTTTAAAATATATTTCATAATTTTTAAGGGTTAATTAATTCCACGGTTGCCAGGGAATATATGCGATCGGAATTCAAACAAAGAATCGTTTAGGACTAGATGGAAAGCTTGCATCAAAAATTAGCCCTATAGATAAAGATTAAATATCCATGTTGCAGTGTCAACTGAAAATTTGAAGTTCAAACCTCGTTTTATCTTATTTTGTTTTTTATTACACTTTGAAATTATGTAACACTTGACATACATTAATAGAAAAAAGCCCGGCATGGCCAGGTGGTTAAGGCACTCAACTCGTAATCTCAGGTCGCGGGTTCGAATCTCCGTCACACCAAACATGCTCGCCCTTTCAACCGTGGGGAGGTTATAATATGATAATCAATCACAATATATCGTTGGTAAAATAGTAGCCCAAGAGTTAGCGGTGGTGGTGATGACTAGCTGCCTTCCCTCTAGTCTTACACTGCTAAATTAGGGACGACTAGCGCAGATAGCCCTCGATTAGCTTTGCGCGAAATTCAAAACAAACCAAACAAAAAATAGTCAAAAACTGACCTGTATGTATAAAAATAATTAGATTTTCATTAAATTCAAGTATTTTTGCTGTTGAAAATTGCCAAAAAATAAAAAAGTAGTGATATTTGGTCAAAACATTTTCTCGTAGAAAAAAAATCCGTGTTAAAATTAATGGGTCAGCAGTATAAAGTGTGTGGTTGTTTTTTGTAAGAGCTAACTTATATAAATACACACAATTCGTAACAAATTGTAAAAGTCAGTGAGTTAAGCTAAGAAATTAAGATTTTGGGGGCTCTTTTGAAACTGGTAAACAACAATATGAGCTTAAAAGAAAAGGGGGAGAAGTTTACCCCAATTTTTTTATTATTTATTTCACCGATTTTTACGTTGCATCATTATATGGTTTGCCCTCCGGTAGGTCATCGCTAAATTCACGGACTTACAACGTTAAAATCCAGGGTTCGATTTCCCGCGGTGAACAGCGTTTAGGTAAATCATAATGTAGTTTTCCTGTGAAACAGCCCCCCAGCAGCTCAGCGGCATGTCTGTGGACTTACAACGCTACAAACCGGGTTTCGATACCCGTGGTGGGCAGAGCACAGATAGCCCCTGGTGTAGCTTTGTGCTTAATTCAAAACAACAACAACCTCTTCGAAGCACATTTATATGGACAATTCTTTTATTCTATCTTCACTATTTCTATACATGTAAACCGTTTGATTAGATACTTTAAATTATTATATCTGTATGAAGAAAAGGAACCTTGCGCACAAACACATTATTTTATATTGATATAAAGATTTCCAACTCGAAACATTTTCTATGCAGCAGATTCATAGCGCCATCTTGCGGAAAAAGAAAATTTTCTTTAAATTTAAGACTCGTATGTGAGGAAGGACTAGCATTAAGCTGTGTAGATTGATCCCTAGAAAAACCTGCTATGCATTAATGCTAATTTAAACGTCAATGTATTTATTTATTCGTAAGCAAGACTTCGTTAATTTTACGCAATGCTCGAAGAATAACAATCACAAACTCTCTCACCAAAGATGGCGTTGCAACAATAGGTTGGGTTTGAATTTCGCGCAAAGCTACACGAGAGCTATCTGCGCTATTCATCCCTAATTTAGCAGTGTAATAGAAGAGGGAAGGCAGCTAGTGATCACCACCCACCGCCAACACTTGGGCTACTCTCTTACCAACGATACAGTGGGATTGACCGTCACATTATAACACGAGCATGTTTGTTGTGACGGGATTCGAACCCACGACCCTCGAATTACGAGGCCATGCCAGGCCTTGCAACAATAGGAAGTTTTATAAATATTTAAGGCCTCAAATACCCACTTCGCTTAAATAAAGTATTTATCTATATTAGACGAAGATCACGATAGTTCTACATATTACGGAACTGAATTATTCACAGTTTAAATTATTTGCTCAATGTAGCTAAATATTATAAAAACTGTTGTATTTTTTGTTTTATTTTTTCACTAACAAACCAGAGAATAAAATCACAAAATAGGAAAACTATATTTTCAAAAAAACATCTGAACGTTAGTTTTAGAACGGACGATTAGAATGAACTAAGAGTGCGTGATGGAAAAAGTTGGGGGTCGGGGGGGTCTGTCAGAAGTGTAAAGCTTAGCATACAGATAGAATTATGAATTTTTGTGGCTCTGTTTGTTTGTTTAACACATTTTACCAGTCTAAGCACCAGTATGGATTTTGACGTAAATACAGTAACTTGTATCTCAGAACGACTGGTATGGGTATTAACACTTTTATTGATAGGCAGAGATCAACTTTTCGACCTTCCTTAGGTCATCTTTAGGTTAACAAAGATAGAGTGACAAACACAGTAGCTTGTCTTTCACTTTTCTGGTGGTTGTAGAACTGGAAAGATGTAAAACATGACGTTTTAGGACAGACGTATTTGATTGGTTTGTTTTGGTTCGAACTTCGCGCAAAGCCACACGAGGGCTATCTGCGCTAGCCGTCCCTAATTTAGCAGTGTAAGACTAGAGGGAAGACAGCTGGTCATCACCACCCACCTCCACTCTTGGACTTATATGGACACGGGCTGTTGTGGAGTTATGAATTTCGAACTTGACAAGCCGGGTTCGGATCTGTGCCGTACCTCAAAATATCACCTCTTCCTAATTTAAGCTGTGAGAGTGTTATAAGAGTAACAGAAAATCCCTTAGCATGATGGTAAGATATGGTTATTTTTTCAACGATTAGGGAAAACAGCAGGTATCTTTAGTAGCCTTGTCATAAATAGGAAGATAGGTTCATGCTGTCTAAGTGTAATTAGATGCTGTCTTTGAACAGACACAGCTTTCCAATTTTAGAAACAGCTTCACTGAAAACTTAGAAACTTTACCATGGCAACAACATTTTTTATCGGGCCAGTGAAAAAGAAATACAATGTGTGTGTGTGTGTGTTTGTTTTCCCCATAACAAAGCCACACTGGGCTATGTGCTGAGCCAATTGAAGGGAATCGAGCCCCTAATCTTAGCGTTGTAAATCCGTAGACTTATCGCTGTACTAGCGGTAGGGCAGAAATACAATAACATATCTGTTACATAAAAAAAATCACAACATTGTATAGATCGGAGCACAGTAACAGTACTTGTGACAATAAATTACAATTAAACACATATCTGAACAAAATAACAACTAATTTTAATTCGTAAGTCGTCAACAATGCGCAGTTCGAAATAAATTAGACATATTTGACAACCGTGTTAAGGCGTTCGACTCCTAATCCGAGGGTCACGGGTTCGAATCCTGGTCGCACCAAACATGCTCGCCCTTTCAGCCGTTAGGGCATTATAATGTGACGGTCAATCTCACTATTCGTTGGTAAAAGAGTAGCCCAAGAGTTGGCGGTGGGCGGTACACTGCTAAATTAAGGACGGCTAGCGCAGATAGCCCTCGAGTAGCTTTGCGCGAAATTCTAAAGAAACAAAAGACAATATGCTGTTTACAATAGTGCTAGAATCAGAACGCAATGACATCTGTTCTATAAATATGAATGAGACACTAATGATAATATTTATAATATTCGTGACACGTTAATCAGAAGAAAATAAGCACGGATCGAAACACGATATTCGTTATACAGCATCAAAATACGACATCAACGTGACTGTTATATATACATGTTTCCAGTTCTGGTCATTGTAACCATAAATTAGTCTTTCACGGTGACATTTGCAATGAGGGAACAGCAGCTCGGACAGGTAGGTGAAGAGAGTACGCGGGCGTTCATCAGCTTCCAATGGAACTTGTCACTAAGTTTTAAAGAGTGAGTGAATTTGGAATTCCAAACAGCTGGGGAAAAAACACAGTTGATACTCGACAGGTATTGGAACAAGAATTTCTCGTCACGAGTTGATTAACAAGAAATGAGCAATCTGTATATACAATTCGATAATGAAAGTTTACCACATTGAGAGTACCAGTTAACATTACTTGGTTTATTATACACCCTAAGTGACATTCAAATTGAAATGCCAGTCAACATGACTACATGGTATATTCTACACCATAAGTGACAATCACAATGCTATGATCATATTGGTAAGAGAGAGAAATTATTAGAGAATCGAAATTCGCCGACACCGATGATCGTACAACGCGGCTAAAAATCGAAGAAAACAAACAAACCCTAGACTGGAAATTAAACCGTTAGGGTTAAAGTAATAAGTTACTAGGAAAAGTCTGAGCTCGTGCAATAACACCAATCATTTTAGGTTCCTGAAATCATTAGGGACGTCGTAGTTGTGAACGAACGCTAAACAAGAGTCAGTATAACTAACTGGTACTTTCAATGGCTTGTCCGTCAGCAACACCTGTTCTACCAGACAAGCTGTTTGTCTGCGCCTCCTGGCGATATTGATATAGTAGATATTCTCAGAGTGCATTTACTACCCGTTAAGAGCAGCTGTTCCGTTGTTGAGCTTAGGTTGATTGCTTGTCAGCAGCAGGGGTCAGCTGGATGATATCGACCAGGAAGGAGGTGGGTGGTACTCCCCCCCACACACACACTTCTTCTCTGACATTATAAACTTTGAATATTATTGCATAAAAACATTTGATGTGAAGACGATAATTCAACGTGGGTAATTTTTCTATTTATTTTTTATAGAGGACTTTGTGACATTTTTCTTCAATACTTATTGTATGTCCTCAACAAACGTTCAAAGTATCCTCAAACTGTCTTATTTATTGTAGCCCGGCATGGTTAGATGGGTTAAGGCGTTTGACTCATAATCTGAGGGTCGCGGGTTCGAATTCCCGTCACACTAAACCTTTCAGTCATGGGGGTGTTCTAATGTGATGGTCAATCCCACAATTCGTTGGTAAAAGAGTAGCCCAAGAGTGGACGGTGGGTGGTGATATGTAGCTGCCTTCCCTCTATCCTTACACTTCTAAATTAGGAACGGCTAGCTCAGATAGCCCTCGTGCAGCTATGCGTGAAAATAAAAAAAAAACAATATTGAGCGCGTCACCTCAAACCACATCGCTAGATTATGTTTTTATTATATTTTTTGTCCAAAAAACATGAATGTGTATTATGAACAAATATTTGATCCTGCAGCTGAAAAAGATCGAACTTCGATCAATGTTTGCTCAATATTTTCTTGCAAACCTACAAATTTATTACCGGAGAATAGAAGCCCCTGAATTAGAAGTAAGGCAGCATCACTTACTACCAACCTTTGAGCTGTTCTTGTCTGATCAAATAATGACCTTTGACCGTCACCTTCATAGATAGACACAACTCAGAGCCACACACGATATGAAGTGCATCTTTCACTGTAAAATATATCACGTCTTGTTTGTTTCTTTATTTATTGAATTTCGCGCAAATCTGCTAAAGGGATATTCGCGATGGCTGTCCCGAATTTTGAAGCAATATCTTAGAGGGAAGGTAGCTAGTCAACACCATCTACTGTCAACTACTCTTTACCAACTAACAGTGGGATTGACCACTACTTTATAACGTCCCCACACTGAAAGGGCGAGCATGTTCAAGGACTGGATTTGAACCCACGACTCTCAGATTGCGATTCGAATGCTCTAACCACCAGGTCTCTGTTCCCCATGGAATTCGTTTACGTTCTAAGATTGTCAGTGTCTTTCAGGGGTTCTTTAGTTTTTATTTTATTATTATTTCGGACTTATGACTTTGTTATAAATAGGGCATTTCCGTGAATCACCAAAGGTATCCCTGAAATTCAAATTGAGTACTTCCGGCAAATTGGAAATAATTTCCCCCCACTCTTGTGGATTGTTGAGGCTTTAAGAATTATAGCGGCAGAAGTAAAATATTCCACAATATACAAATCAAGTCATTTATTTTTATTACGTGTTATCCATTATTGTTCGTATTGAAAATTACCGAAAAAATATTTTCTGGAATGAAGCATTCTACTAATTAACTTCTAGACTAAATATATATGAGTTAAAACCCCTCAAATACATATTTAGATTGTGGACATTATTTCTCACCAGGCCCGGCATGATCAGGTGGTTTAGGCGCTCGAGGACCTCAGATTACGAGTCGAGTTATAATGTGATGGTCAATCCCACCATTCGCTAAAAGAGTAGTCCAAATGTTGGCGGTAGGTGATGATGACTAGCTGCCTTTCCTCTAGTCTTACACTACTAAATTAGGGACGGCTAGCACAGATAGCCCTCGTGTAGCTTTCTGCAAAATTAAAAGAAAAATAAAACTTCTCACCTTCTAAAATTCGTGACTTTACTTCGTGACAAATGAAAAAGTGCTTCTTTTTTATTTGTCTGGTTTCAAAATATTGCGCTAATCTACACAATACCATATACGCATACTTGTCCCTAATTTTAATCTGACAGATGAAAGAGAAATTGGATGATCAACCGCTAACACTTTGACTCTTCTTGTCTGAACGTCGCACTTATAGCACACCCATGGACAAACATTTCGCGAGCCATGAATCTTCAGATGTAAAGTCTGGGCACACTGACCACAATGGCCATGCTCCATCCTTTAAATTATAAACTTGATTGATATAAACATGTTTTCAAATAACTTAAGAGCGTAAGTTCACATGTACACAATATTATAGAGTGACTATTGTAACAATCAGGTCAGTATAGCAGTATAGTTTTGTAAGGACGTGTGCAATATTAAAATGTTTGAACTTTAATGGCTGTAGAGGGCGCTTAGAAAAGTTTGTAGTTTCGTTTTGAATTTCGCGCAAAGCTACTCAAGAGCTATCTGCGCTAGCCGTCCCTAATTTAGCAGTGTAAAACTAGAGGGAAGGCAGCTAGTCATCACCACCTACCGCCAACTCTTGGGCTATTCTTTTACCAACGAATAGTGGGAGTGACCGCTGTATTATAACGCCTCCACGGCTGAAAGGGCGAGCATGTTTGGTGCGACGGGGACTCGAACAGTTAGTTTCTCAGAGCGTAATTTTCACAGACTTAAGATATCTCTTATTACAAATTATATACCATTTAAACTAAGTATGAATATGGTGATAACCCAAATCAATAACATTTCTCAATTTACTGAAAAAAATCTTATAATTGAAAAAAATAGTTTCGGAGTTTTATCTTCTTCCGTTAGGCTAAAGGGAAATCGAAGACATTCAGAACTTTAATATTTCACAATTTATTTTTTTTTTTTACTGATTCTGTTTTTTCAAGGAAACATTTATCGTTTTAATTAAACTCTGAGCTTATTTGTTTGACAAGAAGCACAAAGCTGCAAGAGTGCACGAGCTACATACAACATGTATCTAAACCGAGTTTATAGCGATGGAAGTTCGCAAACTTACCGCTGTGAGGCTTAAGCTTTTCGTCTGCATATTCTATCGTGTTTGATTAAAAAATCGTCAGTTTGAACTTAGACATTATTACTGTATTAAAATATACAATTATCTAAATATCTAATAGATATATGTATATTGTAAAATTATCCAAAGTTTATCCTTTGAGTTTTTAAGACAAAAAAAATGATTTTGATGTTCTTCTCTAGAAAACTTGTTTTCAAGATTTGCTTTTCAAAACATTATTGTTTCTACAAAAGTCGCTACTGTTAATGACGTATCAAAATACTCGCAAAACTAAGCACTTAAGAACTCGTTCGTTTTCGTGGTTACAATTTTCTTCAAAGAAAATTATGAATTGGATACAGGTTGTTCCAAAATAAGATTTTGACGAAAATTTTTCATTTTTTAAGCCTAAAGATTTTATGAAAATTTTGCCCGTCTTTGATTTCGATTTGCAGAAAAAACAAACACTGACAGAGATTTCAAGTTATTATTTTTCTTACCAAATTTGTGAAATATTAAAGTTTCGTGTTTATTTCTCGAACCATTATTTCATTTTAATTATTCCATTTCTTAAGGAAAAATGAACTCAGTTTATAGTTTGAGGAAAGATACATCGTTTTGATTACACTTCACGTATGTAAATTCGGTTGTTTTTGATGAATTAATAATCAGTCTGTATTTAAACATTGTTACTGTATTAAAATATCTCAAGAATGAAATAATAATCATTTTTTCGTCAACGTTCCCAAATTTAGTGTCATAAATTTTGATGTTCTTCTCAGGAAAACTTCTATTCGAAGTGGGCTTTTCCAAAATATGAATCTTTCTTCGAACGTCGCTCCTGAGCTGCTCTTTGACCAATGAGTAATTGGATTGACCATCACTTCATATCGCCCACATGACTGAAAGTACAAGTATGTTTGGTGGAACAGAGATTTGAACCCGTGACCCACAGATTGGGAGTCGAGCATCCTAACCAACTGGCCACACTGACTTACACATAATATTAGAAACTGGGATTCAATACCCGTGTTGGGCAGAGCACAGACAGTCCATTGTGTAGATTTCTTCTTAATTTTAAACAGACAAACAAAAATATTTTTTTTTCCTTCAAACGTCACAACTGTTAATTCTTTACGTATCAAATTATCCACTAAAATCCGAATTTAAGAAAACATTTGTTTTCGTGAAAATGCTTGAGGGCTTTGCATTTTAGGAAAAAAAATATTGGCGTCAGAGGTTATCATTCTCTTCAGAGTAAATTATATATCCGCTAGGAGCTTTTCAAAAATATAATTGTAATTAAAATTTTCATTTTTAAGGCTTCGTATTTTTATTAAAATTGTGCCAATTTCTGTTTTCGCTTTCCTCTTCCGGAGAAGACAAACATTGGTATTTTACGAATAAGAAATATTTTTTCTAATGCGAACTTTAGTGGGTATTTTGATAATTCAACAATTAACAGCAGCGAATTTTGGTTTGGTGTGTTTTAAATTTCGCGCAAAGCTACCCGAGGGCTAACTGCGCTAGCCGTCCTTAATTTTGCAGTATAAGACTAGAGGGAAGGCAGCTAGTCATCACCACCCACCGCCAAATCTTAGGTTACTTTTTCACCAACGACTTGTGTAATTCAACGTTACATTATAATGCTTTCACGGCTGAAAGGGGGAGCAAGTTTGGTGTGACGGGAATTCGAACCCGAGACCCTCAGATTACGAGTCGAGTGCCTTAAGGCCATGCCGGGCCGAGCGATTTTTGAAAAGTATATATTTTAAACGTAAGTTTTACGTAGAATAATATCAAAATCTATAATAAGTTTTTCTCTTCCAAAAACAAAATGTATTTTTTTCGAAGAAAAAACAAATTTAACAGCATTAATTTCTAAGCTCAGATGGCCTATTAATTCGCCAAAAAACAATAGAATTTGCATATCTGAAGTTTATTAAAACGATATATATTTTCAGAAACCCTGAATCGAATTCATTTTTCCTTAAAAAATAGAATAAGTAAAACAAAGTATTAGTTTGAGAAATAAACAGAAATCTTTAATATTTCACAAATTTGATTAAAAATTTTAAATTTCTTATAGTGTTTATCATCTCTACAAGAGTAAAGTGAAATCAAAGATGAGTAATTTTTTAATAAAAATCTTAAGCCTTAAAGATAAGGAATTTTCATCAAAATTTTATTTGTGTGAAGCTCCTATCCAATACATAATTTCCGTGAAAAAAAAACACGTTAACCTGTGATACATTTTTTTTTAAATACAAAGGCCTTAAGAACTTCCACAAAAACAAATGATTTCTTAAATGCGAACTCTAGTGGGTGTTTTGATGCAAATACAACTAAAAGTAGCGGCTTTGAAGAAGAAAGTAATATTTTTGAAAATCTCGCTTCAAATATAAGTTTTCCATAGAAGAACGTCAAAATCTATGGTACAATTTTTTTTTTCCAAAATGTTTCTGAGTAAAAAAATAGAATAAGTAAAACAAAGCACTAGTTTGAGAAATAAATATTTCACAAATTTGATAAACAGAATATTGAAATTTCCTAACAGTGTTTATCTTCTCTACGAGATTAGAGCGAAAATCGAAAATGAACAAAAGTTTAATAAAAATTTTAAAAATTCCCTCTCTATAAGGCGCCCGGCATGGCTAAGTGGTTAAGGCGTTCGAATCCCCTTCACACTAAACATACTTGGCCTTTTAGGCATGAGAACGTTATAAAGCGACGGTCAATCCCACTATTCGTTAGTAAAGCTACCTTTTCTATACTCCTACACTGTACTAAATTAGAGACGGCTACCGCAGATAATCCTCGTGTAGCTTTGCGCGAAATTCAAACAAACAATAAAAAAAACCTCTCTACTACATAACATCCTTTGAAGAAAATGATACAGAGAATTTTTTTTTCAAAATGCAAAGGTCTTGAATTTTCATTATAAGATTAAAACTAAAATACAGTGTAACATTTATTAAATATGAATTAAATTTACAAATTCGAAGGGACTATTTTATTTAAAAATTTATCTCCATCGAAAGTATCAATGATTTAACCGTAGTTAATACAACAGTCCTAACTAATTAAGTTTATTTGGTTGTTGATATTTCACGCAAAGCTTCTACAGAGCTATCTGTGTCAGCTGTCCCTTATTTTGATTGGTTTGTTTTGAATTTTGGGCAAAGCTACACGAAGGCTGTCCCTATTTTTAAAGTGACAAACTAGAGGAAAGGGAACTATTCGACACCAACCAACGAATAGGGGGATTGACTGTTACATTGTAACGCCCCTCCACACGACTGAATGGGCGTATTCGGAGTCGTAATTTAATCATACTTAATACAGAAATTCTGCAATCTTAATCTCCTTGCCTAGTAGTTTCATGCTGTTCAAAGATTAAACTGGTGAAATATAATGTACTTTTCTATATAAGCATCAAACATGTTTCATACACTGCAAACAAGATAAAAACACAAAACGAAGCAGCACAAGTACAACTGAAATATGCTCTTAAAGTTGATAAAAAATTAACAGTTATAAAGGGAAGTTATATTGTATGTACGACAAAACTTCATTACCGTATTAGATATTTGTTTGTTTAATTTAACGCATAGCCACATTGGGTACCTGCTGTGTTTGCCTCGGGGAATCAAACGTAGATTATGGTCATATAAATCCATAAAGTTGCCGCTTGCCCATAGGAAAATATATATATATTTTTTTAAATATCAAAATCAATAGCTTATTATGTACTTTCATTAACATTGGTTTTTTGTGAATCAAGTATCTCATCTTATACTATTCACAGATGATATTCTAATTATTACTCAATAAAAAAACATTTATAACTGAAACAAAATTCTGAGAGGCCCCAGCATGGCCTGGTGGCTAGGCTACTTGACTCATAATATGAAGATCGCAGGTTCAAATCCTCGTTACCTCAAATATGTGCGCCTTTTCAGCCGTTGGAGCGTTATAAAGTGATGGTCAATCCTATTATTTGTTGGTAAAAGAGTAGCCCAAGAGTTCACAATGGGTCTCTAGTCTTACGCCGCTACATAATAGACTTCTAGCGCAGATATCCCTCGTGTAGCTTTGCGCGAAATTAAAAAACAAATCTGAAATTTTATTGAAAGAAAATGATACGTTCTTACTTCAAAACAGAAAGAAAAAAAATTCCACAGTTGTATTCTGTAAGAAAATCAATAAATTATAAACATATTCCATTTTAGTTTCTTAACGGATTATAAACAGATATATAAACATATATGTAAGTATTACACATGGACGTATACGTGTAAGTGCATGAAGAATGAAAACGATTAATTTCTTAATGAACCTGACACGGAATGAGACCCTAATGACTCGGCCTAATTACTTGTCCAAAATACAGGATGAATTATGATTGTTCAGCCAACCTCAACAGGCCAATAGAAAATCGTCCCCAATTGGTACAGCGGTAAGTCTACGGACTTACAACGCTAAAATCAGCGGTTCGATTCCCCTCGGTGGACTCAACGGATAGACCGATGTGGCTTTGCTATAAGAAAAAACAAACACATACCGAATAGAAAATATAGTAGATAGAACATATGGGAAATTTAGCAAAGGATCATTCATAGCTAACAATACTACGATAAGATCTATTTATGAAAAAAACCACAATAAACTTCTACGTTTATCTTACATTATAGGATTAAAATGTTATTTATTTAAAGCTTTCACCATATAGCAACAAAAAGTTTTATCCTATCTTTTAAACTCATAAATAAGAATAAAGAAATATGAGAGAATATTAAATAGTGTGTGTGTGTGTTTTCTTATAGCAAAGCCACATCGGGATATATGCCCGAGAGCCTACCGAGGGGAATCGAACCTCTTATTTTAGCGATGTAAATCCGTAGGCTTACCGTTGTATCAGCTGAAGGGGCGAATATTAAAGTTAAACAGATTTAAAAGATTCAGTTGTAATCAACAAAATAGAACGTGAATGTGGAAGTATTGACGTTTGTCAAGTGAAAGGAATTTGAAACACAGATAACAAAGACAAGAATATGACTTAAGAAATAATAAAATAGAAAGGTGTGCACGTACAAACAACGCAACACGAGATTTTATTGGATAAAAAGCGACAGTTTTAACACAAACTCACAATATTGCAACTTTAAATGTCAGAGAAACACTAAAAATAATACCGTTAAAAAAGTATTAAACAGATATGAAGATCCATCAAAACAGTCCATTGATATTGGACGTGAACTATAATAAAGGTTGACTAAGGAATTATGTAGATAACAATGAAAGGTAATATCACATGTCAGGGTAAAAAAGTATATACAAATTGTATCTTGTACATAACTTCTGAAGGTAACGTAGAGGGCGTTGAAACATGTACATTCTTCTTTGAAGTGGAAGTTATTGTTTGTTTGTTTTTGCTTTTTGAGTTTCGCGCAAAGCTACTCAAGGGCTACCTGCGCTAGCCGTCCCTAATTTAGTAGTGTAAGACTAGAGGGAAGGCAGCTAGTCACCACCACCTACCGCCAACTCTTGGGCTACCCTTTTACCAAAGAATAGTGGGATTGACCGTACCATTATATCGCTCCCACGGCTGAAAGGGCGAGCATGTTTGGTGCGACATGGATTACAACCCGCGACCCTCGAGTGTCTTGACCTCCTGGCCATGTCAGGCCAGAAATTATTTAGAGCTTCAATAAAGTTTTTAAAATTACGTAAGTATAAAAAGTGTCCATCATTTATATTTAGATTGGCTGTTTTTAAACACAATGCTACACAATAGGTTGTCTGTATTGTGCTTACCGTAAGTGTCGAAACATGGTTTTAAGTGTCTTAAGCCTACAAATTTACCGTTGAGACCAATGAACGAAAAGATTGACACGAGGTAGCTGGATAACTGGAAAAGATGCAACGGTCTTATTAGCTATAGGTGGGAATTAATAACTTATTACCTCGGTTGGAAATGTCTTTATCTGGTGTATGAAAGGTGCTCGATTCTATCCCAGAAGGTGGTTAAGGCATTCGACTTGAGAGAACGTTATAATGGTACGGGCAATTCCACCATCAGTTGATAAAAGAGTAGTCCTCGAGGTGGTGGTGATGACTAGCTGCTTTGCATCTAGTCTTACGCTGCTAAATTATAGACGGTTAACGAAGATAGCCCTCGTGTAGCTTTGCATAAAGTTCAAAACAAGCAAACAAAAAATTCGTGACGACGAGAAACCCACTTGAAGTAAAAATGTATCTCAGGACGGCTGGTATGGGTATTAACACTTTTATCAAAATAAAGTAGAGAAGATCGAAACGTTGTTCTCTGCTTTATTTTAATAAAAGTGTTAATACCCATACCAGACATCTTGATGTTAATACCCATACCAGCCATCCTGATGTTTATACTCATACCAGCCATCCTGATGTTAATACCCATACCAGCCATCCTGAGACACAAATAAACAAACAGTCGATCCCAGGCATGTAAAAGTTGGATTTGTACAGAACTATTAACGTCCAGCTGAAGGTCATCTTATGTTCCTGACACTAAGCAGGAGAATAGGTATTGAAAATGTGGTAGCCAGGTTTGGTTTGTTAAGGGAATGCTTTTCTAGTAGGAACTATAATAATCCTTTAGCTTTCAGTCAGAAGCGAGAGTTTTGTTTGTTTGTTTGATTGTTTGTGAATTTCGCACAAAGCTACTCGAGAGATATCTGTGCTAGCCGTCCCTAATTCAGTAATGTAGGACTAGAGGGAAGGCAGCTAGTCATCACCACCCACCGCCAACTCTTGGGCTACTCTTTTACCATCGAATAGTGGGATTGACCGTAACATTATAACGTTTCCACGGCTGATAGGGCGAGCATGTTTGGCGCGACGGGGATGCGAACCCGCGACCCTCAGGTTACGAGTCACACGCCTTAACCCACTTGGCCATGCCGGACCGAAGCGAGAGGTACTGAGTGACATCGAAAGAAAAGCAAAAACAGAAATAGTGCTACAAATAAACGGAAAGAAATGTCGTATGTAATAACATTTTAGAGTTTTATTATACAACCCCAAGCTAAGAAAGTGTTTTAAATGGTGATATGTTTGTTTGTTTTTTACTTTCACGCAAAGATACTCGAGCGCTATCTGTGCTAGCCGTCCCTAATTTAACAGATAAGATTAGAGGGTAGGCGGTTAGTCATCATCACCCACCGTTAACTCTTGGGCTACTCATTTACCAACGAATAGTGGTATTGACCGTCACATTATAACGCCCCCACGACTGAAAGGGCGAGCATGTTTGGCGCGACGGGGATGCAAACCCGCGACCCTCAGATTACGAGTCGAACGCCTTAACCCTCCTGGCCATGCCGGGCCTAATGATGATCTTTAATCATAAGAAACACCATGTTTCGCACAACAGCCTATGAAAAAAATGGTTATTTCAAATGTTTGTCTCTCATCCAAATGCCTCTCGATTGTTCAGTGATAGGTTATAATCCTATAAATCAGATCAGCAGGGCACGGATAGTCCTCTGTATAGCGTTATGCTCAACAAACAAACAACTCACACAAATAAATCGCTACGAAACAATATAATCATATTAGAACTGTCAACCTTATTGATAAGTTTCAGGAAGACCACTTAATAGCACTGGTTATAATTACAAAACTTCTTACATTGTCTTCGTCAATTTCTCTTCTGCAGCAAATAATAAGGTTATAGGATATGTAGCGCTTTTCGTTACCTAATTTAAGGTTTTAAGATATGTAGCGCTTTTCGTTACCTAATTTAAGGTTTTAAGATACGTAGCGCTTTTCTTTACTTAATTTAAGGTTAAATTATATGTAGCGCTTCTCTTTACCTAATTTACAAAATGGGCTAACTATACACTGCCAGTTGAGGGTATCGAAACCCGATGTTTACCATTATAAGATTTCCTTCCGACTTACCAGTGTGCCACTAGGTTTGTGTTGGTGTTTATATATAGCAAAGCCATATCTGGCTGTCTGCTATGTCCATCAAAGGAAATCGAACCCCTAATTTTTTTGTTGTAAATCCGTAAACTTACTGCTGTCCCACCGGGAGACCTGCTACTCAGACACACGAAAACAAAACTGAAAGTGAGAATTACATTTGCCTTTTATCAAACTTTGAAAACAGAATTAACATTTGCCTCATAAGAAAGTAGTTCCATTCCTGTTAGATATTTACCTTATTTGTAAAATTGTCATACGAAATAAAATCATTGGAAGAGAGAGATTATTAAAACAGCCAATCATAAGTTTTCTTTTTTCTTCATTTCAAAAACCTTCTTGGGCAACATTCCGAAAACTCTGATACACGTGTGATATGAAACATTTAGTGCATTCATATTGTATCTGGTCAAGCAACAACAACAAAAATATTTTATTAAAAATTACGAAAACAACAACAAAATTACGAAAACAACAACAACTAACAGGTGGTGTTAGAGACATAGTTTTGATCGCTGTGTGTTTTGGACTAATTCCTCGGTGGGATATCGGTATGTTCACAGATTCACAACGTTTACATTCGAGGTTCGATCATTTGCGGTGGACACCGAAGACAGTCCAGTATGGTTTTAGTTTACGATAAACAAACAAATCTTTAGGTTGCTAATATTATTCTCTTCTAAAATGTAACCGGGCGTAACCTAGTTGTTAGCGTGCCTAGATTGTGAATCAGAGGGCTCAAATGGCTCAGGTCCCATTGCTGCAAAACCTTTGAGCCGCATTTCGGAGATTTTGGATGCATTTTAAGAGTGACAGCCAAATTCCGTTAATCATTTATAAATGCAAAACTCAAGAGTTGGCGATGGGTGCTACTGACTAGTACTATCTTCTCTCGAGCTCAAAATTAGGAACAGCTGTGCGAAAACAGTCTTTTTGTATGGCTTTGCGCGAAAATTATGAAACAAGTAAACCATCCTAAAATAAGAATTCGCTTTACCCAATCTAAAAGGTCTTCGAAAAAACAGAATAATAAGAAATGTATGACTTGAAAAATCCAAACAGTCTCACAAAGACTAAAACGAAAAAAAAATTAAAACTTTGCTTTTACCTTCAAGCTACTAACACAAGATGACGTCGTTTACTACTGATGCATTTATATATTGAATAAATTATATTTAGTTAGTTTATATTTTTATTTGTTACAATTTGTAGTTTGCAGATTTGTTTGTTTTTTTTAATTCCGCGCAAAGCTACGACGCTATCTGCGCTAGCTGTTCCTAATTTAACGGTGTAAGATTAGAGGGAAGACAGCTAGTCATCACCACCCGCCACCAGTTCTTGGGCTAATCTTTTACCAACGAATAGTGGAATTGACCGAAACATTATAACGCCCCCACGGCTGAAAGGGCGAGCATGTTTGGCGCGACGGAGATGCGAACCTGCAACCCTGGATTGCGAGTCGAGCTCCTTAACCACCTGGCCATGCCATGGCCGTCATAGTTTGTAAAACCAGCCAAGGCAAATTGTAAGATACATAGAGGACCATAGACATAAGGAGCGATATTAACTGTGATATTTATTATTATTATAATATACATATATGTGTGTGTGGACCCACAAACAATTTAGTACAATAATAGCTTTAAATAAATTGTGTTTATAAACGATGGCTAATTTTAGGGTTAATAAGTACCTAAGAAAGATAATATTTTATCCTATTTATTGATTTCTTTACTGTTATGCATAAAACTGCACAGTAGACTGTGCCCACCGCAATATCGAACCCCAGAGCCATCTAGTGGACGTGTGATATTAATCTAGGGGAAAGTCTGGTTAATTCGTCTGTTGAATTTCAGTGTGTTATTTAATTAAATAGACAAATATTAAACAACAGAAAACCGACGAAAAAAAAACACAAACAAAACGAAAACAAATAAACATTGCAATAAAGTGTATTTGTCTATTGAATTACCTTCGTGTAATAATATCAAAATGACCTTCAGGCTCAGAGAAACAGGAAATGACGTTATTGACCCAGTCTTTGCTGTTGATATTGTCCCTACCGGAAATTATACCATTATAAGCTGATGAGATATATCAAGAAAGAGCTAGACCGGATACGAAGTAGGTTACACTGTAACGTATAAGAAACGTCACTCTTTATAAGGGAACTGTTAGAATGGTGTTCGAAGAAAGCTGGAATTATTACTCTCATAAAAAGAAGAGAAATATGCGCATTTACGTATATCCTGCTATTTTTGAAAGATGCGTCTTTTTATGGTTATGGCATGGACGTTAAAAATAACGAAAAACAAACATAAATACAATGATGAACTTTGTTCTCATCGTGTTCGTCTCGGACTTGCATAACGTTCTCTGTTTGTAGAATACATTAATGTTGTTTTGTAACTTATAAACAAGTTCATTATTTAGACTATTTTTAAGGAAGAGAAAGCTTGGTCCATTCTTGGATAAATTAATTTTATGCGAGAGAAAACTTGACCAATCCTTGGATAAATTAATTTTAAGCAAGAAAAAACTTGGTCCATTCTTGGATAAATTAATTTTAAGCGAGATAAAACTTGGTTCATTCTTGGATAAATTAATTTTACGCGAGAAAAAACTTGACCAATCTTTGGATAAATTAATTTTAAGCGAGAGAGAACTTGACCAATCCTTGGATAAATTAATTTTAAGCGAGAGAAAACTTGGTCCATTCTTGGATAAATTAATTTTAAGCGAGAGAAAACTTGACCAATCCTTGGATAAATTAATTTTAAGCGAGAGAAAACTTGGTACATTCTTGGATAAATTAATTTTAAGCGAGAGAAAACTTGGTCCATTCTTAGATAAATTAATTTTAAGCGAGAGAAAACTGGACCAATCTTTGGATAAATTAATTTTAAGCGAGAGAGAACTTGACCAGTTCTTGGATAAATTAATTTTATGCCAGAGAAAAATTGACCAATTCTTGGATAAATTAATTTTAAGCGAGTGAAAACTTGGTCCATCCTTGAATAAGCTAATTTAAAACAATATAAAACTTGCTCAATCTTTGGGTGACTTAATTTTAAATAATAGAGAACTTGGTCAATCCTTAAATAAATTAATTTTCTAGAGAACTTTTAAGTAAGCTGGAAAAATATTTGTTTTGAGATGCGCAACGAAATTTGTCAAGTTAATTTACACAGTCAAATTATAAGTCTTGGTATAACAGCTTAACTAAACAGCTAAAGTTTAGCACGACTTACAATTACTGAAATTAAATTATAACTCTTAAGAATTCACGGTAAAACCAATCGTTTTGAACCTTATTGTTTTGTAAGAGATAAACAGTCTTTTTGTTGTACTAATTCATATAATACTATATATACGTGTGTGTGTGTGTACTCATATTTAATATAGATGTTATTTTATATTGATACTCAGAGAAATAAAAACACGCTCATCTTAATAAAGCATAATCTGGGCCCGGCATGGCCAGGTGGTTAAGGCACTCGACTCGTAATCCGAGGATCACGGGTTCGAATCCCCGTCACACCAAGCAGGCTCGCCTTTTCAGCCGTGAAGGCGTTATAATGTGACAGTCAATCCCACTATTCGTTGGTAAAAGAGAAGTCCATGACGTGATGGCGGGTGGTGATGACTAGCTGCCTTCCCTCTAGTCTTACACTACTAAATCAGGGACGGCTAGCGCAGATAGCCCTCGAGTAACTTTGCGCGAAATTCAAAACAAACCAAAAGTATAATTTTATTCACACAGAATAAAATGTTAATAATATAAATAAAAAGATTTTGAAAACTTTTCACGTCAAATGGACTTTCATTTTTAATCCCACATAGGTTATTATAATTTTCATTAGCAAATAAAACATTATAACGTTAATTTTTTTAAAGAAAAAAATATTTATTTTATTCGAATTTAAATATCATTCTCCATTCTAAAAAAAAAAATTATTTAAATACAAATTAGTTGTTTATACCAGACTTACGGTATCCAATCATAGATAAGGGCTGCCTACGTCATCAATAAAAAACAACAACATGGAAGCGTCCAATACGTTTAATTCATTCTTTTATGTTTTAATGATGATTGTATTCTCGCGTTTAACTTGGGATCAATGGATATTAATATTATTATGTACAATCTTCCAACGAGGGTTTTATATAATGTAGCGCAGTAATGACATAATATTAAAATAAAATAAATATTGACATCAATTACTACGTGAAATCATAAAGCTTTACTACGAAGCAGGTGCCGCAAAGAGCTTGGTTTTCGTAGCTATAAACTGTTATTTATTCCAATGTGTGATCCAGTTGAAACATATTTCTAGCCTCAAGGCCCAGATGATTACCTCACTACACAGTATAAACACTAAACCGTGTACAGATATACCGGACTTCTTGTAATGCGGGGATTTAGAGACCACGAGTTTAATATGAACGTATGTGCTTATTCAGTTTTTTTTGTTTCTTTTTTTACTTTATCGTGAAAGCTCGAGGTATAATTACCACTATTACCCAGAGTTCAATGTAACAACTACGTCCAACGTAATTAAAAAGTATTGGAAAACATTTACTACATAAATTTACGAGTAGAGTTGTATTGTTAGAAATGTTGTATGTTAGTGGGGAATAATTCTACTGGGCGAGGAATCCGTTTTAATTACTTGCACACATTACAAGGCATTTTACTTATATATTTTTATTTACTAAAAGAAAAGTTTCGAATTTACAGCTGCAGTGCAACAGCTCGTGCACGTAGGTAATTATCTTTGAATAATACATGCAATTATATGCGAATAATATATGTTTTATTTACGTTAGAAACACGGGAACTTAAACAGTCTACACAATTATTATTATTACATGTTTTCTTACTTTAAATTCATTTGGCTATCTTGTGTAATTCCGTATACTTTCATAATTCTAATTTTAACACGAACCATTTTCTTACACTTATTAATAACTTCTGAACTTTATGAACAGTAAACTATTGAGTGAAATGTATCAAATGAATACATGTGCTAAGCACGCAAACTCCTGAATATAAATGTTCATATGGATGATTATATGTTTGTTTGTTTTTTGAATTAAGCACAAAGCTACACAATGGGCTATCTGTGCTCTGCCCACCACGGGTATCAAAACCCGGTTTTTAGCGTTGTAAGTGATTACATGAAATTAGAATTAACACGTAATACCGATTAACCTATCATATTAATTGTAAGATGTTGGTTTGTTTGTTTGTTTTGAATTTTGCGCAAAGCTACTCGAGGGCTATCCGCGCTCACTAGCCGTTCCTAATTTAGCAGTGTAAGACTAGAAGGAGGCTCGGCATGGCCAAGCATGTTAAGGCTTGCGACTCGTAATCTGAGGGTCGCGGGTTCGCATCCCCATCGCGCCAAACATGCTCACCCTTTCAGCCGTGGGGGCGTTATAATGTGACGGTCAATCCCACGTTTTGTTGGTAAAAGAGTAGCCCAAGAGTTGGCGGTGGGTGGTGATGACTAGCTGCCTTCCCTCTAGTCTTACACTGCTAAATTAGGGACGGATAGCACAGATAGCCCTCGAGTAGCTTTGTGCGAAATTCAAAAACAAATAACAAACAAAAACAGACTAGAGGGAAGGTAACTAGTCATCACCACCCACCGCCAATTCTTGGGCTACTCTTTTACCAACGAATAGTGAGATTGACCGTCACATTATAACGCCCCACGGCTGAAAGGGCGAGCATGTTTGATGCGACCGGGATTCAAACCCGCGAAAGATGTTGGTGCGAAAACCTTTGCGTACATTTCGGTTATTAACGTCGAACTTAAATAGTATTTAATATATTTACGATTTATTACAAAAGAAAATTTATAAAAATTTTAATTCAATAGTTGGCTGCCCTCAGGTAATGACGTTTTAGGTCATTAACAGACTTACTAAGGTGCTTTAAATCATTAACAGATTTACTAAGATGGTTTGAATTATTAACGGACTTAATAAAGTGCTATAAATCACCAAAGGATTTAATAAGGTGCTTTGTATTATTAACAGGCTTACTAAAGTGCTTTGGGCTGTTAACGTATTTACTAAAGTGCTCTGGATTCTACTTCTGGTAATTAGAAAAAGGTAGGAACGCGCTGATATTTTCAACCCGCACAACAGCTTGTGGGTCAAACGCCAGTTCAAGAGACTCAGACATAAGGATCCTGTACTGTCCGTCAGAGATGGAACCAGCCATCGCTACTGCTGTTTAAACGCTCATTCGTAACCGAATAGCATGACTGACTGTTACTTATAACTCGCAGCCATGGACAATAGGCTTGAAACTTGGACCTTCTAATTCGCAGCCCTGCACGCCTACCATTAAGGCATTTACGCATAATACCAACAGCTACAAGAAGGTAAGTGAATCACAATCCAGAAAACCTGAAAACTGTGATATATAATTTATTTCCTTAACTGTGTAGATATGATTTCGTACGCAAGAAGAAATTAAAACAGTGGCATGGAAAATAAAAATTTATTATTGAAATTGTAGTGCAAAATCCAGTTGCTTATAAAACGGTCCCCCAAATAATTAAAATTTTACGTAAACCGTACAAGTGAGATAGAAATTCTAAACATAAATTGGATCATGGAAGCTATCATGTTGTTCTCTGTTATTACACACGAAGCTACGCAGAAGACTATCTGTGCTCTGCCCAACACGGATATCGAAACCCGGTTTCCAGCAGTATAAGTCCGCAGACAGCTGTGCCACTGGAGGGAGGGATTTGTCATGATGATCACATTAAAACAATTCAAATGTTTTCTTTACAACCCGTCTTAAATAGCAGTTATAATGTATCCTTCAAATGAAATTATTTATTTAATACAAACACGACTCTGGCTTTTAGACCCTCACTTCTCATGGCTTTTGAGTTATCTTACAACAGTCAAAATGAGTTAAATGTAATTTGTTGCTGCGAACATTAGTATTATGACTTTTGGTTACGAATGACATTAGACTATAATGTTGTTGATAAGAAAATTAAAATAAAAGTTTCTAATTTCCATTCAGTAACACACAACAACAAAAGTAGTTATGACTAACCCAAAGGATACTGGTGTACTTACACACACAACAACAAAAGTAGTTGTGACAACTGGCTGATGCTGATGTACTCACAATTCTAGTTACTTGTTGACAATACAAGGGATGTTAATGGAACTCTTAGAAACAACAAAGTTGTTTGTGACCTTATCAGCGGAATGCAACTATTGAGGACAGCGTCAACCAACATCATGGTGACTTGCGCTTTGAGACGACTACAAAGTTACTTGTAACAAATTCAATGGATACTTTTGAAGTTTGAAAGACACCCATGTTATACAAATATGTCATACCTTTTTTACTACCTTTCTGTTTCAACATATAATTTTTCAAAAGTATTTCAAATATTCAGGTGCATGTACAGTTTCCAAGCAATACATCGGTCAAGCAAGTCGTTAAGTTCCTTTTGCTCTATCTATCTATTCTCCTGTATCACTCACCAAAGGTAACACTTTACCAGTTCGAGAGCAAGATAGTTGTAAAGTTGGAAGTAGGCAGCACTTTTCTATACTGGTGAATCAAGTGATACCTTGAAGCTACTACCCGTCTTGTGTTTCAGTCATAATAACTAGCCATGTTGGTCGCAAGAGTCGTTTTAGAAAAGCCTAATAATTCCACTTTGCTGATAAAAGTGATGTTTTAAAGTAAAATAACATTTCGAACAAGGCAATTTAGAGATGATAAGCAGTCGAAATCTAATTCTTCAATAAAGGTCACCATCTTTTGGCTGAAATCAATAAATATATTGTATTTACGTTTCAATGAAGACTGTTCATTGTATATTTGTGTCCAGTCGTTTCATTTCTTAAAGACTCAGTAAAGCTCAAAGAATTCAGAACTACTTTTTAGTAAATAAGCTGTCGAATCTCCTGTCATTCTGCGAACCTATTTTGTTTCTCTTATGTAAAATCAGTTTTATCTTAGAACACCACACAATAATAGGCGACTAAATCAAAAGGTATTGATGTAACTACCAAGGTAATAATAATAGATGATAAAAAAGGCTACTAGTTAAATTTTGTCACTTGATGAAACGTCAGTTTCATGTGTAGTATAATAGGAACATTTAACATTAATGCCCAAATGTATATTTTCAATGCCAAAGCGTTTGTATTTTATTAGCAGTTCAATATTTTTGAGTGCATTTTTTAAACTTTATAAAATATTAGAGATCATTTTCTAACGAAATATCAACCTTGTTCAACACAGGGATAACATTTTTCATCAACCAAAGGGCGATTTTTGCGTATTTTATCGAATTAGTTTGGCTTATTTTGCGATGCAATTTTTGTTTGTTTTTTGAATTTCGCGCAAATATATTCAAGGGTTATCTGTGCTAGCTGTCCCTGATTTATCAGTGATAGACTAGAAGGAAAGAAGCTACTCAACACCACCCGCCGCCAACTCTTGGGTTACATCTTTTCCCAACGATTAGTGGGATTGACCTTCACGTTATAGCACTCCTATGGCTTAAAGAACGAGTGTGTTCGAGACGAGGATTCGAACCAACAACCTGCAAGTTGAGAGTCAAGCGTCTTACCCACCGTTATCAAATAAAATGAAATCATAAGAAAATTAATCACTGAATGTTTTTGTTTTTAAATTTCGCGTAAAGCCACAAAAGGATTATCTGCGCTAGCCGTCCCTAATTTAGCAGTGTAAGACTAGAGGAAAGGCAGCTAGTCATCACCACCCACCGCCAACTCTTGGGCTACTCTTTTACCAACGAATAGTGGGATTGTTCGTGATATTATAACGCCCTCAAGGCTGAAAGGGAGAGCATGTTTGGTGTGACGGGTATTCGGACCCACGACCCTCAGATTACGAGTCGAATGCCTTTAACATACCTGGTCATGCCAGACCTATTTGCCACTTAATTGCGTTGTTTAATTTCCACTGTCGTCTGCCGCTAGGACAGCGGTATGTCTCCGGATTTACATCGCTAAAATCAGGGTTCGATTCCCCTCGGTAGGCTCAGCAGAGAGCCTGCGGTAGCTTTGCGCTAAGAAAACACAACCACATTTCCACTGTTATAGACTTATAAGGCTCATTATCAGTGAATGAGTACATCCTTTTATTGTTTGGTAATTTATTATTTTCTACAATTAATTTATGTACATCCAATCGATCTGTTACATGTGTTTATCTTGCTTTCTATACCAAAGCGACATATAAACGTAGTTGAAAATAAATGTTATTCACTTAACATCCCACATAGATGTATTTGTAAATTTTGATTTCTTTAGGTGTTATCTATATGAAGAGCACAGTTTTATGTATAAACATATCTATACCCTAATAATGTGTTTATTACAAGTTGTTGATTTGTTTTTTTATTCTGCACTACTCTTTGTGATAGCAGTGTCATCTATAGGAAGTATAATGTATTAAATTACATAAATGTTTACAGTTGTGGAAAACATTATGGATATATCTACAAACGATACGCATACGGGAATTCAGACAATGGATAAAGGTAATTAATAAATTTATTAACTACGAGCTGAAATACCCGTACCCTAGACGGAAGTTATGTAAATTCATGATTAATGAAAGGTTATCTTACGACGTGGAAAGTTGTTTTATTTATATATAATTTAAAACAAACAAACAAACCAAAACGCTGTACAAACGGCAAAACACAAAATATAAACCGGAAGTTTGAATGTATCTCCTCATGGACTCAATAAACCTTCATGCTAAATTTGGTGAAAATCCATCAACAAAAGCGAGGTAGTGGTAAAAAAAACAACATGCAAAATTGAACATTTGTGTGCATTTCTCCATGGACCTAATGAACCTCCATACCAGTTTTGGTGAGATCCATCCACACCCTGCGAAGTATATACATAGAGATAAAACAGACGGTACTAAGTGTTATTACCCATACCAGCTTTTCCGAGATACATTTTTATTTCAAGTCGGTTTCCTGTCATCAAGACAGTATTATTATATTTATATAGATGGCGTCAGTGTATTGGATCCGCGTGTGACGTATTTGTGATGTCATATCTGCACCATGAAAATGAATAAAAATAAAGTTCTCCGTGACGAGAAATAGAGACGAAACGGGAAAATCGTGACCACTATTGTAAATCTACAAGCACACAGGATAAAAATTTCTCGAAGTTTAACGTTGCAAATCGAGTGATAATAAAATTTTTAAGGTAAAATATAAGCAAGAGCTCCATTATAGTATGATGTTAAACAGAATCACAGAAAATACAAATAAAAATCGACTGTGACGTACGACGTATAAGAAATCTTTGCATTAACCCTTTGTTTTGTCCCCTGGTGGGACAGTTGTAAGACTATGAATTTACAAAACTACTTGACAGGGATCGATTCCCCATGGTAAACACAGCAGATGGTCTAACGTGGCTTTACTGTAAGACAGCCAAACCTTTGCTTTACATAGAGTATGGTTCAGTTTGAAAGTTAACCACAAAGCTACACACTGGGATATCTGTGCTCCGCTCACCATGGACATTGAAACCCGATTTCTAGCAGTGTAAGTCCGCAGTCATCACCACCCACCGCAAATTCATGGGGCACTCTTTTACCAACGAATAATGGGTCAAACCGTCACATTATAACGTTCCTATGGTTGAAAGGGAGAGCATGTTTGGTGAAACGGGGATTCGAACTCGTGACCCTCAGATTGCGAGTTGATCGCCCTAACCACCTGGCCATGCCGGGGCTCGTAACAAAGCATTATAATAGCTGAAGTGACTTGTAAATTTTATCTCATAACTGCATACTTCTTATTCACATACTGAAGGTCAAAGGTTTCCTCTGAAGGTCAAAGGTTTCCTCAATACAAGGTTAAGGACATTGCGATATTTTCAGGTATTTGATCATATTTTACACGAGTGGTAACAGTATAACAATGTTGTTTTGTAGCTGAATCGTTAATATGCGTATAATAAATGTCTTTGGTACTAACATTATAACCAGTACCCATTTCAGAAAGTAGTTATTGACACTATAGAATTACTGCTCATAGATTAAAAGTCCTTAAGGAATATATAAAACACAACTAACAACCCATAATGGCTGCTAGTACATACAAGTTTGATTACAGAAATACAGATAATAATAAATAAAGTAATTGTGGAAAAGTGAAATTATTACGAGTCATGCATTAAACAGGAAAGGTGTTAGAGGTAGATGGAAGTAGGATTAATATATTATATTTTAATTATAACCGGGTGAATAATTCTCTGAATAATATTCTCCTGTGAACGAGGCTACATAAACGTGTTGCACTAAAACAACTGTAGAGACAACAGTTCAAAGTACACGTACAAGATAACAAAACAATGAAATAATTATTTGGTTTTGTGTCGTAAATCATTTATCTAGAGAATATAATGTGGCTTGTGAGACCATAAACACCAAACGAGTTACTTCAAACCAAAGAAATTCAGTCAGTTAAAAAAACAAATATTGGTATTAAAACCACAATTTCCTAGCACCATTGGACACCAAACCGGCTGATAAGATGCAGATTACACGTTCAACACCTGGGGGTTTAGTTAATTCATGGCGTATATTCAACCATTCGACACACCAATGCTCTCAGGTTCAATAAGTGTCTGAAAAAGAAAATTCGTACAACAAAACGACGTAGAACTAACCTTTTCCAAGAAAGAAACCTTCATTATATTTTATAGGAAAAAAAACAAAAACAACTAGCACGAGCTAATCAGGACCAACGTCCTTATTTGCCAAGTTCAATGAAGCTGGGTATAACTGGTGATAGTGGTAACAAAATAATACGTAAGGATTAGGATTTGCGAAGGCTTATAGCCTACATTTTTCAAGTTTCCTTCAGTCACATCTTGAATTCAACGGCTGTTTTAGCGGATTTGTTTTGGATATTCACGCTAAGCCATACTACTTAGACAAAAGGTAGTTAGCCAACAACACCCACAGCCAATTCTTGGGCTACTCTGATCGAATAATGGAGCACGATATTGTTATATTCAGAAACGGGACGCGAACCATGTTCTCTTGAATCCACAGACTGGCAGACTACCTGTCATATCTCCATGTGAAAGAACGGCAAAAAAAACTAAGAAAAGAACAATAGCCTTATTCGAGCATATGCATTTCAACTTTACCATACGACTCAAATGATGCTGACAGGAGTGGGGTTCACCCATTGTGGGGAGTTTTAAGTACTAATATCTCAGCCCCCACTCATCTGAATACTTACACAGTCCAAAAATACACAAAAACAAGTATTAATACAAGTGTTAAAATGCTATTTCTCCTCACACATTTGTACCACCGTACCAATATCGTTTTCAAATCACATACACTATGTGTTTGTTTGTTTTGAATTTCGCGCAAAGCTACACGAGGCCTATCTGCGCTACCCGTCCCTAATTTAGCAGTGTAACACTAGAGGGAAGGCAGCTAGTCATCACCACCCACCGCCAACTCTTGGGCTACTCTTTTACCAACGAATAGTGGGATTGACCGTAATATTATAACTCCCCACATGGCTAAAAGGGCGAGCATGTTTGGTGTGACGGGAATTCGAACCCGCGACTCTCTGATCACGAGTCGAGTGCTTTAACCACCTGGCCATGCCGGACCTCCACTATGTGTGTGAAGCAAATTTTGTAACCAATCGGTGCACGCAAAGACATTACGTATCTGACCGAGAAGCGTCCGACTTGTGCAATATTTAAACATCCATCTGTTACTGAGAAAAGTGTTTTGGGTTGCTTAAGAAAAAAATTTTTTTTTTCACTGAATACAATGCTAAAACAGAAGTCAATTTTATGATTGAAATAACCCTGAACAGGGAAGTCCTAAACTACCCGAGGCTCCAAGTAATTGCAAAGTGTTAATGCCAAGCGCTACCACTAAATGAGAAATAACTTACAAGGTAATGCGCCATGTAGTCTCTCTCTACCTCTTTTCCTTTTCCATAATTGCTCACTCACTTTATAGATATGACAGTTTTATTTACGTTTTGATTTGTCGCCGTCCATAATATATTACTGCCAAGCCTTTCATAAAGTACTTCCTTTCAATTTCGTATAACTTGTACACAATATGGCGTCTGTTTTTGTCGAGAGACGTTTTATTATTTAAATCATATAATGTACTGTATTCGAAGTAAAGCTTCTTTATTTCATATTGTAATCATTGTTTGGTAATGCATACTATAAAATACCAGTAATGAGCATATCTGCTTTCAAAACTATTTAAAGAAATCAATCTTATGTTGGCCAAAGTTTCGGCTGTGGTTTAACATCCAGAAGTACACAATACAAAATTCATGTTCATTCGATAATAATAACAAAATGGTGGGAATTATACGTTTTCAGATCGTACAACATTAAGTAGTGCTCGTTTCTTTGAACACCTTATTTTATTGAGCTTACTTTAATTTTTCAAGTCAGATCTTGAGCAGTATAAATCAAATATTACGATTCTAAGTCATCAAAAGACTTTTGATCAGACTCATTAACTTGTTTTATTAATATTACTCTATTGTTTTTTATTTTGCATTCTATCTTCGAAGTTTCACAAATTTTTATTTTTGTCTTAGGAAAATTAACTTATAAATTGTGTGTCTGTGTTTTAATTTTGCGCAAAGCTACTCGAGGGCTATCTGCGCCAGCCGTCCCTAATTTAGCAATGTAAGACTAGGGGAAGGCAGCTAGTCATCACCACCAACTCCTGGGCTACTCTTTTACCAACGAATAGTGAGATTGGTCGTCACATTATAACGTTCCTACGCCGGAAAGGGCGAGCCTATTTGTTGCAACGTGGATTCGAACCCGCGACCTTCAGATTACGAGCCGGACGCCTTAACCCCCTTGATCATGCCACGCAAGCAAAAAGTACAAATATATTCTAATACCAAAGTTTGTGAAATTGTCATATATATTTCTGGATACTAGCTTTTTTGTTGTTTCTCCCAATGAAATGTATTGTATTTATGGATTGACCACTATGATTTCCATTTCTCTCGTAAGATGGCTTTATTTAAAGTGAGTTTTTGTTTGTTTTTGCATGAAGAATAACATGAGAAGCAGAACTGTATATCGGTAGTCTATGCGATATTATCTCATTACCGCAAAGCTAAAAATAACAACGATTTTCTTTATATTGACAAGCCCCATACAGATTTTTATTAAGTAAAGATATTATAACATCTCGCGCCTTGTGTACTTGTTGCACGTCAATGCCCACGACGTTGGGCTTCTGATTATCTAATATTAATTTCTGATATGAGCATGCTATAAGCCTATTCTTGTCAAAACATTTTATAGAAGCCTAGTTACGAAGTCTGATGTCTCATAAACGACCGTTATAAACAGCATTTCCACCAAGACTTTCAGTCACAACAAACTGAGCTAACCCGACGGGCCTAAATAATGACAAAAAAGGTTTCGTACCAAAGTATCATGCAGCATACGAAGTGTATACCAGAGATGCTTTTACGCACTTCTTACAGAAAGCCTTCAATATACAAGAAAGGTAAGGAAAGATGAAGCACAACATTGCTAGATTTAGTGGAGTATAGACTCTTATAAAAACTTGCATATTTTGTAAAAGTCACCAGCCATTTTACTACGTAATGGCGCACAATAACTACCGGAATTGACTTTTATTGTTCTGCTAATACAGTCGTTGAAAATAATATGATATGATGGTTTGAGGTAAGATCGTACGTTAAGGTTTTATCATACTTTGAACTCTGGCTATATACTTGAAAATGTACATTTTAAGGTGAAAAAATGCAGCACTTAATAATTTAACTTGCCTGTAAATGGTATAAAGTTTTGGCATTGTCGGTGTTAGGATATCCTCTTCATTACCACATAACTCTCTTAAATAAGTAATTTCAAACAGTCTTTAAATTACAGTTCTAATTTTATGTATCTACCATGCTTGATAGTTGTACCATAAGCGAAAAATCTAACTACGACAGTAGTTAAAATGCTTTTATATACGTTTATTCTCTTCTGGTAGAATGTAAAAAAAAACGTTTAGGCCTATCTAAGTTGGTGTAGTGTATTTCCGGTGTTATGGAAATGGTTGTTTTTTCTTGTTTTAAATTTTGAGCACAGCTACATGAGGATTGTCTGCGATAGCTGTACCCCAATTTAGCAGTGACAGGCTAGATGGTAGGGATTTAATCAACATCCCCTGCCGCCAACTATTAGGTTACTATTTTACCAACGAATAGTGGAATTGAACTTAGATTTATGACACCCCACGGATGAAAACGTCGAGCAAGAAAGAAATGGAACAAACCAGGTATAACCATGGAAACGTACGATTTCTGCCAGTGTATATCTCAAATCTTTGAAAACTCGCCATGTTAAATGATTGTTTTAGAAGTTGCAAATTTTTTTATTTCATGTTTAAATTCCACTCGGTGGACTCAGCAGATAGCTGAACATGACTTCGCTGTGAGAAAACACGCACACTCGTGTTCAGATCTGAGCGGGTTCGAGTTGATTGTTTTACACAGGGTTCTGCTATTTTGGAAGCCAAAATTACAGCATTAAATAGGCAAAAACACAAAGGGTTAACCCAAAACCTCAACTTTTTAACAATTTGATTTTACGATCAGCTGTTTCTTACCCTGTCATTAAATGTTTCCTATTAAGAATATTACTAGATCTTTCACTGTCACTATTTTATATTTGTTTATTAGCATCTTCAACAGTTCATTCATTTCCTTTCAATTGATTTTAACATAAAAAAACCTACCACTGAAACTTCATCTTGATGTTTAAGAATGATATATAAACATCGCCAAAATATTACTTCATTTCTTCATATGCATATCAATTTGCGAGTATAGTACCCTGACCACATTATGCCAGGCTTAGAGTTATTTTAGAAATGAATGTAGGAGCAGCTTACTTTCTTTACTGGGATAAATTCCATAGTACGTAGTACTGAATGGGTCATAGCTTTTTACTTTCACATATAGTAAATTATTAGTTTACTGTGAACCATAAAGCTACACAATATTCATTCGTGTATTTTAATGAAGATTGTGTTGTCTAATGCATAAGTCATTCCACACTTTCTCCCGCGGATTTGATCAGTATCGTTGAGCAGGCGCAACTCTAAGTACACCATTTTGAAAGAGTACCAGACGACCAATACAACACCATATTAAAAAATGTAGGAGTCTTTAAAGAATTATTATTGACGATTTATACTTTTGAAAAAACAAACAAACTAGGTTTACTGAACATTTTTTATTATACGACCAAGTCTATCCTAAATTAATTCTACTACTTTTAGCTATTATGAAATAATAAATACCTCTATTTATCCGGAGTAACGAAGAAATTACTACTTCAAAATTATAAACGTATTTTTTTTTTGCCAGAAATGTTCCAAGTCTCAACTTCCCCCATTTATATCCTACCATACGTGTAATAGAAACCTTATATGAACAATTTATCCAAAAGAGAGAAAAAAAACAAAACAAACGGAACAAACGATAACTAAAGCCCAGAGAGAATTATAAGTGTAAATCTACAATAATTTTAGGTCTAAGGAGCTTTGTAAGTCGTCAAAAGAATGAGGTGGTCTTTAGTTATAAGTAAAGTTTCTTTAATTTAGAGTTCAAGGTCTGAAGATCCTGTGGTAATGAGAGAAATCGTTAAATGAAATATTTTGACCTGGAACAAATGGACGATCGGTTTTATTAATATACCACTGTCTCACGTCAAAACATAACACCCGGTTTAAGAACATGGATTTAATTTGTTGCATAGTGAATATATGTATCAAAAGAAATTCTCTAATATATTAAAATGGTTTTGCTTGGTTTGAAGAGATTTCCAGGTATTTGGTTTTATTCTTGCCATCGAAATCACAAGGATACAGGGCATGCCAACGTATCTTTGGATGGCTGATATGGGTATTAACACTTCTTAATAAAGCAGAGAACAACGTTTCGACTTTCTTAGGTCATCTCCAACTGACTATTGCAAACCTGAAAATGCCTTAAGAAGGTCGAAACGTCCTTCTCTGCTTTATTAGTAAAAGTGTTAATACCCATACCAGCCGTCCTGAAATAAATTTTACTTCCAAGTGGGTTTCTCGTCATTACAAAGGTCATACAAATCATTTTTATCACTGCCACACAGAGAAGATTAATTTCAACTTCCTGTACGGTCAACCCGATTTATTCGTATACAAATACACAAAGCATAACAGTTACTTTTGATGCATAACAAGAGCTGTCCACAAAAAGTGTACAAGTATCATTTACCATTTCAGAAATAGAATTGTTTACGGTTTGTTTTTATTCAATAAAAATAACGACAATGGTTAATCATCTTCGAATATTGAGAGTTCATGAGTATTTATTATTTAGAATAAAACTCGCCATTAAATACTACATTATATTAGAACGTTGTTTTTAACTTTACTTATATGAAAGCTGGATCTAAAGCAAGCACAGTATTTAGAACAGAAAGGTATGAACTTCCACACCAAACTGAAAGTCTAAACACCCATAATCATCTCACGTTTGTTTCTTGCATGCGAATCTCTGACAACTGAAACAACCATTTTCATCCCAAGTGTCTCAGGTGACTGATAAAAATACGATGGCATGACAAAGTCCTGGATACAGAGGTCTTACAACAGGCCAAGATACCAAGTGTTAGTACTGATTGAAGTCCATAATGATGCTGTGTAACATTCATGTTGACAATTTGGGAATTGGTAGCTCAGATCGTGGCGGTAGTTCACTGTAGGACATCTGACTTTGAAATAAAGCCACACAGCGTGTTTGCAAATCTAGAGTTGCCCCAAACCCGGAATTCTTCTGTGCACAGTACGGAAGGTTTTCATGTAAGAAAATAGTTTAATTAGCCATTCACGGCAACATAAAAAAAAAAAAACGTGATGGGCAAACATACACATAAAAGTAACGCTGCTATATTTTATGAAATAAAACACATTTAATGGCTTTAAAACGTATACATTTAACAATCACTGATAGAAAGCAAAACCACATATTGTTTATTACAGCAGGATCTGACGTGATGATACAAGTACAGTACTCAAAGAATTTTTTAATGTACATAACCTTGGTCACATAACTTAGTATAACACAGAAATAAACAGGTTATACTGATATTAATCAAATACGAAACATAATGAAAGCACAACTGGTGTTACAAATATCTTTTGGTTTCTTTGTATTTTTTAAAATAAAATTAACTTTATGAAATGGAATCAAACGTTTTAAATAAATATAAAAAGTACAATGAAATTTAAAAAATAAACTGAGTGGATTTTTTCCAAAGCAGTAGTAGTAATTTAATACACTTGTGATAACTGTTAATGAGGTTATCCTTACAACAATGAAACTTCGAAAATTCGTGAACTGTATGCAGTTTTTTTTTAAACTTGAACGTTATTATTAAGAATCAATCAAGTCCAGTAAATAATGGAAACTTAAAAAGCTCGTATTTGTTCATCCAATTTTTCTTAAATAGGTACAATTACAAGGGAGAGAATTACCTGAACAACAACCACTAAACTTGCCGAAAATGGTACACGTGTTTTTAATGTATTGGTTTTGCATAACTTTCCAAACATTTATGAAATTTAGGAATTGTAAATGTATTTTCGTATGTACCACACCCACAATAGAGATATTTAATTATGGGATCACATAATGTTAATTCAGATAATTCAGACTCTTGTAAAGCTTACGATGTTAGCATAAATCAAATTAACAAATACCACAACTGGGCAGACTTCAAGAACTTCAGAGTGCACATATATAAGATATGTAAAAATATCCAGTAAGTGGAACACTTCAAACTGTTACTCTGTAGTTTCAAAACAAATGAAGTGGTTATTTTTAAATGTGGAACTATGAACAACACATGATCACAGGTGCATTTCTACTGGAGATGTTGTTTACATCTTTTAGTGACAGATTACAGTTTCTATGTGACTCCTCACAGAAACCACGGACAGAAAAACATGGGGTTCAGCCAAGCCTCTTCCAGATATGGTACCCATCATGTTTAAAGTACCAGTATATTCTGACTGTATACTTACCTTTTCCACCTGGATTCTTTCAGAACCATCTGTTTGTGCTCCTCTTGAGTAATCTTTCTTTACAAGAAGCTGAACCCCCCCACACAGTGTTTGTGTGATGACCTCGGACTCACCCACAAATGACAGTTTCTACCTGGTTCTTCCACAATTGTCAT
Organism: Tachypleus tridentatus; assembly: GCF_004210375.1. Classification (NCBI taxonomy): domain Eukaryota; kingdom Metazoa; phylum Arthropoda; class Merostomata; order Xiphosura; family Limulidae; genus Tachypleus; species Tachypleus tridentatus. The sequence goes on along the minus strand of NC_134834.1, from coordinate 187,293,923 downwards.
TTGTTAACAGTGTAAACAGAGCACAGTTTGAAGGCATGCAGATGCACACGAGAAACAAAATGCACTTCGACTGACAAACTGTATTAATTTTCAGGACACACTTTTACATATCTTATTGATGCACACTGGGTATTCTTTTTGCAAATAATGTCAATAATATTAAGTTAAAAAGGGAAAAAAAATATATATATATATATGTGGTATTAGTTGACACTTCTCATCCCCAAAATTACATTAATAACTAAATACTAATAACTAATTTTTTTCTACAACTAGTTTTTGAAGTAATATCAGATATCAGTAATATGCATTTGTACTGTTTAAGAAAAGATAAACTGAAATAAATCTATTAATCTGTTAAAACTCTATACACAAGAGCTCTAAAGATTTTTGTACACTTAATCCATTTCAAAACATTGTACATTTAAAATAAACCAATAATTTTGTTACATTTATTCAATGCACTAAGAAATACACAGATGACTTACCGAGATGGCTGTGTAGTTAGAAGTTTAGAATACGTTAAGACACTTCTTCACTACATATCAGTCATCTGGGTAAGTTGTCCGTGGAACCCTTAGTTAACTTTATTTCTAATTGACAGGAATGTCTTCTATACCGTTAAGTATTTAACGGTTTTCTACTTAAGTCTATGACGACATGATATATCAAACACTTTAACAAATTACACTGTGAAATCTTAAAAATGATGACATTCAAAGACAAAAGGATATCTTGAGACAATTTAGTAATACCTAAAGTGCTACAAAGTAAATTTATGAAAAATATGAGGAACTTGAAAAAAAAAACCTTTGCAGACCAATAAAGCTTTGTTTTCTATCACCACCTCTTTCATTTTTAAAACAAAGTCATTCCAAACAGATTAAAAACAAATACTTGTATATGAATAGAACTTCCTCATTCCACAACTCAGTGTCAACAAAGGTTACTTATTTCTATTTATTTGGGTAAACCCATTAATTTCCCATTTTATATCAAAAATCTTACAACTGATCAACCATTTTGTTTATTAACACCTAACATTTAAAGACCAAACTTGTAGTTATCATATTACAATTACATAAAAATACCATGAATAACAGTACAATCACATTTTTTGTAAGAGAAGAATTTTTTTTTTTTACCACAAAGGTGTAACTAAAAATTAATGTTATTTGCCTGTCAGGAAATAGAGACAGAAAAAAGTATTTACACAATTTTACATTAACATGTATTACAAAATACTTTGAACTTCTATTTAACTTCAATATTTTACTAAATTACAGCACAGAATTAAGTTCTAAACAAATTATATTTTAAGTTCTGAAAAAAACAAACAAAAAAAAACCCACGAAGAGAATCAGATATTTCTGTGATGAGACTACGAGATTTCAATCATCTGGTTAGTAGTTCATGCCCTACAGACCAGACGTTTGAAACTTGTACAGTCTGATCACAGAAAAACTGATCCTGCTTATTGGCTTATTACATTTTTATATACAACTAAGTTTCTCAAAGTCCCCACCCCCACTCTTTACCTCAAAGAATAAGAAAAAAGAAGTCGTTATTACACAATCCTAAGACCAAATGTTACATGATACTATAATGATTTAACAATAACTGTGCAATCCTGCCAGTGTTGAAATATATTTGAAACTCCTAATAACAGAATACCAAAACTGATAACAGCAAGAGACTAAACACAGTTATACCCAATAGTATAGATTCTTCAATAGGTACAGTATGTTATACACAGGTTTCCATTTTTCACATATCAACAAGTATATATCTTTCATTATACTATTTTCTCTAGTTTATTTTCAGTTTTTTTAAATCTTGTGCTAACACTTTATACTCAAAGTTGACAGAGTTCCACAATACTTTTTTTTTTTAAAGTGGTTTATACTATTACATACCAGTAAATGTGACCCAACATTCACAGTTGTTTACACGACTGCTAATAAATAATACAGTAGCAGTTCTTGAACAACAAATTATCTTTGAAAAACTATTGAATAAACTTGGTTCTATTTCTCGAGTTAAAAGTGTCCATGTTTGCAGAACACAAAAGAAGCCATTGAAACATTACAATGTCTGTTTCTTATTGTTCTTGGGTTACAAATTACAAATGTAACAAAGAGACTTTTGATTTATTAACCATACAATTCCACTTCACTGAAATGAAGATAGTACTCTTATCAGAAAAATTATTTTTCTCGATTCAATCCACAGATTCATTCAAAATTTAGGACCAAAATTAAAACCTATCTCTTGCTGTGTAATCTACAATTAAAATTCCTTGTATGTTATTGTTTCTTCCAAATGTGATTCTCCTTTTGTTACACGTAACTGTTCTTTACTGCTTATCAACAAAACTTCATAGTTCTACAAATAAACTGCAAGAAATTGTAATCCCAGTATTTCGTAACCTGCTGTACTCAAAACTCTGCTGGTTGCTGCAAACATACTCTACCTTCTAATGTTCACTCATGAGAAGCTTACAGTAATTAGCAACCTGATTTACATACAAGAGTAACTACAACATTGCAAGGTTCAAACACTGCAACAGACAGTATGTGTGGAACAATAAGACCATTTCTTCATCACCTTCACTTCTGAAATGCTTCTGATGGTATAAGACTACTCATCTGAAATTGGACAAAAAAATTAATTTTAATTTTCAAATATTTTTACTGAATATTTAACATCTAAAATTAAGTGTTTGAGCTGGCAAAGGAATGAAAATTTTATTGAAACATCCATCATACGATTTCCCCTTCTCTCTTTAAGATTTAGAACTATGGTATGATTCAGAAGAAAACACAGTCCAATACAAGATACAAGAGAAAACAAATATGAAAATGCATATTAATGTCACTGAATACACTTCCAATTCTGAAATGTAAATAAAAACAAGAACTCTTTAAGCAGCAAGTATCTCTAATTAGCAAAGAAACATACCAAATGTAGAAAATAGCTTAATGTAGAAAACACATTACTTGTAGAGACCCACAAAACATGGAGTCAAACTATTATTTTTATTACAACAGTACTTTCTTTAAATATATACGATTTCTAAAATTGTACAAAAGAAATATGCAAATTCAATTGTGTTATGCTTAACATCAGTTATGCCTTTATTATGCAAAGCTTATATCCGACACAAAAATGAATTAACACTAACTTGCGTATATTTTTGTTTTAGTTTAAAGCTAATCTCCACCGTATTTAAAATCAATAAACTTATAAATGTTATTCTACAACCAATACTAAATCTTTTTTAACACCTTTAATAAACTTTTAAAACACTGTTGTATAAATATGTCTACTAAAGTATATTTACATCCACTGAAAAGAAGTGTACACACACTTAAATGGCAAGGTGTACACAAATTTTTGTTACAAATATAAACTATTATCATAGTAGATTAAATAGAATTTATCTATGAAGTTCAGATTATTATTCCATCTGGCATTGTCAAATCCTGGCTATTTTAACATTATCACATTTTCTCAAAAAGAAACTAGTACAATGAAATTGTGAAAGTCCATAAATCTAACCCCAAAATAAGGGTTGAAATAATACACCATCTTTTTATATTTGTTCTCTCCCAAAAAGTGTGAAACAGATTTGAGAGGTACAACTAACTGATAACAAAGTAACAATAGTGAAATATACACAAATTAATATAACAATGATATATTTACAAAGCAGTAATTACAACTGGCTACTAACATCAGAAACATTATAGTAATAATAATGGATGCTTCTTCAGGAATATCAACCCTTTCCTACATGTAACAACATATTTAGTTTGTTTTTGATATAGTTTCATTATTTATTTTCACAAAGTAAACAATAACAATGATCAAAACTCATAAACATATTTCAATTTTATCTTTCAACCATAGTTTGTTTATTTTTTAGGGAGTGGGGATATTTAAATCTTTCATTTGCACTGTTAACATTTAACATAAAATAGCTGTAATGTTTTGTTTCTTAAATACGTTTGTTATTTTTAGTTGAAACTTTGAAAATAGTAATTTTTCTAATGTTGATATGAGAAACCAAAATTTAAATAACTGTTTTTTAAGTACAAATTTAAGCCTACTATAGCTAATCAACTCATAATTATGTTATCAAAATGTTGGTGTAATTTTCTTTCATACAAGAATTTAAATGTATAGTATCCCTCCCTTCTTTATTGGGATTGTAAATGTTTTTTTACATTAGTTTAATCAGACATTTGCCTCTGATCAGACACCTTATCACAATACAATAGTTTTGTATACCACATAAAAGAAAGATTGTTATTACTTACCCCCTATACGTTTAAATTTGTTTGACAGCTGTTTTTCATTTTACAAAAATTCCCACTTGTAATTTGATACTAATAGAATCTTAAGGTGGATTTTGCCAAGATACGAACTACAAGATTAATTTGCACTCTTCGTATTAGCTGTACACAATTTATAACAGGAGAACAGATAAAACGTTTATATGTAAGATACAGTACTTTTTGTATTAGTTTTAACTGTGTATAAATTACTGCAAAGTTACTTTCAAGAAACTGGAATAGTGTACTATGTATTTACTGTTGACAATGTGTGTGTGTGAAGCTGTTCAGGTCAGGGATACAGGTTTGTTAAGTTAATAACAATGTATCTCACATACACTAGTTTTTATTTTATTATAAAACTTTAACTTACGGAGACAAAATCAACATCCAATAGTCAGTTATCGTGCTTTCTATTTAAAGTGTCTGCATTTCAAATACAATGAAGTTTTTGAGTAAAGTTTTACGAGTACAACTGTATAAGTCATAACATGCTGTTTCTACAACATAATTGTAGAAGATCCATACAATACAACTTTAATATAGCTCACAAGCTCAGGCCTACATGACAACCACCTGAAAACAGTATTTTTACTTGTATTTGGTTTTTGTGAGATTTCAACTTCAAATGCCTTTTTTTTGTTATGCTGGTGGTCAAACTGATTTGGAAGTAAACATTGTTGCTAAAAGGAAGTCACATTATTACATAACATTTAGTCACAATGACACTATATTTGTGTTTTTTTCCACTCTCACGGTACTTCTCTAAAACTTTCAAATATAAAGTTCCCAATAGTTACTTCATTGTAACTTACATTCAACTCATTAAATACCAGTGCAGACTTCTGGTAGTCCCATTCGTTCTCTTCCAGGCACCTGTCATCGACAAACGATAAACTCATTGAAACATATTCAGTATTTAAATTACAGGTAAAAAAACAACAACAAAATAAATTAATTGAAACATATCGTTTTAACCAAATAGATGATACTAAAACTTTTCCTCACACTGGACCTTCCACATAACTTCAGTGTCTAAGGAGTACAGTGGATTTCTCCCAAGTAGCAGAGATCGTTTAGGTCCTGGTAAATATCTTATAACAATATCACATATGTAAGGAAATACTTAACACTTGTACTTTTCTAATGTTCTACAGCAGAAGTTTAATAGTGTTTGTTGGACCAATTTGTTGATACTATTACTTTGGGTAGAATTATCCAAAAATTGTTCAAGAGATGTTTAAATATTTCTTCTTTAACTCTCTAAACACGGACTCAGTCGATCTGACAGACCATGTGACCTCTTTGCACTCATTCAGTCTTTATAAATTTCATACTACTAACTTTTAATATAGCATGTATACCTACAGGAAATTTGGTAGTCTTTCAGTGGAAAAAATCATTTTTCAGTGAAATATTTTTAATAAACAAAAGATTTCTTTACGTTTGTTACAGCTTAATTCTGACAGACACACATGTAAATAAGAGTGATGCCTCACTTGGCTGAGAAACTTTCATTCATTCCAGTCTGTCTCATGAATTGTTCAACCATTTGTTTCTTTTCAATGACAGACTTTTCTGTACTGGGACCTGGACTAGAAATGGGGCTTGGTACTGGAGTAAGCTTGTAAGCCTAAGAAAATCAAACGAGAATACAGTTATATTACCGTAAAGTTTAATCATTTTCTAGTATTCAGTATATTATATGGTTCACAACTGAACATGTATCAAAATAAAGTACTACGATTGTATCATAAACAACTTTTTTAAAATTCCTTTCTACATTTGGTGTTGCATTAGATTCAAAATGTGATCAAGCCATTTTACTATTAACATATATCAAAAAAATTAATATTCTAATTATGTTATAATTTGAAATTTAAGTTTTTATTTCTTCGTTTCAAAGGAAATACATAAAGAAACAAGCTGCAGTTTTACGTCACATAATTCACATGATATGAAAACATCTCAACTTTATCAATGGTTTACTCTCAGCTACATTGCCTGACAATGAGACGATTTTCTGGACTTCAATACATATTTGTCACGTAGGATTCAAGGTCTTCCCCTGTGTTCTCTGGCAAATGGACATAGCTTGTACAACCCCTTGTGAGTGTCATGTCTAGGACATAGCTTGTACAACCCCTTGTGAGTGGTCATGTCTAGGACATAGCTTGTACAACCCCTTGTGAGTGTCATGTCTAGGACATAGCTTTACAACCCCTTGTGAGTGTCATGTCTATCTTATTTCTTCGCTTGAGCTTCACAATGTACATGTAGTTAGTTGACATAAGAGTACATAGTCATCAACAAGAGCTCACTTTACATTATACACTACCAATAATTAACTTTAATTAGCATGCAGTGTTCAGATTGTTTTTTTTGTTTTGAATTTTGTACAAACCTACACGAGGGCTATCTGTGCTAGCCGTCCCTAATTTAGCAGCGTAAGACTAGAGGGAAGGCAGCTAGTCATCACCGCCCACTGTCAACTCTTGGGCTACTCTTTTACCAACGAATAGTAGAATTGACCATTATAATGCCCCCATGGCTGAAAGGGTTAGCATGTTTGGTGCGACGGGGATTTGAACCCGCGACCCTCAGATTACGAGTCAAATGCCTTAACCCACCTAGCTATGCCGGGCCTATGGTGCTCAGATTAAAGTAGGTGTAAATACCATTAATAGTTATCTCTTTCATCGACTATAGTACTTGAAGTGGTTTCTTATCTAAATATTCTACAGTTACTGAAACAGTTAAGTGTTCTCATTTTAATTATGTTTTGTTTGTATTTTAAAAATCATATCTGAAGGATTTAAATGATTTTTAAAAGTTCAACTTGTTGCTGCCTGGATTCCAAAATTGAATAAACAAGATGGCACTAGTGAAATGAGTTTCTGTAAAGAAGTCACCAAATAATAAAGCCCATGGGCACAAGTTGACGTATCAATAAAAAAAACAAAGACTTTTTAAGGCAAATTAAAAATAAATTTAAGCAAATACTGAAATACACAAAATATTATTAAACAAGTTTCAAAAGACTTCTACGAAGAACTTAAAAACCGTGTGCATATTTCCGTTTCTTAATTTTTAAACATTTTCATCAACACACATTGCAACGAAATAGGTAGATTTAGTGATATAGCAGAGAAAATGAAATATAAATATTTACCTTAAAAACTTTTCATATCAATTTATAACACTCAAGTAGATTATGTATACACAATGTAAAAATTGTAAGACAGAAAAAGTACTTTTATATTTCATTTTAAAAACACCAAGTTCAGAGTTGGAGTGCAAATAAAAATGTATCTTGGGACACCTGGTGTGAGAATTAACACTTTTACTGATAAAGCAGAGAACAACATTTTGTCCTTCTTAAGTTAACATGAAGATGAACAAAGAAGGTTGAAACTTTGTTTTTTGTTTCATTAATAAAATTGTTAATATCCACACCAGCCATCCCGAGATACATTTCTATTTCAAGTGGGTTTCTCGTCATCACACAAGTGCAAATAAATACATTAAATAACAATTTGTTTTATTAGGAGTAGGAAAAAAAAATTTTACTCCTATGAAACTACATGCTTTCAGAAACATTCTTGTCAAATTTCAAACAATTTTGTCTAGTTTTATTTCTACAATAAAATATTACAACAGTCACAGTCGTCCTTAAAATTTAGGGACATAGTTGTCATCAGGTTAAAACCTTCCAATCAGAATTACCACTCAAACCTGACTCTTTACTTGTCCTAAATGTAAACATAGCAACTGAATAAATGATGCTATTAAAACAATCAAGTTATGACCATATCTGTTTGTTTTAGAGCAAGGCAACATTGAGCTATCTTCTGTGTCAGAATCAAACCTCAGATTTTAGCATTGTAAGTGCATTAATTAGTGCTGTCCCACCAGGGATAAGTTATAAATACCAATAATATACAAATAATTAAAATATGTTTATTCGTGAACTGAAACAATGAAAGAAGTTTTTATTGCACAAACAAGTATTATAAATACACTTACTTAAATGTGTTTTTAAATATTATAAATTTACATTAATCACAAATAATTAATGTACTTTATATATCTTACCTCTACTTGGCTGTGAGAGGCGACAGAAATGAATAAGCTGTCATTAACAACTGAGAACCTATAAAAAGTAAGATATTATTAAATCTCACAAACTAAGATACTAGCTGGGGCTAAATAAAGTAAGATATTATTAAATCTCACAAACTAAGATACTAGCTGGGGTTAAATAAAGTAAGATATTATTAAATCTCACAAACTAAGATACTAGCTGGGGCTAAATAAAGTAAGATATTAAATCTCACAAACTAAGATACTAGCTGGGGCTAAATAAAGTAAGATATTATTAAATCTCACAAACTAAGATACTAGCTGGGGTTAAATAAAGTAAGATATTATTAAATCTCACAAACTAAGATACTAGCTGGGGTTAAATAAAGTAAGATATTATTAAATCTCACAAACTAAGATACTAGCTGGGGCTAAATAAAGTAAGATATTATTAAATCTCACAAAATAAGATACTAGCTGGGGCTAAATAAAGTAAGATATTATTAAATCTCACAAAATAAGATACTAGCTGGGGCTAAATAAAGTAAGATATTATTAAATCTCACAAAATAAGATACTAGCTGCGGCTAAATAAAGTAAGATATTAAATCTCACAAAATAAGATACTAGCTGGGGCTAAATAAAGTAAGATATTATTAAATCTCACAAAATAAGATACTAGCTGGGGCTAAATAAAGTAAGATATTATTAAATCTCACAAACTAAGATACTAGCTGGGGTTAAATAAAGTAAGATATTATTAAATCTCACAAACTAAGATACTAGCTGGGGTTAAATAAAGTAAGATATTATTAAATCTCACAAACTAAGATACTAGCTGGGGTTAAATAAAGTAAGATATTATTAAATCTCACAAAATAAGATACTAGCTGGGGCTAAATAAAGTAAGATATTATTAAATCTCACAAAATAAGATACTAGCTGGGGCTAAAAGTAAGATATTATTAAATCTCACAAAATAAGATACTAGCTGGGGCTAAATAAAGTAAGATATTATTAAATCTCACAAAATAAGATACTAGCTGGGGCTAAATAAAGTAAGATATTATTAAATCTCACAAAATAAGATACTAGCTGGGGCTAAATAAAGTAAGATATTATTAAATCTCACAAAATAAGATACTAGCTGGGGCTAAATAAAGTAAGATATTATTAAATCTCACAAAATAAGATACTAGCTGCGGCTAAATAAAGTAAGATATTATTAAATCTCACAAAATAAGATACTAGCTGGGGCTAAATAAAGTAAGATATTATTAAATCTCACAAACTAAGATACTAGCTGGGGCTAAATAAAGTAAGATATTATTAAATCTCACAAACTAAGATACTAGCTGGGGCTAAATAAAGTAAGATATTATTAAATCTCACAAACTAAGATACTAGCTGGGGTTAAATAAAGTAAGATATTATTAAATCTCACAAACTAAGATACTAGCTGGGGCTAAATAAAGTAAGATATTATTAAATCTCACAAAATAAGATACTAGCTGGGGCTAAATAAAGTAAGATATTATTAAATCTCACAAACTAAGATACTAGCTGGGGCTAAATAAAGTAAGATATTATTAAATCTCACAAACTAAGATACTAGCTGGGGTTAAATATTTGGCCCTACTTTTCAAATTCAGCACATAAGTGGTGAAATATTTTGACAAAATATTTTAATAAATTTATTCACCTCTCAATATCCTTATGTCCATGTTGTGGTTTTTCCATCTTAAATAATTAAAACATATTAAAAATATATAGGAATAATGTAATAACACACCTTTCTTCAAAAGGTATTACACACTGCCTGGAATAAAGTGTGAAATTTCTTATTATTTCGTCAAAATATTTCAAAAATTAGAAAGATAAAATACTGATATTAAGTGAATAAAACATCATCAATACCACCATTGTTATAATTAGGATGTGAGTGTTAGAACTGCATAATCTCTATTAAATACCCCTTATTTGTGGATATGAATAATAAGACAAACAACAGATAAAAACACTTACCCAAGGCCTTGAGGAACAACAACAAACCCTCTACTGAATGTCCATAACTGTTGTTTGTGTTTTGTCTTTCCAACTAGAAAAAAAAATTGTGATGAGATTTTTGAAAATTTAGTATATTTAAAAACCAAGCTAAAGATAACATACTGGAGTAGCAGTATTAAAATAAGAAATTTCAACTATATTCTAATACGTTAATGAAATTATTTCAGCTCAAGTTGCTCCTTTCCTACACCAAAAAATGGATAAAAACTCAAAATTAACTACAGTGATAAGTAACATAAAAAAATCAAAGTCCCACAGCAGAAGCAATACAGTCATGCTGTACATATCTATTCAGAGACACGTTACTCATAATACTATAAAATTATACCCAAACCTCTGATTAGGTTACCTAATTCAAGATTCACATACAGACGGACTTATTTTCCCTTGCTGCAGACAAATCTACATCACATAGTTACACGGGACTGCATTCACATGGATTAGGACACTTAAGTTAAAGCGACTAAGACATTTATGAATACATAGACTTTAAAGTTTAAACCTCATCTTAAAATAATTAGAAATTATTTTACTTATTTAAATCAGAAGCATACAACATCTGTCCTCCACATGTATATTCTGTATTCTTAATGGGAAACCCTACCATTATTTCTTACTCATAATTTCTTCTCAATGCATATCTTAAATTCCAGTTTCACATTCTATCTTTTTATTTCTTTCTCAGCACTCAGTAAAACAAAGTTGTTCTGTTCATTCATAATAACAATAATATCAAGTTAAAGAAACAAACAAAATATTATATTAAAATCATTAATTTCAAAATATAATAGGAAGGAAAATAGTTTGCACCTGAACCTAAAAAATACATCAGCACAGTCTTAAGACATAACACGGGAAATTTTTTAATTGGTTCTTACCCATGGTTAAGAAACTTGAAATACTGACTGATAAAGAAAAAAAAGGCTTAATAAGAAGACAAGTACTATCTCATATCAACATAGCAGTGGTTCTCAAATGTTTTCATTCACAGACAAGTACTATCTCATATCAACATAGCAGTGGTTCTCAAATGTTTTCATTCACAGACAAGTACTATCTCATATCAACATAGCAGTGGTTCTCAAATGTTTTCATTCACAGACAAGTACTATCTCATATCAACATAGCAGTGGTTCTCAAATGTTTTCATTCACAGACAAGTACTATCTCATATCAACATAGCAGTGGTTCTCAAATGTTTTCATTCACAGACAAGTACTATCTCATATCAACAAAGCAGTGGTTCTCAAATGTTTTCATTCACAGACAAGTACTATCTCATATCAACATAGCAGTGGTTCTCAAATGTTTTCATTCACAGACAAGTACTATCTCATATCAACAAAGCAGTGGTTCTCAAATGTTTTCATTCACAGACAAGTACTATCTCATATCAACATAGCAGTGGTTCTCAAATGTTTTCATTCACAGACAAGTACTATCTCATATCAACATAGCAGTGGTTCTCAAATGTTTTCATTCACAGACAAGTACTATCTCATATCAACATAGCAGTGGTTCTCAAATGTTTTCATTCACAGACAAGTACTATCTCATATCAACATAGCAGTGGTTCTCAAATGTTTTCATTCACAGACAAGTACTATCTCATATCAACATAGCAGTGGTTCTCAAATGTTTTCATTCACAGACAAGTACTATCTCATATCAACATAGCAGTGGTTCTCAAATGTTTTCATTCACAGACAAGTACTATCTCATAACATAGCAGTGGTTCTCAAATGTTTTCATTCACAGACAAGTACTATCTCATATCAACATAGCAGTGGTACTCAAATGTTTTCATTCACAGACAAGTACTATCTCATATCAACATAGCAGTGGTTCTCAAATGTTTTCATTCACAGACAAGTACTATCTCATATCAACATAGCAGTGGTTCTCAAATGTTTTCATTCACAGACAAGTACTATCTCATATCAACATAGCAGTGGTTCTCAAATGTTTTCATTCACAGACAAGTACTATCTCATATCAACATAGCAGTGGTTCTCAAATGTTTTCATTCACAGACAAGTACTATCTCATATCAACATAGCAGTGGTTCTCAAATGTTTTCATTCACAGACAAGTACTATCTCATATCAACAAAGCAGTGGTTCTCAAATGTTTTCATTCACAGACAAGTACTATCTCCTATCAACATAGCAGTGGTTCTCCAATGTTTTCATTCACAGACAAGTACTATCTCATATCAACATAGCAGTGGTTCTCCAATGTTTTCATTCACAGACAAGTACTATCTCATATCAACATAGCAGTGGTTCTCAAATGTTTTCATTCACAGACAAGTACTATCTCATATCAACAAAGCAGTGGTTCTCAAATGTTTTCATTCACAGACAAGTACTATCTCATATCAACAAAGCAGTGGTTCTCAAATGTTTTCATTCACAGACAAGTACTATCTCATATCAACATAGCAGTGGTTCTCAAATGTTTTCATTCACAGACAAGTACTATCTCATATCAACAAAGCAGTGGTTCTCAAATGTTTTCATTCACAGACAAGTACTATCTCATATCAACATAGCAGTGGTTCTCAAATGTTTTCATTCACAGACAAGTACTATCTCATATCAACATAGCAGTGGTTCTCAAATGTTTTCATTCACAGACAAGTACTATCTCATATCAACATAGCAGTGGTTCTCAAATGTTTTCATTCACAGACAAGTACTATCTCATATCAACATAGCAGTGGTTCTCAAATGTTTTCATTCACAGACAAGTACTATCTCATATCAACATAGCAGTGGTTCTCAAATGTTTTCATTCTTGAGACAAGTACTATCTCATATCAACAAAGCAGTGGTTCTCAAATGTTTTCATTCACAGACAAGTACTATCTCTATCAACATAGCAGTGGTTCTCCAATGTTTTCATTCACAGACAAGTACTATCTCATATCAACATAGCAGTGGTTCTCCAATGTTTTCATTCACAGACAAGTACTATCTCATATCAACATAGCAGTGGTTCTCAAATGTTTTCATTCACAGACAAGTACTATCTCATATCAACATAGCAGTGGTTCTCAAATGTTTTCATTCACAGACAAGTACTATCTCATATCAACAAAGCAGTGGTTCTCAAATGTTTTCATTCACAGACAAGTACTATCTCATATCAACAAAGCAGTGGTTCTCAAATGTTTTCATTCACAGACAAGTACTATCTCATATCAACATAGCAGTGGTTCTCAAATGTTTTCATTCACAGACAAGTACTATCTCATATCAACATAGCAGTGGTTCTCAAATGTTTTCATTCACAGACAAGTACTATCTCATATCAACAAAGCAGTGGTTCTCAAATGTTTTCATTCACAGACAAGTACTATCTCATATCAACATAGCAGTGGTTCTCAAATGTTTTCATTCACAGACAAGTACTATCTCATATCAACAAAGCAGTGGTTCTCAAATGTTTTCATTCACAGACAAGTACTATCTCATATCAACAAAGCAGTGGTTCTCAAATGTTTTCATTCACAGACAAGTACTATCTCATATCAACATAGCAGTGGTTCTCAAATGTTTTCATTCACAGACAAGTACTATCTCATATCAACATAGCAGTGGTTCTCAAATGTTTTCATTCACAGACAAGTACTATCTCATATCAACATAGCAGTGGTTCTCAAATGTTTTCATTCACAGACAAGTACTATCTCATATCAACAAAGCAGTGGTTCTCAAATGTTTTCATTCACAGACAAGTACTATCTCATATCAACAAAGCAGTGGTTCTCAAATGTTTTCATTCACAGACAAGTACTATCTCATATCAACATAGCAGTGGTTCTCAAATGTTTTCATTCACAGACAAGTACTATCTCATATCAACATAGCAGTGGTTCTCAAATGTTTTCATTCACAGACAAGTACTATCTCATATCAACATAGCAGTGGTTCTCAAATGTTTTCATTCACAGACAAGTACTATCTCATATCAACATAGCAGTGGTTCTCAAATGTTTTCATTCACAGACAAGTACTATCTCATATCAACATAGCAGTGGTTCTCAAATGTTTTCATTCGCAGACAAGTACTATCTCATATCAACAAAGCAGTGGTTCTCAAATGTTTTCATTCACAGACAAGTACTATCTCCTATCAACATAGCAGTGGTTCTCCAATGTTTTCATTCACAGACAAGTACTATCTCATATCAACATAGCAGTGGTTCTCCAATGTTTTCATTCACAGACAAGTACTATCTCATATCAACATAGCAGTGGTTCTCAAATGTTTTCATTCACAGACAAGTACTATCTCATATCAACAAAGCAGTGGTTCTCAAATGTTTTCATTCACAGACAAGTACTATCTCATATCAACAAAGCAGTGGTTCTCAAATGTTTTCATTCACAGACAAGTACTATCTCATATCAACATAGCAGTGGTTCTCAAATGTTTTCATTCACAGACAAGTACTATCTCATATCAACATAGCAGTGGTTCTCAAATGTTTTCATTCACAGACAAGTACTATCTCATATCAACAAAGCAGTGGTTCTCAAATGTTTTCATTCACAGACAAGTACTATCTCATATCAACATAGCAGTGGTTCTCAAATGTTTTCATTCACAGACAAGTACTATCTCATATCAACAAAGCAGTGGTTCTCAAATGTTTTCATTCACAGACAAGTACTATCTCATATCAACAAAGCAGTGGTTCTCAAATGTTTTCATTCACAGACAAGTACTATCTCATATCAACATAGCAGTGGTTCTCAAATGTTTTCATTCACAGACAAGTACTATCTCACCCACTATTGTTTGATAACACACATACACAAAAGAATGCTGATTTTGATGTGATTTGCATTTGGGACCAGCTCCTGAAGCAGTGGGACACAAACCACACTTAAGAACCAGTGCAATACAGCACTTACTAGAACAGTTTGGCACGTCTGTCAAGCAAAAGAACACTTGTGTACAACTATACACTTAATTTTAATAAACTAAAATGTAAATATTCAAAAATAAGAATTGATAAAAATATCACTGCACAACAATGTTTTTGAAAAGTTTTGCTTCCTGAAAAGTTTTTGCTGATTGTGACAGGTACCGGCGTTGGTAAAAGAGTAGCCCAAGAGTTGGCGGTGGGTGGTGATGACTAGCTGCCTTCCCTCTAGTCTTACACTGCTAAATTAGGGACGGCTGGCACAGATAGCCCTCGAGTAGCTTTGTGCGAAATTCCAAAACAAACAAACAAACAAGTGACAGGTACCTGGTGGGTATGCACAAATATAGTTTTGGTTTTGCTTCATCACGTGGGAACTCTGAGAAATAGACAGTTAACTGTTTACCAGCAATAACCTATTTAATTGCGTTTATGTTTCTAATACACTATTAAGTTCAACATAATTAAAAGTATTTTGCTCCTGATTTTCATTTGTATTCAATGCCCGGCGCATCACGTTGCAGTGTCCAACAGCAGTCAGCAAGCATTGACGGATTCCAGTTGCCCTGATATCGTTTTTCCATTGCAGCAATGTCCTGGTGAAACTGAAGATTTCGATGAAACGGTACGTGATGGTCAAATTTGAATGTGATTTTTCATGATCGGCAGTCAAAAAACTATAAGGAACACCCAACAGTGTTCAAGAAGCAAAAACTTTGTTGTACAGTGTATTTAATGGTTAAAAACATTTTTTGAGTAAAATTTATCAACTTTTTTTTAGAAACATTTTAAAAGTCCAGGTTTTACATACCTGAAATAAGCAAAAACATTTAATGTGCTAAATCATAAATGTACAACTAACTTATAATGTGATTGCTATGTGTAGAATGCACAATTTATAAAACATTCTTTGTTTAATGACTACATCTTTTAGACTGACCAATAAACAATATGGGTCTAAACTGCTTTAAGACTTAGCAGTCTGGACACTAGCAGGAGAAAATGGTGGTATCACATTTGAAATATTATGTATTCCCACACATTTCCTCAAAAATTAAATTATAAAAGAAAGGTTGAGACTAAACATTTTCTTTTGATACAAGTTTATCAATATTTGTTTTGAATAAAATTGAACAACAAAATTAAACCCAATATTCTAACCCTAATTTTTTCAATTATTAATTTAGATGGTGGAAATCATTAAATTTCCTGCCTGAACACAAAAAATTTGTCAAAATACAAAAAGCCACAAACGTGTAGATATTCAAGAAATCTGGAAGTTATTTTTAGCTAAAATAGTTCAAAAACAGTGAATTTTGTAAGTGTTGCCATGTTCACCTGAAACTTTGTATCACTTTCTCTCTCAGTCTAGTAACTATAGTTTTTCCTCACTTACACAGATACACAAAGTTATTATACCTCAAGTTAATTTGACATGTGTGGATGATATGGGACTTCCTGCTATCCTTTACCTACAGTATTGTTATTTGTAAGACACTGAAAGAGAATATATTTCAATTTACTGAGTTTGTTTGTGCATTTATTTATTTTACTGATATGACTGTCTTGGAAGTTAATATTTACATCCAATATTAGTTTCAAAACTTGAGTCCGAAGCCAACCCATCAATGAATGCTAGGAATCACACTTTGCCATTGGTCAAAAGTAAGTGATGTTACACCTTTTTGAACATATTAGGTTATTATTATATGTCGTCCATAATTTTCACAGATAAAACAGAATACGATAAATACTATCTATTTATATTAGTTTAAGACCTTCAGACTTCTGCTAAACTATTTCTTTCAACACTATGATCTATTGTTTAAGTTATCAGGTCTTATGTGCTATGTTTATGAAAAATAAAATGTATACATAAAGGCACAGTAACCAGCATTGTTATGTAGTGGATATTGAAAGATAAACCATAAGTTGACCAAAAAAATAACTCAAATTTATTTTTCGAAAATTGTCATGGATATTGTATGAAGTACTTGAAATGGCTGCATTTCAGACCTGGTGACAGATGCTATTAATGTTTGTTCATAAAAAATATAAACCTGGCGAAATACTGTATCATGGGAAGGAAAGAGTTATAACATTTTTTGTACTATATTTATAATGTAGATAACAAGCTTTTGATTGAATGGCAACATAACAGCAGTTTATTGGAAAAGTGTTAAACAAGTAAATATACTTGCTGTACTACAGGGTGTTCGGAAAGTCACTGGGCAGTTTTGTAATTATATTTTATTCAGTCTATTTCAAGTCAGCAACTGATAGTGGTGTTTAGAAACAAAATAAGAAGGGTCCAGGCCTGTATTGATGCCAACGGGAGTCACTTTCAACACTGTTTATAATTGTCATTCTTATTTACCTCCTGTATTCTATATTGAAACATGTCTGTTAATAAATATATAAGTGCACAGTGACTTTCCGAACACCCTGTAAAAAAAAATCTTATGATTCACTAACTCTTACCTCCTCTAAAGACTCCACTCACTGTAAAATTCATCAGTGTAGGCTGCAAGAAACCATCAACAAAAGTTTAAGAGCAAAATATACAAAACTGTTACCCTAGAAAAACAAACTGGTTTTTAAAAAGTCTTATCTTAAAAGGATGTGAAAACTAATGCAGCAAGCCAGAGATTTTTTAAGAGTTGACAAAACTATATAGTTTACTTTGGACATTCCGACTTTTAAAGGTTACATAATTTATGGCTAAAATAAAATATGTACAATAATGTAAAACTGGTACATGGTAAAAGTGAATACAGTACATTGAAGTAAAAGAAATTGCATGTATCACAACATATTTGGTTTTCACTATTTTTAGGACTTATTAAATAATTGTACGTTTTCAAAAACACTGATCTACCTGAAATTATTTTGTAAGCCATATGTCAAGTACAAACCTTTAAGTCGTAGCTCCGTCATCTCTTGACTAATTTGAGATTTAATTCAAGTTTTGGACTCAGGAGGTCAAACCCTTTTAACAGATGCATTTAACCCACACCAAAGATTTCATAGATTAATTTATTCTAATCCTGATTAAAAGAATTTCAATTTGAGGGTAGGTTGGTAGAGAACCTGATGAGTAATAAATAGTTTATTGAGGATTACCTCATTTTAAACTTATCTATACCATGCACAATTTACATATTGATAGAGAACCTGATGAGTAATAAAGAGTTTATTGAGGATTACCTCATTTTAAACTTATCTATACCATGCACAATTTACATATTGATAGAGAACCTGATGAGTAATAAATAGTTTATTGAGGATTACCTCATTTTAAACTTATCTATACCATGCACAATTTACATATTGATAGAGAACCTGATGAGTAATAAATAGTTTATTGAGGATTACCTCATTTTAAACTTATCTATACCATGCACAATTTACATATCATTTACGATGTTTTTGCCATTGAGAAAACTTACCGAAACAAACCCAACATCTACAGTAAATGAGCTAGGCTCATGCTGGGACGCAGGGAGCTCGGACAGAGCTGACACAACAATAACGCCACATTTCAAGAGTTTATTTCGGAAATCTAGAAAATATAATTTAAAGATTATTTTACTTTTCTGTCTACCTCATACCAATTCAATTAGTAAAACATAAGAATAATTACTACTTTACACAACTTTGCTCTTATTTGATTTGGATGCACTGAATAGCAAACAAGCATAAAAAGTCTATCAAAAAAGTTTTGCTAGAATACATGTTACAGATGAA
Source organism: Tachypleus tridentatus (assembly GCF_004210375.1). Taxonomy (NCBI): domain Eukaryota; kingdom Metazoa; phylum Arthropoda; class Merostomata; order Xiphosura; family Limulidae; genus Tachypleus; species Tachypleus tridentatus. The sequence continues at coordinate 187,274,753 of NC_134834.1, read as the reverse complement.
TAAGCTCAATAGATGTTACTGACTATTTTATAGCAAATAATTCTCAAGGTAATCACAGAAACTAAATTAATCCAACACAAAGTCTAAAAAAAAAGTTTCTATAGAGCAATAAAACTGTGGACTTCAAAATCAAAACAGACTGCACATTAATCCTTCTAAACAGTTGATTTAGCCCCCAACACGAGCTCGGTCAATATGACTGACCACATGACTTCTTGTACTCTTTTTTAAAGTGTTTATAAAATTAATACTTTTAACTTTCAATAAATTGTATATATCTTCACAAAATCTGGCAGTCTTTCAGTAAACATTACAAGTCTATCACATATAAAAATCATATTTTTAGAGAAGTATTTTTAATAAACTAAAATAAAGACCTATTCATGAACATAGAGTATTTGTTTTAAATAGTTCATGTGCAAATTAATTCTCGTGTTAAGATTAAAGATACCTTTCATCATCTCAAAAATTTTTGTGATCTCTAAAACCACCGAAAAACATTTGAAATGGTTTTCTTCCTGAGTAAAACTTTATATTTTGTCTTTTATTTTCTCTACCCTACCTTTATACAGATATTAGTAATTTGACAGATTTTGTAACCACAAGAAAAAAGGTACAGATCTCAATTAATTATCCTTTTTCTTTCCAAAATCATTTAAAATTGTAATATTAAACTACAGTCTTTTATCAGCTTTAAGCTCATAACATTATACATCTATTTATACTTAAATTTTATCATTTTAATTTCCTGTGAACTGTAATTACAGTCCGTGCCATTATAAGTTGTAAATCACTCAAAGAACACTAGCTAATTACATTACCCATAAGTTACTATAAGCTGCTTGTGTATGTGCCTCACAGGACATTTTTATTATCTGTTTTCCTTAATGTAATCTTAATTAACCTAAAAATATCCCTATGTTTACACTTTAGTTACTTTTATATTACTAAATAAAGAATAAACATGAAAAACAAAAACTACTTTCCCAAACGTCTTTTTCTTGTTGTTGACTTTGAGGACAATTAATTCTACTTTTTTTTTACTAATGGTAGTAATGTACTAAATAATTTTTTATTTAATTAAATAATGCACCAAAAAACACAGAATAATAACATGCAAAAAGTAGACAATTTCCCCTAACTCTCAAAATTTTTCTGGCTTTCTAACTACGTAACAAGAGCCATTACAAATCCATCCAAGCTAATCATTAACTTTCCCCATGGGAACAAAACTTGTACTCTGAGCAAAACTGGCATTTACCTATTCAGAACACATTATGCAATATATCATTTGATAAATGAAAACTCTGACTTTCTTTTGGTTACAAATAATATACAATTAAAAGTAAGAGAGAACTGTTAAGAAATCCTGACAGAGGATGTGAAAGAAGGGGTCTGATTTTCTATTCAAAAGCTTTGTAACCAAACAAAATGGGAGGCCATAAAAATTATGGTTTTTCTAGACAATGACAATTTTATAGTAAATAATACACATTCAATTTCATACTTTTTCATGGAGTGGTGCATAAGAAGTTACCTTAAGAAAATGTCTGTCACACAGGTGGAAATTCAGAATGTTTTTAAATATTACATTATAGAATTCAGAACTTAAAACTTATATAGCACTAAAATATGGATCATTACCTAAGGTTTTATGTTATACTAATTGGTATAAAATAAATAAAAAGCAGTGTTTTAAATTTTGAATTTAAGACACTAAAGCATGTCATGCATGTTAAAGGATACCTGTGACAAGAAGGTTAACTCCATTCTTGTTATTAAACATCAAATAAAAACAGCTTTCATCACATTTCTAAGTCTCTTAGTTTCTTAAATAAAAAGCAGTGTTTTAAATTTTGAATTTAAGACACTAAAGCATGTCATGCATGTCAAAGGATACCTGTGACAAGAAGGTTAACTCCATTCTTGTTATTAAACACCAAATAAAAACAGCTTTCATCACGTTTCCAAGTCTCTTAGTTTCTTAAATAAAAAGCAGTGTTTTAAATTTTGAATTTAAGACACTAAAGCATGTCATGCATGTCAAAGGATACCTGTGACAAGAAGATTAACTCCATTCTTGTTATTAAACACCAAATAAAAACAGCTTTCATCACGTTTCCAAGTCTCTTAGTTTCTTAAATAAAAAGCAGTGTTTTAAATTTTGAATTTAAGACACTAAAGCATGTCATGCATGTCAAAGGATACCTGTGACAAGAAGGTTAACTCCATTCTTGTTATTAAACACCAAATAAAAACAGCTTTCATCACGTTTCCAAGTCTCTTAGTGAATCATAAAACTATTACTTACTCGGGTCCCTTATTCTAAGAAGGTTTCGACTCTCGTGAATGTACTCATCTGGTCCTGCTTCCCTGTAAGAGTACACAGTTATATCATTAATAGTTTTTATACAATAAAACACACATTTATTCTCATAAAAGTGACACATTTCACCTTAACACAATAAGAGCAGTCATTTTGAAACATAAACTGAAGCTTTGTACATTTTAATAAGCACTAACAACTTTTAATAACAAACAGAAATTCAAGCTAACTTGAAAAACACCCCATCAACAACTGATATTGGAAATATACATGTATAAACGGCTCATTTGGGTTGAGAAAATTTTTGTTTTCAACCCAAATGAGCTGTTTTTGCATATATATTTCTCTACAAGTGGGTTTTCTCAACATCACTGATATTGGAAATCTAACTTTAATACTTCCTTTTTAAATGTAAAAAAAACATGAAAACTGAAAAACAACAGAATAGATGTGGAGTTTGAAACCATTACTCCTACCAGTAGGGTAAATATTATTATTTCAATACTTCAAACTTTTGGAATGCTCTTCTAAATCAAAACCCTCTTCAGAACAGTGTGCTATGAATGTTTTACATGTCATATGTAAGGTCTTCCCTGGCATGTTCATCTTATAATCAGATTATTTAAGCATGAACAGCACATAATTTTTAGCTGTTTTAAGAATGACCTAGTTTATGACCATTTATTTTACTCTTATCATTAATTTAATCAGATTAAAGAGTTAATGGAGAAGTAAACAAATGATCAGTGCAGTCAAGATGGTTTTACTGTTAACTTGAAAAGAGGTCACTAGAAGAACAAACACCACAACCATTTGTCTTTTGGATTTGTCATCAATCTCAAGAATGACAAAGTTAAATAAAAACAAAAGTGCAAATTTCATTATGTTTAGAAGGTTCCCATGCCTGTGACAACTTCATCAGTAAGAGCTTTATGTCATATAACATTTAATAAGAAAGCACACAGACAGAAAAAAAAGTTTTGAGGCTAAAATATTTGTAAAAAAATTAAACCAATTAGCTAAACTTTGTATATGAAAACCTCAAATCCTGTAGTTACTTTTAATCAAGGAAATTTATGTATGAGCTTCTAAATAATCCATGAGGAAATTCTACCCAATACCAAGTAGTTTTGATATGACAATGAACCAATTTCCAATCTTTAATACATAACAACTTACCTAGAAGACGGCTTTGACACGAAAAGGGAAAACATGGCCTAGAGAGAAAAAAAAACACCTTTTATTATGTCGTCTACCGAAATTACAGCTGTGGAAAACAAAGAATTTACATAGACTAACTTATGAGATTCTATATCCTAAACCTCCGACATCCTTGACAAACATGCTCATACACTGAATATCAAATGAGTATCTATCAGAAGCCGAGCCTTGAATACAGGACCATATGGGACAGGCACAGCAGTGATAGCACCAGAACAGATAAACACAGCTGCAGTGTGAGAGAGCTAGTTCCAGCAAATACCAACATAGCTTGGTATCCAGAAAAACTGGACAGAAATGGAATATAAAGAGAAATGTTTTGAATATCAATGAGAATAGGGTAAGAACTAATATGAAGTGATTCCAGAGCTAGTAGAGAACTAAGCAAGGCAGTATAAAAATATAGTATAATTGGTGTACTGCAAGGTAAGAGAAATGGCACATAATTCAGCAGTGAACACATAAATTGTAGAGGGGATCCTGTGTGCTACCACTGAATAACAACAAACCATGACAGAGCTCTCAGAGTCACCAGATTTCGAACCATTTGTATAAATGGAAATGGAAGGATGATTCGAAAGATGTTTGGCAAATGGATAATGGTACTTGCAATTGGGAGTGTCAATTTTCCACAGATGACTCAAATAAAGATTACAGGTGGGGATGGTAATTAGCCATTGTGGAATAAGCTGACCAGAGGAGACAACAGCATCATCCAAGGACTGACCAAATTTAGCCATCTGTGCCTGTGTATGAAAGGCAAAAGAACAATGGCAGACCATCTATTCTGAAAAAGAAAAGAAAAAAAGAGTACACTGAGGAAGGATGACACAACCCCAAGTGAGTTGCTGTGGTAAGAATCAAAGTTTTGAAGTACACAGTAAAAATAGTTGCAAACAGTGGAAGTGTAGTGGAGGTTTGCAAGCCTCAGTGTAAAAACTCTGAACTGGAGAAGTGAGGAAAACCCCTGTGCAGAGCAGAAGCCATAAATGGTGAACAGAATCCCACATCTTCAAGACCAAGGTCCTGGCAGAACTACAGATAAGAGACCCATAGTCCAGTTTTGATTGAATGAAGGCACAATAGATCTTCAACATAGAACATCAATTTGCTCCCCAAGAGGCAGAAGAGAGGCCGTGAAGGATGTTCAGTGCCCTTACACACTTGACACCTCAAGAACATTGCCTCAGGCACCACAGGAGAAACGTCACCACTAAAACAAAGCTTGGGATTCAAGTGAATACCCCCTTGGTGGTAAAAGTGCATGCAAACAGTTTTAGAAAAAGGAAAAGCAAAACCATTTGTTGTGATCCACTACAATAAACGATTGAGGGTAGTTTGAAGTTGCTGCTCAATAAACCTCAACAACTGAAACGAGATGTAGTAGTTGTTGATATAGAACCTAATTTCACTGAGTTTGTGTTTTCTTATTGCAAAGCCACATCGAGCTATCTGCTAAGCCCACTGAGGGGAATCAAACCCCTGATTTTAGCATTGTAAATCCGTAGACATACCGCTGTACTAGTGGGGGGCCCCATTTGCACTTGAAAATGTGACACTCAAGACACAGCCCTAAAGGATTACAAATTCCTGTGAGAAAGAATGGGAAAGCAAACCCACACAGTCTTGGAATCACTGGTACATTAAAATTTTTTTAAATAAATGTGGATAAATGACCATGCAACCCAAATGAGTGGAGGTCTTGCAAAATGCTGCACCTCTACATAGTATAATAAGCCTTCTTAAAGTCAAAGAATACAGAAACAAAATGTCACTTGAGAAAGGCTTCTCTGATCGACATTTCAAGTCAAATCAGGTGGTCCATGGTGCAGTACTGTTGTCGAAACCCACAATGAGTGGGCAAAAGAAGGTTGTAAGATCTCAGAGAGGATGGTTAATACTTATCTTATCTGGTTCCTCAAATTAAACAAACACAGCTCATCAAAGCAACTGGATGATAGTTTGAAGGAATCTTGGAATCCTTAACAAACTTAGAAAAAGGAAGGACAAGCCCAGGGCCATGCATCAAGAAAAGCATTCTCCTGCCAGATCTGGTTAAAAACAACCAGAAGAACAAGTGAGGCAGTAGAAAGATGGTGTGGCATCTCAGTCAATATCATCAGGTATAACCAATGTACTGCCAGACTGATAAAGAAAAAGTTTGAATTCCAAAAGTGTAAAGGGATGATTATAGTCATGGATATGATCAGCTGAAAGGTAAGAGGCAACTGCTCTTCCCAAGAATTGATGACTAAGAAGGTGAGGGATGAAACAGAAGTGCTAGATGCATGAGAAAAGCGTTCACTGAGAGTATTGGGTATCAGCACCTTCCTGGTCATGGGAGAGCAAGATCAAAAAGGCAGGGGAAGTATACTGCCTACTGACCATCCAAATCTTGTCCAATATGATTTTAGTACTGATAGTAGATGAAATACTGGTTGTGCACTTAATCCAAGATTCATCCTGGCTTTGACGTTTTACCTGCTGAGCATGGGCCCGCTGAAAATCAATACAGTTTGAAAATGTAGGATACATTTTTAGCCTTCTGTGCCATTTGGCAGGCAAGATTCCACCACAGAGGATATTGTGGAAAACATGTTGAGGTTTTAGGAACAGATTAAGCAACTGCCTGGTCAATACAGTCAGTCACTGATGCCACGTTGTCATCTATCAATGGCTTACAGACAATGGCAGGATAAAGTCGTACCTTAAAGTTTATGTATCCTGCCTTGATAGTGGTACGTGGACAGGGCAATTTAAACATCAAAATAAGTACATTTGTGAGCAACATTATTCTGTCCTCACAAGTTAAGATACAGTGTACCTCAGAAATACCTTGGCTGGAGAAACCAGTGAGGATCTCCAACTCAGAAATGTTCTTTAAATCCCTCTCAACAGTAACTCCTCTTGAGGAATTCAAAGTTGCATGGGAAGTGACATCAATGGGCATATCCCCAATGGTCTTTGAATTAAAGAGTTTGGTGTGTTATCATGTTGATGTGTCCACCAAAATATCTTCAGATCCCAGCTTCCTTACTGACTTGAAGGAGCCAGCAAGCTTCTCTAATCCCTAATCTAAAAAGGGAGATATCTGCTCTAAGGATTTCTCAAATAATGAACATAGAACAAGAAATCAAGGTGTTGAGACTGACTGTTATGGTGACTATTGAACAGAGCCATCCATGCATGGCTGATTTCCAATAATCTGTTGTTTTTTTGTGGTTTTATTATTATTTTTTCATGGATTTGAATATCCATAATAAATATAACACATTTCAGTGCCCACTGACTCCACCAATCATGGAGCCCTACGAGGGGACACAATACAATGCCAAAGAATAACACTGCAGTAATGCCAGGGTTTTGTGAGCACCATACCTAAACACCAGCATCAGACACAATGTCCACAACACCTGTTGGGAGTGTCCAACACTGGTACTTAGTTGACATTAGCCCAAAGGGAACATCCGATTGACCCTGGGGGCCCACCATAAGATTGCCTGTCTATAAGAATTCAAGGCTAAAATTGTCACGAGTCACCACGCACAAAAAACGTGGGTGGACGTCCAGATCTCAGAGGAGGTAAACTGAAAGTACACAACATCTTCTGGAAGGTCCACGCACCACATACAGGAATCCACCTAGAGGGAACCTTAAAAGCAATTGGGGAAGGAGATAAATTTAAATTAAGGTCTGTACTCTTTTTGTGGAAAAACTGTTTTTACAACTGAAATCAACAAAGTGTGTATTATATCTTTAAGCAAGAAAAATTGTTCTATAAGCCTAAAAGCATGAAAAATATATCAATAAACTGCATCATATGTGGTAGAATAAAAATCAAAAGATAGTTGATTAGAAGACCAAAAAGTAAACAAAAGAATATATAATAATGAGCTCATGTTGATGAAAAGCCTTATAACACACTATTTTTTGTATTTTTGAGACACCTTTCATTTAAAAATACAGAGATTCAAATCATTTGTAGGACAAATAAGTGCATTCAACCAGAATGAACAACTCACTACTTTATAAAACAAAATGAAACTTAATTATTAGTACTTACACAGTTACTTATTTCATTACCAAATCTTGAAAGAACTACAGACTAGATTACAATCAGTAAATGTTTTTTTTATCTTTAGTAACTTTAAAAAGTATAAAAAATGTTTAGTCACCATCAGAAATATGTAGCAAATGAAAGCAACCTCTTGAAAATTACTGCTGGTTTCACATCACAAATTATTAAACAAATAAAAGTCCAAGAAATTTACCAACTCAAATTTTCTTTCCAGTATGACTTACCTGAATAGAAATGGTGTACTTACGTGATCATGGTATGCTTCTAAAAGCTGCTGCCTGTCTCCCGAGTCATACACCACGTAATATCTGAAAACAGAAACAGTGATGAAATTAAAAACCCACAGGCATGTTAACCTACAGGTAAATAAGAAGCCTTATCACCAACTTAAGAGTTTTAACCTTATTAATAAGTGACACTATATGATTCATAAAGTAAATTTAAGTCGTGTGAAACATAAAATAAAATAAAGTTTAGCTACCACAGTAAACAGGATCAAAGAGAACCCTGGTGTCAGTAGTGAGTTTACACAACTCTGTGAAAAAGATAGTTTGAGTTGTTGATTAAACACAAGATGATTCAGATTATATTATCTAATCTCACACTACGTTTAAAGGAAGTTTCAGTCATACATCTACAGATTTATTCTTCAGATTATAAAACTTTACTCAAATATAACCGTGAGTAGGCATGTCGGTATCTTGCCTCTCTTCTTTTTATCACATCATTATAACAGAAATTGTTAATGCTACAACAGCTTGTCCATCCTGTTCTATTTTCAACTTTAATGATATTAAATCTAAATCTGTAACTACAGTTACGGCCGTACATCACAGCTGATATTTACCATCCTCTACCAAAAACTAAATCACCAATGTATGGTAAACTAATAGTTAATAACTCTTACATCAAACACTTAATTACAATGTGTTTGTCTAGACGGATAGTGGAATAATCAAATATGGTTAAAATTTATAACACTTATTTTAAGAAGTAGACTAATTATGACAATAACTGATCTGTCATTTTAAATGACATTACTTGATGTAATCAATTACATCAAGTTGATCGATCATTTCTATATGGCACCTTGACCTGCATTTCTAACAATGAGGAACTTGCATACATCCAAGTATGATAACAACAAGACTACAGAGTAAAAACTGAACTACACGCAAGAGCGTCTCTGTTTGATAACTAACTTTAAATAATCAGACTTTTATTGTGATGCATTAATCAAGTTAATTTTAAACATACTGTTAACCAGTACATATAATTGCAATACCACATAAATTAATTTGTTTAAATGCTACATGTTGTTTAAGTTTAGTTGTTCATACTGATCTGTGTTGTATAATTATGATAATATCAGTAAAATAGTAACAAATATTTTGTGACAATGATTTTCATAAAGAAAATATATCTATACTATTCAAAACATTTTGGGCCAAAAATAAAGGTTTTAAAGGTTTAAGAGGCCTCCAATGTTTTGCTACCCTCCTATTCCTTAACCTTAATACTTATGAAACAACTCATAAACTCATCAGGTCATACTGGTTTTTACTGTTGACAGGACAATGATGTTTATAAGTACTAGACTTGACTACATAAACACATCAGGTCACACTGGTTTTTACTGTTGACAGGACTATGATGTTGAAAAGTACTAGACTTCCCTCACTACCCTGTCATTCCTTGACTTCAATACTTATCAAACAGCAAATAAACAAACCAGACCATACTGGTGTTAGCCATGTTTTCTGGTACAATGTTGTCATCTTATAGTATTTACTTATAAATGAATTGTATTTATACCCTAGAAAGAGAGAAATATGCCATACTAACTGCTGAAACTACTATACAGTGTTGAATAACAAAACAAAGAGACTATATTGAGTTATTTTAATGAGTGGCAAAAACAAAACAAAAACAGAAATTATTTTTATTTTATCATTACTTATTTTTTGTAATACGGCAGAAAAAATAAAATCATATACTAAGCCAACTGACAGGACAAATCACCGAGTTAATACTTCAAGCTTACTGTTAAAACACATTACTATTATTCTTTTATTGGATGAATTAAACAATTACTGTCTAAAGTACTGAATCTCTAAACTTACTGTTCAAGAAACTGGACTATAAGAAGCTTCACATCATCAGAGGGAAAGTAGCTTCCCTGTAAAACAATTATTTAAAGACATTACCACAAAAAATAAACATTAAGCTTTAAGCATATAACCACCAAACATATTTAGGAATACAGATATATAATTCTTTCAATTTTTCATAACATTGCATGAAAATCTAAATGAAGAGCTGGCAACCCATGACCTCCAACCAAAATCATCAGGTCCTCAGTCCCCAAAAAAGAATTCAAGTTTGTAACTTAATGTGGGTGTCCATCCACTTACAGACATGGCCTCTGGCCACTGTGTGGAAAGAGATTGCTGACCCCTGATCTTGATGTTGTTGCATATAAGAAATTAATCTCCACACTTATTTTAATGGTTAATTTTTTGTGTTTCTAAATCCAGAACTTGGTATTGACTACTAGGTTTTCATTCTACTCTACAAGTAAAATGCAAACAACTAGATGAATTACATTTTCATTAACACAAACATATATCTGAGACAGAAATATATTACATAAAATAAATACAATGTTTACTGCACACCTAACCTACATAAAAGCTAGTGTGTATCATGTCATTCTTGATTTCTCAAAATAGGAGTAGTCATAAAGCCAAAATGCATTTATCTAGATAAAACAGTTCAATTATTGTCTGCCTATTAAATTAGGCTTTTCTATATATTAGAAGTCACTGACCCAAGTGACAGTTACTAGCAATTATTCTATTAATACACAACAAATTCATTTCATAAATGATCTCAACTTTGATTGGTTTACACAAGAATTTACTGAAATTTGACTGCCTCAAGCACATTTTTCATCCACTTTCTTGGCCAAATTAGATTTCACAAATTCCTTTTATTTCTGTTGGCTATGAAATGTGAAGTTGCTTTGGGTTTTTTTTTTTTTTTTTTAATTTCATGTAAAGCTATACAAGGACTATCTGCACTAGCCATCCCTTATACAAGGGCTACCTGCACTGGTTATCCCTAATTTATCAGTGTAAAGACTAGAGGGAAGGCAATTAGTTATCACCACCCACTGTTAACTATTGGGATACACTTTTATCAATGAATAGTGGGTTTGACTATCACATTATAATGTCCCTATGGCTGAAAAGGCAAGCATGTTTGGTGTGACAGGGATTAGAACCTGCAACACTCAGATTACGAGTCCAATACTCCACTATAGAGTGGAGGTGGTAGTATGCTAGTGTGAAATATGAACTTCCAAAGTGTAACTTTAAAATAGTCAGATACAGTATGCTTTCAACCATACAGGAGAGTATATCTAGTGCTGGTACCAAAGTGTTCCAATTTTAAAAATATCCCTTATTACACACAAGTTTCACAAATGTCAGTTTACCATTTGCAAATAATCATTTGAGCAAAAGTAACATTAAACATGTTTTATACAATGAATTTCTTTGTAACACAAATCCAAGAAAATTCCAAGACACCTTAAAGTGACCATTAAAAATAACGATCCAAAGAACATTCACATTTTGGTTATAGAAAAAGTGTTTCTAATACTTTTATAATACATCATTATAAATTTATTTAAAAAAGTGTTTTTGTTATGTTAAGTCACACCAGGTTATCTTCTGAGTCCACCGAGAGGAAATGAACCCCTGATTTTAGCATTGTAAATCCGTAGACTTACTGACGTACTAGTGGGGAGTTACTGAAAAAAAGACTGTTAGAAAATATCAAAGGTTTATTCATGTCATATAAATTATTTGTCCCCCAGTACATCAGCAGTTTAAAATGTTAAAATCCTAGGGTTCAAATCCCCACAATGGATAAAGCACAGATAGTCTACTGTGTAGCTCTTTTCTAAAAACATAGAAGTATAGCTTTGTTAATTACTTAGGATAGGCCTACAAATTTATATTATATTTCATATTTTACTGTATCAAATTAAATCACACAATGTAACCTTCACAAAAATAGATTTATTCATCAACCTTTCTAGAACTTTTAACTTTTGCATTTGGCCTTAATTAAGACAAAGGTTGAAAGTTGTTTGTGTTTATTTGACATACATGGATTATAAAATATGTTTTGTCAACTTTAAAGCACTGAATTTTCTTTCAAGAAATATCTGTGCAGTCTCTCCACTATAAACTGCTACAATATTTTTAAAAGAGTGAATCAATATTCAAACACACTTTTTCCAAACAATTATTTATATATAAACAACAACAACAAAGTATGTGTTTATGCAAAGTGTTACTTACGTGAACTTTTGGAAGTTCTACTGTCTGATCAAGGTCAAATGTTATTGGAGGTGGAAGGTCTTTCCCATCCTTACAAAAAAAAAAAAAAAATTAAATGTAATCGTAACAAAAACATTAGGGTTATAAAAGAGCTTTTGTTTTTCTACCAGCCTGTCGCTACACCTACTTTACTTACACTTCTACCCACCCACACACACACTTTCCCTCTCTCCCATTTTCCAGCACTACATTTTATATCCACCTCGCAGGAGAAATACACACTTATACAACATTCACCAATTTAAAGTCATTTGTGTATACTAGGTATCACCCCAAAATAAAATAATTATTGTTGGATAGCTAAATATGGTCATTTTTTTTTTTTTTTTAAATATAATGTACAAATATTCAGTAAAACACAACAAATCTTTTCTTTCTTTAAAGGAAAGATGAGAATTTAGCATAAATCAACAAATTCATTCAATAAAACAGTTAAAAGTAGTAATTTACAATGAGTTATTAAACACTGCTAAAATTAATTTCATGGGAGGGAAAGGCAAGATGTATACAATATATCTCTGTATGTGTGTGTGAACAAGTTAAGCAAATTCTTGTGTAAAAGGAAAAACAGAAAGACATCAATAAAAGGATAATTTTACACCATATTATTTATTCATACAAGTATAAAATTAAAAAAATGCTTATGTCAAAATTCAACAGCTAAAAAGGAATACAAATCAACATCTTCACATATTCAGTTAACCTGATGAACTAGAACCCTAATATTATAACCACCATTAAACCATGGGCCTGTATATCTTACACAACCTTGTACCTACCAAGAATGTATGCAAACTATAACTTTTAAAATACGTAATGTCTTATTACCAAATTTAGCAAACTTTAAGTGAAAAGTATCACTCCTTTAAACATAAAAAAACAGATTTTGCAATGAAGTATTTTTATTAAACACTTGTCTGAAAATATAGTCAAAGAGATGACTAGTCCAACTGTTTTATGTGAGCTGTACTTTATTGCTGAAATCTCCATAAAACAAGAGGTTTTCCTGTTACAAACTGACAGATTTGCTCGAGAGTCGTGTTTAGTATAAGAGAAATTGCACATAAAGTTACAATACAAAATGGGATAGCAGTAAAAGTAAAGAAATGTTGTGCAATATAGCACATGAAACTTGATAAACTGTTGTGCAATATAGCACATGAAACTTGATAATTTACTAAAGAAATGTTGTGCAATATAGCACATGAAACTTGATAATTTACTAAAGAAATGTTGTGCAATATAGCACATGAAACTTGATAATTTACTAAAGAAATGTTGTGCAATATAGCACATGAAACTTGATAATTTACTCAAATATATCCTTTTCAAATTAAATCATTAAAACTTGCATAATATAATAAAATCTGAATTATAAACTATGTTTTAATGGCTTTGTTACTGATGATATACACTGATAATAGAGTAGCTTAATTAGATTTTCATGTAATTCTGAAAAAACTCAGAACATGTACTTTGACCTGTTATAAAAGGATTAGCCTAAATCTCACTAAAACCAGTAAAAAAATTACAAATGTCACACAAACAGAACCAAAAAAATAAGCTAAGCCTCGTACTACAGAGTGCAAAACATAGAGTGCAAGTAGTAATAGAATTGTATACACATGCACACAAAACAGTGCAATAAAGTACTTAAGTAGAAAACTAGGACCCTCAAAGTGGTGGTATTACATTATCTACAAGATTTGTGTTCACTTTCCAAGCTTCACAACGGAAACAAAATTAGGACTGAAACTGAACCAAATATTATCTTAAAAATTAGGAGCAAGTATGGATCCTGAAGGCAACATTGCCCCAAATTTAAAACTAACTACAGCTAGTTGTCAAAGCAAAATTGCTCATAATGAAACAGAAAAAGTAATTTAAAAACCAATAATAATTTTCCTGTGGGATGTTTGGACATTCAACATGAATAACAAACAATATTTTGTTTTCCTTGTAGTTTTCCTATTTTATTGGAAAACAATTCATTAATTTCTCAATTTTGCCATATCATTATTCTCATTGGTTGTTCTCATATTTTAACCTTTTACTTCATAAAAACTGCTAATGTAATTCTCTTTTCAAAAACAATGAAATAATATGAAGAAAAAACGTTTTTAGCTTTCCAAAGCATAGTACAAAAAGTTATGTCCAGTCACATTTATTGTACAAAAAACAAAAAAACAACAACATTATTTTAATTATTAATGAAAATAAATCAATTCAAACTTATCAACTATCTCAGTTTAACACTTTGGATTATGTTGTATAAATACATAACCATATTTGGCACCAAAAAAAGAAAGTAACAAAACACAGTATTACAGTGTACAAAAATCTCAGTACAAAATATTTGTTTCCTGTTAAACATTCACAAAATATTAATGACACAAGTGAGGTACTTTTTCCAAAAACATTCTAATTCTAATACAAAAGGTATTAAACGTACCAGCCTAATAATCTTCGGAAGCCGCTCTCTAACAGCACTGAAACAATAGTCCATGAAATTAGACAAGAAAGAAACAAGTAAAAGTGGAACACTACCTAGCATTACACATAACAGTTTTATTATGTTTTTAAAAAAATTAAATCACATTAGGATTTAAGTCAAGTATGTAATGGAGTAGTATGCAATGAAATACTAAATAAAATTATTTCCAAGTTAAACTTTATCAGCTATGGTCCTGACACAGTTTTCAGTAATGGTTACATAATAATTTAATTTTGAAGCTGTAATTTTCTAATAAATAAAAATAAGCTACATTTCAATCCATATATGGCTAGCTGTAAAACAATAACTTCATTGTTAAGCACATCAATGGACTAGTGAATGGGGAGTTTTGGCAGCTCCGAGAGATTACCACCATACTTGCAAGTGCATATGTTATATTAAACACATATCTCATTGAGAAACTAGGTTTTCCATTTATGTTTAGGACTTTTTTAAAATTAAGAAACAATACCTGGAATTGTACAGTACTTTTTAAGTTATAAAGATCTCTCAAATAACTTGAGTGTAGAAAGGAATATAATCTAGGTATAAGCTAGAATTTGGCACATACATTTGCAGTACTGTTCCTGGTATTAGTATGAAAGCTAATGGACACCTTACAACAAGTAAAAATTCTGCATATTTCACAAAAAGCAAATAAACCATAAAAGCCTTAAAAATTACGCATCTCATCAGCAATGAGAAGTAACACTTCACCCTTTTCACTTAGAGCAATTAATTTCCCTTAAATCTCAAGTTTATGATAAAACAAACTAAAATTTAGAAAAGAGACAGCATCCACTCCGCAGCAGTGTACTTCCCAAGAAAGACTGGTCATCAGGTAGATCTGGTGCCTGTCTCATCTGGGGAAAGCCAGTAATAAGATCGACCCTACCTAATGTAAGAAGACTGGTCTTTAAACTTGTCACACAGTGGATTACCATCCAAACAGATTTCTTGTAACTCCAGGCCTTTTAGAAAATTCAGCTCAACAATGGTACTTAACTGTAAGAAGAAAAATAACTGGTAGTTAGTTGTATAAGACTATGAAATTCTTGGATAATACAAAAAAAAAACTGTTGTGTATAACTATACTTATATAACTAATTCATTTTGAAATTATCAAATATAATGATTCCATTACTTTTAAGATGGATTTATGTTTGAATATTACAAAAAAACAAACTATTTTTAAGACAACTGTTAATTAAACATATTAAGTAAAAAGTATTTAAATACAAGTGTTAGAAAATAAACCATTTTTAAGACAACTGTAAAACATACCAAGTAACAAACCTTTTAATATATTACAAAATAAAAAGCTATCTTTAAAACAACTGTTAAACAAGTGAAGCATAAAACTTGAAAACTCCCAATATTCTTAATTAAGGTACATTAACTCACAGAGTTGTTCCCTACGAGCAAGGTTTTCAGTTCTTTACAAGTGGACACGAGACCAGACAGGGGTTCTAAGCGATTCAACTTGTTGCCTGACAGGTCAAGTTTCTCTAGCTGTGAGGAAATTTTAAAAAATAATACATATAAACCTCAGTCACCAACAGGCAGTAGAGTTTTGCATTCTTATGTTATCATTCTTTGGTATTTTAATGAGATATCTGTTTACAAACCACTGAGGTTTATCAGTATGTTATCCAGTACTTTTTTTGTTAATTATGTGATCCTAAAACATTGTTATGAAATTTTATGAATTATATACCCAAGAGAATACAGAAGAAAGAAATAATAATGTTTTAGGATCATGTAATCAACATAAAAACTACTGCATAACATACCGATAAACCTGAGATATATTTCCTACACATTATGTAACTTCTGCATGTCTGTGATATTTGTATAAATTTGCAACTTCAAAAGTATTTCATTAAGTTTTTAATATTTGAAAAAGGTTTACCTTTGCTGAAAATTGAAACTACTGATTTTATGTCATCAAAGGTTCTTCTAAACCTTTCCCAGTTTTTAGTTTATAAAACTTTAAGTTTTATTTTTGTTTTAATTCAGAAACACCACACCCAGTTTCACTTTTGTTTACGATCACTGAAGTTCAATTAAATTATCTTTTCTACCACATCAAAATTATAAACAAACCTCACTTTTTATAAAAACTTCATCAGGTTTCACTTAATATACATAACAAGTTTGAAACAAAATTTTTATTCAATGGTAATGAATTCCTTTATGCTTGTTTTCATTGAGTTTCTTTGCCAATCACACACTTTCTTGGTCAATACGTCCTTACTGTAAACATGCTCAACAAACAACAACCTAACGAGCAAAACAAAAATTGATGCATTTTAATGCAAAATAATCCAACTAAACCTGTGCCATCCTGTTCCACTAAGACCAATTCTTTTTCTTCCATACCAAGACATTATAATTAAAATAGAATATAAAATGATAAAGGCAGCTTTATCAAGCCTAAGGAATCAGAAATGTAATTGTAGCTCAAGTTGTTGACACAAATCTTTCCTTCAAGCAACACATCTCTCAGCTACGCTTTTATCACTATTTATGAGTCCAAGCTGAACCACACACATCACACTATCATCTAACTTTGTTTGTCTGTTGAATTTCAAGCAAAGCTACACAAAGGCTATCTGCACTGGCCATTCCTAATTTAGCAGTGTAAGACTAGAGGGAAGACAGCTGGTCACTTCCACCCACCATCAATTCTTTGGTTACTCTTTTACCAATGAACAGTGGAACTGACTGTAACATTATAATATCACCATGGCTGAAAGGACAAGCATGTTTGGTTGGAGGGGGATTCGAACCTGCAACCCTCAGATTGCGAGTTGAGCACCCTAACCACACCTGGCCATGATGGGCCCACTATCCTCTAAATTCTAGAAACAGATATAATAAATTACAAATCACCATGCCAACTAAGGTTCAGAAATACTGTTTGGCATAATTAAAAATAAAACTACACTTATATTAAAGTTACAGGGTTTAAATGAGCACTATTTTGCTGAAAACTATTTACATTCCTCCAAGGAAAATAAAAGTGTTGTATTACATTTAAGTAAAAAAAAATTCAGGAAATTAATAAACACTAATATTTTGCTTAGGGAGTGTGCCAAAATGTTTCATATATAGAATTAAATAAACCAGTTATATTGAATGAGCTACAATTCTGAAAAAGCCTTTTCTTTCGAACTGTGGAAGAACAACAAGTCTATTTCCTTTGTTTTTTTTAATTGAATAGTGGAAATCTTGCACTCAAGGTAGAATGAACACAATACACTTAAGAGTAAAAAACAGCCTGATTTGGTAAAACTTTTGTTACAAAAAACAAAACAAAAAACTGTGACCAATTTGCACTATCCTATCAAAATCATAGAACACACTTCTGATAGGAAAATAATAGGTGTGACAATGAAATACACAAATAGTTTAGCGTATAAAGGTGATTAGCTGTTGACCCAGGAGAACATTTTGAACTTGTCTGCTGAACAATGTGTACGTGGAAGGAGCTAATAGGGGTTCAGAAGAGAAGGATAACTGGATGTCACTTGGGAAAAATATCTGTAGATGTTACTGAGTAACAATTAAACATTCCCAGAACAACAGTTGGCAATATTCTGAAGAAATGAAAGTGACAATGACAATACGCCACCAGGTAAGTCCGAAATAACCTCTGACAGGAGCTGACGTGCCATGAGAAGTTTGGTTATCTCAGC
The DNA here is from genome assembly GCF_004210375.1 of Tachypleus tridentatus. Lineage (NCBI taxonomy): Eukaryota > Metazoa > Arthropoda > Merostomata > Xiphosura > Limulidae > Tachypleus > Tachypleus tridentatus. The sequence continues at coordinate 187,256,521 of NC_134834.1, read as the reverse complement.
TTGTCACTAGACCCAAGAGAATTTGTATTTGGAAATGAGAGCAGCCACAGGTGGTCCTGTAAGTGTTTCCATGACACTTCAAGAACTACATGCCATGAATTTTCATAGAAGAACTAAAATCCACAAGCCATTGATAACAAAAACAAATATACACCATCAACTGGCACGAGGCAAGGAACACCAAACTTGGACTGCAGATCAACAAAAATCGGCAAAAATGTTTTGAAAATGCTAATTACTCGAGTGTGTTGTCCCAAAAGTAAAGTTTGGAGGTGACAGTTTCATGGTCTATGGTGATTCTCAAGGGATGGACTAGGAACCTGGTCACAGTGCATGGATCCATGAATTCTGAGTCCTACACTGATGTTGTGAACAATTCTATTCATCCTACACTGTAGCAGTTTAATGGTAACAGCCCTTAGATTTTCCAACATGATAACATTTCATGTCACAAAGTAAGGATTGTGAATATGTGGTTTGAAGAAAATATCATCAGAAAATTGCAGTAACCAGCACAGAGCCTCAACCTGAAGAAGACATCTTTGGACTGAACTGGAACACAAGAATTAGGGCAAGGTCAAAAAGGCCCTCTTCAGTAGTAGAGCTTACTAATATTTTAAAATGTTTTAGTAAAACATAATACCAGCAGCTTTCTACCGTAAGTTAGTAGAAAGTCTTTCACGACATAATGAATCAGTCATTATGATTAAAGGTGGGTCAAGTTTTATTCATAACTATCCATGTTCCATGACTTTTGGTAGGATAGTGGATTTTACTTCATATAAACTTTTTTCATACAAAATAAGATTAAAACTCACCTCTGGAATGTGTTCTCTGATTATCCGGACAACAGCACTAAATATATTAAACCTACTGAGGGGAGCATAGATTCCTTCTGTTTTCAGACCTGTTAGTTTCAGTTTTTGAAATTAGTATTCAGAAATTATTAACACAAAACACATTGATCAATTAAGTAACTTTCAACATACTATAAAATTAAAATAAGTAAAGGAGAGGATTCAATGTGCTAGCATCTTTTAAACAAACTGAAACTGAAGGTTGACTGGTACACTGATTTCTCATTTTCTTGAAATTAACAGAGCTAGTAGATGTTTTGTACGTGTGGTAGTTATATTTTTGTATAGATATTTTACTGTAACAATACATCATAAAAAAGACCTTTATCCCTCTAGGTGCACCTGTCACTATGGTGACTATATAACGAACCAGAAAGGCAAAATAAACTCACAAAGCCTAATTTTCACGATTGACAACGTCTGCCACTGATTCTATCTAACATAGCACATGTTGATGTTCAAAACACTGGTAATATTTGCAGTTGAAAAACTATTTAATTTTATATGCAGATAGACATAAAATGGCAAAAAAACTGATCCAGTGTTTTCAAACTTAGAGATAAACAAACTTGTACAAGCTGATAATGGTTCTGAGCCTGAATTATCTGACGATGATTATGAGTGTAATATGACTGAAAACATTACACACCTAATGTGTTACACCAAGATGACAAAACTAAATATTTACAAAATTACAACTGATAGATGTTTTAAACATAATATGTAGTCTTAAATAATACCAAAAAAAGGGCCAAACCTGCTAAAGCTAATTATTTTTGTGTAGATTATTCAGTAGAAATAATCCTGTAACTTTTAAACCCCTTTAACTGCTCACAATTACATCATAGTTAAATCAAGATCTTTGTTACCACTATCATAAAGTCCTTTCAACTGGGAATTTATGTTTATTATACCTTACAATATACATACACAGAGCAAAAGCACAACAAAACCTGATTTTAATATTCCTTAATTAAGAAAGGATATAATTAAGTGACCATCCCTTTTCAACTAAAGTAAGATAACTAGAACCTTCTACCATGTTTAATACAGTTAACTCCTTTAAAGTTAATTTTGGAAAGATTTATGGATATTGATTAACTAACAGAAAAATTAACAGAACACAAGCAGAAATGCTTGAAATTGAAGTGTTTATTTAACATTTAACTAGCTAGTTTTGCAGTTAGTCGATTTATTAGCTATAATCAGAAATAATTTTTTGTAGCCCAACTAAAACTGTATTATCAGTGTCCTTAACCCTATTGTGACATGGATGGTATAAAATACAAGTATTTAATACTGTAACTTTTGATGAAGACATGTACCTTCAGAAAATTTGGAAAACTTTCAGTAAATATTGTTGTAAACAAAATGTCAAATTTAATTTTTTTTTTTTAAACTAAAGGTTTGTGAATATAGAGTCTGTTTAGTTTCTAGTCCAAGTACGAAGAGATTCTCATGTCATGAAAAAAAAAAAAAAAACATTCTTTCTCCCATAAATCTCAAATATTATTCAGGTAATCTCTAAATAAAACCTCCCAAATATATTCCAAATATTTATTTCCAGTGAGACTTTATATTCTATTATTTTCCCTACCCTAACTATCTGGGGTCTATAAGTTTGACCGATCTCCCAACCACCATAAAAAATTATGAAATAAACATAATTTAGTTCTAGAATGACAAATTATAACACAAAAATTCAAATATTTAGTCTAAACACATTAAATCTCATAACATTGTACATTTAGAAATATTTATTAACTTTATTATGTTAACCTTCCAGTCATGCCTAGCTAGCATTACAGAAGTGATGTTGACAAGGCACACAAAATATAAAACTGACCTTCAGTGTTTATAAAGTGACCTGTCGTGGCTGTGCCTTTGTGGACTCGTGTTTGGTAAAATACAGTCACATATCAATTAATATAAATTACTAATGTACATAGATTATTAGTATTTACAGATACATTTTTTTTTTTTTTTTTAAATAGAACAGTAAATAAATAAGAATAGGAAATAATTATACCTTTATTACAAATTACTAAACCTTTTCAAATTTTGCATGTGGAAAATAAGTGAAAATTTTGTTGTAGGTTTTATATGTACATTCGATATAACAAAAAAAAGTCACACACAACTATATCGATTCTGCAGAATTTCACTACAATTTACCAAATTTAGTAACTATGCTGCATTTTGTCTGAAAATATATGTAATTTTGGGCAGACTAAAGAAAATCTACTACTTGATATCTTGGATCAAAAGAATAACATAGCTTCCAAGCACTTTAAAGCACAAGGTGCATTCCGAGCTTTCAACTGGCTATTTACTTTATGTACTGAAAGAAGTTCATATAAGGGACCATTTCCCCAAATAAAGAGAGACAAGCAAGCCACCGCTATGTTTGATTAAATGCATAAGCAACATCTCAGCATAAGGGAAGGATATGAGGTTTTTATTTTAAATTCTAACTGATCAATATCAGTAATTTAATATCACAAACACCTAACTTGAACCAGTACTTCATTCAGCATATGTGACTAGTAAAAATAAATACTCAAGTATGTTCTTGTAATATATACTTTTCAATTAAGAAATTAACATATATATAATACTAAAATTTAAATTATAATTGACAATTTGATACCAAATTTATTGACATAAATTTGCAAGATCATAGTTCAATAAAATTTTGAATGCAAGACAACAAACATGGCTTTTAATCCATTACCCATCATGATAAGGTTAAATTGATAAATACAAAACTATGACATGGAATGGATCTTTTTTAACTGATAAGTTAACACTTTATTTCACTTACAGTAAAACTATTTATGAAAATACCTCGCATATCAGGTACATAAGTTTTACACTGTACATTATTATCTCTATGAAAATACCTATTATGTATACAAGTATTACAGAGTATATTATGATATCTTGGAAAATAAAAAATTGATTATTCAACTCATCATGAACCCCACCAAAAAAACTTAACTTTACTGTATATAACAAATGAATCCCCTTACCTGAATCACTATAAAAATTACTTAGGTTTAAGAGTTTCTGTGCTACATCGTAACGATTGCTCATGCACACCTGAGATAAAGAATACAATATAATTAAAGTTTTACAAAATGTTATACACAATTCAGATAAATAAGCGAGTTTTGTTTATTACACTCATTGTTTATCCATTTACAGTTGGTATTCCTTCATATCCACATTATGACGACAAAAACTACAGAAAATTAGTTACTTCAACAAGTTCAGTAAATAAAACATATATTTTAAGTCCTGTGATTCATATTTGAACCAATACAATTATAAACATCTGTCTTTATCCATCTCATTCAGATAGTGAATCATTCACAAATATTTATTAAAACGACTATTTTTAAAACATTTTCTCTTTCATTGTTCTTACATGAAGCTTATTCTTCCCTCTTTCAGTTAAAATGTTAAATATACTAACCTTGATTTTTTCCTGCGTCTCATCACTTAACGTACAAACAGGAGGAGGGCACCTCTGGCAATATATGCTCATCTATGAGAGAGTTTAAAACACTTTTAACAACTTGTATGACCTATAGTTGCACGCGAGCATAGACACACAGATATAAGTCAAAGTGTGTATACACACACAGATTTACATTTTCTAATGTTTTTTCATTAACTGTCTCTCTCTGAGCTTTGGTCACTTGAAGTGAGTGCATGAACCCATAGTGACCATCGGGATTTCCAGACTAACTTTTAACATGTTTTGTATCTTCATAAAATTTGACAAACTTTCAGTAAGCATTAGAAGCCTTTCATACACATAAAAGTTTTTTAATTAAGCAATTTTGCTAAAATTTTATTCATTACTATAAGAAGTCAAAATGTTGACTGCTCCGAGTACAACATGATTTTGATGATTAAGACTAAAAATAACCTTTTTTTATTGGAAAACCATGGAATTTCACTTGTATAATCTCTGAGATGTGCCATGTAAATACCAAATGTTTGTTTTTCATTAAAATTTAACATTTTGTCTCTTATCCTCTATTCAGTCAGTGACTTGCTTTGTAACCACCACAAAAACAAATCCAAAATAAATATAAAGTACTTTTTCCTTTCTTTCTAGAATGAGTGCAAAAATGTAACAAACTATAATTCTTTATACTAAATACATTAAAATATGTAACAGTATATACTTATTTATACTTTAACTTATTGCACTTTGAATTGTGTCTAACTAATAATCTTGCCACAAGCTGTAAATTGTTCAGAAACATGCAGCTCACATACTTGTGTATCGAATTACATAATATGTGAATATATCATGAAGAATTTTTTTATGAGTTTCTAATTTTTACAAATTAGTCACTTTTATAATAATGAATAAAAAGAACGTACAAAAACAAGAAATATATAATACTTCACTGATTCTTCTTGTTGTTCTCAACTGTCAGTGAAACTTTACCCAACTTTTTTATAGTAATAGTACTACTACACAAAACCATTTATGTTTATATAATACTAGTGAGAATACAGACAAGTGCACAATGTCCTATAACTATCACAATTTTTATAGCTTTCAAAATACAAAATAAGATCCATTAAAAATTAATCTAAGCTTGTTGATGTGAATACCATAACACCAGGTTTCAAACTTGAGGCAAAATAGACAATTTTCTGTACAGAAAACAACATTAATATATCATTTGATAAATTAAGATTTTGGATTTCTATTGATTATAAACAATACAGTATAAAATGTCAGAAAGAACTTCTGGCAATTTGTGAATGACGGGATGTCACAGATGAGCGTGGCAAGTGAGTCTAATTTTCTAGTCCACGATTCCATAACAAGCAAGTTTGAATGCTATAAAAATTATGCTTTGCCTGAGTAATATCCATATTATAATTAGTAATTTACATTAAAGTCTATACTTCTATGAGAAGTGGTAAATAGATGAGAGAAAACGGAAGATTTAGAGAATAAATGTCACAATTCTCAAACTAGAGAAAACTGAGGATTCTTTAAAAGATTTCCTTATAAAATTGAGAACTTAAATTTACATAATATTAGTTTTATTTATTAACTGTGTTTGATTACCAAGTTTATTTGTATACATTTATAATAAAGTAGTTTAATTAAATTTTGAATGTAACTTTCTACAAAATCGTGATATACACTTTGGCCTGTCTGTAGTAAGAAGGTTAAAATAACTCAGTTGGGGGTGAAGATTTAAAGGCTGTTCTTTGTTGTAAACCACGTATTTTAAAATAACAAGAACAGGTGAATAAAATATTAAATTTAAAATTAAATGGATGGTTATTAATTTTGTACACAAAAGTTAACAGTGTACATACACATTACAAAACAAGCCAGACAGATTATGGCATAAAGTATCTCAAAATGGATTTCTTGTTTGTAACAAAATTGCTGATTGAGCAGTTTTCTTTTGTCTAGTTCTTGCATAGCAAAATGAGAGAAGTAACTAACAGTCAAACTCTTACAGCGAGATTTGTATCTGCTATAGAAGTAACTAACAGTCGAACTCTTACAGCGAGATTTGTATCTGCTATAGAAGTAACTAACAGTCAAACTCTTACAGCGAGATTTGTATCTGCTATAGAAGTAACTAACAGTCGAACTCTTACAGCGAGATTTGTATCTGGTATAGAAGTAACTAACAGTCAAACTCTTACAGCGAGATTTGTATCTGCTATAGAAGTAATTAACAGTCAAACTCTTACAGTGAGATTTGTAACTGCTATGATGAAACTGATATCAGCCACACAAAATGTTTCCATAATGACAAGTTCTTAACAAAATTGTTAACTGAATTAACACTAGAACTTTACACAAATTAACTGGTCTCAAAAATACTTTTTGCCAAGACAAACTTCTAAGAGCAGAGGGTATAAGAACTCAACTAAAGCTGAATCAGTTTGCCACTCTTCTTCTCCAGATGTGTTTCAAATAAATCTTAGCTGTTCATCACCCAGATCAACTGATGAGTTCTATTTGTAGTGAAACACAAACCTATACAATAAGCTATCTGTGCTCTGCTCACCACAGATATAAAAATCTAATTTTTTATCATTTTAAGCCCATAATTTGGGAGACAAATTATACACATGAAATACTGCTTTACATTTCTCTGACTTGAAATCAATAATAGCAATATGATAAAAAAAAAAGGTGACTTTTACCATAACTATTAAATCTATCAGCATACATGTATTCTTCAGCAAAATAATGTTTAGCCAGTAACATTTTCTTGGAAACGAATCAGATGCCTGTTAATAGCTACATTATGATGTCCTTCATTTTCACTATTTTCTACAAATATAAGCATCTTCTTGCTCTAACAGTGACTGAAGAGTAAATATAAATCTTCAAGCAGTGAATTTTACAGCTAGCATGCTTTGTTTATGAATTTCACACAAAGCTACTTGAGGGCTATTTGTGCTAGCCATCCCTAATTTAGCAATATAAGACTAGAAGAAAGGCAGATAGCCATCACCACCCACTGCCAAATGTTGGGCTACTCTTTTACCAACAAATAGTGGGATTGACCATCACATTATAATGCCCCCATGGCTGAAAGGGCGAGCATGTTTGGGGTGACTGGGATTCAAACCCATGACCCTCAGATTATGAGTCGAGCACCTTGATCACCTGGCCATGCTGGGCACAAAACAGCTTTTGTTTTTATTCTAAGATTCCAACAAAGCACCTACCTTAACAAATCAGTTATTTAGATTTCATAACTTAAAAACAACTACACTCACTTTAAAACCACTAGGAGTTGTGATAATTCCATTCAGTTTCTTCAATCCATTAGCCTGCTCAACTTCATTTACATAGAACACAGCTGCATTTCCAACATAGCTGAACTTTAAGACAAAAAGGGAAAGTATTACACACACATAATTATTACAATCCTTAACGAGGATCAAATTTTCAACAACAAAAAACCTTAACATTCGTATTAAATAATGCGGCATGGAAGTCAATCTATTAATGTAACTTGTAATATCTTCCACGGATACAAATAAAATTTCACCTTCTGTACAGGTCTGGAGAGAAACCTAATCCTACCAATAACTAAGAAAAGCTTACTAAAACAGGTACCAATTTACTGTGCTATAAATTCTTGGAAACTGATCACCTCTTTCCAACTGAACAAAAGCTACTGAAGGTTCAAACATTACAAAATATTTTGGGCAGAACAGCATGAAATTTAAATAATAAATTATGTCCTTTAGTAAATAGTTTTAACAAAATACATTGCAATCTATTAATACTGCATTATTTAAAAGTTTTAATTTAATAAATGTTGAAAATATTATTGTTATAAAATAAGCCTTCTTGTTGACAGAGTATGTATGAAAAGTAGTAAAATGAAATAATATGAAGGTAAAAAAAAAAACTGTTTCAAAAACCAAAAGATTGTATTCTTAAACACTCATTAACAAATATCATGCTGATATAACGTTTACAGTGTCTTTCAGATTATGCTTGGTAATACAACATTGAAACACTGACTTCGTAACAATGATTGCATTAATAGAGAGAAACTGTTAGCACTATCCTACCAATTTGTTTCTTTTTGCACTGAATTTTGTTGAATTCTATCAACTGTATAACATACAGAAAAGAAGTACCTATTTACTGCCAATAACAAATAAGCTTAGCTCTAATAACAATTAAACAAATCAATTTTTCCCAGCCATCAGAAAAGAGCAAAGAAACTGAAAAACCAATATTTCAATTTCAGAACCTAACTCACCATGGAGTATCAATATGGTCTATGATTTCACTCACAAGTTCTTATAATTATAATATTAAAATTTATTATTTTTCTTCTCACTTGCACAGTATCAACTACTTTTATACATTAAATAAATAAAAAATGTATATCTTGATTTTTTCAATTGTGGTTTTGAATACTCTGCACAATCTAGTGTGGTTTTAAGTACTCTGCACAATCTAGTGTGGTTTTAAGTACTCTGCACAATCTAGTGTGGTTTTAAGTACTCTGCACAATCTAGTGTGGTTTTAAGTACTCTTTATAATCTAGTCTAGTTTTCATTTTGGAGAAAATAATTTAAAGTATTTTATCCATTACAAACAAAGCCTGTTTTGCAATGGCAAATCTTTCATGTTTGTTTTGAAAGGTGATTTTTTCTTTTCATTTTATTAAACAATTTTTATTATAACTATCAATCACATAGTAAAAAACGACTCTTCAGACCTCTGAACATAACTGCTTGCAAAAAGATAACATGCATATTTTACAGCAGTTTAACAAATACAGATAATGAAACACGTAGAAAAATAAAACAAATCTATCAGCTTTAAATTCTTTGATAGGCTACATCTTACTTGAAAAGGCACAAAAGGAACATCAGATGATGATGCAAGAGTTCTTAAGATGTATTGTTTTTCCATTTTCTGACCAAATGGAATCTGTAATCCAAAAAGGTTCCAAAAATACAAGATTATGTACTTAAAACTCTTTTCATGAAAATTTTTCTGGCATAAAATTAGTAGAACTTTTAATTATATTAAATATAATATAATTAAAAATTGAAAATACAATTTTGAAATATAAAACTTGCTTTAAGAGAAATGTATATACAACTTACAGATTTTTATACTGTATTTTAAATTTAACTTTACAAGGTAATGCTACATTATTCTTAAAAATTTTAAGCCACACAGTACATTTAAAAATTACAAATTACAGAAACAAAATTATCCAAAAGGAAATTATTTTTGACAGTAACGTTTGAAAAACATTCAAAATAACGATTATAATGCAAGAAGTTTTATATGTGTTACATAAATAAATACATACTAACTCCAATGAGGTAATCACAGGCTTGCAGAACCTTTGCAAATTCCTTAGTGGTTGTACGTTATAAATATTGTAATTCAATGTCACAGTAATAACCTAAATATTGTGCTTAACTTTTGAAAAACTGATATATATCAGTTAATTTAACTTCTTCACGAGAGGCTTGGTCAATTCAGTCAGGTTCATGACTCCAACTTGACCTTTAAAGGTTCCATACTGTAATTTCTTATTTGCTTTTTGTTCCTTCATAAAATTTTGCAAGCTTTCAGTAAACATAATAAATCTCTTTTACAGAAAAACTCAGAATTTATAAAGAAGTATTTTTTACTAAACATTTTTTTGTAGATATATGGAATCAGAATGTTGACTGTTCCAAATACAAAACACTAAGATTAAAAGTACTTTTCTTCATGGGCCCAGCATGGGTAGGTGAGTTAAGGCGTTCAACTCATAACCTGAGGGTTGCAGGTTTGAATCCCTGTCGCACCAAACACGTTCACCCTTTCAGCCATGGTACAGTCAATCCCATTATTTGTTGGTAAAAGAGTAGCCCAAGAGTTCGCAGTGGGTGGTGACGACAAACTGCCTTGCCTCTAGTCTTACACTGCTAAATTAGGGATGGCTAGCTCAGATAACTCTCGTGTAGCTTTGCGCGAAATTCAAACACAAACAAACAAACTTTTCTTCATCTGGAAATTCCCAAATTTTATCTGTGTTATCTCTAAAACCTCCTGAACAAATTTCCAACATATTTTTAAAATAAAACTATGTTTCATCTAATGTTTACTCTAACCTAACTCTATACAGGGTTGGTTAATCTGACAAATTTCATAACCAACATATAAAAAACAAACAAATACATCAATTTAGAAAACAAGATAAACAAATCTAGTTTTCTGTCAAAAGTCCTTCTGGAAAGAAACAAAAAGGAAATTTCTACATTAATGGTACTATTGCACCTAATAACATAATAATAATAATATATTGAAATGTCCTATAACACTCAATGTTTCTGGCTTTCTAACTATGCGACAAGTGCTGATAAAAGTTCTGTTAAACTCTTTAATACGTTTTCTTTGAGAATATTGTTTGAACTGGAAACAAAATAGACCATTCTCTGAATATAAAACATGTTATACATTAAAACTTTGGCTTTTCTATTGGTTGTAAATAGTATAATATTAAACTTCAGAAAGAATTATTGTCAATTTGTGGAAGAGAGAATGTGACAGGTGGGTGTGATAAGAGGGGTACGATTTTCTAGTTTATGGTATCTAACCAAATATCATAGAAGGCTAAAAAAATTGTGCTTTGACTGAGTAATAACAATATTATATAAATATTTTACAATAAATTTCATACTTCAGAGGGATTAAATAATATTGTTTGCACACAATTAGAACCAAATAATCTTAATTTTCTTATGGACGAACAGATCAACTACATTTAATTCAAGGAAAAATATTATGTTTAATTATAGCTACAAGTAAACAAATGGTTTTCTTAGATGTCTTCACTTGTCAAAAAAAAAAAAAAAATTGACAAAACGTTTCTCCACAGATAACACACTATTACAACTAGAACCCTTATATATACTTGACAAAATATTATAAAATTTAGAAGATTTAAAAGCCTACCTTTATTTTAAACCAAGAACTTTCTGAGCTCTGAATATCACTAATTGGTAATGCTCTCCTGTAACTGGATGCTAAGAACAGAAGTGATTATATCTTTTAGTATTAGAATAAAAACTCTTTTGTATTCAAAAAAGCCAAAGAAGCTGAAGTCTTTAGAACTTATTTTCATGCTATTATATTTGTGTTTTTGAAATAATAACTAATAGAGCCATGTGGTAGTTTTTGATTGTTATTAAAATACTATAAAAAAATAAAAAGGTGAAATAACAAGGAGCTCCAACAGTAATTAGTAAGATTTCAGTATTGACAGTTTTACTGTTTGGTGTGATTCACACACACATACACACATTTACATCAAACCCCTTAATCACTAGCAACTTGGTGCATAAATATTTTATAAACACGTAGTCAAAAGGTTGAAGCAGTCTAAACTCCATCAACAAATCAAATTAATCTACAGTTTTGTTTCTGTAAGACTTTTATAGTATTGGAGATTGGGGTTCAAAATGTACTGAATGAACAAGAGACTTGGAAGAAATTGTCATATGCAAACCAGTTATATTTTTACTTTCGAAAAAGCACAGGCAACTACAATCAGTCTAATGAGACTGTCTTGTTCAAACCTCAGATATAAAACTATAATTAATTAATTTGTCTTATATTTAAGTAAAGTTTTAAAAAGTATCATTTAAGTTGTTTTTGTCCTTTTAAAAAGAGAAATGATTGCTAATGAAAATTAGATCAATTTTACAAGAAAGTAAAAACAAACCTCAAGAACAAAATGTCATTGGTAGTTTACAACTTTTAATTGTACTTTCACTCATTCCCCTCATCAGAAAGGAAAAGAAAGAAAACATTATACGAGAGAGTTGTGTGTTAAAAGTACTCGTACATGTATAGTTTGTTCATTACACAGAGCTATTCACTTAAGTCAACATCCCAGTTTTGTCTCCTGTATTATGAAATTGCACTCTATAATTCTCTTTACAATAGCAAATAATGTATCATTGTCTTAACACCAACTTCAATGAACAAGGGTCGAAGTCAACAGATAATCGTGATGAGGAGAAACCCACTTGAAGTAAAAATGTATTTCAGGACCGTTGGTACAGGTATTAACACTTTTACTAATAAAGCTGTGAACAACATTTCAACCTTCTTAGGTCATCTTCAGGTTAATACCCATACCAGCCATCCTGAGATACAAGTCAACAGAAACTTCTGGTCTCAACAGTCATTTTTGTTTTTTCATCAACATGTTGGAGCACTTCTGAAGGCAACTTCAAACTATAAACAGTTGAAATGTTTGAACCATATGCTTCATTATTGTACAAATTCCCTACAAAACACCATATAACACACCAAGTTTAGATATGTGTTTTAATTTTGAATGAGTATCTTCACCAATTTTAGAAAACATTTAGTTGAGGTTTCAAATCATTTTTACCTAAAACAAAATCAATTTCTTCCATTAAATATTTTTAATACAGATTTCTCTGTAAATATATTTAGTCTGAATCAAACTGGGTCTATAACACAGGGAAAAGTGCCTTAAAATACTACTCAAAGTGGTCAGTGAGCACAATAAAGAGCCTCAATCTGACAATGAGATAAGTGAAACATCAGTTGGAAGAACAGTGCACAAGTATTATAAACAAAATAAAAACTTCTATCACAGAGTTGGTTAAATAATGAATATTTTTGCAATTTTAGAAGGGAAAACCTTGGAAGAAGAAGTAGGGAAACATTTATTTTGTTACTTGTAACTCGTTACCATTCTGAAACAGCAACGTTGACAAGTTATATGTGGACTCACCATAAACAGATAGAACTGTACACAGGTATTACAAAAATAAAAATAATACAATAGAAACATTTATGAAGTACAATAGGTTGAACTACTTAAGACGATACTTTTAATATAAAAGTACAAAACACTTACAAGAACTTCCACCTTTTCCCCTGTTTTTCTTTCTTGAATCTTTATGTTTCTTGAAATTAGAACCCATTTGATAAGGCTTGCTATAAAATTACAGAAGCCAAATGAGGTAATGTTGTTGTTTTTTCAATTTATTACAATAAAAACAAGTATTCATATTTTCTATACATTTCACTTGAATTTTTCAGATCAAAATAACAAAAGAAAAATAAAGTTCACTATGCACAAAATATAACCGCTGAAAAAGGAGATATTATGGAATACTGTTGTGGTTATTTTCCAATTATTGTTTAATTTATTTCATGAATCATACTTCTCAGTTTAATGTCTTCAGTGACTTATGATAACCTAAACTTGGGAAAAAAAAGACCTCAGTTTTACAATACAGACTTTAGCAAGACTTACAATATACTAAAACATGGGAAAATGTACTCAAGTTTACAATGGTGGTGTTAGTGTGAATTGCAATACAAGTCATAAATTCATGCTAAAAAAACACTGGTATTATTAAGTCACTAACAATGAAAATTAATTTTTTTTTAAATAGACAATCGACCAGGATAGGATAATAATCACGTTCAATTAAGGATAAACAACTGAAACTGATATACATTAAGAGTAATAATGTAATGTGGCAACTAATGACAGAAGGCACTAGAAGAGGGAATTGTGCTACTAAATGTCTACATGTCAACATTTCTTGCACTATTCACATTATGCTGCTGACTGAAAATTACAGGTTAGTTTTCTAAGTAACAGAACAAGAAAAACCTTGTTACCCCAAGATACGAGAATAACAAGAACCTTACACGAACACAAAATTTATTTTTATTCATTATTCACTATTTCAAGGTGAAACACTGAGCTCTAACAAAAACTTCTCTGTAGAATATGTAGAACAAGTTCTTTTAAATATACACATGAATCTAAAGATTAGATTAATAAATATCTTTGACTTTAAAATTCTCATGAAATAATATTAAAATGAACTCAGAGCAATACATGTTTTGTTGAACTGAATATCCTGTTAAACTGAATGTTTAAATATAAACATGTTAGTATTGTTAATCTTTGAGAGTAACATTTATACTGTAATTGTTTATGATGTCATAATAATAGCTTGAAATCCTAACTCTTCTCCCCAGAAAAAGGTTAGAATCTATGGTAATTATGTAATGGATTCATAGATAAGTGTCATGAAATAATAATGCATATTGTTAATTACAATACTAATAAAATATCATATAAACTCTCCTTCAACAGTTTCCATCTTCAGTACACTGATCGTACAAGCATAACTTTACAATTAAGACTACATGTCTGCATGGTTCTCCCTCATCATTTAAATTTATTACCTTGTTTGTTATTGGAAAAACAAGTATACAACAACAACTTTTAAAGTATTGCATGATAGATTGTTTAGGCAGAGCATTCATGATAAAACTTTGTAGAATGGATGGCAACTGCCTGTTGTAGAGACACAAGTGTAGAGAACATTTTGAAAGTCTTCCACTGACCTGAAGACGAAAAGCAAAAGATTTTCAAAGCATTATCCTCTACACTTGTGTCTCCACAACAGGAAGTTACCATCCATTCTACAAGGCTTCAACTATTAAAGCAAGTTGGTATATAATTATATTTGTCTGAAAGTACCTGTAAAGTATTAGTAAATATTTCACAACCATTCTATACACTCTAACCAATATCATTTAACCCTCGATATCAGAGATTACAAACACATCCATACCTCCACCATCACAATCAGCTTTCCTATTGTGTGAACCACGTTCAACACCACAACCTACAATAAAAAGTTTACAACCATACCATATTCTGTGAAGTATACACTCAAAACCATTCATCCCTCAATCCCCGAGATTACAACCATATCTATAACTTATTCATCATAATCAACTCTGCTGTTGTGTGAATCACCTTTGTCATTATAGCCTATAATAAAATGCTTACCATCAAACCATCTACTCTATAGTATAATAGATTATCACTCACAATCGCTCATCTTTTGATCTTTTCGGGACTCCAACCATTTCTATATCTCCATCATAATCAACCCTCCTATTGTATGAACCACCTTCATCACCATAGCCTATCGTAAAAACAAAATATAAGTTTAAAAAATTCAACAGGTTTATGACGCTCCATTAAGTAAGAACACACTCTATAAACACTTTCACATATATCTTGGGATTTAATGAATTATACACTCATGTTATTATATAATTAAATAAAACCAAAAGAATAAAAACAAAATAATTGTTAATAATACTTTTGTTACACAAAATTATATTTGTCAACATAAAATTTGCAAATCATATTTGGTTTGATAAACTGATACCAATTCACTTATGTCAATTACGTCTGTCAAAGTAAAACTTGCAAGCCAAATTTAGTCAGATAAACCAATACTGATACACCCATATTAATTATTTCTGTCAATGTAAAACTTGCAATTTAAATTTGGTTAGGTAAACTTATACCAATACACTTACGTTAATTACGTCTGTCAACCTAAACCTTGCATACCAGATTTGGTCTGATAAACTGACACCAATAAATGTATGTCAATTCTTATCAATCAGTAAAGGTGTAATATTGGAAAGATAATAATTTGAATCATGTCCCTTCTTAATGGACAAAATCTGACTGCCAGTGAGAAAAACATAACAGTATTTCAATCATAATAGATATTGTAATACTACACAAACTAATAAAAGGACTCAACATTTTTAGCAGTTTTTCAAATCTAGCATAACCATTTCATTGAAACCTAATGTTACTCCAGAACAGTACAATATAATACATTAACAACAACAATCCATGGAATTTGCCTACTACCAAAAAGTAGTGTTTAATCTGTACATGGAAAAGTGAAAAATATTCAGCAATTTCATTTGTAAAAATAAAAACATTTATTTTTAAGAGTAAAAATTTGCCTTTCTCTTTCAAAATTTATAACAATTTTTTCTTTCATTGTAGAGTTTCAAACAAGATTTGTTCCACGTATTCTAATAACAGTGAAACATGATAAATGCCTCAAGTAAATATTCATAACTGTGATAAGCTAAAGTTATGAAAAGTAGAATAGTACAACAATTAACTTAGGTTGCAAAGTATAAACACACTAACAAATACCTACGAATAAACAAAACAAAGATGAATGTGACACTGATAAAATACTCTTACAATGTAGTTTCCATACATAAGAGTTATTATAAAAAGTTATAAATATTGCACTTTAACATGAGAAAGCCACAACCAACACAGTTTTTTTTCTCTACTGGAGAATAACTAGAAGTTGCTTTGCCTTTTGAAGGAAAAAGCTTATGCAGCATCTATAATCAGAAATTAACATCTAAAAAACAAGTGATTCCTTGTTAGTATTAATATTTTAATATAACAGTGTAAATATAATATGAAGAGTTACCTCCTTCACTGCCCAGTAAAATTCAAAAACTCATCCACTGCCAGATTTATCTTTAAATACAAGAAAAAACAAAAATGGTATATGTTTTAATATTTTAATAGTTTGTTTTTTGAATTTCATGCAAAGCTGCACATGGGCTACCTGCACTAGCCATCACTAATTTAGCAGTGTAATACTAGAGGGAAGGCAGCTAGTCATCACCATTCACTTCCAACTCTTTGGCTACTCTTTTACCAACAAATAGTGGGATTAACATCACATTATAATGCCCCCACAGCTGAAAGAGCGAGCATGTTTGGTGTGACGGGGAATTTTAATAGTTATCTAAATCTTGTAAACTTTAGGAAGTTTGAAAGAGGAAACTTGTTCTTCACAGTAGCAAAAAACTAAGAAAAAATCCAAATTTTCATACAGTAACAATCACACTTTTCAAGTGTAAAACATGTTACATAATGTCCAAAATATGTGTCCACCACAGTTCTCAAGTTAATTAATGACAGATATAGTTAAAATACATGCACACAAATATGAACACAATGTTTAGAAAATTAATTGTGTAAAAAATCTCAATCAAAACTAATACAAATTGGCAATTAAAATATTTTTTGTTTGCATATTTAAGTTGATACAGTTTTAAAAAATACAGTCCAATTAAAGTGAAAGATTTCCAACACACATAAACCAAAATTATGGCACTACTGATTTTTACACACTGCTTATAGCAAATATCATATTTCTAAAACCAAATGTTGGTGACCTACGTCTGTTTTGTCTAAAACTTCTTTTGTTGAATTTTCTTCGCCTGTCCACTTCCACTGTCCTGGTGTCTCTATCATCATGTTCTGAACAAAGAGTGCATGTAATGAGTAAAGAGTAAGAAAACTTAAAACAAATTTCCATTTTTGGTTTACTTCCAAAATAAATATACCTGGTAGTGTTGTGAAAATTTCTAGATGGAAAATATACTAGCCTAATTGGTTTGTTGATTGTTTTGGTGCTTTATGGTACAAAGCAGGTAGGCTATCTGCACCAAACATCTGGTAAAAGTTAAAATTAAAGTAATTTGAGTAAAATTCATAAAAGGAAATTAAGTTAAAACAAAACAAAGTTTAAAAAAAACATAAAACATAAAACCAATGTTAACATCTAGTCTACAGCAGTAAGAGAAAACTACAGTAAATTGAGTAAAATTTATAAAAAAAAACTACAGCAAAACAAAACAAAGTTAAAAAAAAATCAACATATTAACATAAAACCAATGTTCACATCTAGTCTACAGTGGTGAGAGAAAAACTACAGTAAGACAAGTTGTAAAGGACTTCTGGAACACAATTGTAATTATCATAACTCTCTAGGAAGAACAAGTACAAAAACCACCATCAGTCACCTGAAGTTTGCCTTTCCAGTCGTGGTTCTGAGTAATTTGATGATATGGCCATTTTAAAAAAGTAATAAAAGTTTTGAAAGACTTTTAGCAAAATTTTAATAATAACTCAACAGGATGACTAACGGGTAGTTCAAACAGCAGCGTTAGTCACTTGAAGTTGGCTTTCCAGTCCTGGTTTCGAGTTATTTAATGTTATGGCCAGTTTCTAATTTCAAATCAAACTATATGAACTGTGATTCTTTTTGAAAGGGAATCGCAATCATTAAGGTGTAATGTATAAATTAAAAAACTTAAATGGCATTAAAAAGATTAATGGCCCTTAAAAAACTAAAAACATTACCAAGGTGGACAGTGTCACCATCACCAATAACACTGTCTAACGTTATGGAAAAACCTTGGAACAAAACATGTTTAAAATGGTGCCATCTTTGAGAGTCATAACGACAGCAAGAAAGTAAAATGTGACTTATTGTGGCCTGAGTGTTACAAAGACTACACACTGGTGCATCAGTTCCAGATAAAAGAAAACAATGAGTTAAAAAAACTGTGACCAATGCATAATCTAGTTATAACTTCCTCTTTCTGATCCTTATGGAAGCAAGTCGGTCAAAGTCCAATACAGGGATTTATTTGGAAAAGCTTGTTTTAACATTGCTCACTCCAAGTCAACTGCCAGCTGGCACGGAGCCAAGCCTTAAATACAGGACCATAGTCCATGTATGGAACAAGCACAGTTGTGATAGTGCCAGAGCAGATAAATTTAGCTGTGGTGTCGGCGAGCTAGTTCCTGCGAATACCAACGTGGCCTGGCATCCAGAAAAACTGGACAGAAGTAGATTTTAAAGAGAAGTGGGCCAGTTGGTTTTGAATATCAGCGAGAACAGGGTGTGAACTAACGTAAAGCAATTCCAGGGTCAGAAAAGAACTGCGCGAGCCAGTATAAATAGTGCAGTTTGAGCACTGCTTAGCTTCAATGTGATCCAGGGCAAGAGAAATGGCATACAGTTCAACAGTGAACACAGAACCTGTAGAGAGGATTCTGTTTGCAAACACAGAACCACAGCAAACCATGGCAGAGCCTAATTTCGAATCATCTGTATAAGTAGGAATGGAAGGATGGTTTGAAAGACGTACAGCAAATAACAGACAGTATTTCCAATCAGGAGTGTCTGCTTTTCTCAAATGACTTAAAGATAGGTCACATTTGGAAACTGTAAGAAGCCATGGTGGAACAGGCCAACCAGCAGGTACAGCAATGTTATCCAAGGACACACCTAATTTATCCAACTGTGCCTGGATACAAAGGTCAAAAGGAGCAATAGCAGATTGTCTGTTCTGAAAAAGTATGGCCTACTGAGGAAGGAAAGCACAACACCAGGTGGGATGCTTTGGTAAGAAACAAAGAGTCGAAGCACACAGTAACGACAGTTGCAAACGGCAGAGATGCAAAGAAGATTCACGAGACTCTATGTATAAGCTCTGAACTGGAAAAGTGCGGAAAGCCCCAGTGCAGAGCCAAAGTCCTTGAAGAGGAGTGGAGTCCAGCATCTTTAAGGTAAATGTTCCAGCAGAGCCATAGACCAGTGATCCGTGGTAGAATTTTGATCAAATAAGAACATGATATATCTTTAGCATCATACATCGATCCTCTCCACAAGTGGTGGAAGAGAGGGCACGGAAGATGTTCAGCGTTCTTGTATATTTGACCCATAGCTGCTTGATGTATGGTATAAAGGTCAGCTTACAGTCAAAGATAAGCCCCTAGAACTTTGTCTTCGGGACCATAGGCAGTATAACTTCATCAATACAAAGTTCAGGACCAGGGTGAATACCCTGTTGGCTGCAAAAATGCATGTAAATGGTTTTAGTGAGAGAGAAGTTAAAGCCATTTGCTGTGGTCCACTTCAGTAAATGATTGAGGGCAGTCTGTAGCTGCCACTCAATATACCTTAAGTTCAACGACTGACATGAGATGTTGAAAGTTGTTGACATAGAGCCCGTTTGCAACAGTGAGAGAGAGTTGTTCAGTGATGGCATTAATCTTCATACTGAAAAGTGTGACACTCAAACAACAGCCCTGAGGCAAGATTGAGAGGGTGACAGAATTATGTTGCCCACTGAACTTTTGAATCTTGTCCCATATGACTTTGGAACTGGTGGTAGAAGATATGCTGGTTGTGAACTTAATCCAAGATTCCTTCAGGCTTTGATGTCTTACCAACCCAGCATGTGCACAGGCCTGCTGGAAAGCGATGCAGTTTGAGAGTATGGGATATTCGAGAATACGGGGGCCAAATCAGTCATTGTGCCAGCGTTAGCAATCATCGTTGTAACTATGCTTGGAATGCATGCCACCAAAAATGTTAAGCAAGTTCCACTGTCCAATGACACAATTTCTCACAGAATTGTAGACTTGTTGTCAGATTTGAAGGATCAAGATTGCGAACACTTTGAAGCACCTGAAGATGAATTGTCTTTGCTATGGTCTCTTCAAGTTGATGAATATACTGATGTTAGTGGAAAAGCTCAAGTTCTGGCTTTTTTTCGATTCATAAAAGATGGAAAAAATCGTAAAGGAATACTTATTTTGCAAATATTTAAAATGTACAGCAAAAGGCCAAGACATTTTCAAGTTAGTGAATGAAAACCAGGGATCGAAATTTTCTATTTAAAGCCAGACATGTCTGTTAAAAAATCAAGTTTGACTGGCACTTTCCCATCTCTCACCAGACATCATGACCAGTGGTCATATTCCTAACATATCGGACACGAATACATTGTCACTCAAAAATAAGCGAGGCAAAAACTGTGTATGCACAGCCTAAAGATTTTGCTTAAAAATATATTCTATGATGAATGGAAAATAACTTGCAAAATTTAAAATTTAATTTAAGACAAAAAATGAAACAAATTTAAAAAAACTGTTGTGAACGATCACAAAATACGCTTTTTAGGTTGCCTTATCCATGCCATCCCGGATAGTCACCTGACTGCCAAACATTGATGACTATCTGTCCATGGCGTCTGATAGTAAAAGAACGGGAAAGTCTCACGATCTATTTCAGTTTGGCTTCACGAGCAAGACTAATAAATCAGAAGACAATACTATGGAACCCCAAGTGAAAAAACCCAAGCCCAAGTGTTAAAGCAAAAACTGTTACTGCTAGTACTGGCACTAAGCCTACTCATCGTTTCCAGGATGAATGGAATAGAGGCCGACCATGGCTGGATTATAATAAGGCGACCTGACTGATGTTTTGCTCAATTTGTCAGAAATATGACCAAAGTAGTGGAAGGCAGAAGAACATTTTCATAACAGGATCTTCCAACTTGAGAGCAAGTGCTGTTAAGAAGCATGAAAACAGTCTAAGTTGTCAAGCTAAGACAGCAAAAAAAACAAAAAAAAAACAAACCAGATTTAACTCCCATGATGAAAGAATTGAGCAAACTTAACCAGACTGAGAAAGTTAATTTGCTTGTGCTGTTCAGGACTGCCCTTTACATGGCACTGAATGCCAAACCATTCAGCAATTTTCAAGAGCTTCTGTTGCTGCAGGAGCACAACTTTGGTATGAACTTAACAGAACATTATGCCAATGACAAACAAGCAGTTATCTTTACGAAGTATATTGAAGAAACAATTAGAATTAATGTCAGATCTCATCTGCACACCTCATTATTCTTTGGCATTATGACTGACAGCTCAACAGACACTGCCAACATTGAGCAGGAGATAGTCTATGTAAGATACTTGGACAGTGACTGTCACCTGGTAACCCACTTCCTGTGTCTGCAGTCAGTTGAGAAGGCTGATTCTGAACACTTGCTACAGGCACTTAGTTCAGATAAAGGTTTCTTAATTACCTGGGATGAGAATTTTCTGGATTTATCCTGAATTCCTAATTAAGAAAAATTAAAATGGACAATATTTCATGTACATTTGTGTTTTAATTTAGGTTTACATAGTCATTCCATTATTAATATACATCAGTGAAAACTAAAGCATTTTTTAATTGATTTAAACCAAGAAGAACCATGTATTTACCACTGACAGAATTGGAGCTTAACCAAGCACAACTAGCATAATAAATAATGGAGCAATTGTTGACAAGAGTTTCCCGGCTAGCTTGAATCAATTCTATGTCTGACAGCTCATGGGTCAGCTGTCAATTTTGGCACAAAAGGACTTGTCAACAGATTGGAGGCACAAAATCCTTATTTGATAGGGATCTACTGTGTTAGTCACAGATTGGAACTTGCAATTAAGAAGACCATCAAGGACATCCTTTACCTTGATAGTATCCAAACATTTTTAGAAAACTTATGGAAATTTTATGACAATTTGCCACAGAACTGGACTGTCCTCAAAAAAGCTGGTAAAGCCAACAACATTGTTGTTAGAAAGCTAACAAAAGGGACAGGAACCCAGTGGGTGGCCCACAAAGAGCGTGCTCTGGAGTCAAGTTTCTCATAACTGGCCAGCTTTAGTAGAACATTTGTGTCAAGTAAAGCTGGATGACAAAGGTGAACATGGACAGAAAGCTGCAGGATTATACAGTACTTTGACAAGCCTTAAATTCATCCTGTACATGGACATGCTCTTGGCAGTTCTACCTGTTTTGACATCTCTTAGTCTCAAAATGCAAGACAATTCTGCTACTGTGAACATTGTTTCTGACAAACTCACTGTTTGCAAAGAGCAGCTGGGCAATCTGAATCATGTTGAGAGATCCCAGAAAATTGTTAAAAAGCTCACAACATGTGAACAAACTGGCAAGTGGTTACATAGAGGAAAAGTGATTGCTATTAGTGGTCAGACAAGGGCCAGAGGCTCAAAATGTGCCACAAAAGAGACAGTTGCTCAATCCGTGGCTGAAGAAACTGCCACCATCATAGGTAAAATTGTCACGTCTGAATGAGAGATTTGAAGAATTTTATAAGGATTTTATTGGTGCATTTCAAATTTTTGAACCAAGCAACTGGCCTAAAAGTAAGGAAGCATTGTCATTTTATGGCCATAATGAACTCCAGACAATATTGGACAACTTTGGTGGTCTACTAGAAGCTAAGGGTTTTAACACTACAGCTGATATTTGCCAAGCTGACTTACATGAGACACTACTCAAAGCCACAAGACTTGCCATATCAAATGAGTCCCTGGCTGGTAATGCAAGTGGATTGTGGGCCCACATATTAAGTCAAATTACTGCTGAGGACGGTAAACCTTTCCCTGGATCAACAGTGTTGGTCTTGGCATGCCTTATGCAGGTGATTTCTGTGTCATCTGCTGAACCAGAATGTGGATTTTCCCAAATGGCAGTTATTAATGATGACTACCACCAAAACTAATAAATGATTTTCTTAATGACTTGATGACAATAAAATTAGCTAAGAATAAGACCTGTGATCTTGCAAGCACACAATTACTGTGCAAGTCTGTAGAATCCTGGTAAAAGATTTGCGAGTCCACCTGGAACTCGCATACGTAGAGACAATAGAGATATTGAGTCTACATCAGCTGATGTCTTAGTGCTAGATAACAAAATCTATCAGTTTGATTGACATGTCATTTTTAATGGATACAAAGCTTGTTTCCACTTGCTTTGAAATAATGTTTCAGTCCCATAAATAAAATGATTCTGTTTTATATAATAATTGTCTCTATTTGATTTCTTGTTTTCGGTAATGTCCGGTGACAATTTTGAGGTGTCCTGCTAAAATTTCAAATGCCTGACAAGTTTCACTCTCCAGCAGGACATGTGTCCTGCTGAAAATTTAGAGTATTTCTACCCCTGAAAACATTTTGGTCTTCAAATTACTTTGGAATAATTGTGTCAGCATTTGCATCGATGGCTGTCCATCAATGCAAGGAAAAAAAAAGGGATTTGTCACTCTGGTGCACCAACAAAATCCAAACATTAGGATTCTTCACTGCATGATTCACAGAGGCACTCACCTCCAAATTTTTTCCAAAAGACTTGCAGTCTGTTATGTATCAAGTTATTCAAGTGGTGAATTTCATCAAGTCTTGGCCAGTTCAACCTAGACTTTTCTCTCTTCTCTGAGAGGCGATGGATTCAGACTACAAAAAGCTACTATATCACACTGAAGTTCGATGGCTTTTGAAAGGAAAGGTTTTAAAGTGTCTTGTTCAACTAAAAACTGAAGTAATTTCTTTCTTGGAAGTTGAGGAAGTAGGTTTTGAATTTTATTTTCATGATGAGATCTGGTGGCTGAAGGTTAATTTCTTTCCAACTTGTTTGACAAATTAAATTCTCTGAACTTAAGTCTCCAAGGACCATCTGAAAACATTATTACTGCAAAGTCCAAACCAAAGGCCTTCGATGAAAAGGTGACGCTGTGGAAGAATAAGATTTTGAAAGGAATCCTTGATTGTTTTCCTTCTGTTAAAGAATGTCCGTCAAAGAAGAAAATTGTCCCTTAAATTTTGAACACATTAAGCAACCTACAGTTTGCACTAAAACATTACTTCCCGTCACTTGTTGTCGACAAATATAACTGGGTGACCTATCCGTTCGGAATCAACGAGACAAATCTTACAACTGAGAAGGAAGAACAGCTCATTAATTTACAAAACAACAAATTTTATCAAGAAAAGAGCTTGGATATGTTTTGGATCTCCATTAAAAATTCATATCCTGCAATCAGTTCAAAAGCAGTTGAAGTTCTGCTTTCATTTGCATCTTCATGGTTTTGCAAAATTGGATTTTCAGCACTGACAGAAATTAAAGCCAGAAAGAGAGAGATGCTTCTTACAGTCGATAATGAAATGTGAGCTTGTTTGTCTACGTTAGAGCCTCACTTCAATTTGATTTGCTCTCGGAAGCAGGCAAAGTGTCATATTGAAAACATGTAAAAATTAAAAGTTTTGATTTTTCTGCTACACCACAAAAATCGTTAAAAAGCCTTAGAACCTACGCTCACAGCCAAACCAAGCGATAGTATTGTCAATGTGCAGATGACATTAATATCGCTTGCCTTGGCCTTGATTTTTGTTCTAAGGCTTTTTAATTTAACTCTTCTGTGTTACATTACCTAAAAGCAATGCACAATGACATTATTATTGCTTGCTTTGGCTGTTATTTTTGTTCTAAGGCTTTTAATGCTTGCTGTATAACGTGTGCCTAAAAAAAAATGGTTAAGGCTTTCCAGGTGTGCCGCAAGTCAAATAAGGTTGAGAACCACTGCCCTAGGCTAATGTGTATGGAATTCACAAAACTCAAACTCAAAATATGGTAGTCCCATGTTATAGGTCAATGGTGTTCACATACTTGCATGGAATGTCACTTTTTTAAAATGTTAAAAGTTAACAAAACTAAGTAAAATTGTTTCTCTCCATGGAAAAACCAGTAAATGGGTCAACATGTAATTATATAAATTAATACATACAGGTATTCCATGATGATAAAAATATATTCTCAAGACAGCTGATATGGGTATTAGTACCTTATTTTAATTAAAGTGCTAATACCCATACCAGATGTCTTGTAAAATACACTCAGGTAGTCTGTTCTATGAGAGTCATTCATCATATGACCCTAATGTTATACAATTTAAAAATATATTTTAGCATTTTAGGGAAGGAGTCAATTCCCTGTACCTACCACTGACTTAAGGTTCTGTATTGAAACCAGAATTACAAACATTACTGACAAATGCCTAGTCACTAATGTATTAATAAGTATAACATTAAGATTACTTGTAAAACTGCAACTGTGGAAGATGTATTTTTATATTACAAAAAAATTGTTTCTTATGCTTATTCAAATAAATAACAAATCCCAAACCACTGTGTTTTAATAGACCCTGTGAAAATATAGTGAAAAATCCTAACAATTTTAGGAATAAATACACAAAGATAATAAGTTGTTCATACTTTCTTATCTAGAGTAGAGCAAAATAAACAATGGAACTTACTTATCAATTAATCATGTTTATTAACAGATTGCACTCAACAAATCAATTATTCTCACATGAGATGCAGAGTTGGAATAATCAAAAACAGTAATGATCCAAAACAAATTTTGATTAATTATTTCCATTAATCGATTTAACTGTAATTTTGATCAATAGACTATTTTATATAAAACAATCAATGTAATTATGCTTGCTTTATGTCCCGTATCTTTTACATTTACATCTGCTACAAATGCCTAGTCACTAATGTATTAGTAATGGGTGATCTTGTTTGGGCCAAAACACAAACACAGGAGCACCTCAATAAGTATTTCATGCTTATGTCTTAGAGAAAAAAAAATTCCAAAATTTCTCTTTCTTCAAATAGCAATACATCACAAAACGTAATTGTTTTATATTTCGTGCAAAGCTACACAAGAGCTATCTGCACTAGCAATCCCTAATGTACCAGTGTAAAACTAACAAGTCACCACCACTCACTGCAAACCCTTGGATTACTCTTTTACCAATGAACAGCTGCCCCCACAGCTGAAGGGATGAGTATGTTTGCTGTGATGTGGATTCAAACCTGTGACCTTCAGGTTAAGAGACAAGCACTCTAACCAACTGGCTATGCTGGGCCAAAAAATTAATGTTTGAACCTTTATATTTAATCATACAAATATAAATGTTAGGTTTATTATGTTGAAATATTTTAAAAATGTAGGTGTAGTATAAACTTTTCCTATTCATTTGTCTATTGGTAGAACTACATCATTGGTAAAGAATCTATTATGTATACAATTTTCAATCTAACCCAGTGACAATAACAATGAGATAATACTTGAAAATATGAATAATTTTATTCTTAATTAAGTTTATGCTGACTCATGATAATTCTATAGATTCCAGTGCTATAAGTCCTAGATACAAGCATACCGAAATTATTAACCTGTGTATACAGATGGGGTCACACTGTACATCATGACAATTTACATTCAAATGGTATTTAATTTTTATTATTATCACTGTATTTATGAAAACTGGACTCAGAACATAGTTTATAATTTTAATACATTTCAGTTCCTTAATTTAAAAAAAATATGTAAATCAGTTCTTAATATTCACTTTTATATGTTCTAATGCCTTTGTTCTGAATTCTCCATTTCAGACTGTTTCTTCCTTCATATGGGTTTCAAAATGTCCAACAATCAGCAACAACTATAGGGCAGTTTATAAGAAACTGCCACCTTCATTTTATGAGAAGTAAATAAATGTTACATTCTCAACAAAAGCTCCTCCCACCTCCTCATACTTTTGAAATTACTTATTCACCCATGGCTACTAATCAATGATAAACAGTTATAACCAACAGAAAGGTCATTTTGTTAACAATGTGATAATAATATCTATTAATAGTGGTAATAACATGCCATTTTCAAAGATGATTTTATTGAGTGAAGACTAAAATTGGTACTTCAACAAGCATTTTTTTTTTATATATATGTCAGAAAGAAGCCAGACAGATTATCGTAGTTTTGGGAGCATTCTATTTTACCGTTTGAATTATTGTTTATGTTTTAAAATGCACATTTCATAGGTGAAAGAATTACATTTGGAACAACTAATTTAGTAAGAAAAATGTAGGATTAATAAGCACCATCTTTTAAGAACAAATGTCCTCAATCCTGCAAGTGATAAATTTCTTTTTGTCATGTATATTTTGAATTTATTAATATAAATTTTAATAAAGGTAACTAAAAATTAAAATTTACAAGATAAAAAACTTAGCAGAAAAAAAAATATTTAGCCTGGTATAATATGCAAGGAAAATATGGTTAGATGTCATGTGATGTAACCTGAAATTGTATTTACCCTGAACTTTCTGCACTTACAGTGAATGATTTATTGCAATTTACAGAAGTCAGAGGTAATTCAAAGAACAATAAAACAAGAGGGAATCCTTAACATAGTTATAATTAGATCTCAAATTGGTCAAGAGGTGGAAATATGAGCTAAAAGTCTGTACTAAAAAAAAATCTCAAGAGCTATTCTATGAGATGCTATGCTGCAGCTAAGAATACAATGAAATGAAAACACAAACTATTACGAAATTGAGGCTATTTAGGATAAGTTACTGTTATTCTCTGCTATAATCTCCAATCACTCCTCAAAGAAAAATGCACAACTTAGATTTGTTTTATTTTTGTAGTGGTTACAAAGTTAGCCAAATGAAAACTGTAAGAGGATAAAAAAAAAAGCTTCCATTCTTATGCTCAAAATACCTACCAACAAGACTAGTCTGTCTGAGTCAAACTGGCTGAAGTAAGTTCAGACACAAATCTTTAACAGAAATACTTTATTAAAAATTCTTTCAGCACAGACTTTGTCCCATGGACTGACCTCTCAACCATTTAATGCTTGTTACAGTTTTCAATGTTATAACTTAAATTAATAAGCATATCTTCATGAAATTTTGCAAAATATCAATAAAAATTTATGGCTTTTATACACAAAATATCAGATTTTTAAATTAAATTTTAAGATTTTTTTTAAGTAATGTTTTTCTCATACTTTTTTCTTTTATACAACAGGCAAAATAATTTTGATTTTAAGGTTAAACATACTTTTATGCATCGGAAAAATTTTCAAATTCCACATGTAAAATCTTTATATCCTTCAGGTAATTATCAAAGGTTCTTCAAAAAAAACTTTATTTTTTTTATTAATCTATATATAGGTTTGGTCAATTCGAGTTACTTCATAACCACCATAAATAATTAGGAAGTAAATATAAATGATGCTTTTTTCATTCTAGATTGACTACAAATTACAAACAAAAAAATACAAATGTTAGTTTAAATAGTTTAAATCTCATATTTATTATTATTATTATTATAATGACCTTGTAGTCTTTGCCAGGCTAGCATTACAGAAGTTGCAATGACACAGCATGTCTACTCACGTTACCATATCTAAGAATAAAAAAACTGGCCTTTATAAAGTGACTTGTTTTGACTGTTTTAGTGGATCAGTGTTTTATAAAATAGTCATATTTCAATTATATATGTATATACATTATTACTATTTATAAATAGATTATTAAAATGTTATTTTTCTTAAAATATAGAACAGTAAATAAAGAGTATAAAAAACAATTCTCTTTAATTATAAACTTTGTACTTGTTTGCAACATTCCACAATTTTCTAAGCATTATCAAATTTCACATATGGAGAATATGCAACAAAAGTTTGATGTTTTGTATACAAACATACATTTTGATATAGACAAAAAGCATATATCAATATATTGGTACCACAGAATTTCTCTTTAATTTATTACACTTTGTAACCAAGGTATAACTGGGTCTAAAAAATATAAAACTTTGAGCTCACTAAAACTCCTACCACCTGAAATCTAGCACAAAAAGAATGAAATATTTGGTTGGTAAACTCTAAGAGGTTGAGAGAGTCACCAGGAAAATATTCTAAGCTTTCAATTGGTTATTCACGTCACAGAAATAAGCGAGTTTCCAAACTGGAAACAAGTGGATGGGGCCATTGTGTGACTCAGTAAATGCAGTGATATCTCAGCACATAGGAGAGATAGGAGGTTCTTATTTTGTATTCTAATTTGTCAGTATTGATAATATGATTTCCTAATTCATAAAAAACTATACACTTTGAAATAATGCTGCATTCAACACGTCACTTGACACATACAAAAATCAATATTTAGGTGGTGGCATTTTTTTAAATATTTACTTTTAACTTTAGAAATTAAATTCTGTATAATAGTAAAATTTCAATTATCTAGAATTTGATACCAAACTTTTTGACATAAATATATGAAATAGTGGTTCAACAGAATTTTGAACACAAGTCAACAAATAAAATGACATGGTCTTTGACCCATGTCAGTAAGGGTTAAAAGAAACTGCATAACATTGCTGAAATAGTAATCACACATTAAATATCATTCACATGAAAAATCTGTTCTTTTGATTCCCACGCAGCTCAACAGACTCAGCAGACAGCCTAATGTGGCTTTGCTATAAGAAAACACATGCACCTCCTACACAGTTCATTACTTAAAAGTTGCTATATTAAAAATAAGTATATACATCAAAGCTTTTTCTGTCCACTGAAACAGACCATTATAGTTAAAAAAGGAGAGGGGATATATTTAACATAAATATTGCTTTAATAAAATGTCTGGAATGCTTAGGTTATAAAATATAATACAAGTTATTATAAAATATATACAAACTATACACTAACACTAATATTTTTTTATATATGATAACTCAACAATTTTATATTATAAAGAATACAACAGGTAATCTTCTTGGAACATTGACTATTAAGTAAAGATTTTTCTTAAGTCTGCTGCAATTTTTAAACACTTGTAAGCATGTGCTTTTACAGTGCAGTTATGTAGTTTTGAGTATCACACATAACATCAAAATATACATATACTGTTTTTTTAATTTGAAATATAAAAAACATTACTGTAACACATGTTCTGTAACACATCTTTAAATTACATAGGAATATTTAATTCTATTCATATGAACTAACTGTAAAATAATAGGGATTTCAACTGATTATAAACTAGTAATTATGGTGAAGCATTAGAAAATTATGTAAATGAGTACTATAGGTACTTTGTTCTGAACCCTCAAAGGGCAAAATCTACCCTTTGTTATTGCCTTACTAAATGAAAAAAACAAACAAAAAATTGAAAGGAAACACTTCAAAACATATACCATAAGGCCTCAGATGAACAGTACCTTTCATCATTTTTTTTAATTTGATAAATAATTTTGCAAACCATTTTTTACTGAACTTTAAAAAAATTTCCATCACTAAAATAAAACTAATATTAATAGGCCTACAAGTTATAATTATCTTGAACTTTTTATTATTCCTTTAAAACAAAGAAAAGAGAGAAATAGTTGCAAACTTCCTGTCTTCTAATATTCACCCACCAATTAAGAACACACAAAATATAATGCTAACAGCAAGTTCTCACATATTTAAACCTTAATGATTTTATAAACCATTGAAGAAATATAATCTGACCCTGTGACAATAAAAACAAAAAGACAAAATTACAGAAACAAGTAAAAATTAAAGAAAGGTATGTATAGATATGCAAACCAAACAAATTATAAACATGACAGTAAGGTTTAATAGCAGGTATTGAACAGTAATGGAAACCATTTATTAATAACAGCTTAATTGTTAACTCAATTGGTTTGCATGGTCTTAATAACTAACTAGGGTTTAGCATAGCTGTTATTGATGCTGTTTTCCAAAATACGTTTTTGACATTTTTACCCGTTTGTGTAATTTTCATCGTCTTTTTGCCCGTCATAACTTACCTCCTTGTCTTTATTACCTAAATTCCATCTGACCCGGGAGCTATTATTATATTTACATGATTTTCCTTATTTCACTTTTTTTTTTTAATTCATGCGTTGAATTGACACGATGATCTTGTTTCCAGTAGGCAATTTTTTGAGGTGAAAATATTTTATGGAGGTAATTTTCTAAAGAGGTTATGCATATGACAGCTTTTGTATCAATTAATCAAAATCACGATGAAGCGAACACTTAAGCCTAATCTAAAGAGGGAAGTAGCCTAAAAGATAGAAATGTTAAGCCTAAGTTTACTCAAAACGAGTTTCATAGTAGTGATTACAGATTAACGTTTAAGTAACATATATATAAAAAAGGGCATTAACATCAACAGGAAATTTCTTTTGGACCAAAATAAACCATTTGGCATTTAATAAAATTTTATTTCTCCGAAACCATTAGAAAACTTATTTATATATATACATTACCAAAATATGGTCTTGAACTCCTTCCCATAGACATTTCTATTCTTTATAGAAATCGTACTGAAGTAACGCTAACTTCAAGCACATGTACCCCAAACGTATTTACAAAGTTTAATTATATAATTATTTTTTCACTACGTATTCAGTAATTTATTAATATGTGACACAAGAGCTATATAGTCACTAACTGATGAGTAATATATCTATATAGTATATTTTATAAGGACTAATAAGTATATTTTTGGCATTTTTTCAAAAATATTAATAAAAAAGAACCCTTAATATTTTCTTTATTCCTTAATATTTGCGCAAGACTAAACCAGGACTATTACGCACAGTCATCTTTAATTTTAAACTGAAAATTCATAGAATACCCTTCTCTAGTTCTTAGGCTGCCATTAACTATTAAAATGTTGACAGTTAACTTTTAGTTCCATAACGCACACATGGCTCTAACATATGGAGAGTATTTTGCAGAAACAGGCCGCAAACTTAGAACCTTCGCATTCATAGTTCAAGCATAGGAAGGGACAAGAAAGGGATTTTGCCATATCACATATCTCTCAAAAATTTGTAAGCATTATGATGTAAACAAATTATTTTTGGTAATTTGTATTAAAACTATAACATATAGTCTTTTTAGTCTGTTGACTTACACCATAAAAGCTGATCCCCCACATACATGTTCCCCCTTCTTGAAAGTATTTCTGGGTGCGCTCATAATGCTACTCATTGAACGACACCCATCCATAATAAATATACACATATAAAGTTTCAGAGTATGTTAAAAACTAATTATTTAATGAAAAATACAAATACGATTCGAATTAGAATCATCTTGATGGGATTAATGAAATGGTTAGTGTGAGGTAAACTAATATTAGATGACAGCCAAAGAAAAAACACCTATGAATCAAGAACACATAATTATTTATAGTATTTAGGCTGTTGTATATATGAATATATGTATATTCATTGATTTAGAAAACCAATAATTTAATTCCATTTGTTCGGCACTTATTGTAGTTTGTTCTTGTTTTATTTTCTTTTTTAAAACAAAGAAAATATGGCATTTATATTTAGCAACAACAACATCATTCTTTTCAGGATGCAAGTGTTTCCCACGTAACTTTGTTTGTTTTTGAATTTCGCACAAAGCTACTCGAGGGCTATCTGTGCAAGCCGTCCCTAATTTAGCAGTGTAAGACAAGAGGGAAGACACCTAGTCATCACCCCCCCACCACCAACTCTTGGGCTACTCTTTTACCAATGAATAGTGGGATTGACCATAACATTATAACTCCCCCACGGCTGAAAGGGCGAGCATGTTTGGCGCGACGGGAATGAGAACCCGCGACCCTCAGATTACGAGTCGCACGCCTTAACACGCTTGGCCATGCCGGGCCGTACCCCCCCCCCCACGTAACTGTTTTACCAGTAGAAAAAATAACAGTCTTCAATATGTGCTATGTACAGAAACCTTTTCTAAAAGTTAGAACATGTGACACTGATATTGACTGACTTAGTTCAGTAAATAACTATAGTAAGAGGAACTTAGTGACTTCCTTCACCGACTTTCTATATTAATAACAAAATATTCAATATGCACAAAAATGATGAAACATTATACATGTCAACTAAGAGGGATAAGTAATGGGCAGTATGCCTGTATAGTACAATTGTATAATCTTGTTTTATAAAATTTTAATTCTGGAAGATTTAGAAGGACTTTATATCGATTTTGAGGGTTGTTTAAGGAAATCTTATCAATATACTAATCGAAGCAGTTCGTCTCTGATGGTCCCCCGCTGGTACAGCGGTATGTCTCCGGGATTTACAACGCTAAAATCAGGGGTTTGATTTCCCGCGATGGACTCAGCAGATAGCCCGATGTGGCTTTGCTGTAAGAAAACCACACACAGAGACACACTCGTCCCTGCTGAAGATACATTTCTTGATAACTATAATATTGCCAATTCAACCATTAGATTCACTAATCTAACCTCCATAACTTCTGGATACCACCACTAACAACCGATAAATAATACTACTGTCGACACAATTACAAGACGTTGTAATGCTTATCCCAGCCATTACAGGTTTTACCAACTTTGAGAACAACAAAGAAACTAAACTAGCTACAAATCTAATGATTTTTTATATCATTTGTTACATGAAACTGACATATATTCAAAACACAGAAATAATTCAGAATGTCTCCGATTTTCAAATACCACAGAGTTAGATGTACTTTTACGATAGCTAAATTGATGCTTTCGGTAACAACCTATATTTTACTCATGAGTGTTTTTGTTTTTTGAGAAAATTGTGCCATCTCGCAATAAAAGTATTAAAACATAATTGTTGTTGCAGTCACCGATTCAACGTAGATGTATGAATTATAAATCTTTATGATACATGTTACAAATAGTATACATATATTGTATAATTTTTAAATTTCTCTGAAAATACTTTGCGATTATATATTCATACATAATGTTGAATTGTTTCCAGATTATAGTTATTGATAAATAAACAACAATTTTATGAAAATATCAGATATCTTTAATGCAACAAGCACCGAAAACTCCATGAAAGAAAGAAAAAGATACTTTCGTAATATTTTATATTTGTTTTTTATCATATCAGAATTGCAGGTGGAGTAACAATTTTTATCGCCATTGTCGGAAGAAGTAATTTGGCAGTAGGTTTAGTATGTTGAATTAAATTGTTCTGTTATACTGTTATTGTAAGAGTTAGGGAAACAGAGAACATTGATGTTCCATTTATATTTGTCATTGTTCATGATTGGGATCAATATAATTTAGGTTTTGATACATTGTATTATTCTGATTTATTGAGTAAGCTGGCCCGAATTTGTTGTTATTTTCTTATTCAGGCTACGGAAAGACAATTTAGACGGTTTGATGTATATCATATTCTCTTTTATATATGTATAAAAATTAAGACTAATAGGTTAGTTTTCATTTCAGGTTCTAAGTTATACATGTTCTGTTTCAGGCTAATTTGATGACGTTATCGTTAGACGTTGCTGAGGAATTCTCGTGAAACAGAAATGTAAAAGTTATTTACCGACACTCGAATATAATTGAGATTTATCTCGTACAGATTTTGTAAATTGAAAAAATAAATTACATTTGAATCAAGATAAGACATTTTTAAAAGAGGGGGTAGGATTGGCTTGCTGAAGACCAGTTAAAACATAAAAGAGAAAATCAGTGCTAAAAGCTGTAACTTTACAAATTTAGAAAGATTCGTTGAAAGATTTCAAAACTATGGAAAAGCTGGATATTTGGAAAAATCTAAAAATGAAATTATGGAGTTGAAAAATCTTGTAAGAAGCAGCTAACTGATTGGGTTAAAGCTAACATCAACAGCATAGATTTTTTTTTAACCTGTATTGCTAGCAAGAAAAATATTAAAATGTATTAGGACATTAAAAAAGGCTATTCTGAATTTGAGGACATGGATAAGTACAATTATTTGTGTACTTGTGGATACATTTTACTGGTGACACCCAAACTTTTCATGGTTCTGTCAAAAGGCCAGCAAGGTTTTGCACTTATAATGCTTTCTTAATAACTAAACAGCTTCATACATGCATCTTGAAATTTCTAAAGCTTGAAAAATTGTTTAATGTAAGTGCCTGGTTTATATAGCATTGTAAATGTCTGTTTAATGCTTTATTAGAAATTCACATGTAGGAATATATTTTTCTTGCAGCTAAAGGTTGTTGGATTAATATTTCAATTTTTAAAGTTGTATAGCCTTTTATATAGTTTCAGTAACATAATTTATAATTGTGAAATTTTAAACATTATGCATTTGTTACTTTTAAATTATTTGCATAAGTGCAATTTTTTAAAGTACAATAATTCTCAGACAAGTTTTTTAAACACAAAATTTGTTTTTATAATTGGAAATATTTGAAAAATTAATATATATGTACATAAGAATTTGGTTTAAATTGGATGTCAACTTATTAACAGGAACTAAATTCATACCCTTTGTAGAAATTACTTTTGTGTAAAAAAACAATGTTTTTGGTTTTTATCATTGTTAAACTTGTATTTTGCATTCAAATGTCATTCCATCACACTTGCACAGACAGAAAATCTTTGGTCTGGCCTGGCCAGGTGGTTAGTGTGCTCAACTCATAAACTGAGGGTTGTGGGTTTGAATCTTCATCATACCAAACATGCTTCCCCTTTTAGCAGTGGGGGAATTATTATGTGATGGTCAGTTTCACTATTTATTGGTAAAACAGAAGCCTAAGAGTTGGTGGTGGTGACTTGTTGCCTTTTCTCTAGTCTTACACTGCTAAATTAGGGATGGCTAGTATAGATAGCCATCATCTAGCTTTGCATGAAATTCAGAATGAACAAACAGAAAATCTTTTCCCAAGTACATGGACTTTTCATTACCATATTCCAGGAGATGCTTTAAAAACATTTTGCGTAAGAAAGGAATGACACATTTGCCCCCCCCCTCAGTGTGGATTCCTGTACATGGTGAAGGGACCTCCCAGGGTGTTTTTTTTTCAGTTTATTTCCTCTGGGATCTAAACATCTACCCAGTGTGTGGTGATACGTGAAGGTTAGGAGAGGATCCTTATGCTACTTTGAATTAATCATGAGAAATTATTGAGAGGGATTTGAAGAACATCCTCGAGTCAGAGATTCTTTCTGGTTTTTCCATTCAAAGAGTTTGTGCAGCGAGGTGAATCTCCACTTGCAAAGGTGGAATTACGATGCTGACCAATATCCTCATTCTTACATTCACATCACCTTGTCCACCTGCTATGATCAAGGCAGGTTATCTTAATTGCAGGTTACGGCCATAACCCCTTCCGATGTTTCCAGTGTCAGCAGTTTGGTCACTCAAAGATTTCGTTGTGATTTCTTGACGCGTGCTCCTTGCAGTGGCAAGGACCATGATGCTTTTGAGTGTGAAATGTACCCTCATTGCATCAACTGCAATGGCTCTCACCCATCCAACTTTTGTTCTAGCCCTAAAACGTTGGAAGAAAAAGAGATGCAGCTTTTGAAAATGATTCACAACATTACTTATCCTGAGGCTCGAAAGTTGCTGTTCGCCACTTCATCTCAGACGTACGCTGCTGTATTCATTCCACTACTACAGTGGGAGTGCAGACAGATCTCTCTGTGCCTCCAAAAGAATCATTCTCAAACCAAATGAAAAGTCTTTTGACCTCCATGGTTAAAAAAAAATTGATGAATCAACTTCAATACCCATCTCTGTCCCTTACATACATTCCAACAAATCTCAAGATCTGCTTCCTTTGTTTCCATGTATGAGCATTTCCTTGGATACATCTTCTTCTCCCACCCCAAGTTTCAAAACAATCTTTGATTCATGTCCTCAGTCACTGGAATCCTCTTCCAACAGCAAAGACTTGCCCAATCGACCCAGGACAGGTTCCATGGAGGTTGATAGACCTCCCTCGAATAAAGACAGTAAAGAAAAAAGACATGGTTGCAAACAGAAGGGTACTCCACCCAATTCACCTACACATAAGTAAAAATGGCTACCTTGATATAGTGGAACTGTCAAGGTTTATGTTCTAATCTGGTGACATCAAAACACTGATTGCTTCCTACCATCCTGAATGTCCTTCCTTTCAGGAAACTTTTCTGAAACCTGCCAACACAGTCACCTTTCGGCAGTTTTCTCTGTACAGACATGACAGGCTGTGTGATGGATGAGTGCATGGAGAGGTAGCACTGTTGGTTGATCAGCATGTGCCCACCCTGTCTTTGCCACTCAACACATCCTCAGAGGTTGTAGCTATCCGTGTTTCCTTGGATTGTACCATCACTGTTTGTTTTCTCTACCTGTTGCCTGGAGGGACATATGATGAACAAGACCTTGATACTTTCATTGAACAGGTGCCACCTTCCTTTTTCATCCTGGGGGCTTTAATGGACATCATACCCTCTGGGGAAGTGCTGATATTGATTGGAGGGGTTGCTCTGTAGAGTGTATGCTCTCTAATCACAACCTTTCTCTTTTCAATACTGGCTCTTCTACTTATTTTCATGCACCTAGTCAAACCTTTACTGCTATTGATCTCTCTATTTGCTCCTCTTCACTATTCTCCAATTTTCCATTGAGGGTTGACCATTTACTTATAATTTTGAGAGGGACTGGCTGTGGTCGATGCCATCCAACTCGCATGCCCTGGTGAAAGCAGGATCAAGCAAACTAGCTATCTTTCACTGCTCTCACAGAACTTAATTCTGCCATTGTCTGTAAGCCATCAATAGATGATTGTGTGGCAGCAGTAACTGACTGTATTATACAAGCAGCTGCTCAATGTATTCCTAAATCCTCAATGCGTTTTCCACGATATCCTCTTCCATTGTGGAATCCTGCTTGCCACATATCCCACACTCTTGCACCACATCACTTTCCAGCAGGCTCATACACGTGCTTGGTGGGTAAGACGTCAAAGCCAGAAGGAATCTTGGATTAAGTTCACAACCAGCATATCTTCTACCACCAGTTCCAAAGTCATATGGGAAATTATTTGAAAGGTTACTGGGCAATATAATTCTGATCCCCTCTTGATCTTGCTCTCTGATGGCCAGGAAGTAGCTGATACCTGGAGCATCGCCGATACTCTTCCTCCACCTTCTTATCCATCAAAATTCAGGCAGAGTGATCATCTCTTTCCTTTTGAGCTGATTGTCTCTATGACTATAGTTGTACCTTTACACTGATGGAACTCAAACTGGCCCTTCATTGGTCTAGCAGTACATCAGTTGGGCCTGATGATATATACTATGAAATGCTCTGCCATCCATCTCCTGCTTTTCTTGCTATTCATCTTATTGTTTTTAATCTGATCTAGCAGGAGAATGTTTTTCCTGATGTTTGGTGCCAGGTTATTGTCCTACTTTTTTCTTAGACTGGGAAGGATCCTATGATTCCTTCAAACTACCGTCCATTTGCTTTGATGAGCTGTCTCTGTAACACCTTAGAAAGGATGGTTAATCCTCATCTTGTTTGGTTACTAGATTGGTGGGTAAGATAACTTCCTTTTGCCTACCCAGTGTGGGTTCCAATGACAGTGTTCCACCATGGTCCACCTGATTCAGCTTGAAACGTCAATCAGAGAAGCCGTTCTCAAATTACAACACCTTGTATCAATATTCTTTGACATTAAGAAGGCTTATGATACAACATGGAGGTATGGCATTTTGTGAGACCTCCATATATATGGATTACATGGCCATTTTTCCATTTTTATTAAAAATATTTTAATGGACAGGAAATTTGAAGTTCATGTGGGTTCAACAGTTTTTTATTATTTTCTACAGGTACTTGGAGTCCCTCAGAACTGTGTTTTAAGTGTCACACTTTTCAGTATAAAGATTAATGCTATCACTGAACAACTTCCTCTCACTGTTGCAAATGGGCTCTGTTGACGACTTTCACATCTCATCAGTCGTTGAACATGAGGTATTTTGAGAGGAAGCTACAGACTGCCCTCAAACCTTTACTGGAGTGGACCACATCAAACAGATTTATCTTCTCTCTCTCTACAACCATTTGCAAGTTCTTGGGGCTTAGATTTGACCATAAGCTGACCTTTATACCACACATCAAGCAGCTATGGGTCAAATGTACAAGAGCACTGAACATCCTCTCTCTTCCACCACTAGGGAAGTAGATCGATGTTCTGTGGTAAAGATATATTGTGCTATTTTTTTATGAAAACTTGACTATGAATCACTGGACTATGGCTCCGCCAGAACCTCGGCTTAAAGATGCTGGACTCCATTCCTCATCAAGGACTTTGGCTCTGCACTGGGGCATTCCGTACTTCCTCAGTTCAGAGCTTATACATGCAGTATCATGAACCTTCTTTGCACCTCTGCTGTTTGCAACTGTTTTTACTATATGCTTCAAAACTTTGTTTCTTACCAAAGCATACAACGTGAGGTTGTGTTTTCCTTCCTTGGTGGGCCATACTTTTTCAGAACAGACAATCTTCCATTGCTTTTTTTGGCCTTCATATCCAGGCACAGTTGGATAAATTGGGTCTGTCTTTGGATAACATTGTTGTATCCACTGGTCAGCCCATCCCAACTTGCTTTCTTACAGTTCCTAAATGTGACCTATCTTTAAGTCATCTGAGAAAAGCAGACACTCCTGATTGGAAATACTGTCTGCTATTTGCTGAATGTCTTTCAAACCATTTTTCCATTCCTGTTTACTCAGATGGTTTGAAATCAGGTGACTCTGTGGGCTATGCCATGGTTTGTTGTGGTTCAGTGGTTGCATGCAGAATCCCCTCTGCAGCTTCTGTATTCACTGCTGAACTATATGCCATTTCTCTTGCCCTGGATCATATAGAAGCTAAGCAGTACTCAAACTGCACTATTTATACTGAGTTGCTAAGTTTTCTACTGGCCCTGGAATCACTTCACATTAGTTCATCCCTGTTCTTGTCGATATTCAAAACCAGCTGGCCCATTTCTCTTTAACATTTACTTCTATCTAGTTTTACTGGATACCAGGCCATGTTGGTATTTTTGGGAAGAACCTTGCCAACACCGCAGCTAAATTTATCTGCTCTGGCTCAGCTCTGTGCCACCTGGCAGTTGACTTGGAGTGAGCAACACGAAAACAAGCTTTTCCAAATAAAACCCTGTATTGGACTTTGGCCCTCTTTTTTTCATAAGGATTGGAAAGAGGAAGTTGTTCTAACTAGACTACACATTGGTCACAGTTTTTCAACTCGTTTTCTTTTATCTGGAATTGATGCACCAGTGTGTAACACTAGGGTCACAATAAACTACATTTTACTTTCTTGCCATTGCCAGGACTTTCAACAAGGGCAACATTTTAAACAGTTCTGTCCCAAGGTTTGTCCATAATGTTAGACTGTTCATTGGTGATGTTGACACTGTCCACCTTGAAAATGTTTTTAGTTTTTTAAGGGCCATTAATCTTTATAATGCCATTTAAGTTTTTAATTTATACATTAGACCTTTTTTTAATGTGATTCCCTTTAAAGAATCACAGTCAGTTTAGTTCGATGTGAAATCATAAAATGGCCATAACATCAAATACCTTGAAACCAGGACTGGAAAGACCAACTTCAGGTGACTCACACTGCAGTTTAAACTACCCACTAGTCATCCTGGCAAGTTATTATTAAAATTTTGCTACACATATTTTAAAGCTTTTATTCCTTTTTTGCTTTAAAAATGGCCATAACATCAAATAACTCAGAACCAGGACTGGAAAGAACAGCTTCAGGTAACTGATGATGGTTTTTGTACTTACCTGTTAGTCTTTCTGGAGAGTTATGATAATTACAGTTATGCTACAGAACGTACTTTACAGCTTGTATTACTGTAGTTTTTCTCTTACTGCTGTAGACTAGATGTAAACATTGGTTTTATGCTGTTTTTTTTTTAAACTTTGTTTTGTTTAACATTAATTTCCTTTTATGAATTTTACTAAATTTTTTTAATTTAACTTTTTACCAGATGATTGGTCCTGATAGCCTAGCTGCTTTATGCCATAAAACACCAAACCAACCAAACAACTCCATTTGCCAATTAGTGGATGATATGCTGTTTAGACTTGATAAGAGTTTCACTATTCATTAATTTTGTAAAAACTAAAGTAGCCTATTCTTTCAAATTAGAAACCCTCATATTTATTCACACAAGAAATTTAGTTCTACTTTCAGTAAGTTAAAATAAGAACAGAAAACCTGATATCTTCGTTGAAAAGTTTTATTTGAAACCTTCTTATTCACCATCAATAAATATATCAGACTAGGAAAAATAAAAAGCAAAAAAAATATATATTTTTTGTAAATAAATGTCTGGAAACTGAGTTTAAATCTTATTTATAAAAGAAAAGAAAGCTTGTTTTAGTTAATTGTTAATGAAGAAACCCATTTGAAATTATATTCCATTTGTTTATATTTGTTCCCCTACCTAATATCTGGGTGTTATCTATTGTTTGTGTTTTTTTTATTTGCAGTGTTCAAAAACTGAAGATGATCTAGGAAGATCAAAACTTTGTTCTCTGTTTATCAATAAAAGTGCTAATACCCATATCAGCTGTTCTGAGACACAAGTTTAAATTTTCCAGTTTTTCTGTTCAGTTATTAAAGAAATAATGTATTAATGCAAAATAAGGTTACTCATGTCACAATCGCTACTTGGCAGTTACTATGTTTAGGATATGGCACTTGTGCAAAAGATTTTAACAAACGGATAGTCAGTAGTAAGTTGATAGACTTACAACACTAAACTTTGGTTTGATTTTCTGTAGTGGACAGATAGCACATGGTACACACACACTTATTACCACTGAAATCAACAAATCGTGTTAAAAATGTAATCTGTTACTACAAATACGAAAATTAACACCACTACTAGTTTTTTTACAGTTTGTAATACCCTTGGAGGCATTATTTAGGGGCTGTATGGTATATTGTATCTCAAAATGGCTGGTATGGGTATTAATTCTTTTATTGGTACAGAGAGAACAATGTTTTGACCTCACTAGGTCATCTTCAGGTTAAGAAAGAGAGTTTGAATGTGACCGTTGACGGGCACGTGTTTTAGAGATGAGAGTATAAATGGGTCCAGGACCACTTGCAGCACCCCCTACAATCTCACGTGTTTTAGGGATGAGAGTATAAATGGTTGAGGACCACTTGCAGCACCACTTACAATCTCATACCTGTTTATACTCTCATCCCTAAGACACGTCCATCAACGGTCACATTCAAACTCTCTCTTTCTTTACCTGAAGATGACCTAGGAAGGTCAAAACGTTATTCTCTCTGTATCAATAAAAGTTAATACTCATATCAGCTGTTCTGAGATACATTTTTATTTCATGTGGGTTTCTCATCATCAAGTATGGTATATTAGTAGACTTGCAAGCTTACTTTTGTTAATGGTGAGTGTGCAATGGCAGCTTTGATGAAACATTGTTTTTTGTCATTTGTATTTAAAATATGGCCGTACAACACTAGTAGGACAATTAATGGTGTATACTAACTTAATTGATGGACTCGTAAAGTATATTTGATTAATTGATTAGAGCATACCACAAAAACCCTGTTGTTTTTTTGTTTTTTCAGGAAATTCTTGAATTAATGTCTAAGAAAATTTATATTGCTTTAAAACAGGTGTAATTTAACACAAAAGTACTTTCACTGGTAAAAGGAACCAAAAGGATTGTTTACAGAAACTATTACAAAATTCATAACATGATATATATATACGATTTTGTGATAGTCTAATTCGTTCTCCACCCAGTGAGGCATGGCATGGCATGGCTAGGTGGTTAAGGCGCTCGACTCGTGATCTGAGGGTCTTGGGTTCAAATCCCTGTCACACCAAACTTGCCTGTCCTTTCAACCTTGGGGGCATTATAATGTGATAATCAATCCCACTATTTATTGGTAGAAGAATAGCCCAAGAGTTGGCTGGGGGTGGTGATGACTAGCTGCTTTCCCTCTAGTCTTACACTGCTAAATTAGGGACAGCTAGTGCAGGTAACCCTTGTGTATCTTTGTGCAAAATTCTAAAAACAAACCAAACCATCCAAACATACTTAAACTTCTTTTTATAGCTCTTTTTCATTAGTGAATGATTAAACTGCATAATATGACTTCATATCAATGCTTCAACCGAGGCC
Organism: Tachypleus tridentatus; assembly: GCF_004210375.1. Lineage (NCBI taxonomy): Eukaryota > Metazoa > Arthropoda > Merostomata > Xiphosura > Limulidae > Tachypleus > Tachypleus tridentatus. The sequence continues at coordinate 187,212,905 of NC_134834.1, read as the reverse complement.
TGTATGAAGTTAAGAAAAGAAATCGAGCAGTAGATGCAATATTGTTAGTTGGTGATAAGTTCTTAGCCGAAGTATCTTATAGGATGTGTAGAAAAATTCTAAAATAAAGTAGGTTGTTATGTTTACAGGCAAAAATCTTTACACTTGGGCAGAAATGAAAATACATCCCCCTTGTATTTTAATGAATTACATTGAATGTTGAAATGTCTTTAAAGTTATATAAACTTATTTTGTCATTTATGTTTGAAAACATTTTATCAAGTGCTAAAAAATATGAAAAGCCAGTGGAAACACTGTCTTCAGACTTCAGGCACAATAATTAATGTAGAATGAAGTTAGTTTTAATTCCAAACTTTCTGCATGAAAATGTAAAATACACACAATGCAGGACCAGCATGGTCATGTGGCTGAAGCTCTTGACTCATAATTTGAGAGTCGCGGGTTAGAATCTCCATCACACCACACATGCTTGCCCTTTCTGCCATAGGGACTATAATGTGAAGTCAATCCCACTATTTGCTGGTAAAAGAGTAGCCAAAAGTTGGAGGTGGGTAGTGATGACTAGCTGCCATCCCTCTTGTCTTGCATTGTTAAATTAGGAATGGCTAGTGCAGATAACCCTTGTGTAGCTTTGTGTGAAATTAAAAAAAAAAAAAACATACACTGCAACTGCATCATTTAACATTTAAAAATTGTAAAAATCAAAATACTAATATTTATGATGTTTTTAAATACTTTTTAGCTAAATTAATTTAGGTTTGTGAATAACGTGATGATATTACACCAAATTTATTGTATGGTATTATACACTGGATTGACTGTTTGATGATGATATTAGAAACTTCCTTTGGTTTGGTTATGTAATGAGTGAAGAAAAACAAACTTCAAAGATTTATGTACACATTATCTTTATAAAAGGCCTAATTTTATTTCTTTGGATTGCCAACTCAAACTGTTCTCATGAAAAATAGGTGAAATTACAGTCCACAGCAGAAAGTACGGTCAATCAAAGAAGATCATGAGCTTATAAGACACAGAATATATATTCAGTTTTTACTTTGGGTGAAAAGAAATCTTTCATATCATATTTTAGGCTTAATATTGTTAACAGTTTGGTACTGTTTCCCTGTTTATAAATGTCTGTGATGGGGGTGTTAATATTTATTTTAAACATTCAAACTTTTGTCAAGAGTCAAACATTTAGAATCTTGCTTAATGTGTAGTAATGTAAAGGTAATGTATTGAGAAAACTAGGGGCTGCTCATGTTTCATATTAACCTTTTCTTTGTAAAAATAATCATGCTGCTATTCAGTTTTGAGAAAAATTCCCTATATTGGATTAATTATTAATACTACTAAAATCTCATGTTGTTTAATAATAGATATTACTACTAAATTTGAGTAAGACTGAGAGACAAGTTAATGCATGATATCATGGTTACGAGCATTATGTTTAATATAATATATATGAAAGTTTTAAAACAATATATGTTCTTTATCACAAAACTACATAGAGTAGTGTGACCCCATGAAATTATTATTCATTTTAGTACTCGTAATATTTATATAAGCAACAGATACCTCTTAATATTTACTAATAATCTGTTTTGACACTGGGCATTAAAGACAAATTATGAAAACCTTGAATTAATACTGCATTCTGTATCTGTGTTTGTAGGTCAAGAACTTGTTTTTCTGCACAGTGGTATAATACATAAGTGTATAATCCACCACTTAAGACCAGTTATGTAATTTTCTAAGTAAAGTCATCAAGATATTAACCCGTTACTAGTATCTCAATGATAACCAAAATGGCTTTCAGTTTATAGTTACTTTTGACTGTTTCTATTTGATACAGTTGTGATAGAAGCAGGTATTAAGGTCATTAATTTTGCTTTATGTGATAAAATATACAAGAGAGAAGTAAGGAAATTAGTTTTAGAAAGTTGTAAATGATACTGTCTTAACTCGTTTGCCTACCAGTGTCTCAGTAACGAGGCTGAAAACTTGTAATGCTAAGATCATGTTTTTATACCCATGAACATAGCACAAGTTGCTTGTTATAGCTTTCTGCTTAACACCAAACAAAACCTTAACTTATTCAATACCATAAGCATGTGTATGTCTTCCTATAGAGCACAGCCTTGGTAGATTTGAATTCTGTACCACTGCTAAGAAAGGATATTCCCCTTTAAGCTACCAGTTTCAAATAAGTAATGAAATATTGTAATTCCAACCTGCTTTCACCATGATCTTCAAAACAGACAATATTTTACTACTGTGAAATAAATTTCAGTAAACATTCACTGGCTCATCTTTGAATTTTTTAGAAAGTTCTTAAAAGTGTTGAGTATTTTTTAAATTTAATTTTTATATGATATGCAATAGGTTTTGGAAAAGTTAATATTTTTTTAACATGATGGCCCTAAGGAAGTGAATGTAGAATAAAATTGTAGTTGCTAGACATGTTTTTCTTCTATAAAATACAGGATATTCTATATAAAAAGTGAAAGTATAGGGAATGATATTGTGCTGTTTTCTAATTTCTGTAAGAAACAATTTTTAATTTTATTTGGACATTTTAAGTGCAAAACTGTAAGTTAGGAGAGAAAAGAATGCATGTTTTGAATAGAAACTTTTATATTTCCCTATTTTCAGACTCGTAAACAGGTCAAAATGATGGAACTATCCCACAGTTTGACTCTAAATGAGGAGGCATTGAGTCAAATAGCTGAAGCAAAAAGGCCAGTCTTTGTTTTTGAATGGTTACGATTTTTAGATAAAGTGCTTGGAGCAGCTCAGAAGGTGAGATAAGAATTGTTTAAAGCATGCTCGTCTGATTACCAGAATTCTTCGTATAAGATAGTAGTTCATGTATATTTTTTAATTTTGTGTATGTGTGTGTGAGTTTGAACGTCCATCAGGGAGAATTACGAGCTATTTTCTACTTTCCAATTTATCCTTCATAGCTGGTGAGATGTTTAGTGATTGATACTTTATAGACACTACCTTGTTTATCTTGCTCAAAAGAGAATCTTTGGTGATGTTAAAATCAAGAAATTCAGATCCAGTTTCTGCTTGTTTCAGTATATTTTGTTGTATGTTAGGGACATTCCGAGTGTAAAGAATAATAAACTGTGTTTTAATTCTAGGAGTTATTTAATGTACATTTTTCTTTTAATTAAAAACCAAACATTTATAACACTGTTAATTGTAATGAGGAGTATGTGTGTATATTTTGTTTGTGTTCTTGCTTGAACAATTTTTCTGATTTTTGAATTTCTGTTTTTTTTGCATGTTTTGACACAAAGCTAGCTACTGAGTAAAACAGTGTATTACTGTTAGTGGTCTGTAGTTTTACTGTTAACTGACTTTAATAACTATCACTGATAGATTTATATATTTGAACGTATTTGTCAAATTTTTTTGAAACTATACAATGTCTTGTCATTTTCCCTCAAGCATTATTGTAAAATATGTGCTGTGAGAGTTAGAAGAAACAATAAAAATTGTCTGATTTTGTGTTTAAGGTTAAGGTATGCCAAATTCTTTATTGTGCCTCAGTGAGCTTTGTCCAGACGAAGTTTTTTGTGCTATTTTTTTCATAATTTATAAAATTGAATAAATTAGAATGTCTATAACAGGAAGCTGTAGAACTTTCCAACTTAACTTCCCTCATCTATGTTATAATATTTACTTCTTGGCCAATTCATGTTTCTGTTTTTTCCATAGTTTAGTTTGTTTTTTCTTTATTTCATCTACCATAAAAGGAGGAGGATTGAGGAAGACAAGGAGTATCCTTGTGGCTCAGCCTTGAGGTAACATTTTTTATATCATTTTACAGTCAGACATTAAAGAATGCCAGAAGAAACTAGTAGAACAGTTGTTGAATCAAGTCCAAGAGTCACCTGGACCTCCTACCAGAAGACTAATTGGACGATGTCTTGCAACACTCTTCAGTGTTGGAGATACATTTCTCCTCTTTGAAGCAGTCAACAGATGCACAGATATTTTGAAAAATAAGGATGATTCTCCAAGTGTCTTACCAACAAGGCTGTGAGTACTTGTAGTACCATCAACTGATCCTTGTAGCTTAGACGAACTAAATATGTTGCTTGTGTGTTTGAATCTTTTTCTTTTAGTTTGACTTTGCTTTTGTTACCAGGGGGGCAATCACCTGTATTGGAGCCATGTATGAAAAGCTGGGAAGAATGATGGGAAGGTCACATGAAGAAGCTGTCACAGTCATGCTGAAGTCATTGAAGAATGCTGAGGTAAGACCATTCAGTTGGTCTAGATTTGGGGAAGAAAAGGAATCATTACTTTTGTGGCTACCTCTCCCCCCCCAAAAAAAAAACAACAAAATCTAGTAATTAGCAGAATTGTGAATAATTATACATTGTGAAATGATATAAGGTATTGTCTTGGTAAGGGTCATCAGTGCATTATAATTATTGAAGACATATCTATATCGATAAATATTGGGTACAAATTTATCACCAAATATGTCATATGTGATGTATTTGTATATAATTGGTGTAATATCAAATTGTTGAGTAGTAGTAAGTGATTTAGATGTTTCTTATGATGTAAAAGCAGGTTTGTTGTTTTTCATGTAATCATTTGTGTCAACCAGAACATTTATATAGAAATATTAGCAAATTTATGTTTTTTGAAGTACAACTTTGTAAATGTCTTGTCTGTGATCTCAAGAATAAATCGTTTTTTGGGTGATAAATAATTTTATACCTGATGTAACATATACACACGTATGTATGTATGTATGTATATATATGTGTATGTGTACTTTGTTTTAATTTATAAGTTATTCATAGAGATTTTTTAACTGTCAGAAGGAACTTGTGTTAATATTTCAAAGTTTGTATATAACTTGCCTAAATGCATTTGGTATTATTGACTCTGAAGTAATTAACATGATAGTGTTTAAGTATAATTTATGAATCTTTATTTTACAACATTTTCAGTCACAGACTCGCTGTGAAACCATGATAACTATGGAGAAGATTATTGCTGGTATGGGAACAGCTGCTGGATCTGTTCATAAAGATATCTTTAAAGCTGCTAGGCACTGTATGACTGACCGTGTTATGCCAGTGAGATGTGCCGCTGCCCAGGTAAGTCAATCGCAGTTAGCTTTTCTTTGACATCTGGCTTTACTGAATAAATGTACTTCTGGTAATATTTTCCTAACTTAGTATAAGTAATGTTTAAAATGTAATGGTTTTTGCTTTATAAGCATCCAATTCTTAATATAGCAGTTATTTTACTGTTAGCTCTGTTCACACACAGTATGTTTTGAGTTACTGTTTTATTTGGTAGGAGTATTAGTATGGTAATTTTTTTTGTTTTGTATTTTTCAATAAGTTTTTAAAAATGATGCTGATCATTTACTGTTTGATCAACAAACTGTTTGGTTTGCATCTCCTTGTAGTGTTTACAGGAGATGCTCAAACATGTGCCGTTTGTTTATACATCCGAACTGGAGACTGTGGCTTCACTGTGTTTTCGTTCCTTTGAAGGGTCTAACTATGAAGTTCGATGTGCTGTTGCTAACCTGCTCGGGACGCTTGTTGCTACCACTCAACAGGCTTCACAGCCCGCAGGTCAGTGAAGTAAATTTCTCATGTGATAAGTACAAATGCTACACTGTTTAACATAAACAAAAAAAAAAAAAACTGTCAGTACTTACATTGTGTTTAAAGAAACTATATCCAAGTCACCACTTACGTGCGATGTACTTTATGGTGGGTTTAGAATACCTTGATTGTTATTAAACAGATGGAAAACGTATGTTGAGCTTCCTTTTGCTTTTTAGTTAATCTCCACAAACTTGATGGTAGAAGCTTTCCAAATATTCTTTCATCCTCAAAAGAATTTTCACAATAATGGAAGAGATAATGAAATCCTATTTTTTAAGTGTCTTTGTCTTTATATGCAATATGAGACTTAATTTAAAGAAAGAAAAGTTTTAATTTAAATGTAGCCTGCAGGAGATGATAATATTTTTTATGATCTGGTACATATTTGTAATAGTTTCATAGAATTGTTTGGAATTTTAATCAATATGAAAAGCCCACATCTTAGCTAAGAACATTCTGTAAGATTTGTGAACTTCATTAGTTGAATCTGTAAATTAAATCCAGTTCAGATAACTAAGTTTCACAGTGAAAATTGTAATTGTATGTTTGTTGAAAAAAAAAGGATAAATGTGCTAGTTTTTAATATGAAGAGCTGAAATTTTATCAATCTAAATTGGTTTAGAAGTTTTATGAACATGTTTTAAACGATGCTTTGTTTTGTTTTCATGTTCTCAAATTTTCAAACAGACATTTATAAATTGTTGAAAATAACTGGTCCCCTGATGGCTCAGTGGTAAGCTTCAGGGCTTATAATGCTAAACATTTGCTTTTAGTACCAATAATGGGCACAATACAAAGAGCTCATCATGTAGTTTTTTACTTAGACAACAATTATTACATACAAACATTTTTCAAGTATTAATTTGTATGATTTGAAACAAAAAAGGAACCATGTTTTTGTACTGTATTCATTTTATAAGTTTGAAAAGTTAAAATTTTTAGTTATTTTGTTGATAAGAATTATTTGCTACACATTCAGTGATTCTGTAATATTACAAAGAGGTATCAAAAGTCATAGTGTTAGCCTGTACAGGGTTTCTCTTAAATTTGATTTGTAAACTAGACTATTGACTGTTTTGTTTATCAGTGATAGTAAGCTGTGTACTTCCTTTAAATTTTTACTTTTATTAAATTGTATTACTGACTATTTTATAGTGGGTAAAAATCGCCTTGCCACCTTTGAAGAAGTTTTAGCTTTGATGTCCTCCGGGTTTCTTCGTGGTGGTATTGGTTTCTTGAAAGGTGGTGCAGGAGAGATGATAAAAGGTAGTTCTAATGTCAGTAGAGAAATCAGGGTTGGAGTGACACATGTAAGTTCAATTTTAACTTGGTTTCATAGTCATTCACATTACCATGCAACATATCTCAATTTCATATAAGATTTGTTTGTATGCACTTCTGGTAGTTGTTCACAGAAGTCTGGAAGTCAAAAAGTCCATATTTTTCTTTACAAATAAGCATCTACAAAGAAATAATTCTCTTAATTAGTATTTTAAAAAAATTGCATTAAATGTTTTAAGTACATAAATTGGTAGGTAAATGTATGTAGTTAACATTTATTGTTAAATTAGTTTATATTTGAATGCTGAATAATTGAAAAGCTATGAATATAAAGGTTATTAATAAAATGTCACTTATTCTAATCCTTATTTTTGTATTAATAAACCTTAGAAGCTTAGTATATTTAACCCTTCATATTTCAACATCTCTTAACATTCTACCTTTTTCCTTGTTTTAATAGAACAAACAAGTCAGTTAAACATTTAGCACAATCGTGAAAGATTGATAGCTGATAGTTTAAGAAGAGAGTACTTGTATTTCTGCTTATTTCAGGCTTATTGTAGATTAATAACAAGATACAAATTCTCAACTGTAGTTCACGCTCACTTCTTACTGAAGTTGAGTTGTCAGTTTATATTGTAACACTATACACCATAAATATAACCTTGTCCTAGTGATGTGTCTATATTTTTGGAGAGGTTTTAAAATACATTAAATGCACAATTGTAGGTTCATTTTTAACAGTATACTGGGGGGGGGGGTAGTAGTTTTGTTCAAAATTCATAGACTTAGAAAATTTATGTTTTAAAATTTTATAAGTTTGAACAGTTGTGTAGTCAACAAATTTCACTTTCATATATAACCTTTTATATTTATTTTTATTAGTATTAACCATTACTTCATAAAAAAGTTTTAGAATAAATTCTAAATGTTAGCCTTGTTTGTGAAACACTTGCAAAGTTGTTGTATATTTCTTCTGTTTGATTTATTTTTGTAATTTATAAGTGAAACTGTGTGTACTTGAATATTTTTCATTAATCATTTCATCCAAAGTTGGTAAAGAATAAATATATTTGTTATTCTCATGTTGTGCCACTTAACAAAGATTTAAGATGAGAGTTTTTATGTATATAATCAGTGATGTCAAGAAACCCACTTGTTGAGAAATTTATATGCAAAAACGGCTCGTTTGGGTTGAGAAAATATTTTACATAGAAGAGCGAACACACCTAGACAGAAAGCAAAATCAACCAACTAAAGTAAATATATCTCACGAATCAAAAAAATTGTGAAACCATATACTGCTGTATACCATATATTCCTGACATCAGCAAACAAATAACCAACATTTGGCAAAAATTAGTAACAAAATATGACATTCCAGTTAATACCAAATTTATTCAAAAACCAGGCACAGAACTGAGGTCTATACTATGTAAAAACTATACTGACAAATACCACACCAACATTATTTACAAAATACAATGTGATAACTGCCACGACTTCTATATTGGAGAAACAAGTAGAAAAATGGAAACCAGATTCAAAAAACATAAAAAGTCACCTTCACACGCTTTCAACACTGCAAGTCAAATAAACACAACATAACCATGGAAAACACTCAAATACTAAATAAAGAAACAAACATAAACAAACGCAAAATTAAAGAAGCCTTACTTATACAACAACTTAAACCCAAAATAAACCAATATAAAGGAACGCCTTTATACCTATATTAATATAGTAAAATAAATAAAATTATATATTCAAACATCTAACACCACCCTCTACATTCCTACACTCAGTTACACAACCCCTTTCAAACATGTGGTCAGCTTCCGGTCAGTTACCTCTTTCTTTGTGAACCTGACGATGACCAAAGAAGGTCGAAACTTTGTTCGCTCTTCCATGTAAAATATTTTCTCAACCCAAACGAGCCGTTTTTGCATATAAATTTTATGTATATATATTTTCCCAACATAATTAACCTTAGGATTACTTTACCTTCTGCTTCTAGGCATATGTTGTTTTGGTCCGACAACTTGGAGGCTTGTGGTTAGAGAGGAACCTGAACACCCTCCTTGTCCACCTTCTGGAACTTGTTTCTAGTCCTAGAGCAGCAACCTCACATGTTGATGCCGTTTACAGCCGCAAATGCATTGTGTTCATTTTGCGTTCAGTTTTGGGCAAGATGCTCGGAGAAAAGGCTCAGGTAGCAGCTTGCAAAGACTTAGTGCAGATTATTGTGAAGTATTCAAATGCAGGTAAGTTTTACTTTGAATTATGTATAGTAAATAATATTAAATCATCATTTATGGAACTAAATTTTTCTCTACAAAAAAACTTGTTTATCTGTGTAAATAAGTTAAATGTCATAAACATAAAAGAAAAAGAGCAGAAATATTACTATATGTAAACCTTGAAGAAAACTGAAGTTTGTGCTTTAAAATGTATTAGGTTCCTTATTTTCACGAGTCTGGCCACAGTAGTAAATAGTTCATTCTGTCATGTAGTATGATTATTAATGTCATTTTCAGATGCAGCTGCAGAGTCTTCTGGCAGTAAAGAAGGTTTGCAAGAAGCAGCACTGGCTCAGCATGTTCTTGTGTGTGCTCTGCAAGAGCTTGGTTGTTTAATATCTAGTCTGGGAACTACAGCTTCTTCTGTAGTGAATGATTCCTCTTCAGGTAGTCCACAGTTTTATTAATAGGTCTAGTTAGTACAGAAGGGTTAAATGGATTTTAAAATGAATCTTAAAGGATATATGTCTTCTTGTACAAATAAAGTTCAATAGAACACTTCGAGTGAATAAATACTTCAGTTGTATTAAATAAATATTTTCAGCTCTAAAAATTGAGAATTGTCAACTGCTTTAAAAGCAAGCTACTTACGTAGAATGAAACTAACCTGGTTATGTTTTACGTTAAATATACCACAGTGAACAGTTAAGATTAGAATGCACTGATTCATCAATTAGGTAAAGCATTTTATTACTTAAAAATATTGTTGTATAATAGTTTTTAATCATAAGGTTCCCAACTTTATTGTATAGATAATTATCTGAAGTTTATGGATGTTTTTTTTAAAGTTTTGTTTACTCTATTTTAACAAATGCTTTGTTGTTTCAGGTATCCAAAAATTTAATTATATTTTAAATCTAGGTGTAAAAAACCAAAACAAAAAAGTGTCTTTTTCAATGTTTCTTGGAGAGTGTACAATATTGTAAAAATAAACAAAGTTAAGGAAGCCTGATAACCCACAAACCAACACATAAGTGAAACAGCTATGAAAATTAGACATTTTTCTTTGAATCAAGAAATTCTCTAACTTGTATGTCGGTTGTATAATTTCTGTATTGTTTATTTTTTCTGAATTTGATGCAGGATGTTTAAAAGATAGAAATTAAGAAGTATTTACTACATAATTATGTAAAGAACTTCTGTATTAAAATTTATTTAAACAACTTTATTTTTCAGGTATAATAGAAGCTGTAGTATCAGTTTTAATTCACTCGAGTGCAGCACGACTTACAGCTGCTTGGTGCTTGAGGTCCATAGCAGCAGCTGTACCATCTCAGTTAACTCCATTGCTAGACAGATGTCTAGAGCAACTAGACACCCTTAAAGCTTCACCTGAGGCTATTTGTGGATATTCTGGAGCTTTGTCAGCTCTTCTTGGAGCAGCATGCGATACTGCATTAGGTATCCCTCACAGCAAAGGAAAGGTACTTGTACTCTAACCACAACTGACTTTTTGTTCTTTAACAGAGCTCATCAGCATTAAGAGATTTTATTCAGTTTTTGTGTGTAACGCCTCTGAAGACCATTCTCATTCATTTTATATAGTGTGTGATAGACCGAAGTTAAACTATATTGTTTTGTTTTGTTATGTAGAGAAGTTATATTGGCTTTGAAGTTATTTCATGAGAGAATTTTGTAAAATTGTTTAAAACTACCTATTTTGGGTTCTTTATGTAACAGTTGCTGAAATGAAGGTAGTTTGGTTGTCAGATTTTTATTGTATTTAAGAATAATTAGATGCTTGTTATGACATTAGAAAGCTCTTGTAATGGCTTATTTTCGTTTTCATCTAAATGGAGAAAAAAACAGTTTTATTAAATTCTCCAACACACATACAAAATATTATATTTAACCTGCTTAAACTTTTGCAATATTGGGTTTAAAAGTATCGCTGTATTGACCATTCCTTTTAGTTATTATATTGTTCAGATAGGAAGAGTGAAGAATAAGTGACTAAAGGTTTGTATCAGGGTTAATATTCATGTAGTATCTCATTGAAGTACGTAGAAAAAAAAATTCCTACCTTTAATTACAGATCGGTGTGATCAACAGAAACAACATAGTGGAAATTGAAATTGTATCTAAACATGTGCCATTGTGTAAAAAGATAGGCAAATGAGATTATTACAGAAAACCATTTCAGCTAATCTTTAACAATAAAAGAATTTTATATATATTATGAATCTAGTTGAATATTTTAAATTTTTGCAATATTATGTCTGAATAAAACAAACAAAAAGACATGGGTTAAAAAAAGCAAACTCCATAATTTTCCACTTGTTCATTTGAATTCTTGAGGATGAGAAACCAAACTGAAATAAAAATGTATCTCAGAATGGTTGGTATGGGTATTAACACTTACTAATAAAGCAAAGAACAATGTTTGACCTTTGGTCATATTCAGGTTAACAAAACTTGAAGATCTAAGAAGGTTCAAATGTTGGTGTTGATGTAACAGACTCTATATTGCCATTGGGTTTGATTTACACCTGTTACAAGATAATTTATTTAGTACCAGAATACTTTGTTATATGAAGTCATGGATAAGGCTCACAAGCCACCAACTTGAGGAAATTTATGTAAGGAAGAAAGAAAACTTTTAGGCCAGGTAACATAAAACATTTGCATTGCTCTAACATTTGAACATCTCATGAATACTTTTACTACAATATATATTAGCATCTCAGTGATACTCAATAACTCATTAACCCTTTCACAATGGGTAGGTCTAACTGCACATTCACTGTCTTTTAACAATTTATTTTTAAAAGTTTAATAATTAACTGTATTGTTACTAAATATCAGTAAAATTGGTATCAAAACATAGTTTATATATGAGATGTTAATATTACATATGTTTTAATTTATTATTATAAAAGAAAATTTATATGACAAGAAACTAAACAACAAATCCTGTGTCACAAAGCACCTCATGTCTTGTTGCTATATTTTATTTTATGTTTACAGTTGATTAATGAATTAGGAACATGATGTTTAGTTTCTGACAAGCTAGTATATAAATTCAGAACCTCCACCACTTTGATTTGCTAAGACATCAATGTATATAGCAAATCAACTGGAGTGGTTCCTTATCTTAATCCATTCTTTCTAAATCTCTTGTTCAGTTCTACCTATATTTCTTGTGGATTTTTTAATAACCAATAGAAAGGAGAAGTTGTACTTCAGGTGATTTTGATAGTCATTTGTAAAAAGCTTGGAAGAGAAAATAATTTTTTTCAAAACAAGTCATTGCTCAGAATAGATATTAATTTTATTTAGTACATACATATTTATAAACCCAAGAAGGTTGTAGATGTTTAGGGTGTACTAGTAGAGTAATTTAATATATATATTTTTCTTTTTAAAATGTATATTTGAGGCCTGCAGAAATTGTATTCATTCATCCTCCACTTGAAAAACAAATAATGCTCAGCAATAAAGGCACACAAGGGCATAAGATGTTCCTTTCACTGTAACTTTGCATAAGTACTAGAAGTAGTGTTCATGTATTGTTTTATATTGTATGAAAAAATAACAAATTTAAATCTTTATTAGTAAATATATATTATTTTCATAATGTGAGGTAGCAGAAATATCAGTGTGTTTTGCAATATATTGGTATTGCAGTTAAATTTGTACTTTGTAGGGCCATGTAGTTAGGCCTACTGAACTTATGTTTTTGTAATTGTCTAAACTCATGTAAAGTGAAAGCAAATGATGCAATAGTGCAATATTATAAATTTTAAAGCATATTTATTCATGACATCTAGAAATGTGCAGTCAAAGAAAGCAGTGAGAAGTTGTACAATCTCATGTGTATAAGTGTATGAATTATAATGCTTACAAACTAGGCATGTGATAGTTAATACTGAAATTTAAATTTTTTATTGGTTGACAAATGAGTGCTGAAAAGAGAACTAGGATTTGATATGTGCTCAAATAACGTCTTTGTACACCTATGCTGCTGAATTATAAACACTACAATACAATTATCAGTGTTCAAAGAACTGCAGTGTTTAATGTATTGGCACCTGAGCACATAATAAAAGTTTTGACACATTCAAGGTGTAGTGTTGTTGCTTGGGAAAAGTGCTCATCTTTGTCTCATGTGCCAAAACCAATGTTTTATTCTTAATTAACCAAAACACTCAGCTACAACCAGTGTTCCTTGGCTTTGGTTGATTGTTGATGGTGTTTTAAAATCAACGATATTCATAACTACTGTTTATGGGTTGCAACCTGTTATGACTTGCATATCAGTGGGAAGTGGCATCAGTGTTAGGACATAATTTTCTTTCTTAGCTTGTTTTAAAATTTGACACGCACCTCTAATGCTCCTAAAAACTGAGTCACTTGGCGTTCACAGTGTATGTGTTCCCTTTCATGCATCCCCTCTCCATATGACTCAAGTTTGGTATTTTACTTTTTTTATCACCTCAACTCTTCCATGAACCTGGTGTGATATATCCATCAACACCTTGGTAGTACATCCTAAACTTCATAAAATTTTCACCAATTTGTTGATTTGATGCCTTCTGCTTCTGGCTGGTGATATAATTTTACTAATTTTTTCCCCTCAGTGTGGATTCCTATATTTGGTGAAGGGACCTCCTAGGGAAGGTTCTGTTCTTTCAGTTTACCTGTTCTGGGATCTAAGCATCCACTCGTGTTTGCCGTGCGTGGCAACCTGTGAAGGGGAGGAGAGGGTCCTGGTGGTTGAGGGGTCCATCCCCAACACACCACTTTGGTTTTGAATTCCTCTAGACAGTGGCCTTGGGGTTGGGCCCCTTGGGTCAGTTGGCTGGTCCATTTGGGCTAGGATCAACCAAGTACCAGTGTTGGATGTTCTCAACAGGTATTGTGGACACTATCTGATGCTGGTGTTTGGGTATAGTGGTCACAAAACCCTGGAATTGCTGCACTGTCTTTGTTTGGCATTCTAGTGCATCCCCTCGTAGGGCTCCATGGTAGGTGGAGTCAGTGGACTCTGAAATATTTTTTTTTTTATTATGGATCCTGCAAATAAAAACTTAAATAGTGATAAAACAGTCCATAGGTAAACGACCATGTATTGAAGATACTGGGCAGCAATCTTCAACATCTGTAACATCTATTGTACCTCATTTTCCTATACTACATTCTCTTTCAGACTAACCTTTTTCATTCAGAAGGGACTAGAGGGACTTGCTGGCTCTCCAAAGTCGGTAAAGAAGCTTCACTCTGTTGGCATACTGGCGGAAACATCTACATCTCAACATAGTGAACTCCTCTTGTATTCAAAGGCAATTGGGGATATACTTATTGATGTTACACCGCATGCTACTTTGAATTTGTCACGAGTAGTTATTGTTGAGAGGCATTTGAAGAACACCCCCGAGTCAGAGATTCTTGCTGGTTTCTTTACCCAAGGAGTTTCTGCAGTGAGGTGTATTTCTGCTAACAAAGATGGAATTAGGATGCCTACCAATGTTCTCATTCTGACATTCACATCACCACATCCACCTGCCACCATCAAGGCAGGTTATCTTAATTACAAGGAACAGCCATCCATACCAAACCCTCTGATATTTTCAGTGTCAGCGGTTTGGTCACTCGAAGACATCATATTATGGTTCCTTCATGTGTGCTCGTTTTGATAGCAAAGACCATGATGCCTATGAGTATGACACAGACCCTCATTGCATCAACTGCAATGGCTATCACCTATCATACTGTCATTCTTGCCTTAAATGGTTGGAAGAAAAAGACATGCAGTGTTTGAAAACGATTCAAAACATTACTTACCTTGAGGCTCAAAAGTTGTTGTCCATCACTTGATATTGGACGTGTGCTGCTGCATTTCGTTCCATTTCTACAGTTGAAATGCAGATAGATCTCTTTGTGCCTCCAAAAGAATCATTCTCAAACCAAATTAAAAATCTTTTTACCTGCATGGTTAAAAAAGTTGATGAATCAACTTCAACACCCATCTCTGTCCCTAACATACATTCCAACATTTGAGAGATACTGGCTGTGGTTGATGCCACCTGACCCACATGTCCTGGTGGAAGCTGGATCAAGCAATCTGGGCCTCTTTCACTGCTCTCACAGAACTTGATCCTGCCATCATCTGTAAGCCATCAATAGGCGACTGAGTGGCGGCAGTAACTGACTTTATTATACAGGGAACTGCTTAATGTATTCCTAAAACCTGGACATGTTTTCCACAGTATCCTTGTCCGTGGTGGAAACCTGTCTGCCACATGGCATGGAAGGCTTAAATACAACCTGGGATACTTTTTGTAGGTATCCCACACTCTCACACCACATCATTTTCCAGCAGGCCTGTGCACATTCTTAGCACATTCAAAGCCAGAAGGAATCTTGGATTAAGTTTATAACCAGCATATCTTTTACTACAAGTCATATGGGACAAGATTTGAAAGGTCGGTGGGCAATATAATTCTTTTTCCCTCTCGATCTTGCTCTCTGATGGCCAGGAAATAGCTGATACCTGGAGCATTGCCGATACTCTGGGTGAAAGCTTTTGTTGGGTATCTAGCACTTCTGCCTCTTTCTCCACCTTCTTATCCATCAAGACTTTGGCAGAGCAATCACCTCTTTCCTTTCATGCTGATTGTCCCGATGACTATAATCATCCCTTTACACTGGTGGAATTCAAACTGGCCCTTCATCGGTCTGGCAGTACATCGGTTTGACCTGATGATGTACATTATGAAATGATGCACCATTTATCTCTTGCTTCTCTTGCTATTCTTATGATTGTTTTTAACTGTATCTGCCAGGAGAATGTTCTTCCTGATGTCTGGCACCAGGCTATTGTCCTACCTTTTTCTAAGCCTGGGAAGGATCGCAAGATTTTTTCAAACTACTGTCCAATTGCTTTGACAAGCTGTCTCTGTAAGACCTCAGAGAGGATGGTTAATGCTTGTCTTGTTTGGTTCTTCGAATCACACAACCTCCTCTCATCGACCCAGCATGGATTCTGATGACAGCACTTCACAATGGACCACCTGATTTGACTTGAAACATCAATCAGAAGAGCTTTTCTCAAACAACATCTTGTATCAACATCTTGTGTCAATTCTTTGACATTGAGAAGGCTTATGATACAACATGGAGGTATGGTATTTTGTGAAACTTCCATATGTATGGTTGCGTGGCCATTTGCCCATTTTTATTAAAAATTTCTTAATGGACAGGTGATTCGAAGTTCATATGAGTTCGACTCTTTCCCATTCTTTTCTGTGGGAACTTGGAGTCCATCAGGGCTGTCTTTTGAGTGTCAGACTTTTCAGTATAATGATTAATGCCATCACTGAACAACCCCCTCTTACTGTTGCAAAGGGATCTATGTCAATGACTTTCACATCTCACGTCAGTCATCGAACATGAAGGATATTGAGTGGCAGCTACAGACTGCCTTTATTCGTTTACTGAAGCGGACCACAGCAAACGACGTTAACTTCTCTCTTGCTAAAATTTACCATTTGCATGCATTTTTGCTGCCAACAGGGTATTCACCCTGGTCCTGATCTTTGTATTGAAGTTGTGCTGCTTGTGGTCCCTGAGACAAAATTCTTGGGGCTCATCTTTGACTGTAAGCTGATCTTTATACCACAATCAAGTAACTATGGGTCAAATGTACAAGAGCACTGAACATCCTCCATGTCCTCTCTTTCACCACTTGGGGAGCAGAGTGATGTTCTATGCTAAAGATATATCATGCTCTTTGTTGATCAAAACTAGACTATGGATCACTGGTCTATAGCTCTGCCAGGACCTCGGCCTTAATGATGCTGGACTCTATTAATCATGAAGGACTTTGGTTCTGCAGTGGGGGTTTCTGTACCTCCCCAGTTTAGAGCTTATACACACAGTGTCATGAACCTTCTTTGCATCTCTGCCATTTGCAACTGTCTTTGCTATATACTTTGAAACCTCGTTCCTTACAAAGGCATCCCACCAGTGGCTGTTTTCCTTCCTTGGTGGGCCATACTTTTTCAGAACAGATGATCTACCATTGCTCATTTTGGCCTTTGTATTCAGGAGCAGTTTAATGTTGTTTATGTTTTTAATTCAAAAATTAATCTTTGTTTTGTTTTACCTTAATTTCCTTTTATGAATTTTGCTAATTTTACTTTAATTTTAACTTTTTACTGGATGTTTGGTGCAGATAGTCCAGTTGCTTTGCACCATAAAACACCAAACCAACTAACCTATTTTTTCTCATCCCTTCTCTCTTGTGTTTTTTTTCATTAATCTAGTGATACAATCTTGGAATTTTTCCAATTAAGTATGTGTTCCATTGCCCTATCTTCATAGCCTTATTTCAGTGACCTAATTTCCAAGATATATTTCGGTGTCCAAACATTTTCTTTACTTTGTTTGGTTGATCAATACATATTGTTATTTTGTATGGCATTTTATTTTCTGTAGTTATTACCTATCAAATTTTATACCAAACCTTTCCTAGTAAGCAACTGTTTTACATTCTATAATTTGAAGTGTTTTTCATTTCTTCTGGTGATAAATTTTAGTCATAAAGGTATACCCAAATAAAATGTTTCAACCAGTGGAAAATTTAACTGAATTTATATCTTTTGACCCTATTATTTTAAAATATTTAAACTTTACACTAGAAGGTAAATACAATCAAACCTTTGCTTATTAATTACATAAACAAAACTGTACACCACAAGTTGTTCAGTGTTTTATCTAGGAGATAGGATTTCAAATGACACATCCAAAAGTTTGAAGTGAAGAATGGAAGTTAAAAAAAAAGTGATTAGTGTGAACCTTTACATTCTTGCAAACCTGGTTTGTGTGTCATACACACACACACACACACACACACACACACCAGCAGGTTATTTTCAGGTACGGGTTGGATTTAAAGGTTTAGAATTATGCTGTGTTAAGGTATCCATTGGTTCTGTGTTTGGTTCACTGCCCAATTAAAATGAGATCTCATTTTACTTAATATTATCATGCATTAAAATATTGTATTATGAGAATATTATATATTTTTGGATGATAGTGAAACTCACATTGCTTACTGTCACTACTTTTGCATCAAATTCTAACTGATACATGTATAACCACTTTTTCATCAAGATCATATTCAACGTGGCAGAGGATCTTCTTCGTACAGCATCGCAGAACAGCAGACTTTCTGTCCAACGCACTCAAGCTGGTTGGTTAATGATTGGAGCAGTCATGACGTTGGGTAAGTTTTATTATCCTCTGCAATAATAACTCATTTGTAAACTTTGTGGTCAGAAAAGCATGTGTAAGATAATTTTTTTACAGTTATAATTGAGATTGTGATTTTCAATACCTGTTTGCTGTTTACAAATATAAGGTCCACCTGTGGTCCGTGGACTTCTGCCAAGAATGCTACTGCTTTGGAAGAACTCTTTTCCCAGATCAACAAAAGAACTAGAATCAGAAAAAGCTAGAGGAGATGCATTCACGTGGCAAGTAACTCTTGAAGGAAGAGCAGGAGCATTAGCAGGTATTGCATGTAAAGTTAGTTTGTATAACATTTCAAAAGCTGAATTATCCTAGAAAAGTTCTTACTGTAGCAATAGCTAGATCACATTTAGTCCCAGGTGGACCATAATTGCCTTTATTCATCTTAGTACACTTTTTTTGTATAGTTAACAGATGGTAAAAGCTTTTTAGGAGTAATGCCTGGACTTTGAAGAACATAAAGCGTATTTTATATCAAACTTTATTTTGGTTTGATTTATCTTAATCTGTGGTTTTAATTGTACTTTTCTTAGGACGATATTGCACCAGTATTTTATTCTTGTAAATAATTGGTTCTGGTATTCAGTATATGGTTTACAAACTAATGAAGTAATTGGATTTGAAGACCATGTTTAAAGTACTTCCCTCCCCTGTCAGTGGCACTGGACTTGTGATGTTAAACATTGAGTTTCGATACTCCTGGTGGGCACTGTACAAATAGCCCATTGTTTAGCTTTTTGCTTAACAATGAACAACTTTTTGAAAAATAAAACTTGGACAATTTATTAGTGTCTCCAGAATGCATTTGAGTTTAATAACATATGAAGTGTTGAAATAATGAGCACTTGAATAGATATTTACCACATTGTTTGTTCATTGCAGCTATGGCAAGTTTTTTGATTCATTGTAAAGAACTTGTCTCTGAAGAGGTGGTGCGTAGGTTATTGTTACCAGTAGAAGCTGCTCTTGCCATGCTAACAAGGTGAACATGACTTTATTCTTTTGGAATTTGTACTGAAAGTTATTATTTGTAGAAAGGAAAAATATATTTAGTTTAATAAGTTCAGGTTAAAATCCAAAGATTCTGCTTTGAAGTCACTCCCTAGTTCTTAAACTCTGTAGAATGTTATTAATTGTAAGGAAAAAAATAGAAGCCTTTCAAAGCTTTCATTTTACTGCCTTAAGGTAAACCAAAGTAAAACTTGTATGTGTATCAGCTTTAATTACCCATTTTACTAGATGGATAAGTCCATGGGCTCCAAAGTAAGCCTCCTATCTTTTTTGGGAGCCTCCAGAATATTCAACATCAATTGTTAAGAGCCCACATGTATTTTTTTCTTATGGGGATTATGATATATGTTTTCACTGCTGTGTGCATACAGGTGCGAGTCAAAAAGAAGATACAAAGTAATCATAGAAAATTTATGAGGAGACAGTTTCTTCACTGTCCAATTAAGCTGTTTTGATCTAACTTTTTCTTCACAGGATCAGTTTTCACACTATAATGTTTAATTTAGCCCATATATCTCCACAAAATTTGACAGCTTGACAGTAAACATTACAAGTCTTTAGTACACAAAAAATTAAATTTTTTTAATCATTATTTGTTTGTGAATGTATCAGGTGGTTTTGTTTATTGGTGTTCAGTGTAAAGTGATTTTCATTTATTCATTTAAAAAAAATTTCAAATTTCATTTGTTTTAATTTATATCCTCCAAATTAATGACAAAATATTATTTTTCTGTACAACTTTATATTTTGTCTTGTTTTCTCCAACTTTACACATGAATTTGGTAAGATTGACCAAATTCTTAGCCACAAAAAAATTGAAATCTAAATTATAATATGAAATTACATTTATGTATCATAAATAGCTTTAAACTTTTAACAGTATACATCTATTTACACTTTCTTGTTTTATTATCACTTGAAGTGTGTCTAAATGAATATTCCTGCCATAGAATTAGTAACTCATCCAATTAAATTACATAATGCAGAATCTGCTTGTGAGCATACCTTATGAACATTTTTTTGTTATTCAGTTTATCCAACCTTATGTATCCTAAAACATTTCTAATTTTTACATTTTATTAGGTTGAGGAATAATTTGTGAGCGTTTTTAAATAATTTCATTCAAGCATTACATGCATGAACACATTACACCCAAAACATTTATTATGATATTTTATTTCATGTAATACCTAGGTATATAGTATGCATTGTTTTAAACGAAATTGCAAGAAATTAAATGCGAAAAGCAGATGGTGTCGAAAATGCTCGATTTTGTCCACTTGACATTCCATTTAATGAGCTGAAAATGAAAGCAAAAATTAAAGACATATGAAAATCAAACACACCATCTATTAGAGCAAAAAATTATCTACCAAATGGCATGAAATATTTTGCGAAAGCGTTTCATTTATGAATATATTTTTTAGCCTGAAAAAATGCTCATGAATTATTCCTCAACCCAATAATTATTTTTATAATAAATAATACTTTTCAAAACAAGAATTACTTATCTGGTAATAGTTTGAATTGGAAGTGAAATAGACAATTCTCTTTACAGAAAATGACATGATATAATCTGTTATTTGATATATTAAAACTTTTGCATTCTCTTGGTATTAAATGTCAGTGATAACTATTGGCCATTTCTGAATGGGAGATGATATGACAGATGGACATGGAAGTGGGGACTAATTTTTTATTTAATGGCTCTTTAACCATTAAAATTGAAGGCTATAAAAAGTATGCCTTGTCAGAGGAATGACAACATTATAATGAGTAATTTATATCAAATTTCATATTTCTTGGAGTGGTGACAAATAAATTGATTGTTTCACATTGTTTTGTACCTTGCTACAGAAGCTTGTTGTAGGTCAAGAAATTGCAGGTATGAAAAAGTTGGTGGATGGTTTTATGTATCATGCAGTGACAATGAAATTTGATATCTTGTTAAACCATACAAGTGAAAAGTATCACATGAGAATTGCCTTACTGTGAAAGTCATGATTTATCTGTTCCTTATAGTTAGGGTTATATCAAGTATAGGGCAGAAGGTGCAGTTGCATCACACCCTTGACTGCTTGAAGGCCCCAAGAAATAGAAATTTTGAACTTTTTATGCATTGTATACAGTTATATTTATAAGAGGGCTCCAAGTACTATTCTACTGCCCCAAGTCCCATCTGACCTGAATCCAACCCTGCTTCCACTTGTCATACCTGTTGAATAATTTTTTTGTTTTTATAGTTGTAGAATAAATGTAGTAACCATATTTAAATCTTGTTTTCTGAATCAGCAAAATGGAAAAGCATTCTCACAGGACTATTTTTACATGGGAATAAGTTTGTCATTTTAAACAATGAAGATTGGATAAACAGAATAGCAGGCAGTAAACTAAAAGTTAACTTTGCATTTAGAAATGGAAAGAATTATTTGTATTGTTACTTTAAAAATAATATCTTATGTATGGGTGTTATTTATGTACAAAATATAGCTTAACAAATCTGATCAAGTCATATGGACAACACTTGAAAGCAGCTGCTGCAATGGTGAGACTACGGCTTTACGAAGTGTTAATACTCTTGCCTGCCCAGTCGTATGAAGGTATGGCTCTATTTTCTGAAAATATATTTGTTTTAGTGTGATACAAAGATGAATGTTTGCAATAAGTTGTAGTATTTTTTTATTTTTGACTTTATGTAGAAATTCACAAGATGAATATTTTATGATTTGAGCTGCTAATTTCATTATTTAAGAAAGTGATTAAAAGTTTGCCGAAAATTACCTTTAGCAAATGAAACTTTGTTTTTGTGTCTAAATATGTTACAAAGTATCAAAATTAGGCATCTCACGCAACGTTTAGTCTTCAGCCTGAAGAATCTTATCTTGGTCACCACTTTGGAGTAAATTGTGAATTTTAAAGTTCTCCATGTTGTTTGTGAATCATGGCTAGATTTCAGTAAATGTTTATGGATGTTTTACAGTTATGCTTGCATTAAGCTTAGGCTGTCTTGCTGTTCTTCATGTATTGGAGTGAAATGTCAGGAAGTGTAAAGATGTAAACCAGCACCTACTGAATGTTCATTTGTGGGTTTAAACTGGATGGAGAAACCATTTGAATTTCAGATCACGCAATTGACCAATGAATATATTTGATTTGTTTAACAACTGTCTGATGAGAGGGATGATTGATATTATTTTACAACAATAATTTTTGTATTGTTGGAAGTATAGTGTTGCAATTTCCAGATACTTGTTTTTATGCATTAAGTTTTGACAAAAATTTGCATACAAGATAAAACTTTACAAGTCATATCCCCTCGATGTGGATTCCTGTTTGTAATGAGGGGACCTCTCAGAGAAGGTTCTGTACTTTCAGTTTACCTTCTCTGGAATCTAAACATCCACCTGTGTGTTTGCCATGCATGGTGTCCTGTGATGGGGAGGAGAGGATCCTTGTGGTTGATGGGGTCCAACCCCAACACACCACTTTGGGCTTGAATTCCTGAAGATGGGCAGTTTTGGGGTGGTCCACAAGATTAATTAGCTAGTCCATTTGGGCCAGAGTTAACTGAGGGCCAGCTTAGGACATCCTCAACAGGTGTGGTGGACATTGTCTGATACTGGTGTTTGGGTATAGTGCTCATGAAACCCTGGAGTTGCTACAGTGACCTTATATGGCACTGTAGTTGGTCCCATCTTCGGGCTCCACGGTCAAACTCACAACTTGGATATGTCCCACAATTTGTAATTATACATTCTTTTACTGAAAAACACTTAGGGCAGATGTCTCCATTTCTTTATTCAGAAGGGTTTAGAAGGGCTTGCTGGCTCACCTAAATTGGTAAAAAAATTATGGTGTGGGGACATTTTAGTGGAAACAGCTTCATCACAACATTCCAAACTCCTCTTTACAGTTGAAGGCCATTGGGGATATACCCATTGAGGTTACTCCTCATTCTACTTTGAATTTTTCTATAGGAGTTATAGTTGAGAGGGATTTAAAAACTATTCCAGAGCCAGAGATCCTCACGTGTTTCACCAGCCAAGGTGCTACAACTGTGTGCCAAATTTTTACTTGTAGAGACGGGATTATGGAGCTGACAAATGTTCTAATATTAACATTTACTACATCATCTCCTCCTACCACAATCAAGGCAGGATATCTGAATTGTAAAATACGGCCTTATATTCCTAACCCTGTTAGATGTTTTCATTGTTAACGATTTGGCCACTTGAAAACATCTTTCTGTGGTTCCTTAACATGTGCCTGTTGTGCTGTTAAAGATCATAATGCTTTTGAATACCAACTAGAACTGCATTATGTTAACTGTATTGGTCCACATCCTTCCAATTTTATTTCTTGCCCTAAATGGGTGAAAGAGAAAAGTACAACATCTCAAGATAGTCATAATATTACTTATCAAGAAGCTTGGAAATTACTATTTCCAATTCCATCTCAGTCTTATGCTGCTGTAATCTATTCCACTACTACAGTAGGAGTCCAGACAAACCTTTCTGTGCCTCCTACAGAATCCTTAAGAGTGCATCTTAATCTAGTATCCTCCAAAATCAACAAAGTTAATGAATCAGTATCTACTTCTATCTCTGTCACTACCACATCTTCCAGTCATTGCCCAACTTCACCTTGTTCAAGCCCAAGTGTTTCCACGGGGTCTTCCTCTCTTGACACCCCAAAAATTAAACAACCCATTCATTCACGTCCTCAATCACTGAAATGTATGTCTATGAACTCCGACCTGCTTACTCGATCCAGAGCAGGATCACTAGAGAGTGACTGACCCACATCCAGTAAAGAAAAAAAGTACTGTCACAAGTAGAAGGTTTCTGTGCCATATTTTCTTCCAAAATAAAGATAAATGGCCATGCTAATCCAATAGAACTGTCAAGGTTTTCAATCAGATGTGAATGACATCAAGGATTTGAGGATTTGATTGACTTTTATCATCCCAAGTGTCTTTCTTTATAGGAAACATTTTTAAAATCTACTAATACAGTCAAACTTTGACAATACTTCTTGTACCTAAATAACATGTGCCCACCTGGTCCTTGTCATTGAATATGCTCTAGGAGGCTGTAACCATCTGCATCTCCATGGGTCATACCATCACTGTTTGCTCTCTGTACCTTACCCCTGGAAAAAATTATCATCCCTCAGACCTTGATACCCTTATTGAGCAACTGCCAACCCCTTTTTAATTTTGAGGGATTTAAATAGGCATAAGTTCCTCTGGGGTGGTTCTAGTATTGATGTGAGGGGATATGCTATAGAACATGTGCTCCTGAATAAACAACCTGTCTCTCTTTAATACTGGCTCTTACACTTATTTTCATGCACATTGTCAGTTATTTACTGCTTTAGAGCTTTCTATCTGCTCCTCTTCACTTTTCACTTTCTTTTCTTGGGAGGTTGACATCAATCCATGGTGTAGTTATCATTTTCCTATCATATTAAGAGAGATTGGCCATAGTCAGTGCCACCTGACCTGTGTGTCTCAGTGGAAGTTGGACCAGGCCAACTGGCACTCTTTCACTGCTCTCTTGGAACTTGATCCTATCATCTATCGTACGTAAATCATCAATAGATGATTGTGTAGCAGCAGTAACTAACTGTATTGTCCACGTTATTCCTGCCCTTGGTGTAATTCTGCTTGTTCTATAACACAAAAAGTTCAGAAACATGCTTGGGATAAATTTCATAGATATTCCATGCTTACAAACTGCATTGCATTTCAGTAAGCCCATGCACAGGCTTGACAAGTTAGATGTCAAAGCCAGAATGAATCTTGGATTAAATATGCCTCCAGCATTTCTTCAACCACCAGTTCAAAAGTTATATGGGACAAGATTCGGAAAGTGAATGGATGGTGTACTTCTGCCCCCATCTCTCTATCTTAATATCCAGTGGTTATGAAGTTGTTGAAGCTCAGAGCATTGCCAATACTTTGAGTGAATGTTTTTCTCATGTATCTAGCTCTTCAAACTCATTCCCTTTCTTCTTAGCTATTAAAACATGAGTAGAACATTTGCCTCTTTCCTTTTTGATTGATCATTCCTGTGACTACGATTGCCCTTTTACACTGGTGGAACTCAAACTTGTGCTTCATTGGTCTGGCAATACATGAGTTGGACCTGTTGATATACATTATGAGATGCTATGCCACTTTTCTCTTGCCTTTATTACTATTCTCCTGGCATTCTTTAACCAGATATGGCAGGAGAATGGCTTTCCTGATGCTTGGTGTCAAGCTGTTGTACTCCCAATTCTTAAACTTGGGAAGGATCCAAAGATTCCTCTGAATAACCATCCCACTGCTTTGACGAGTTGTCTCACTAAGACCCCTTAAAGAGGATGATTAATGCTCATCTTGTTTGGTTCTTTGAATCAAACAACCTTCTGTCACCCACTTGATATGGGTTCCGAAGTAAACTTTCCATGATAAACCACTTAATTTGCCTTGAAACATCAGTTAGAGAAGCCTTTTTGAAGCAACAACATCTTGTTTCTATTTTGTATTGCTTAGAGAAAACTTATGATACAAGATAGAGATATGGCATTTTGCGAGAGCTTCACTCATACGGATTGTGTAGCAATTTGCCACTTTTTATTAAGCATTTTTTAATGAACCACCAGTTTCAGGTCTGTGTGGGCTCAACACTTTCCCGTGTCTTCCCACTGGAACTTGGAATCGCTCAGGGCTGTGTTCTGAGTGTCACACTTTTCATGATAAAGATTAATGCCATTACTGAACAACTCCCTCTCACTGTTGCAAATGGGCTGTATGTGGACGACTTTCACATATTACTTCAGTCATCAAACGTGAAGTTTATTGAGTGGCAGCTACAAACTGCAATCAATCATATACTTAAGTGGACCACAGCAAGTGGTTTTCAGCTTTCTCTCTCTGAAACTGTTTGTGTACGTATCTGCTGCCAATGGGGTATTCATCCAGATCCAGAACTTTGTATTGATGATGCTGTACTTTTTGTCGTCCCTGAGGCAAAGTTCTGAGGTCTTATATTTAACTGTAAATTAAACTTTATTTGCCGTATCAAGCAACTTCGTGTCAAATGTATAAGAGCACTGAACATCCTTCATGTCCTCTCTTTCACCTCTTGGGGAGTAGATCGATACTCTATGCTTAAAATTTATCGTGCCCTTATCTGATCCAAACTTGACTATGGGTCTGTGTTTTATGGTTTTGCCAGAACCTCAACACTGAAAATGCTGGATCCTATCCATCATCAGGGGCTTCAGCTTTGCAGTGGGGCCTTTTGTACTTTTCCAGTCCAAAGCTTGTATGTGGAGTCCCATGAACCCCCTTTGTATATTTGCCATTTGCAACTGTCTCTTGTGTATGCTTCCAAACTTTGTTCTTTACCACAGCATTCTACTTGGGGTTGTATTTTCCATCCTCAGTGCACCATATTTTTCTATAATAGAAAATCTGTCATTGTTCCTTTTAGCCTTTGTATTTGGGCACAATCAGAAAAAATTGGATGTATCTTTGAATAGCATAGCAGTATCAACAGTTCAGCCTCTTCCTTCATGGCTAATTACTATCCCCAACTGTAACCATATCTTTGAGTCATCTGAGGAAGGCCGGTACTCCCGATTAGAAATGTCGCTCTTTATATGCTGAACTTCTTTCAAACAATCCATTTATTCCCATATATATGGATGGTTCAAAATCAGGTGACTGTAGGCTCTGTCATGGTTTGTTACAGTTTAATTGTAACACACAGAATCCTCTCTACAGTTTCTGTGTTCACTGCTAAATTGTATGCCATTTCTCTTGCTCTGAATCATATTGAAACTATGCAATATACGAATTGTACGATCTGTACTGATTCACTCAGCTGTCTATTGGCCCTGACATGATTCCATATTAATTACCATCTTATTCATATCAATATCCAAAACAAACTGGCCCATCTCTCTCTATCATCTATCTCTGTCCAGTTTTTTTGGACACCACGTCATGTTGGTATTCGTGGGAATGAGCTAGCTGACAGAGCAGCAAAGTCCATCTGCTCTGGCTCTATCACTACCATCCCTGTTCCTTACATGGACTATGGTCCAGTTATCAAAATCTGACTACACCAGTTGACCTGTAGTGAGCAACAAAATAATAAGCTTTTTCAAATCAAGTCTTCTTTAGCTCTTTGGCCATCTTGTTTCTGTAAAGATCAAAGTTAGGAAGTTGTTTTGGCTACACATTGGTCACAGTTTTTTAACTCACCACTTGTTATCTGGTACTGATGCACCAATGTGTGGTCTGTGTGGCACTCAGGTCACAATCGTACATATTTTATTATCATGCTGTCGTTACAACCAAGAATGAGGACGCAATTTTAAACATATTTTAAAGGTAGGTTTGCCCTTGACATTAGCCAATGTCATAAGTGATACTTGCTGCCTCACTCATGTTTTTACATTTTTAAGAGCCATTGGTCTTTTTAAGTTAAGGTTTTTTCTTGGACTATGTATTGTTTTAGCATAATTTGTTTTACACATTTTAATTTTAGTTTGACCAACTTCAGGTGACTGACAGCAAGTTTGAACTTAATGCTTCAGTCTTCCTGGCAGGTCTTAATTTTACATATTTTATGTATTTGTACCTCAATTTCCATATACCATTAGAGTGCACTACATCTTGTTTGGCACAGATAGCCTAGTAGCTTTATGCCAATAAACATGAAATACCTACTTACCTAATAAGTCATATGTTTAGAGTTACTGTTTACATTACCTGTCTAAAGATACTTAATTTACAGCTGTTTTTTATGGATCTAATAAAATATTTTCATTTCCTGCAATGTTGAGAAAAAAGATACATCTGTGTACAAACTTGGAAGTGCCTAGATTTCTTCAGTGTGTCCTGAACAAATCGTTCAATGTGTTTTTGTGTACAGAACAGCATTTCAAACTTCTTAGGTCATCTTCAAGTCAAAATGTTGTCTTGTACTTTATTTTAATCAAAGTGTTATTACCCATCCCACAAGAAGGTTGGCAGAATGTGCCTCTTAATGCTGAATACAATCTGTTCTCTGTCTTTTGATTTGAGGGGACAGGGGAGAATTAGAATTCTCAGATACTCAAGTTGCTTCATTTTGGACAAACTTCCTTTCTAGGGAGCTACACCAGTCTTTTAAGGCTTTTAGTGGCTGAGTTTACCCTGACTGAGAACCCAGCTAATACTACTACGTCATTGCTTCGAAGCCTTTGCCACACTGATGATAGCGTAATATTAGGGTCCTGGCTGCAAGAAACTGATCACAAGGCTATTGAGGACCAGGTAAAACTTTTTGTAATAAACCATGTAGTTAGTGTTTAAATCAAATAAAATAACATTTTCTAGACTACCAACTTAGACATTGAAACAGATCTATTAAAAGGTCTAGAGAAGCTGACTATTATGGTAGCTGGAAAATAGAATTTAGAAATTCCACTAGAAATAGTAAAACTTGTACTTTTTTAGTTGTTTTTTTTGCCTAATTTGGCATAGAGGTGGTTTGATAATGATTATCAAAAAGCATAATTAAGATAAAGTAAATGAACTAATGGCAGTTACATAATGTCATATTTACTATTTTACAGAACATTACTGTTCCAAATTAACACTAGCACATACAAACTGCATCAGATATGTAGTTTTATCTTTTTTCTCTCTCTCTCTCACCAAAACACCTTAAGTTATTTTAGTCTACAAACATGGGGAAATATTAGCATTGTCAGTGTTAATAAACAGTAGTTTAGCCTGAAGTTAATACCCAGCAAAAGTAAAGTTTTTGAGTAGGTTTATCTACAGTTGTTTATTACCTCAAGAGTTGTTGTAGTTTTGAGTTAATCTGTTTAATTTCAGTTTTGCTTTGTCTACTAATAACATATTGTAGAGTGATCTTTGAAGATTGTAGTTAGAAAATTAATGCAACATTATATGAGAGGAAATTCACAATTATTTTACTTTTAGGTATTGAAGTTTGAAATAGATATTGACCTTTTGGTAAATCTTGGAAATAATCTTACCAAATATAACTTACTTAACAAAGGAATGGGAAGTTTTACCATGTTTAGTTCTTAAATAAAACTGAAATTTAAATAAATGTTTTGTATAATATTCAAATTTTCTCAGTGTGTATTTAGAAACTTCCACTCAACTCCTTGATTGTAGAGATTTGTGAGTTGCATCTGCTATGTGCTTGATATGTCATCTTAAAACTAACAGTTTTCATTATCTCCAGTCTAGTGTACTGTGCTATTCTCTGCCTAAACTTTTATTAACCATCTTTTAATGGTATAAGCTGCTTAAATGTGCTCTGCACTTTTGAGTAAACGTTCAATTATATTGATATCAGTAAAACTAATAGTTAGGTTTCTTGTTTAGAGTTTCATGACACCACCAGTACCTAACAATTACTTAATGTTTGTCATTGAAGATATACCAGATAATTTTTGCTTAAGAGTTGTTTTTAGACATCAAAATTTCTCAGAGGACATGAGAATATAGAGTAGGAATGAAAGGCACTACTTTACAAGTAGTACAGTGGGAAATGCTGAGCCATTTAGTTGTTCAAATCATAAATAATCTTGTGCTTTTGTGTATTGTGTTTATACAGAAAATTATTAGACTTTGTGTTAAATCAAGAAGGAATTTTAAAATAACATGGTTTGATTACATATGAAACTAGATGTTTTAGAAAAAACTTGAGATTTATTTTTCTGGAATAATTATAAATAGCAAAACAGGTTTATTTGAGACAAGGAATGAGTTAAAATTTTCACAGATGCTTGATTTTATAATCCTGTTTCTCCTACATTTCTTTAATATCATGCTCCTTGTGTACCTGTTACGGCTGCTAAAATTGCAGAAGATTAACTCTATTATACAAGGTTGTGGATAAACAGTGTAATTGCTATCAAACATGCTCTGCACTTTCAGTTGTGAACAGATTATAAAGTGAAATCCCATCACATTTTTACTAATAGGAAATGACTGTTAAAAAATAAATAAATAATTATTCAATGTAATGCCAGCAAATTAATCCTCAATCTAGCTTCATAAAGTGTTTTTCATTACTTACGTGGTTAGTAATCTTACTATTTTTCATTCATTTTTTTTCGTTTCTAAAGTAATTTTCAAATTACCTTTGGTTTAAGGACATATGATGGGCATCTTTTAAACGTTGTCATTTGCAAGTTTTGTGAAAAAACATTTTTTGTCAGAAAATGTTTTGCTAAAATTTGTTTGTTAGTAATCTGGACACTTTCTACCTGATGAATTAATTGCTTATAATAATAATAATAATAATCATAATAATAATAATAATAATAATCATATTGCTAATTGCTAATAGTTAATAATGAGGTTGCTGAACAAACATTTCAGATTATCTGATGTTGTCTTATTGAAGAAAGCTTACACATTTTGTAAATATTTTAAACACATTAACACACAAATACTTTCACAATTAAAAAATAAAATGAACATCTACAGAAATTAAAAAAAACCTTTTAAACCTGTTTACTGTTACATGAGATGCTAATTTCTTCTTTATCCAACCACATTTAAACTTTATTCATAGCTCTTTTCAAAACTGTGTATCATTAATAACTACTTGATATGGTACTGTAACAAATTTACATCTAAAACCTGTACATAATTTAAGGGAAATGCTTGAACTTTTCATCATTTCAAAGTTAATTTGCATAATCTACAAAACCTCTTAAATACATTTCAAATGTTTGTTTTTAGTATTTTTGTCTCTTATTTTCTCTATAATAACTTATAAACCATCCTTTATAAAAATCTAAATTATCCTTTTTCTTTCTAGAATGACTTCAAATTGTAAGTTGAAACTGTATTCATTTACCCTAAGTTGCTTTAAACTTGTAACAGTATACATCTACATATATTTAAGTTTCATTGCCTTATTGCTCTTTGAATGTGTCTGACTACTATATGTACTAATATAAATTGTAAATAACTGTAACATGGAGCTCACGTACGCTATCAAATTACCTTACCCACTGGCTGCTTGCATACAAGCCTTATGAAACATTTTTATTATATTATTAGCTATTTACTTTATGCAATCTATCCTCAACTAATGTGAAAATATCTATATAATTACATTTTAGTTGCTTTTATAATAATGAATAAAGAATGAACATGAAAAACAAAAAATGCTTACCAGAGTTTTTGCTGTTGACTCACTCATGATTACACCCTACTCTTTTATAGTAATTGTAGCAAAAGCCATTACTAATTCGTCCAAGCCAGTCATTACCTGTTCTGTGGGAATGAAGCTATTACTAACAGAGAAATTGGTGATTATTTGTTCAGAACACAAAGTAATATGTCATTTGAAAGATGAAAACCTTATCTTTCTATTGGTTATACATAATGTATAATTATATGTAAGAGAGAACTATAAAGAAATCCTGACAGTATGTGACAGGTCAGTGTGGCAGAAGGGGTCTGATTTTCTATTTGATTGCTCTGTAACCAAACAAAATTGATGGTTACAAAAATTATGGCTTGTCTGAACAATGAAGATATTGTAGTGAGTAATGAATATAACCCGAGAGCTTTCAAAAGTTAGACCTTTCCTCTTCAGAGGCAAATTTCCTGTTTGCTTTTGAAGGTGAAAGATCTGTCTTTAGAAAGAGCTTGGGTTATAGGGTTTTTTATTTTTGTTGAGACTTCTTGAATTTACATGTTTTTCTAATGTCATGAATTTATAGCAAATAATTTGTTTAATTTCTTACTTTTTGAATAGATGATGGATAAAATATAGAAGATACCTAGAGAAAATTTGTCACACTAGGGGAACTGAAGTATTTTTTAAATATTGACTTATAGAATTATGAACTTGTATACCATTAAAATATGCATTATTAGCTAAGATTTTATGCTATACAAATTAGGATTCAAACCACTTATGAATTTTTCCTTTGTTCTGCATTTGTTTATACCATATTAAAGTTTAGAGTTAACCCTGTGGGTACAGGGAGGTCACAGTTTGCAGCTTAACATTCTACATTTCTAGCTAATGTTATCAGACAGCCATTAGCTACAGTAAATCACCATGAACCATATCAGCTAGATACTAGCTATGTCCCCTCGGTGTGGATTCCTGTATGTGGTGAGGGGGCTTCCCAGGGAAGGTTCTGTTCTTTCAGCTTACCTCCTCTGGGATCTAAACATCCACCCACATGTTTGCCGTGCATGGTGACCCATGAATAGGGGGAGAGGATCCTGGTGGTTGAGGGGTCTAACCTTAATACACCACTTTGGCATTCAATTCCTGTAGAAGGGTGGCCCCTTGGGTCAATCGGCTGGTCCACTTAGACTAGGATCAACCAAGTACCAGTGTTGGATGTTCTCAACAGGTTTTGTGGATACTGTATCTGATGCTGGTGTTTGGGTATAGTGCTCATGAAACCCTGGTGTTGCTGCAGTATCCTTGCTTGACATTGTAGTGTGTCCCCTTCGTAGGGCTCCCTGGTGGGTGGGGTCAGTGGGCACCGAAATCTCCTTTTTCTTATTATGGATCCCCAAATAAAAACTTAAATAAAGTAGTGAAAAAAACAGTCTATAGGTAAATGTCCACATCTACAAAATTATGAGCAGCAATCTTCAACATCTGTAACACCTGTACCTCATTTTCTGATACTACATTCTCTTTCAGACAAATCTTTTTTATTCAGAAGGGACTAGAGGGAGTTGCTGGCTCTCCAAAGTCAGTAAAGAAGCTTCAATATGGTGACATTGGTGGAAACATCCACATCTCAACACAGGGAACTCTGCATGTATTCAAAGGCAATCAGGGATATACCTATTGAGGTTACACCTCATGCTACTCTGAATTCATCATGAGGAGTTATTGTTGAGAGGGATTTGAAGAACTTTTCCGAGTCAGAGATTCTCGCTGGTTTCTCCACTCAAGGAGTTTCTGCAGTGAGGTGTATCTCCACTTGCAAAATGAAATTAAGATGCCAACCATTATCCTCATTCTGACATTTCCATCGCCACATCCACCTGCTGCCATCAAGGCAGGTTATCTCTGTTGCGGGGTACAGCCATACATTCCAAACCCTCTCCAATGTTTCCAGTGTCAGCGGTTCAGTCACCCGAAGACATCATGTCATGGTTCCTTGACGTGTGCTCGTTGAGGTGGTAAGGACCATGATGCCTATGAGTGTGAAACGAACTCTCATTGTGTCATTTGCAATGGCTCTCGAGCATCTTACTTTCGTTCTTGCCGAAAATGAATGGAGAAAATAGAGGTACAGTGTTTGGAAATGATTTATAACATTGCATATCCTGAGGCTTGAAAGTTGCTGTCCACCACTTCATCTTGGATGTATGCTGGTGCACTTCGTTCCGCTACTACAGTGGGAGTGCAAATGGATCTCTTTATGCCTCCGAAAGAATTGTTATCAAAATAAATGAAACGTCTTTTGACCTCCATGGTTAAAAAAGTTGATGAATCAACTTCAATACCCATCTCTGTCCCTTGTATATATTCCAGCAAATCCCAAGATTCACTTCCTTTGGTTCTGGGTACAGGCATTTCCTCAGATACATCTTCTTCTCCCACCCCAAGATGCAAAACAATCATTTGTTCACGTCCTTATTCTCTGGAATCCTCTTCCAACAGCAAAGACCTAACCAATTGACCCAGGGCAGGATCCATGGAGATCGATAGACCTCCCTCGAATAAAGACAGTAAAGAAAAAAGACGTGGTTGTAAACAGAAAGGTTCTCTGCCCAATTCGCCTACACATAAATAAAAATGGCCACCTTGATACAATGGAACTGTCGAGGTTTACGTTCTAATCTGGATGACATCAAAACACTGATTGCTTCCTACCATCCTACATGTCTTTCCTTACAGGAAAGAAATGACAGGCTGTGTGATGGATGAGTGCATGGAGGGGTGGCACTGTTGGTTAATTAGCATGGCCCACTCTGTCTTTGATACTTGACACACCCTTGGAGGTTGTAGCCATCCGTGTTTCCTTGAGTCATACCATCACTGTTTGTTTTCTCTACCTGTCACCTGGAGAGACATATGATCAATCAGAACTTGATGCTCTCATTGAACAGTTGCCATTTCCTTTTTTTCATCATGATGGACTTTAATGAACATCATTCCCTCTGGGGAAATGCTGATATTAATAGGAGGGATCACTCTGTAGAGTGTATGCTTACTGATCACAACCTTTCTCTTTTCAATACTGGTTCTTCTACTTATTTTCATGCACCTAGTCAGTCCTTTACTGCTATTGATCTCTCTGTTTGCTCCCCTTCATTATTCTCCCATTTTTAATGGAGGGTTGACAATAATCCATGAGGCAGTGATCATTTTCTTATAATTTTGAGGGAGACTTGCCATGGTTGATGCCACCCAAACCTTGTGCCCTGGTGGAACCTGGATTATGCAAACTAGCCCTCTTTCACTGTTCTCACAGAACCTGATCCTGCCATCAATAGACGACTGTGTGGCAGCAGTAACTGACTGTATTATACTTGCAGCTACTCAATCTATACCTAAAACCTGGACACTTTTCTAACGATATTCTCGTCCGTGGTGGAATCCTGCCTGCCACATGGCATGGAAGGCTCAAAACAGGCCTGGGATACTTTTCACAGGTATCCCACACTCTCGAATGCATTGCTTTCCAGCAGGATCGAGCATATGCTCAGTAAGTAAGGCATCAGAACCAGAAGGAATCTTGGATTAAGTTCACAACCAGCATATTTTTTACCACCAGTTCCAAAGTCATATGGGACAATATTCAAAAGGTCAGTGGGCAATATAATTTTGTCCCCCTCTTGATCTTGCTCTCTGATGGCTAGTAGCTGATACCTGGAGCATTGCCGATACTCTAGGTGAAAGCTTTTGTCAGGTATCTAGCACTTCTGCCTCTTCCTCCACCTTTTCAGCCATCAAGACTTTGGCAGAGCAATCACTTCTTTTCCTTCAACCTGATTGTTTCTATGACTATAATTGTCCCTTTACACTGGTAGAACTCAAACTGGCCCTTCATCAGTCTGGTAGTACATCAGTTTGACCTGATGATGTACATTATGAAATGCTGCATCATCTATCTCCTGCTTCTCTTGCTATTCATCTGATTGTTTTGAACTGGATCAGACAGAGAATGTTTTCCAGATGCTGTTGTTCTACCTTTCTCTGAGCATGGGAAGGATCACAAGATTCTTTCAAACTACATTTTAATTGCTTTGATGAGCTATCTCTGTAAGACCTTAGAGTGGATGGTTAATGCTTGTCTTGTTTGGTTCCTCAAATCAAACAACCTTTTCTCACTCACCCAGTGTAGGTTCTAATCACAGCACTTTACAATAGACTACCTGATTCAACTTGAAACATCAGTCAAAATAGATTTTCTTAAACGACAACACCTTGTATCAATATTGTTTGACATTGAGAAGGCTTATGATACAACATGGAGGTATGGCATTTTGCGAGACCTCCATATGTATGGTCACATGTCCATTTGGACAGGCAATTCCAAGTTCATGTAGGTTTGACTCTTTCCCATTCTTTACTCTAGGAACTTGGAGCCCATCAGGGCTGTATTTTGTGTATCACAAGATTAATGCCATCACTGAACAACTCCCTCTTATTGTCTGTTGTCGAACATGAGGTATATTGAGCAGCAACTACATACTGCCCTCAATCATTTACTGATGTGGACCACAGCAAATGGCTTTAACCTCTCTCTCTGTAAAACCATGTGCATGCACTTTTGCTGCCAACAGGGTATTCACCCTGATCACGAACTCCATATTGGTGAAGTTGTGCTGCCTGTGGTTCATGAGACAAAGTTCTTGGGCTTATCTTTGACTGTAAGCTGACCTTTATGCCACACATCAAGGAGGTATGGGTCAAATATACGAGAGCACTGAATATCCTCTGTGTTCTTACTTCCACCAATTGTGGAGCGGATCGATGTTCTGTGCTAAAGATATATCATGCTCTTTTTTGATCGAAACTTGACTATGGATCCCTGGTCTATGGCTCTGCCAGGACCTCAGTCTTAAAGATGCTGGACCCTATTCATCATGAAGGACTTTGGTTCTGCACCTCCTGAGTTATGATAATTACAGTTATGCTACAGAAAGTCTTTCACAGCTTGTATTACTGTGGGTTTTCTCTTAACATTGTAGACTAGATGTAAACATTGGTTTTATGCTATATGTATTTTTTACACTTTGTTTTGTTTTACCTTAGTTTCCTTTTGTTAATTTTACTAAATTCACTTCAATTTTAACCTTTTACCGGATGTTTGGTGCAGATAGGCCTAGCTGTTTTGTGCCATAAAACAACAAATCAACCAACCAACCAAGTCATCATTGTAATTACTGCTCACTTGTATATTTAAAAACAGTTCACAAGGAACCTGACAATGACCAAAGAAGGTTGAAACATTGCTTGTTCCTCTACTAGTGCTTTCTCTACCCGTACCAGCCATTTTTAAATATATAATTTTCTCTACAAGTGGGTTTTCTCATCATCATGAATTACTGCTCATGTTGCATTAATTAAATTACCTTGGCATGATATGAATAGTTCTTCTATAAATGGATCTTCAACAAGTAATATGAGCTTCAATAGCTGAACTTGTTTCCAGCTGTTTATTTTAATGCATATTAAATAATATTGTGATGCCTAAACTTCAAGTATATGCCTTTTAAATTTGTCAGGCCTTTAGTCATTTTATAGTATTTGTCAGATGTGTTCAAAATGGCTACGAACTTGTGTCAGAAACTTGGGACACACCACACATGCATTTAGATAAATTGTTATAACTTAGGGATAATGGAATTTGATCTTTGTTTCTCTTGATGGTAAACCATCTCTTAAACTGTTACAGTAAGCCAAGTTAAATTTTTAGTAAGATGTCTCATTTTGAAAGTGAAACCGTACGTACATTGTGTGTGTGTGTGTGTGTGTGTGTTTTAGTGTTAAATATATGTACATGGTTATTAAATGTAGCAGAACCATAATCTAAGAGTAATATTTTTTGCAGAATAAATGGTGTAGTATTTTAATAATATGCTGGTATAACCAACAGAAAAAATATACTTACATATCAGGTGAACCATTATTCTTACAAATTGAACAGAAAAATAAATGGAAAATTAAATCTTTAAACTTTTATCACTAAAACTTGTTTTTAAAATGCATACTGTTTTATCAGAATATGTAAAAATAATATATTACTTTTCCATATTGTGTATGTTTCGTGTGTTATACTGAAATATATGATAATATTAGTTATATTTAGTACATTAAGTGAAATAACCTGTTTTAAAAATATCAAATTTTTTGAGGTAGATGACATATAAATTTTGTCTCGTTTGATCAAAAATCTAGCAGTATAGTAAATTACAATAATCAATTTTTGTGTGTCATGATTCTATGCAGCTTAATAGTAGATATTACAAACTGAATGTTTTTGAAAGGCATTTTAATAACTTGCATTTTGTTTATAATACCCAACCAATCTCGTGTTTTTGTATATAGAAACTAGCCTGTAGTAACATATTTTGTCTTTTACATTAAGTTTATCACAAAAATGTGTAAAAACAAAAAATTTTGTGAAAGATTCTATTGCACCAACTATTAAAAGCTTCTGTTTGTGCTTACACATGTGAAGATGGAGCCAAACAGAAGATTGGATAGGGATAATGTGAGTAATAAAACGTTCTCAACACTATTAAGCACATTCTTGTTTTAGCATTTTAGCATGTGCTTCACAATGAGTTGTCCTTTTCACCTGCATGCACTGAGCATATGATTTTGCTTTGTAGTGAGTGTTTTTGTGATGTGTGTATTAAACGATTATATGAGGCTGATTTTTGCATGTTATTTATTTTTTCTTTTTAGATGTATCACGTAGTATTAGAGTAATTTTGTATTTTTTTCCAGTGTTGGTTATTTGCCATAATTTGTAATGTTCTACTTGTTAAAGCTTAAATTTCTGTAAAAGGTTTTATTAGTTTTGTAATTATTTTTGATAAAACACGGTTTATGATATTTAAACGTTGTATTGTCTAACAGCATCGCTTTTAGCTTAAATTATCTGTAGTGTTTATGCTATTTGTAGGGTGATATTTAAATGTTTTCAGTTTTGAAATATTTGAGCAGTTATAAAATTGTGGTGTAACTTTTTTGCTTTGTGCAGAATCAGCAAAAAGTTTAACAAAAGTTTCTTCTTTGTTGCTAACCATATTCCAAAAATTATGTATAACCACAGTAACTTTTGTTTAAATGCATTTCTGTGCAAACAAGAATGTGTTCTGATGATATTTTTTCTTATTTTTAGCTCCAACCAAATAGTGCATCAGGATCTGGTGCATTGGAACATGATTTGACTGCTCTGTATAAGTCATTGCCAAAGGTAGTTATATTCGTAGTATAAGTGATTTTCCAGTTAAAACTAATTTAAAGAGTTAGTAAGAAAGGTAGATTGTTGAAAGTTTGATATGCAAATTATATTTTAGAACACTGAAAATCAAGTTTTGTATTAGTAGTAGGTAGAGAAGATATAGTCCATGTGTAGATTTATGCCTAACAGCAAACAAACAATTTAGGCTTAAAAATTGTACTTTTCCTTGTATCAGATAGAAACTGTATATCACACAAGTAACAAATAGTAGTGAGTATCTCATTAAAACATGGTTTTGATTTAGTCCACCTTGCAAACATTGTGTTGTTTTATGACAAAATACATAAATTTAAATATCCAAGACCTTGGATTAACTCTTTCAACATGTTTTTAATTAAGTCTATCTTGAAAAATGTGTTGTTTTATGACAAAATACTTAAATTTAATTATTCAAAACCTTTGATTAACTCTCTCAACATGGGCTTCATTGATTTGACTAACCACAAAACTTCTTTCTACTTGTTCAAAGTCTTTATAATTTTGATGCTACTAACTTTTAATGCAGTGTGCATATCTTTGTGCAATTTGTCAGTTATGCAGTAAACATTATAATTCTTTTACATACAAAAAAAAATCATACTTTAATGAAATATTTTTAATAAACTAAAAGGAAGATTTGTCCTGGAATATATTTAGTATTTATTTTGAGAGTAGTTTGTATGCAAAGTGATTTTCTTGTTAAGGTTATAAACACTTTTCTTCATCTTAAAAATCATTTTTGTGACCTTTAAAACTTTTCAGATACATTTCAAATATTTGTTTTTATTAAAATTTTATATATTTATCTGATATTTGCTCTATCATAGCTCTTTACAAAGTCAGTCAATTTGACCAACCTCGTAACCAACAAAAAATCAAAATAAATCTAAATTATCCTTTTTTACTTTCTAGAATGACTTGAAGTTGTAAAGTGAAACTATGTTCATTTATCCAAAGTTGATTTCAACTCTTAACTGTATACATTTATTTATACTAAAATTTTATTGCCCTTTGAATATGTCTAACTACCACTTGTGCCATTGTAGGCTGCAAGTAACTTGAGGAACATTACACTATCAAATTACATTTTTCACTAGCTGCTTCTGTGCTTTTATTGTAAAACCTTTCTACCATATTATTGATGTATATTTTACCTAATCTAACCCTAACTAAACTAAAGAGATCCATATTTTTACATTTTATTTAGTCTATAACACGTAACTCTTCATATACTAATGGCAGTAATGCCCTAAATAATTGTCATTAAATAATGTATCAAAGAACATAGAAAATATCATGCAAAAAAGCAGACAATTTCCCTTAAGTATCACAACTTTTCTGGCTCTCTAGCTATGTCACAAGAGCATATTACAAATTCACCCAAGTTAGTTGTCTTTCCTTTGTGAAATAAGCTGTTACTAACAGAGAAAATGACAATCCTTCATTCAGAAGACAGTGTAATATGTGAAAATCTTGTCTTTCTATTGGTTATTCACAGTATTGAATTAAACATATGAAAACTATTGACAAATCCTGGAAGACAGGATGTGACAGATGGGTAGAAGGAGAGGGATCTGATCTCCTAAACTATTGACAAATCCTGGAAGACAGGATGTGACAGATGGGTAGAAGGAGAGGGATCTGATCTCCTATTTGATTGTTCTATTAGCAAATAAAAGTGAAGACTAAAAATTATGGTTTATTTGATTAACAATGATTTTTCTAGTGAGTAATGTTCATTAAATTTCATACGTATTTTGAAGAGGTGGTAAATAAATAGGCCCCCAGGGACACAGTGGTATGTCCAAATACTCACACCACTAAAAACTGGATTTTGATACCTGTGGAGGGCAGAGCACAGATAGCCCATTGTATAGCTTTGTGCTTAACT
Organism: Tachypleus tridentatus; assembly: GCF_004210375.1. Taxonomy (NCBI): domain Eukaryota; kingdom Metazoa; phylum Arthropoda; class Merostomata; order Xiphosura; family Limulidae; genus Tachypleus; species Tachypleus tridentatus. Next base: position 187,172,022 of record NC_134834.1, on the reverse strand, counting down.
GCAAACAAATAATAGTGAATAAATTTGAGAGGAGGGATGGCTAGAGAAAATGTAATTTCTCACACTAGGAGAAAGTTAGGATTTTTTAAACTACTGCCTTATAAAAATTATGAATTTAAAACTTAAAGTTAAAATATTTATTATTAGCTATGATTTTATGCTATACTAATTAGTATAGGAAAGAAGTAGTTTCATACAATTATGAATGTATGTCACTAAAACCTCATGACATGATGCTCGGGTAGGGGTGTTAAAGAAATTTCAATATGATGTTACTTAATTTCTGTTATTTGCATTATTGTTGCTTAGAAAATTTTTATTAATTTTTAGCATAAATGTTTAGTTTATCAATAGAGATTTGCCTTGTAATAACTGCACTTGGATGTTTGGGCTAATGTAGAACATTTGGGTAATGTAATATTATGGAGAACCTAAACTAAAATGGTAACACTGGTAGATAGTGTGTAATGTGCTTTATGACTATCAGTTAATTCATGCTAATTTTGAAATGTATTCTAGTCTTTTTATTTTGAGTTCCAAAAACAAATTGTAATTTTTTTAACTTTTACTGATCATGGAACATACCCCATACAAGAGAGAAAAGTTTCATATTATGCCTGTACTGTAAGTTGGATGTATTTAATGAAACAAGTATTACTGAATCTGAATGAAAAAAGCACAAGTTTAGGTGACAATTGATTGAGAAAGACAGAACTGACGTGTCTTTGTCCTGTTAAACTGTTAGAAAGACAATTGGTGTGTCTTTGTCCTGTTGAACTGTTAATGATAAATTTTCTAGTATATGAATTTATATTTCAAGTGTAAAGTTTTCTGTGTTTTTAGTATTCTTAACATTAAAAAATTTTAAGACAGATTCAAAAAGTATTTTCCTTCACATGCTATAGTTTTTTTTATTATAGTTCTTAGACAACTACACATTACTTATTATTTACCATAAGGAAAACATACACGCACACCATGAGTATTGTATTGTTAAAAAAAATGAAAACATTCTATTTTTATTAAAAATATACTTCATATAATTCAAAATTAATCTCTAACATTTGATAACCATTAGTTATTACTTTTTGGTGTATTTTATTTTTCCATTTCTTTATAAATGGACAGCAAAGATTTTACATTCTGTTTTAGGGAGAGTCAGTTCCAGGTCCTTTGCCATTAGGAGTTGCTGTGATTGACATGTCTGTTGTCCTGTTTGGTCAGACATTTCCATATGTCGCTGTTAAGCACAGACTCCAGATGTTAGAACACTTCTCGCAGTGTATTAGGCATACCAAGGCTTCGAGACAGGAGGCAGTGCAAATTAACATTTTCACAGCTGTTCTTAGTGCTTTGAAGGTGAGAGTTTTATGTTCAGAGAAGCAAGACTTGAGTGTTTTTTGAATGATAATTATGAAGCTGAAGTGTGAATCAATGTTTAAAAGTAGTAAGTTTTGTTTAACATACTTTTTAGTCATTAAACTTGGCATTTATTAGTCAAGTTAAATATATTTGTATGATCTAAAACAGCATTTGTTTTATTTCATTAGAAAATAATGTTTTGTTGTACAGTTTTTAATGGTTGAAGGATATGCACAATTTGTACTGTGTGTGTGTGTGTGTACTCACAAATGTCAGTGATATAAGATTTCTCAATTAATTCTTTGTGTTAGTCGTATTAAGTTCAATTCACTTTGCAATTGTTCTAGAAAAAATGCCTTTCTTTACATGATTTATTAAAACTAGAAAATGCTTCCAAGTGAATATTGGCTAATTTTTCAAACATTCTGATCTTTTAAACTAGGTTTATGGAAATGTTATGTTGACAGATATAGTTGTAGTAATTTTTCATTTTGTTATCTCATGTTGATGGTTGTTGAAACAATTTATCATTTTTAAAAATATTTCATGATTTGATGAGTAAAACGGTCTTTTCTTGTTCAGTTTACATGTCTGTATTTTGATAGATGCTTGCAGAGACAAAAACTCCCTTAGGACCTGACGATGTGAGGCAGGCTGCTGCTAGTTTAGTGCTGGTAAGCTAGAAATTGGTTAAGTTTCTTAAAATATCTCACTTTTTTTCTTGGAAGTACACAACAAAAAGATATATGATTTGTTTGATGTAATCTGTTTAAAACTTTAAGAAGTTTAATGCACTTATAAATGTAGAAGCTTGGAAAGGCCATTTTGGTGAAGAGCATCACTTAAAGCATGAAATTGCTAACAAACATTAATTGCTTAAACATAAGAATTGTTCCAACACTTCTGTATATACATGTACATGTTTTAAAATGTCTTATTCTCTCCAGGGAGCCTTGAGTCACCCAAACCCCATACTACGTTGTGCAGCAGGAGAAGCTTTAGGACGAATGGCACAGGTTGTGGGTGATGGCCGTTTTGTTGCAGAGATGGCTCAGCACAGCTTTGACAAGTATAACATGAAACACTGTTTAATCTCTCTCTCTTTTTTTTAACACTTTCCAGACCACACAGCATTATTCTAGGGTAAAGTACAGGACTGCTTATCAGTTTTCAAAATTTAAATAACAATAGTAATTGTATGTTAAAACATTTGAACTAAAAATATTATGGATGTTATAGTAAACAAACAATTTATTGTATTAATAAAGAGGTTTTATTTTCAGCAAAATATTACATAACTTTGGTCTGTTGTTTTCAGGTAGAAGTGTAATTTGTGTGTGTGTACATAAAAGTAAGACATAGGTATAATAATGCTATCATGAATCATGTATTATTAGCAAAACTTCAAGAAACATTACTGATCCTCTAACCTGTGATAAAATTTGTGAGAATATTGAATGGTGTGTGTTATCTACACATTGATTACCTGTTTTTTAGACTTATTCGTTTACGAAAGGCTATTTTAGAGGTCGTTATAATTCATTTGGAAAAATGACCAGTAATAATGTTCTATTTAGAAAGGGTTTGGTGAAAGAGAAATATATTAGGGAAAAAAGTTAGAATTTAGGCAGTGTGAACTTATTAAATATTAGGTGAAATAAGGTTTAAAGAAAAGTAAAGCCTGGCATGTGACTCGTAATCTGAGGGTTGCGGGTTCGAGTCCCCGTCACACAAAACATGCTTGCCCTTTCAGCTGTAGGGATGTTATAATGTGATGGTCAATCCCACTATTCGTTGGTAAAAGAGTAGCCCAAGAGTTGGCAGTGGGTGGTGATTACTAGCTGCCTTCCTTCTAGTCTTACACTGCTAAATTAGGGACGGCTAGCACAGATAGCCCTCGAGTAGCTTTGTGTGAAATTCAAAATACAAATACAAGAAAAGTAACTCTGAATGTTTTGATATTGAACATCAGACTAATGCTGGACATAATTTTGTGGCTAATTAATTTTGCTTCACATCTCCCTTATAAAATATTCATAAACAATTTTACTGACTTTTTTTTTTGCAAAATAATTTACAAAATGTAATTAATTATTATAGTACAAGCAGTGGTTCTCTGACAGTATCGTATACTAGTTTAGTCAGTTCACTTGCATCTGACCCAGGGGTCCTTTGCACTTAATGTACATTTGTGTTTACTCTTATTTAGTGGCCTTTAAAGTCAATACAGATTAGAAAAGCAGTAATTTTTGAGAAAACAGTGCTAATTTTATATGGAATTTAATTTCATTACAACATGTACATTTCACCATTTTAAGATGCTCCACTGAGTTTCTTATACCCTATGCTGCTTTTAGTATTCCATTTCAGTAAATAGTTATTCTATTCATAGAATTCAGTGGACTTTAAAATGTTTATAGTGGGCATCCAAGGTGAGATGCAAATGTTTGTGCTTTTAAAATGCTTTATTAATTCATAATATAGGAAGTTACGTACTGATGGAGCCTTCCGTCCAACATTAGGTTCTTCGATACAACAGATATATTGGCAATTGAGAAGCTCTTTATACACAGAATTGTTTTGCTTATATTGTATATATAATGTATTTACATAAATGTTTTTGTAAAATTTCATGTTATTTAATTGTTAGTTGTTGATAGAATTTCGTTACATTTCAGTGTTTATACGTTTCTTTTTATAGATTAAAGACAGCTAGAGATGCTGTATCTCGTACGGGCCATTCTCTAACATTAGGCTGTTTACATCGATATGTTGGGGGCATGGGATCAGGCCAACATCTTAATACTAGTGTTAGTATCTTGTTGGCATTAGCCAATGATACCAATGCTCCTGTTGTACAGGTGAGAATTATTTAGATACTGTGAAATTGTATCTCACAAAATTTTGAGTAAATATTAAAAATTAATTGCAGTGTTTCTGTTGCTTTGTGAAGGTGTTCTTATTGGTTTTCTAATTATTGTTTGTTTTCTTAAAATTTGTTTCTTGCTGGAGGCAATTGTTGTCAATTTTTGCACTTTTTATTAACTGTGTGTCCTATTTATAAAGATTGTGATGTAGCTTTCTTTAGTATGGTTTGACTTCTAGACTGATGCTTCCAATATTATTCGTCTTAAGCTTCCTGAAACAGCTGCTAAGTAGCTTCTATGCTAATATATTTGATGTCAACTTTTTCGTTTACAATTCATTTGTTAACATATAATTGTCTGTTCCTACCTGAAAATAGTGTGCAGAGTTATAAAGCACAGTTCTTTTAGATGAATATTATCTGATACACACACACAGAGCAAGTCTTTAACTGCTTATGAAATAAATTAAAAGACTGATGAAAGTAATAAGAAGACAGGTGACAAGATGGTGGCAGATAAGAGTAACCTTGTTTTAATAAATCTTCAATTTTCATCTTAATTTAAGGTGTATGGTATATACTCTTCCTTAAAGTGTTTTAAATATATGGTGTATTTTGTCATAAACTGTTAAATATTTTGTTTCAAGTGTTAAAATTTTTTCCTGTTAGGTTTGGGCTCTTCATGCTATAGCACTCATAGCAGATTCTGGAGGACCAATGTTCCGTGGATATGTGGAGCCTACCCTCTCCCTAGCTTTAAAACTACTACTGAATATCCCTCCCTCCCATGTAGATGTGTTGCAGTGTATAGGGAAGAGCCTGTCTGCCTTGATTACTACTGTTGGACCAGAATTACAAGGTGACTGAATACTCCTGTTGAACATTAGAATCTTGAATATGAACATAGCTACTGGGTGCCTTCTATTTTAACACTTTTGTACTTAAAGCTGTGCAACACTGTTATCAGAAGTATAATATAACTGTATATTCTTTTTGTGCATGAATTACAGTGTAGCTAGTTTACATTTATTAGATTTAAAGCTCTGATTTGGTTTACAACTGAGCAACAAATTGTATTCTCTTGCTATATTAGAAAGGTATTTACACTATTAAGGATAGCACAAATAATAGCTTTATTTAGATTTTGGTTCTCTCTCTTCTGATTTAACCAGATTGATGTATTTTTGGATCGGGTTGTAGATATGGCCACATGGAAAAGCACTATAGGCATGAACTACCACTTCACTACAACATGGTATTAAACCTCCTTTTTTTGCTAATTTTTTAATAAGATTGTACATGGGAACATACTGTTTTGAGTCCGTGGTTTCCAAACATTTTCATTCGTGGATATCTATGATAAAGCAAATGACCATGTAAACCATCTCCTGGTTCTACCACACCCTTTTTTGCTTACCACTCAAAAAAACTCATCATAATATATGGGAAGAATGGCACTGCTTTTGATGTGATATGTATTTGGACCATCTGGAGGACCCTCTGTCCTTCGTGGACCACTGTTTTACAGGTTTAAGTGCTTGTTGCACGACATTTAAGGTAATGAGGTACTTGGTAGTATGAAACAGTGAATTACATTCTCTGATCTTTCACTGAGATTTAGGTTGTATTTGTTGACACTGCCACTACTGTGATCACTTGTTGTTTATAGCACGTGTACGTTATATTTAAACTATATAACAATTCTGTATCATAACCACCAGGGCATCTACTCTTTAATGTTGTTATGTTTATAAATTAGCAGAAGGCATAAATGAGACAGATGGTTCAATACCCATTATGTATGTTATGCATGAAAATAGTATTTTGGCTACATTATATTGTGAAATAATCTGTTCATGAAAATGCTATCCGATTACCTGAGTAATTGCAAAATTACTGATTACATTGGCTCTGAGTTAGTAGTAAGTTATTTCACCTGATAAGAATTACAAGTCCATGTATATATCATTATTTTATGCTTTTTTTCACAAACAATAAGCACAATTGTTAGAGAATAATTACAATGATCTTTTGTTGTTTTTTTTTACATTTATATTATGGAGAATAAAGTACACTATATTCACATTTTAATTTGGTGAATGCTAGATAAACACAACTGTTTCATTTAAAGTTAATATACAATTATAATTTAGATAGTTTTAAAGTACAAATATTAAACTTAGTATCACTAGAAGCAATAACTAATTACAGGTTTGGTTATGTGACTGTTTATAAATCATTGGTTCTGTAGTTCAGTTGTTGTGAATTGATGTATCAATACTCAAATATTTGGAATGTTTCTCAGTTCTTTGACTATTGTTACATCATAACATCTTGTAGTTTGTAAAAAGTTGTAGGCCTCACACAGGCAATGAAAGTAAAAGTGAATTTAGACTGTGCGTCACTTTATTTGTAACAGATAATTGCTAAAGTGTTTTACAGTCTTTATTGTAGTAACAGATATAAAGTAGAATAATTTGACTTTTCAAAGATTGTTCTAAAGAAATTGAACTCATCTGTGTGGGTTTTGACAAAAAAGACAATTAATTAAGTCTGTATTCAACTGTGACAACCCATAGCATAACAATTTTTTTGTACATATGTTTGACTTGTTTGGAATATATTATTTTAAACTCAGTTGATTGTGTGCTGGCTGTTTATTGTTGAAATTTGTCATCAACAAGTCACAGATAACTACTGTAAAGAATGCTGCTCTGTAAGAACCTGACAGTGAAGTAGTAATTTTCTTGCTTCTTTCTGAAATGAAAACATTCTAAATAACATGGATACAAAAAAGTTGCCTATCTTTATTTTTCAGGAAACACAAACTCCATCAGTACTGCCCGTTCTTCCTTTTTGGTAGCTTGTGCCATAATGCAAGATCATGGTGATTCCCTAGTCCATGCTGAAGCCATTTCTTGCCTTCAGCAGTTACACATGTTTGCTCCACGTCACGTTAATCTGTCAACCCTTGTACCTACCCTTTGTGTGAGTACAGTTGGTATTATTGTTTTTTATCATTTTAATAATTAACTCTGCTGACATGTCTTCCTATGGTCTCTAGTCAAAGACCATGTCATTGTGTTTGTAGACTCGCATTAAAAATGTTATTGGACTATTATTTTATGAAGGAATGTCAATAAGTTTCAATTCATATTGTAGATTATAATTCATATTTTACTATTATGCATTAATGAATTTCTTAATTTAAAAGTAAATATTAAAAAAAATCTTGAACATAAATTTTTGTGTGTAGTGTGGTATGTTGAATGCAGCATTGGTTCAAATTATACATTTGATGTCCAAATACAAAGTATGTAGTTTCTTATGAATCAGACACTTAGATTACTAATATTGACAATTTAGAATATAACCTCTTGTATTTTCTATTTTTTGAAATATTAATATATCTAATGAATCAATCAAGGTGCACTTGCCCACCTTTTGCTTACGTACACCTATTTGCTCACTGACGTGTATTTAATCAATCAAAAGTTAAAAACATCTTATTGTGGTTTCCTCATCCTCTGCAAATTGTTTATGCAAGCATGATATTCCAAGCAGTAAGGTAAGATGTTAGTGAGCTTGTAAAATCAATCTTTTTTGCCCCAATTACAGCTTAGTTACTAAGCTTGATAAATTATAGCAAAATTCTGTGGTATTGATACAGTAATTTGATTTTTTTAAAATTCAAAATATGTAGATAGAACCTTAAACATGTTTTGTTTTACACCCTCCATGTGCAACATTGATAAGACTAACAAATTACAGGAAACAAGTACAAAATTTATGACTAAAAAGGTAATTGTTTTCAATCCTCATTTGTGTAGTGTTTTATATTTTAACAAAAATCAGTTTGAGAACTTGTATATAAATAGAAATAAAAGTAGTATATATTTTACAAAATACTGGTTGACTAAAACACATCCAAGACGGGTCACTTCATAAAGGTTAAATGTCAGTTTTATATTATTGGATATGTAACATGATTATGCATGGGATGCATCATTGTAACTTCTGTATTGTTAGCCATGTATAGCTGAAAGGACAGTATAATAAAAACAATAAATATATGTAAATGTATAATGTGAGGTTTTAGCTATTTAGACTAAACTTTTATGTTATAATTTATAGTCATTCTAGAATGAAAAACTTGTAATTTACATCTATTTTCTAATTTTTTATGGTGTTTACGAGATTGGTCAAATTGACCGAACCTGTACAGAAATTTATTAGTAACAAATAACAGATAAAATAGAGATTTCTTTAAAACATTTGATAACTATCTGAACATTATAATAATTACCCATGTTAAATTTGAAAATTAGTTTTTATGGTGGAAAGACAACATGTGAAAAGAAGAAAGGCATGAGGAAAACAATATTTTGCATATGAAGAAAGACATAGCATTTACCGATAATCTGCAAAATTTCATGCAGATATACTTAATGTATTAACATTTGTAGTATCAAACACAAAATGGTTACGAGATCAGTTCTAGAGACTAAGCCTGTAGCAAAAGATGAGATGTAAATCTGTTTTGAAAATATGATTATAACTTATGAGAGGTACAGTGTATTACATTATTTACATTTTAAGAAGTAAACTTGAACTTTGTTTTCTTTGTGTTTGTTATTATTATGTATTCTTAGGTGCATTATTCAAGTAAATAAAAATTAGTTTCTGTACTAATACCATTAGTATAATAAGTAGGCTTAAATGTTATTGGCAACCAACGGCAAAGAAACATTAAGACAAATGTATGTGCAATATTTTTTAATTGTATTGTATATTCTTTATTTATTAATAAAAAGTTAGAAATCTATTAGGTTAGGTAAGATAGTAAATAATAATAAAAACTCTTCATGAAGTATGTTTGTGAGCAGCTCATGCATAATGATATTGAATAAGGTAAGATTTGTTATGTGAGTTACAACTTGTGTGGCAGGATTATTAGTAAAAGTGCAAAAAACAGTTAAGTATAAACAGATGAAAATGTTTAGAATGAATAAATGTAGGTTTATGTTGCAATCTTTAATCATTCTGGAAAGAAAAGGTGGGGTGTTGTTGACTGAGTTCATTTAGAGTCAGAGTAGAGAAAATAACAGGTAGCACTTAAAGTTTTACTAGAAAAAAGTTTTGATATTCATACAGGAGGTTATAGAACTTGCACAAATGAAATCTGATAATTTTCAAAGGTAGAAAAAAAATTTTAATACTAACATGAAAATAATGTTTTGCTTGGATCTGCCAATACTGTAACTCCATATATCTACAGAAAATCTTTAGCAAAAACAATTGTCTGGTTGTTCTTGTTAGTTTTGTCTATAAAAAATTTAATATTTACTGAAAACTTTCCAAGTTTTGTGAAGATACGAAAACATATTAAAAGTTATGGTATGGAAACAGAGATTACAAAGTGGAATTCATTAGCTGTCTCATTGTGCAAAGTGTATAGAGTTGTAACATAATTGGTTGAAGGATTTATAACATTTGTTAATGCTTAAGAGATATGCTTAAAAGTTATGGTATGGAAACAGAGATTACAAAGTGGAATTCATTAGCTGTCTAATTGTGCAAAGTGTATAGAGTTGTAACATAATTGGTTGGAGGATTTATAACATTTGTTAATGCTTAAAAGATATGTTTAAAAGTTATGGTATGGAAACTGAGATTACAAAGTAGAATTCATCAGCTGTCTCATTATGCAAAGTGTATAGAGTTGTAACATAATTGATTGGAGGATTTATAACATTTGTTAATGCTTAAAAGATATCTAGGTTTGTTATAAAATTTATCTGTCATGGTTTATAACTTTCTAAACATATCTTAACAAAGATGTAACTTGTACTAAAATGTATTGTACCCCTGAAATTCTCTTTTTTCTTTTTTTCAACCAGTGTGTGTTGTATTCTTCTCATCTTCTGTTAAGAAGAGCAGCAGTGGCCTGCCTGAGACAGCTGTCCCAGAGAGAGGCGAAGGAAGTATGTGAACATGCTCTTTCCTGGGCTAGAGAATCAGGTGGCACTTCGTCTGGCTACAACTCTAATATCAGCATTCCTGCAATAGGAGAGACAGGGCTACCTGGTGTACTCTTTGCCATGTTGGATGTAGAGAATGACCTGAGGCTAGTAGGTCACATCAAGGACACACTTACCAGCATGTTGCAAGCACTGGCAAAGGAGAACCTAGCTCAGTGGTTGAGTTTATGTAAAGATGTCCTTACTGCTGCTGGTAGGCTTGTTTGTCAAGTTGTTTTACATGTTTCATGGCTTATGATAATTGTATACAAGTAGCCACTCCAATTAGAAACTAAGTAACTTACCATCTTTTTTGTGTATTTATCTCAGTTTTATACTAGAATAATTAAATTATTGAGATTTTATCATTATATATATATTCATGTAAAGAACAAACAGTACAGTGTACCTTTGTTTTGCAATACATCTTATGTCCTGTGTTCACCTGAATTCAAATGGAAATATTTTACGGTAATGATGTGCAGTGAAAGATCTATTTCATAAAGTTTAATATTAATATGATGTATTATACTGTAGTCTCACTTTTGTGTCCGTATTTAACTTGTTTGCTGAAGGACTAAGTTTTAGCTTACTGGTTTTTATAAATCTTAATGGCTCAATTTTTTTTTCTGGTTTAAGATTCTAGTTCATCCAGCATGTCATCTCAGAAAGAATCTGAGAAAGAATTAGGAGATGATGAAGCAGATGTAGATGATGAGGAAAGATTTAAATCTTCAGAGGAGCCAGTATCACACCCTTTTGTCTCTCCTCGTTGGCCCACTAGAGTGTTTTCTGCCATTTCTCTGAGGAGGATTATTGAAGCGTGTGATGGCAATCGAGCTCATTTTGACTTAGCTATGGCAAGAGAACAGAAACTGATTAAACCTAAAGGTACTGAATTTAGGTGATGGAGGAAAATGAATCCCAAATTACTATTTGCTGTTACAATTAAAATTTAAGCTAATGATCAGTTGTTTTTATTATAACTGGATCAAATAAACTTAGAAAGCTAATGTTTGTTCTGGGAAATTCACAAAGTTATAAATAGAAGAGCTGTTTTAATTTGTAAATGATACTCAGAAAACTAACACTTTATGTGAAATTCACAGAAAAGTGTATCATAAATAGAAATGTTTTACTTATTAAGTTAGTCTTAGAAAACCTAGACCTCAGAAAACTATTTGATGTGTGAAATTCACATAAAGGATATCATAAATAGAAAACTTTTTTTTGCTTAGTAAATTAATCTTAGAAACTTTTTTATAACATTTGTTGTTTGGAATTCACATAAAGATATAAATGTAAGAGCTATATTAATTAGTAAAAAACTCTTAGATGACTAACATTTATTATACGAAGTTAAAGTTAAAAATAGAATAGTTGTTGTACTTAATAAATAACACAAAAATAGAATTTATAATGAAATGTACATAAAGGTATATCCTCAATAAGAGTTGTTGTACTTACTAAATGACACTTAGAAAACTAAAATTTGCTTCTAAGAACTTGAGTGAAAACAGAGAAGATTATGTAATTACAAGTCACCCATACTACTTATCCAATGCTGATAAAGCTTTTCACTTACACCAGGATTTATCTGGTGTAAATAAACGATTGAAGGGATAAAGAAAATGTCCGAAAAAAAATGGAATCCTTATAATTAGCAATTAAAAGTATTGGCTATGATTTTGTGTATGGTAGAGTTATTTTAAGTCAGTGATAAATTAGAATATTTAAACTGTGTGGGATGTTTTTGAGTCAACACAATTTGTACCTTCATTAAATAAAATTTATTGGAAAGCTTTAAAAGAATTTAAGAAGACATTAAAAATCAGTGATTAAAATATACAACTTAGGTAAGCATTTCTAATTATTTCTTAAAAAAAATTGAAATCTTTTTGAATATATAAAGCTGAGAATTCATACAGATATCACATATAAAATATTTCATTTTAAAGATGAAATAAGAAAAAACTGACCTGAAATCTTAATCAGATTTGACACATCTGAACATTTAATAATTAAGGGGTTTGTTTTTGTTTCTATTGTATTTGAACCTAATTTATACATTTTTAAAGTTTCAGTATTGTTTGGATGGTATTTTCAATATAGGTTATATATTAAAGTTTGTATGAAAATATTTTTTCTCCCCGTTAGAGGATTTTTTGGTTCTACATCTGTCTGACCTTATTAGGATGGCATTTATGGCAGCCACATCCGAAAGTGACCCTTTGAGATTGGAAGGGTTAAGAACATTGCAGGTATGCTATTTGTATATTAATATTTACAACTAACAAGTCTCAGACTAAAATGGCTCTTGTTACAGGCTAGTTTTTCTTGATGACAAGAAACTCACTTTAAGAAAAAATATATCTCAGAATGGCTGGCATGGGTATTAATACTTTTACTAATAAAGCAGAGAACAACGTTTTGACCTTCCGGGATCATTTTCAGGTTAACAAAGAGGTCGACAAGAAACCCACTTTGTTAACCTAAAGATGACCTTGGAAGATAGAGACGTTGTTCTCTGCTTTATTAGTAAAAGTGGTTAATACCCATGCCAGCCATCTGAAATACAGATGACAGTTTTGGATACCCTGTAAGTTTCTCAGATTAGTCTTTATGGAATAGACCATAAGTTAAGTTCTTTCAGGTTTTTAAGGGAAAAGAACTATATTGTTTTATGTATTAAAGTTACATCTAAGGTTTAGAATTATGACAAGAATAATTTTGGAAAGTTTAAATTTGGAGAACATTAACATCAAGAAGAGTGTTGGTAAACTTTCAAACCTTCGTATCTATTAGCTCTTGTCTCACTACTGTTAGTACTAAGTTATCTGGAGGGTAGCTAAGATTGTTTTTGCATCATTTTGAGTTGTTTTTTTAATATCAAACTGAAGATTTATTCAAAGTCCTTTTATAATATTTAATTCTTAAGGCTGACAAATATTATTCACTTGTGCTTTTATTTACAGAAGCTTCATTTCTTTATTACCCAGTTAAATACACTTATAAGACAAACATTGAATTGTTATAAAGAGGAGATTTTAGGCCTGGCATGGCCAGGTGAATAAGGCATTCGACTAGTGATTCAAGCATTGCTGGTTCAAATCCCTGTCACAACCAAACATGCTCGCCCTTTCAGCTGTGGGGGCATATAATGTAATGGTCAATCCCATTATTCATTGGCAAAAGAGTAGCCCAAAAGTTGGCAGTGGGTGGTGATGACTGACTGCCTTCTCCCTAATCTTACACTGCTAAATTAGGGACGGCTAGCACAGATGTCCCTCTTGTAGTTTTGGGCGAAATTCAAAACAAACCAAACTAAGAGGAGATTTTGGATTGGATTTCTGCAAAAAAATATACTGTATTCCCTAGATGATGTACTCTTTATATCTGATTTCTTTGCTGGTAAAATTCTGTTTTTAACTTGTGTTTTTGTAGTTGATTATTGACAAGTTTTCCAAAGTCCCTGAACCAGAATTTCCAGGTCATGTAATTTTGGAGCAGTATCAAGCTCAGGTAAGGTCATGTGATATCGTGTCTAACAAGAAATTAGCTATTCTATTGAGTATAGAATTAGTCACAATATTAAACATCTAATTATCTGGTTGAATTACATTTGATTATCATTACCTTGTGATCAAAGCATGCTACTTACATAGCTTAGCAATACAAATTAATTCAGTAATTAATCTAACTAATTTAATATACTAGTTTAATAAGTATGCAGTGTCATAAAAATTTTTCTATTTAAAATGCATTGATTCATAAATTGGGGCACCCTTGTTACTGTCATTGTTTCTAGCCATATTTTAAATAATGTGATGAGGTTTGGGAAGTGTAAGAGATTTAGATTAGACCTAAATCCATATATTAAGTTAATAAACCTATAGCTCAACAATGTCTCTGCAGACTTGTGCTAAAAACTGTGGTAGGCACGACACAGAGCTTATCATGTAACTTTGCTTAAGAACAAGTCAACAGATGAATAATGCAGGATATATATGTTTTTAATAAATACTGCTAATAAAACTAGAACTGAATGATGGTATATAACTTGTTTTCAAAAACTATGAGAGATTCTGTATTACTGAAAAACTGACAAATTTGTTCATAAACTTCTATGTAATTCTTCCTCAGAATGTAGAATGGTCACTGAATGACTCCAGGTGTAACTTCTATGTAATTCTTCCTCAGACTGTAGAATGGTCACTGAATGACTCCAGGTGTAACTTCTATGTAATTCTTCCTCAGACTGTAGAATGGTCACTGAATGACTCCAGGTGTAACTTCAGAGAAGCAATATGATTTAATGATTACTGTGTAATTGTAGGACTGAACAGTAGGGAGATAAAAATGGCACAAGAGAAACCTAATATTTATGGAGTTGATCAAGTAATGCATCAGATTAATCATAAGATCATGACTAAACATACCTGCACCTAACACAACTAATCAATCTTGTAATATCCAGCTTCACACATTGTCACCTTGGAGTAGTGTATACTAAAGGACAAGTGTTATTTAATAGTTAAATTAATTAGAAATGTGCACTAAAAAGTTTGTGTCAAAGTTAAATTGGTATCGATATAAATTTAAGCTTGTAAATTGTATGGTTATTTTTAAAAATTTCAAATTGAACAAACGTGATGGAAAAAAAAAATATTTATCACCAGGAAGAACAAATAAATAAACTTGTTACTGATTATTGAACATCTGTATTTTAAATAGAGTTTTAACTATGGCTCTTAAATGTTTTGTTGATGTAAAGGAATTTGAAAACAGTGAGCATTCATTAAGAAATGTATTGATAGTTCTTGTAGTTGTGTATCTTAAGATGTAACGTTTTTTATTATAGGTTGGAGCTGCTCTTCGCCCAGCATTCTCACCAGAAACACCTTCTCATGTTACTGCTATGGCTTGTCAGGTGAGTAATTAGTTTTACATTGTATACCTGAAGGTGTATATAATGCTGCTTACCTTATTATGTAGGATACATTAACCTGTGGCTACTAATAACAGGTACATATACCCATAGGTGTGTATAATGCTGCTTACCTTGTTGTGTAGGATACATTAACCTGTGGCTACTACTAAAGGTATGTTTACCTGAAGGTGTGTGTGTGTGTGTAATATTGCTTACCTTGTGTAGGATACATTAGCCTGTGGCTACTACTAAGAGGTACGTATATCTTAAGGTCTGTGTGTGTATGATGCTACTTACCTTGTTGTGTTGGATATGTTACTGTTATTTCTCCTAACAGATACATTACATGGAAGAAGTCACGTGTGTTGGTTTGACTTTGATTTTCTTCAATGAAAATATCTTCAGTTCTCTCATTTACTGTTCATGAAAACTGTTGTAAGTGTTGAAATTTTGGTTCAAGTCGTATCTAAATGAAAATATTAAAAGTTGTGAAGTTTTTATGTTTTTATATATTATCTTTTTAGGGTTTTTGTAGAGTTTTCCAGAAAGCTGTTTACAGTGTTAGATGTTTTCAAAACAAGACCTGAAACTCAAGTGCTTCCAAGTAGTTGACTATTCTCATTGCAAATTAAACATAACCCTTTATTCTCTTGAAGAAGAATAGTCAACTATTCAAAAGTGCTCGAGTTTTGGGTCTAATTTTGAAAATATTACAACTTTTGTAGGTTATCCAGTGTGTTAGCTATCTAACTTGAATTTACAGTGTTAAATGGACTGACCTTTTTTAGACTGGAGTCATTTGTACTTGTTTCAGGTGTGTAGTGCCTGGATTGGAAGCGGTGTAGCACGGGATTTGAATGACCTTCGACGAGTTCACCAGTTGTTGGTGTCTTCTCTGAACAAGCTACATAAAGGCACCAGCTCTCACCTGTACAACGAAAGTGCTTCTACTTTAGAAAAACTGGCAATACTGAAAGCATGGTCTGAGGTAAACAGAATGATTTTATTTCAGAAGACAGAAGTACTTCTGTGTGTTACATCTATTATTTTTGTAATGTGACCATGTTTTTCAGCATTGTATTTTATTCTTTTGCCAACTATTAGATGCTGTCTGATAATATACTTTGCAAACACTATACAATTTAGTCTCATACTGTTTTTCCACTTGTTGCATTAAATCTTCAGTTTATTCTTTTCGATTAAATATTATAGGATGGTTTTTACTGGTTGACATTAACAGGCTTAACATAGGAATACAGTAATAAAGATATAATTTTATATACACTGCCACTTTGGGCACAAAATCTTGAAAGTATAGTTTTCTGTCACTGAAGGATATTTTTATCCTTTGGTCTGCAGTAATTCCTACATAACTGTGACATCTTACATAATCCAAAATTATCATTTGAGTTTTGTACAAAGTAGCAACAAATTTAAAATTATTCTCTACTTTGTGTTGACTTTTTCTTGGAGAGCAGAGAACAACATTGGAGCAAAGAGGGTACCAAGTGCATTTCCTTACGAAATTTCCCAGTTTAAGTAAAAAGTAGTGATTCTAAAAACATTTTTATTTTGATCTCTGTGTAGTTCAACAGGTGTGTATTGCCTGTAAATAAACCCCTTAGAAATTTGTCTTAGAATTTTGCTTTCTTGACTAGTTCAAGGTTTTGATTCTCGCTATATTTAATTTACTCGGTGACTATTTTTAAGAAACTGTGTTAAGTGGCTTTTGTGATTCAACAGCAAGTGAGTTAGGCAATAACTAATAAATCTTTAGCCTTCAAACAAGTATCCAAAGTGTCCATTATACACACAAACACAACAAAACAACTTCATCTAAACTTTTTTTTTTTTTTAATGGTTCAGACAAATCTGTTTTTGATACAATGATGCTATGATTGTAAATGTTCATAAATATTGATATTTTACCTTACAACTTTCTCCACTGTGATTAGATAGTTACTCGAGTAGGCGACTACCTGATGTGATCCTCTCACTAAGTAACAATGTTCAACTTGAAACACGAGTCTCCACAACAGCATAATTGAAATAAGATTAGCCAAATTAAAAACAAACAAACACTGGTTTTTCCGACTGGTTTCAGCCACGACCAAATAATGCTACACAGTGTATCGTTATATTGCATTATGTAACACAAATTTTGTCCTGGATAGTATGTGTTATTTTTTAATTGCTTTTATTGTAAAGGTACAGAAAATGGCCATTATTCCCTTCAAACTTTGCTTTTGTGACCTGGATAATGAAATTTAGAAAAATTAACCTGTTTTCTATGTAAACTGGGCAAATTTGTACATTTTCATTCACATAAAGTCTGAATAAAACAACATATGAATCAAGATTTACATGTATTTATACTAAAGTTATACAAAAATGTTAAGAAGTGAGTAGTTTTTTGAGATTTGCAACTGTAATGTAAATCACTTTCACGTATCAGACCCCAAATATACTCTCCAATCATGTTTTCGTTATAAGCTCCCAGGTCACAAAAGCAAAGTTTGAAGAGTAAAATAAGTTTTTTCCATTTACTTTAAGCATAAGCAATTGTGAAATAACACTTTCTGTCCAGGAACATGAAAAGGTAGACATTTTGTTACATAGTGTTATTATGTGAAGGATATAAAGATTTTGAAATTTGAAAATTTTTGGATGCATAAAAGTATTTTTAGTCTTAAAATGAAAATAACTTTGCATGTTAGATAGTAAACATTCAAAACAAAAAAAGGCATTACTTAAGAAATCTTAAAACCAAATTTTAAAAAGGAGTCTGTGTTTTGTGTACGAAAGCCATTAGATGTCTACTAATAATCTGAAATACGTGTAATAATTTAAAAACTATATCATGAAAACTATAACAAGCAAGCACAAAAAGGTTAGGATGTCTATCTCTGGGTCCAATCCTGTAATGAAAGAGTTAATTGAATGAATGTGGTGTGACCCCCACCACTGGCATCTTCAAAGTAGGTTCGGCATGGCCAGGTGGTTAAGGCATTTGTTTCATAATCTGAGGGCCACAAGTTCAAATCCCCATTGCAAGAAATATGCTCGCCAGTTTAGCTGTGGAGGCATTATAATGTGATGGTCAATCCCACTATTCATTGTTAAAAGAGTGGCCCAAGAGCTGGTGGTGGGTGGTGATGACTAACCTCTTGCCTTTCCTCTAGTCTTACACTCCTATATTAGGAATGGCTAGTGCAGATAGCCCTCGAGTAGCTTTGCATGACATTAAAAAAATAATAAATTAAAAGTAATTGGTAAACCTAAAAGTAATATTTATTATGCTATGAATGAATAAGGTGCTTCAAATCCTTCAAACGAAGCCTATTTTAAACAAACAGCAAACACTTTCTGAACCTTTAGTTGCAGTGTAAATAATTGATCTTTATTTGAAGTTTCACACACAACTGTGTAATTTGTTCTTTGATTTTGTTTATTTGATTTTCTCTTCTGTTAAAAATATGTGTATTATGTCATCTTAACTGATAAAAAATTGTATCCCTTGTTTTGTACTCAGTGTTGTACTGATTCTCTAACCAGTTACCTGGTTGGAATCTTTGGTTTTACTCCATTCATCTATATATATTGTAACAGTTATCTTTTTGTTGAAAGCACTTAAGAAGAAAAAAATATTTGGATACCTTGTTGTTGGTTTCATTTTTCATCCTTGGACTGGTTTCTTGAAATGTGTGAAGAAAATGATATAAGCCATCATTTTATTCTTGTTAAATAAGATATATTGTCAGTTTTTCTAAACAGAATGGTATGGTTCTGAATTTTGGAATAAGAGGAAGGATTATAAGTAACTTTTCATGGATAATTTGTTTTAATGGTACACCAGTTTTCTAAAGTTTCAAGCACAATAACATAATGAAATACAAAATGACTTAAAATTATATGAAGTGCAAACAGTTAAACCATCTTCAAAATGTATGTTTTTACAGTCTTTATAATTAACTATAACAGTTCATTGACCAAGTCGCAGGTGAGTTTCACAAATTATAACGTATGTCTGTTCAGGGTTTTTATGTTTTGTTTTTTTGTGTAGGTTTTTGTTGTTGCTATGGAGCAGGAAAAACAAATAAGTAATGTGCCATCATCCCAAGAGGATCGTCATGATGACGAAGATGGCAGTTGTGGACAAGAAAGTCTTTTAAAGCTCGTAACACCTGAACTTGTATCCTTGAGTAAACACTGGCTTGCTGCTCTGAAGGACCATGCATTACTCTCACTTCCAGCAGGTGAGGTTTCCTGTGGAACAGGGTGTGGCTTAGACTATGTATTAGAAGGTTTAAGGTTTCCATGGACCATTCTATAAAAATCTGCTTTCAAGATGTAGGAGTATTGGTGCACTAGAAAAATCAGTCATATCCTACTATTTCATGAGATAAAAATAGGCCATGAATTGGATATTGTAACACTAGTTCAAACTTAAGGATGAGTATGTGTGAGTAGCTTGTATAGCTTTGCATTAAAATTCTAAAAAAAGAAATAACAATAAACAGGATATTTTTTAATATACCCTGTAAGTGTAAGATATGAATGATTTGCTGTATTTTACTGAAGTTTTTCAATGAGACTTATTGATGTTTTTTTTTGTTTGGTTTTGTCCCAAATTTTTATAATTGAAGTTCTTTATAATTTTAATTTTTTATCCTAAATTCAATAACTAAAAATTAAATAATTGAGAATACAATTCAATTAGAGTAGTAGGTTCATCTGCAGATTACAACACTTCGTTTTCTGGTAATGTGGTTTAACGTTAAACAAAGATAGTCTTCAGTAACTTGTAGTTTATCCCCTTGTTGTTGTTTTTTAAACAGAGTTTTCCAGTCAGTTACCCCACGATGGAGGGGCGTTTTACACTCCTGATACAATGGATTCTGCTCGACAGTATTATCGAAAGGCCTGGCCACCCATCCTTCATGCTGCAGCTCTTTGGCTTTGCACAGGAGGCTTTGAAAGCCTTGAACAGGAATTTGAACAAGATGCAAATACTAGTGGAACAATGTCTGGACCTCCAGGAAACCCTTTGAACAAAGTTATTTCAAATCCAAATTCTGAGAGATTTCATCTGCTCTTTGGTTAGTAAACAATGAATGTTAGAAAGCTAGACATAGATACAACATTAATTCTACTAAGTTCTGGACCTGTAAACACAGGTTTGATTAAGTGATTGGAATGGTGATCAGTTCTTAATCTAGACATCAATAAATAGGGTAAGTTTTAAATATTAAAGTAACAAGTTGGTACGAGTTTGTAAGATATAATAGTGAATGAATTAGTACAGACTTTTTTATTTCTTTATTTCTGTGAAGCTTAAATTTCTCACAGTTTTACATGTAGTAAATTTAATATGATCTACTGGGACACGTTTTTCAATACTTCCACCTGAGAGGTCTCTGACAGATGATGTAACAGGTGTAGAGTTGATGTATTTGAACCTAATCTTCAGCTGTATTCTGTACAGAACTAAATTGAATTACATGTTATCTGTTCTTTAAAGCAACTTGTGACAAACATTATCTAAATTCTGGACTTTTATCACCATGACAACTTTGCAGGGTTTTTGAGTATGCCACAGAGGGATTCTGAAACTCTTTACTGTATTTATTTTCTTCTGTTTGTGAGTTTCACAACCATTTCAGTTTTACCTGTTGCTACTTCCTCAGTGACATCAAAGGACACATGATCTACTTTCCACATAAAGCCAAGAAAATAAATTCCACACCTAGATTATGTACCTTTACCAACAGTGGTAAATGTTTTGAAAGATAATGATTTTTAATGAATAATACTTAATATAGAGGTGTTATTTGATATTGGTAAATACATTTTTCTTGATGTTGTAATTATAATTTGTTGTTCAATGTGTAATTTCTCAAAAGTAAGATTTCATTAAATTTAGGTTTTATAAAGATAGGAGTAGTGATTATTAGGTTGACAGTTTTAAGATATTTACTACATGAAATCTAATAAATGCTTTACAATGTGAGAGATTTGAAAGTCTATTGTTTGTTGTAGTTACATTTTGATTGAAAATTTGGTGTATATGTTGTTTGTCTTATAAAATGATATAATTATCAGTAAATATGACATTGAAATTCTGTTAGGCAGAATTATAGTAAATTAACATGAGCTGTTTTCCTTATTTTTATGTGCCAACAATACCAAGTGTGGAGTACACCCATATACAGTGGAGCGCTGTTAAGCCGTGGTATTTGGAGGGTCAACCTGCTTAACCAAGGCTTAAACCTTTGTGACTGAAAAGCCGAAGTTGCCAACAGCTCCACTGAGGAGCCTCATCTGGGCCATTGCATGATCATTATAATATTAATGTATAGACTATTCAGATACAATTGACAAGTGCCGTTTTAACACAAACAACCAATGCATTGCGATGGTTCGCTTTTCCCTGTAAAATTTCGTCTTCCCGTGTTACATGTGGGCCGCCATTTCAATATGATATGCTCATTATTAATTCAGAAACTGAAGTGATTTCTATTGGGTTTGTGGGCAATATTTATACAATTCCATAAAAAATATCGGATTATCGAATTAAAAATAATACTTTAATTATTGATGACTTTTTTCATGGTTTTACCGCAGATTAACTTTAATGTATGAAGAGGTGTGATTCGGTAACAATGGCGGCCTTCATAAAGCTGACATAGAGAGCGGATAAGGTAGATTAACGGTCGATTTCTATTGTAATATATTTTATTTATTTCCCAAATTAAAGCAAATCCTTTTTAAATATCCCCTTGAAGTTATAAAGACAAGGAGAGTGTGAGAAACTTTAAAAAGCCAGGTAGTAGATTTAATACATCAAAAATTTTGGGACAAGACTTGTTTCAGCGGCTTAAGCGATTTCGCGGCTTAATGGCGCTCCGCTGTACCTGTTTAGATTATATTATTCATCAAGATCTCTACTGCCTTACCCTAAAATTGAAATTCTTTTATGCAGGATTAGAATAAATTAACCTTTGACACCTTAGGTGTGTTCTAATACATCAATCAAAAGGGTTGGATTTTCTGAGTCCAAACCTGTAATTATATCTGAAATCAGTCAGTAAGTGACGGAGCTATGAGTTAAAAGTTTGTACTTGAAAAACTCAACCGTTCTATGAACCACATTTTAAAACATTTTGGTATGTGTAAATTTCACATTACTGTGCAGTGTATAGATTCATATAATGAATTATTGGAATTTTGCAGATTATAACAAATGATCTTGAGTTGATTATTTAATATGTGAATATTTTTGTATTCAAGCACAATTTATTATTAACATTATCCTTGCTTAAGATATACAGTATAAAGAAACACTAAATCAATAATTAGAAAGTTGTGATGTCGTTACATGGTGACAACTAAAAGTAGTATTACACAACTGTGTAGGTGTAATACACATTTTAATGTATTAATCAAACTAATTTCTTTGAAAACAGGTTGTAAGTAATTTTAAAATGTGGATTCTATAAAGTTACATCAAAATACTTTTTTGTAACTGTAAAAAAAGTCCAAAATTTGGGAATATATACTGTGGGAACTACTTTTGCTGTTACCAGATATTTTATACAGTTAACAAAAAAAATGAATCAGAATCTGAAATATTTTCAGGTTTTAATTATATGTTGTATATACAGTGTCTTTCTGCTTTTTTTAGGTATCTGTATGGAGGCTTTATGTAGTCCTCGATCATCAGAAAGTCTAGAATGTGTTCTTGTATGTTTACAACCAATGGAGCTGCTTTTGAAACATCCATTACCAAAAAGCCTTCTTGGTCAGGATACTCAGTTGTGCATTGAACTGTGTAATGTTTTACACAGGTCTGTAATTTGTTCATTTGTAAGCTTGCTTTAGTGTATCTTAAAGAAATTTTCAGTTGAACTTGTGACATTCAAACAAAGGATGCTCAAGTAAGAAATGCTCGTACATTAAACATTTTGTGGTTCTCAGAGAGATGAAATTACTTAGGTTGTCATTTTCACTCAAAACTTGAATAGTTTTGTTTTTTTAATCAGTTGCCATTCTTAAATTAAAAATTGATGCATGGTTGTCATAGTATGTGTGTTTTTTCTTTAGAATTTTGCTTACACGAGAAGCTCCTCGATGCCAGCTGATTGTGATGGAAATTGCTCATCTTGTGCTTGAAGCGAGACATGACGACATTCGTTCTCATAAGAAGAGGAAATTAAAAGGTTTATATTAAAATAATATGTTAAAAAAACTTGATTTATTGATGAATAGTTTACAGAGCTCATTTAACTATAATGAAGATATTTCTATCTTAGGAAGTAATGTTACGAAAAACTAAAGTGTATGTGTTAGTTATAATGAGTTTACAAACTGAAAACTGTGATGTTTGTTTTCTACTAAAAATTACAATAGAGCTTGCCCCTGCTAATCAAGAACTGGAGGATGTTGACACGGCATTAGCTGCACTTGGAGAAGGTGGTGAAACTGGTGACATAGTACCAGGACAGTCAGTAGTGTTTGCATTGCTCGAGGTGTGTTTGTGTTTGTTAGTCAGGCAGCTTCCTCATATTAGTCCTGCACTGGCCAATAGCACGGGTACTTTTGGCATTCAAGCAGCTACACGATCCAAAAAGTTGACAGAAGAATCTTCAAAGTTAATTGCTGCTACCCTGAGTGTTATGTCTGAACTTCCAAACCTTTGTTCACCCAAAGGTAGGTGTACGGCACTGTATTGATATTGGAAATATGAAAGTAAGGCATCACCTTGAGATTTTGTACATTAGGTTGTTTAATGTTTAAGTTGTTTGTTTTTTTTCTTTTGAAATTTTTTTTTCAAATCAAATGAAAAATTGATATGACTCTAATATCATGGAAAATTCTTTCAACTTCCAGGCAGCACCACCGTCCTCCCAACCATTCTGTACTTGACAACAGGGGTATTAAAAGAAACAGCTGTCCAGACCACTGAAGACAGAGGGTTAGTGGTGGCTTTGCCTACAGTGAGCACCACGTTGCAAAGTCTAAAATCTCTCTGCACCTCACCTTTCACAAGGAACAAACTGTGTGCTTCGGAGTGGCTCTCTTTGCTCCAAAGTGCTTTAGCTCGGATTTTGGATCTTAGTAAGACAAGTGTGTATGGTGGTCGTTTGACTTTGGTTTTGGTTTTGATTTGTAGCACTTGCAGGCTTTTTATTTTGATTTTCTTTAGTTTAAGGAGTACAAGTATTCTTGTGGTTGCTTACATTGTAACAATGTCAGTTGTTGAAGATGTAGTTGGCTGTGCTTTTTTCATTTCTCTTAAGTTGGATATACATGTACAGTTGTTATCATGTTATGTGTATTAATTAAATATTAAATGATATTGAAATTATGAAATCTATTTCAAGAAAAATTTTATCAGTATTCTGTGGTCAAATAATACTCTTGTACATCTATTCCAAAATAATTTTCTGTTAAATGTGAGTCTTGACCACTTCTATAAGGATAAATATTTTAAAATTTCAGCCTTTACTAGGTTTATTTTTATGTGAATAGAAAGCTCGAATAAGCCACAGTATTAAAAATTTGTAACAGAAAATAATATTACTTTACCTGTTCCAATTTTATCTTAGAAAATCAAACATGTTTGAGTTTTTCTAACCTGATGGTCGGGTTTACAAATGCATCATTTGTATAAAAATTTAAAAATGTTGTAGAATTGATATTTTATCATTTTGTAACAGTCAGTCAGTGTGATTCACAAAGGGAAATGAAACAGTGCTACAACTGTTATTCTGAGTAACTTGAAAGAACCTCATCTACACAGAACAAACTTTTATAGTTTTTTTAGAATTTTCTTCCCCATTTTAAAGTGTAGGCCTAAATTTGTTGTGAACATATTTTGTGATAACTGGTCATGTATTGTTTCCTACTATAACTGATTTTATTACTACAACCATCTCTTGCTTCCTTTTGGTCTGAACAGTTATTGTGTAAATAAAGCTAAACTGTTAAAATAATTAAGTTATACCATTCTTTCCATTTAAGCATATTTAACTCTTTCCTCCTGTCCTATAAAAAAAAAACACTTTATCACACAATTTTATTTTATCTGCACTGGCTCCCAATACTATCAATTCACAATTTGTTCCATCTTTAGAAATTTCTTTGCTTGTCTGTAGTTAAGCACATAGCTGCACTATGGATTATCTGTGCTTTTCCCACTACGAGTATCAAAACCCAGGTTCTATAAGCTCTGGTCTGCAGACTACTAGAAACTGGATTTCAGTAACAAACAACAATGTTCGTTATTAGTTATAATCTCTTTTGTTTTTTAGGTTGTGAAGATAGTAAGCCAGATGAAATTTCCATGTTGTTGGCTGTGGCAGTTTTCATCCTGTCAGCTCCTGGAGAAGTTGTGTCAACACCAAATCTTCAGTTTCCATGTATCAACCTTTTTAAACAAGCACTGCAGCTCGATGGAGACCTGGTACTCTGTTTTAAAGAATGGCTACGTACTGCCAATGAATTAAATAATACATAAACCAAATTGCTAGCATTAACAAAGTCAGCTATTTTCTTTGGTACAGACAGTGCTGTTACCAATGTTTGTCGATTCCTTGTGTGACATTTAACATCTAACCCATTAGTTCACTTTGTTAGCCAATTGACATTCCCCTGTGAGTTGTCACCCAGTGTAATTGCACTGTTTGGACTACTTGTGGTATGGCTCTGGGTACAGATTTTGTAAATCTGAATTAATTTACTATAAAGTTAAATTACTCTGAAATATGACTTGTGATACTACCATAAAAACTTTGTGTTCTAGCTAGAGTTACATATCACTGTGCATTGTCAAAGTATTTCATATATATATGTAGGTATGTATGTTTGTTTTTTTAAAATGCTGATCTTTAAACTTATGGTAATATGTTTTATGCAGTACCTTTTTCAGAGGGTATGATATAAACCTTACTGGTATATGTGTATATTACTGGTATGTGTAACTATTACCGATATATGTATTTATTGCTGGTATACATAACTTTTACTGGTACATCTAACTAATACTGGTATGTGTAGCTTTTACTCGATTCAGTAATTGTCCCTACTTTTTTCATTATTATTTTTCAGTTGTTTAGGATATTTAGAAAAATGTTTTATACAATGTTGTTTGATTGCTCGTAGGTACAACTTAAATGTGTTCAGACTCTCCGTTCCATGTTTCAACACCCTGATCGAAGTATAGCTACTCCATACATCCATGCTCTTGCACCACGAGTTGTGGAAATACTTGTGCAGCTGACCGCTGACTTGACAACACAGTCTACTGTTACTGACCGCCAGTTTAGTCTAGCCACAGAATGTCTGAACTGCCTGGACACATTGGTTACTCTTGCTTCTTCTGATAAAAGTAAGTGCTTCGTAAATTGATAAAGTGTTCATAAGTAAGTAAACACAGGTAAGTGTGTGTTCTCACTTCTGGATTCTGATGAGTTTTTCCAAATAGTAATGATGTGCTTCTCCATTGTTTTGTGAGATGTTGTTAAAGTAACCAAGAAGAAGGAATGATCTCACTTCCAGCTTTTTTATTGGATATTAAAATTTATTGTGGGTTTAACTTCTGTCTGTTAATAGAACGCTTGGTTTGTATATTCCACCCTCTAGATCAGTTAGTTCGTGGAGTTCTTGTGTTTATTCTGCCATGTCCAATAATTTTATGGATTCTAGCCTTCAAGTAATTTAACAAAACATCAGTTTATAAGTACAAATCATCTGGTTTTCGAAAGTTTTTAAATGGTTACATAACGTATCACAGGAGTTTTTCTTGTTGCAGTATCCAATGTTTTTACCTTCATTATATTCTTAAAATGCTACACTCTGGTTTACCTCTTAGATTCTATAGTGAATGAATATTATCTGATTTGAACTACCTTACTGATTTAAATTGTAATTAACTTCCGTGAAAGTTAATGTTTATGGAATGTAATGATATACATAAACAGTACTCAGACCACTTCTTTGTTTACTGTATTCTGGTCAGGCTGATGAGTCCTAGTAATAGGCAAAAGGCCTGTATTGGCATTAGATTTGGCAGATGTAATTTAGTTCATATAACATATTTTCTTTTGCTTTCTCTTAGTGTAAACGTGGATGTTAATTTATTAAAATCCTAAATAGTTCTGAAAAAAAGTAACACAAGAAAATTCTTTATAAATGAAACATTAAATGTTTGGTATTCAGTGTTACCATAATTTATAATAACCACTGCAGCACAAGTACAGCCAAAAACAACTTACAATAATAAACATTGCAAAAAAAAGACTGACTTTCTGATAAATATTCTGAGCCAAAGCATAAATAATTTGCTTCATATTCTGGTCAACTAAGCACTAAGTTACATAAAAATGTGTCATAATAGGCTCATGTGGATCACTAGGCTTTAATTTGTATGTAGCACTAGTTTTACTGTTATATTTTAATATGATAATGTAACTTATTTGGAAAGTTTTTCTTATGGCTCATGTGTGAGTTTGTCAGTAGAAATAGCTGTTAGTGCTGCTTGTAAGTGACGTTGTAATAAACAGAGATCCATTTCATTTATTTTCAAGTCTTTCTGATAAGCCCTGATAATATATAAAAAATCTGAGTAGTGAAAGAAATCAGAAAATGTTTGAAACAGCACTTGTGCATAACATGACCTGCAGTACATGTGAAAACCCTTGCTGTCTGCTGTGTTGCCAAACTTTCTTGGAGATTATTATATGTGTGTTGAGATTTGCCGGAGAAAAGGTATTTAAAAAAAAACAACTGGTTTTAGTTCAATTTTTGTTCATTATTTTTTTGTTTATGATTTTTCTAATAAAGCTATTTCAAAGTAATATTTCAGTTTTTTTATACACTTTGCTGTTGGGCATTTAAATTTAGAGTCACTGTTGTTTACTGGCAGAAATCCACGTGTTGAGTCTGTATATCCCCCTGGTAGTCAACCTTTTGATAGAGCCAACACTACAACAGGGGGCATCGCACAACAGGAAGAAGTTACATGACCATGCTTTACAACAGCTAATCAAAGTGGGCCCTCAGTACCCCCAGGACTTCCGCTCCATCATGACTCAAGCTCCACAGCTGAGAGGGAGGCTTGAAAACGCCATACGAAAGGGTTCTCTGATTCACGTTGGAAGCCGAGAACCTTCCACCATCCCTTCAAGTCAAAAAGTAAATTCCTCCCAGGCTCCAGCGATCAAGTTAAAGATGGATTTTAGCAATTTTACTGGGTGAAAATAAATGGAGTTTGTTTTAAATTAGTGTAAATATAAGATAGCTGTCATTTTAATTTTATATATGATGGTCTCTGATCAACTGTGTAGATAATGGTTGTAATTCTATATGACTGTTAAACAGAAAGTTGAACTAGCTTCCTTTGTAAAAGAAATTTGTAAGTTGTAACAAAGAACAATATTTGTGCACAGTTATCAGTTTCTGCTAAAAAATGTTCCTTTGAAAATTGTGACAGATTTTTTTTCATTAACTTATAGAGATTTTAAGAATTTCACTGGTGTTTTTGAGTCTAAATTTAACACTAGGAAATTTTGTAGAGAACAGAAGAAAAATTGTCCTTATCCTAGACAAAAGTTATAGAAGATTCAGTAAAAGAAACCATTAGAATAAAGAGCCTTAAGGAATCGAGACTAAATAAGTCGGGTATCGGGTGTTACTTGTTTCAGAATGACCAATGTATCTACTGTGTGTGTGTCTTACACACATTTTGTTTTGAAAAAAAAACTTAGAAAAAAAACAACTATAATGAAGTTTATTTATTCATTAGCCAAGGAACAACATAAACACAAACTAAGAGGTGTGCTAGGAAAACCAGCACCTGTGTTGGCACCCTTTTCACAGTAATGTAAAAAATATAGAATAAAGCTGACACGTACACTTACACAACCTTTAATGTAAAGCCTGTCTTGTTCAAGTTTTTAACAGGTTTGTTTTTATAATCAGTGTCTAAAAACAATTATCTCAGACAATGTATTTTGCAGATAGGACTTTTTTCAGTGTGTGTCTTAAATGTTTAATTAATGTTACATTCAGGGTTTTATGGAAATGAGTGAAATGATAAATTGTCGAGGGATTTGAAATTTGTGTCGTCGTTTCTTAGTTCCAAGGATGAGATTTCATTTACTGTCTTGTTTAGGATTCAGTTTGAAAAGGCATATTGGCACTTTCTGCAAATAAATAGGCATTTGGATACACATAATGCATAGACGGTAATACTTGTTACACCTATTACACTAGTTGAGGTTATCTGTGCTTAGTCTGGAGTTTGACAGTACTTCTGTTTCAGGTTTTAGTGTTTCTGAAATTTATTGTGATAGTTCTAGAATAGTGTGATTTTGACACATCACATTTGTGTGGTTCAAATATTAGAACTTAAAAAAAAATGTTAACTGCTTCCGTTTCTATGCTAAATTAATTATTTATTGTTTCATTTATTAAATGTGTAGAATAAAATAAAGCTGAAATTAAATTGGTTTATCCGTAAAGAGCAGGAAGACTTAAAACACAGTTTCGTTGTTGTTCCTCCGGTGATTAAATGGCACAACCAGATTTGTACATGTATTTTTTAGACTCTAGTAACTCTGATATTCTTCCATTATATTAATAAAAATAAATGTATTGTATGAAAATGTTTTTGCGATATCAATCATTTTCGTGATTTATAGCCTATATGATCAACTAAGCCTAAATATTAATTAGTAACTTTTGTTTTGAAAGATATTTTAACAAAATCTATGATTTTTCACCTGTATGATCACCTAAGCCTAAGTATTAATTATTAACCTTTATTTTGAAGGATATTTTAACAAAATCTTTCCCTTGAAATCAAAGTTTTTTGGGTGTTTCACTTGTTATACTTAAGTGGATGTCTTCCCAACTGTCATAGTAGAGAATTTCACAGGATTGGTCTTTGTGGGTGTTTTAAAATACCTAGTACTGTGTTGAGTTGATTTGTATAGAATTTTTTCATCTTTTAAGGTTTCAGTTCTCTTCTTATAATATTGCCTAAAGCAATAGATCATAAATTAATGGAGGTCTGTAATCGTGTTCTGGTAGAGAAAGATATTTGTGTAACATTTGACTCAATTTTGTATGTGAATTAATATCCAAACATGCTAGATTATTATGTTTCACAAGAGGCTGTTCTACAGTTTGATCACAAACCTTCCAACTAAACTTTTTAACAAGTGTTGCAGTGTTTTGTAAAAAAACAATGTATTTAGAACATGTAGTTTAAAAGTACACGGAATATTCTAATCATTAAGTTTAGGTACAGTAATGTAGATACAACTTTATGTTGCCATTGGTGAGTTTTTGTTATAGATTACTTCGTGGTGTGTGCCATTATTTGCAAGCAAGAGGCTACCATACGTCAGAGCTACTTTTTATTTGCTCACGGTATCACTGTCAGTCTCTTCTACCATAGGTGTTTAAGTACAAGACAAAATGGACATAAAAATTGCCATCTTTGTCGTAACATTATCTTTTAACTTTATGTAGTTGTAATAATTATAACAAGTTTTTTTATGTGAATTTCAGTTAAAAATCTTCCATTTCTTTTGGTATCTGTAGTGTTTTCTGCTTAATGCAGTGGAAAACAATTTCTCAGTCTGTCTTAGTATGTGGGTTGTATCTTGTAATGTGTTGTGGAAACTGTACAGAACGGGGGAACAGTTTAATCTGTAACTATGAGTTAACTTTGGAACTTGTACAGCATTTTGACCATCGTTACAAGTTCTGTTGTACTTTGTGTGCCGTAATGAACCTCATACCACTTATGTATATTTCACAGTATGTTCTGTAAGTGTAAACAGATGTTGTCTGATTCTCTTGCGTGTATATGTTAGATTGCTATTATTGCAATATTAAGTTTAGTTTTATAAATTATATGTCTGTTATTTAAGCTATGATAGAAAAAGCGTTTGGTTTTTATTAGATTGTTTCTGTGAGGACCTTACTATACATGCATTTCGTTAGTGATTTTAAAGAACTCGAATCTTGGTGCAGTTGTTAGTTAACATCAGATGTGCAACAGTTGCCTGTGCTAAGTTTTAACTGTCGTTTGATACAACAATCAATTAATTTTCTCTTCTAATAAGAAAGATGAACCACTTACACAATCACTTGTTAAGGTATTGGAATCTATTTGGTGGCTAGTAACTGATGTACTTACTATAAATGTTTCAAAACAGATCATTATATGAATCATTAAAACAAAAAAGATTTTAGTTTCTTCAAAGTGTAAAGCAGAGTTTAGATAATATCTTAGAACGTGGACCAAAAATCTATAGCTTATCCCAGAAAAATATTTGATGGATCTTGTACTGAGGTGTATGTTATAATTAAAAAGCTACTACGAGCCTGGATTGATTTGGTTGTGATTCATGTTTGGTTACGATGCTTGTTAGCTTTACTTGTACGAAATTAAAGAATAAGTTGAACAGTTGCCAAGTTTTTTATGTATTTTTATGTAAAAAAAAGATGACAGTTGGAGGTCGCAGTATTCATTAGATTCTACAGTGTCCTCCTTTGAAGAGAAATATATAAAAAACATGGTCTATTTCAACCTGTTCATTACCTTCGATATATTGGTCAGCTTTATTAGTACACTTTGATGTCAAAGCCATGTTGCCAAATGTGTAGGAGTTAGTTCCTGTGACTTATTGAAAACGTTAACTGAGTAATTATTTATAATATTTTAATTTTGTCATTTCTCTAACTAGATTGTAACAGTGAAGGTGTGTATGTAAAGATTAATAATAAATGTTATCCTAGCGATAAACGTGGAGTTTGTTCCGTTATTTATTGAGTTTTCGCAACCATTTTAAATTTATCTAGTGTTACACTATATGTCGCGAGGTCTATGTGTGGCTTTGAGAGTCCATTGTTTGCATCACGTTCTGCGCTTTGGGGTCGTGGTTGTGTCGTAAGAATAATGGTCAAGTACCTCTTTTGAGTCAGAGGGGAGTTGGCAGTGGGTTTTGTTTAACTACGTGCCTTCTGTATAGTCCAGTAATTTATAATTAGGAACAGATGACATAAATATCCTTCGTATATCTCTGCTCTGAACAAATATTTTCTCAAGTATTAATAGTGAATGTATTATGAAAGTCCCTGCGATTCCACTTTTAACAGTTACGTTTTCAAAGTGATGTTAGCAAGCCGTATCAACTTACCTGTATCATGAGGGTTACTTTAAAAGACTCTATGAAAATAAAACTTGGTTCAGAAAGATGTAACAATCTTAATATAACAGAAATATTTTGATCCTGGCAACTTGTGTTTTACGTGAATATTTATTTTTGTACAGTGGGTGGTGGGTTATTCCCTGCATTGTAAGTGTAGCAGTCAATTCATTAGCGCTGATTGGAGGGTTTGTTAGCTACATGATTTCTGCTCAATTGTTCACAATTAAGGTTTGTGGTGGTAGATTGGCTTAGTAGCTTTGACATTGATACAAATGCAGGGATGTGCTCATATTTCTCAGAGGACATTTTTAAAATATACAAAATTCTGAAAGCAACAAGTAATAATAAAAGGTGAAGTTATCCCTTACACTGTCGATTATTTTTGCTGTATAAATATTTGTTTTCCCCTCAATCTTGTTGTACTCTCTTACGTGTTGAAGTTTCTGTTTTCTTAGTAATACAATATTGGAACATTCGACTCTGTTTAATATCTTCAGGTTGAAGCCACAGGCAAAGTTTTTAGTATACTTACTTAGATTTTGCTGGGGATTTCACAGACCAGGTATCA
Organism: Tachypleus tridentatus; assembly: GCF_004210375.1. NCBI lineage: Eukaryota > Metazoa > Arthropoda > Merostomata > Xiphosura > Limulidae > Tachypleus > Tachypleus tridentatus. Next base: position 187,139,051 of record NC_134834.1, on the reverse strand, counting down.
TGTAGGTAAAGAGACGCCACAATGGTACGATAAGTAATAATCCCAGCGTTTCAAAAGTCGTTTGGTCTATTTGGACGACTTTCTTCAGGAAATAGATGGACATGATGCGACGATTAGTGTGCTGTCTAATTTCTTCACACGGAAGACAGAAGTACACGTTTCAAACAGCGATTTGTTAAAAAATTGACACCTCGGTGTGGATAGCTCATAGACGCAATGTTGGGACGACCGATTCCATTTCTCGGAATTATTTTGAAAAAAGGGTTTTACGCTCTTCATTGCACGTGACATGACTACGCAAGTTGCATTCCGCATAGTGAAGTCTGACTAAACCAAATTTCCCAATACGTGTTCCTAAACGTGGGCCATTGGTTAATGGTTCGATCGTTCGCGTCCAATTATCGCAAAAGTAATAAAACCGATCTCCAGAGTTCAGGACTGTGGAGTAATAGTGACAGATCTTACCGTTAGGGTTACACATTATCACTTCAAAATTAGGGACTTCTAGCGCAAAGAGCCTTCTAGTCGCTACGCTCACAGATTCGAAAACAAACTTTGTTTTGTATGTAGTCGTCCAAACCGTAGAAACGACTTTTTAAACAACCAGTTTATCGATTTTTCATGTTATCATTCCCAATAAGCATGTGGTGTTGTACGACGCTCTCCAACCTCCTCTATATCAGTTATTATATTTCGTCTTAAGGTTTCCAAAGATAAAGTTTAAAAACAAACATACGACTTGGTTTCGGATATTCGAGTAAAACTTGAGCCACCTGCCGTCTCTTAAGTTTGAACCGACAGGTTAAGCAGAAGGCAACTAACTGGTCAACATCTATTGTTACGTAATAGTGAGATGTGAACGTTACTTTTTATAACGCACCTCCCTTCAGTGACACAGCGGCATGTTTGCTGACTAACCGGGTTTCGATACCCGCGGTGGGCAGAGCACAGATAGCACTTTGTGGTTAAATTATAAACAAACAGTACCATTATAACGCACTTAAGGGCCCCAAATGTGGAAAGCAATTCTTGACAACGTGAAAGCTGGACCTGCGGCACCTTAAGCTAAACCCTGGATCAGTGATGTCGAGAAACCCACTTGTTGAGAAATTTATATGCAAAAACGGCTCGTTTGGGTTGAGACGATGACCGAATAAGGTCGAAACGTTGTTCGCTCTTCTATGTAAAATATTTTCTCAACCCAAACGAGCCGTTTTTGCATATAAACCCTGGATCGTAATCGCTACGGGAAGACTCGAAAGATCAGTCGTGAAGAATAAAAATGCATGATTTGAATATTTATTTTTTCAACATCTTACTTATGTACAGATCTTTCTTAAAGTACACGTATATCCTTTAAAACACGAAGAAACCCTTTTTTTGAAAAAAAAATCTCGCGTAATTCATGTTGAAAAACTACAAAGGTTTGATACAGAGCGACTCGCCTCACTTTAAATATATGTGACAAACAAATGTTATGATATTGTGAAAACTATATAATCTAAAGCTACCTCAAAATCAAATACAAAATATCTAACCTTTCAATATTAAGTCATTTTGTGTGACTCACTCCCTTAATTATAGAGCAGTTAGTACAAACCATAATTAATAGAACAAACTGACTGTTTTAATACTAGGCCACGGTTATATGCTGCGTCCACCGTAAGGAATTGAACCCCAAATTTTAGCGCTGTTAGCCCGTAATTTTACCTTTTTTTCCAACGAGTAGCAGAACGAAGTGTTGGAAGTCTCGACATTGGAAAAAACTTTCTCGACGTTGGTGTACCTTAAGCAAATGTCGCTTATCAGTTGTTCTGACAGAGGCAAACACGGATCTTAATATGTCCAACTCTTCACTATTTCCTATTAAATTTAAATTATATAATACATATAGTACTTTGATTTTTTTTATCCACAGTAATCCGATATTTATATCAGAAGTTCAAGAATGAACAGCGTTTATGTTACTGAACCATTTTTGTGAATTACTCATTGTTTTTGTAAGCTTAATAATAAATATAATTACTTTTTTCAAGGTTAAAAAGTTTTAACAGAGTTTTTTTTTGGTTTTTTACGTTTTCCTTATTATCAAACATTTAATAGTTCAATACGTCAATCGAATTGTTTTTTCAACTGCTGGAACCCTTGTCTAAACACCAGAGTAGCATATAACCCACACCGCCACTTGTTATAACCAAACGTGACCCATGGATCGTCGGTGTCTCAATGAGTACACTAACCTACAGGCCCCGCCCAATAATTACTGTAATAAATCAAGTCAGTGTTAACTGAAACCGTGCAAAAATCACACGGGACTTGAAACAGTATCAACAAAGAATTCACTTTCAAACCTTTGCTTAAAGAATGTGTAAAGTATAAGATTGAAAACATTAAAATACAACTGGGAAAAGGTTTTGGTTTCTTTTTTTCTCAAATACACCTTGTACGACTAATAACCGCGCATTTGTTCGTGTTACGTAGAGCTGTGATACACAATATATCCGTATTGCTTCTTTAATCACAACCGTTAAAACTAGGAAGGTAATTTGTCACGAATTAGCAACCGAATCCCAAGTCTCAAATTCACCGATTTCCCGGTGAGTAGGGCTAAGTTTACGGTCCTAAAATCCAGGGTTCGGATCGCTGCAGTGGACACAGCAAAAAGCTGAGTGTAGCGTTACGCTAACATAAACATTAAACGCATTGACTCTTAAAATCTAAACACGCACAAATTCAGGAATAGCATTTATAATGCATTTTGAAAAATACACACAAATATTTTATTTGTAGCTTCTTTAACGGAAGTTATCAAACATTAAAATCGACACTTGGCAAAACAGTTTTTTGTTTTTTTTTCAATAAAGTCTTGCTTGTTTGAAGATTTTCGTCGTAGATTGGATCATATATCACTATATACAGTTCAGTCGTTCATGTTGACGCTATGGGACGAGCGTCATTTTAACGAATCATTTTACGAAAGCATTCACGACTGTTTGAACGAGATCCAGAAAACTTACCATACATCCGTCATACTGCTTTGCACAGTTTGCTTCATCTTGTCGTCCGTATCTTGCAGCGAGTTGATACTTAGAGACGACATTTAGGGGTTCTTCGATCTCTAGGTAAGGCCTAGAATGATTGAAGCGAGACAATATGTTTGTGTTAAAACTTTGAAGGACACACGTATGTAATGAATATAAAACAAGGGAAAAATAGTAAGCAAAACAGACAGTGCTAAAATTTTATTAATGTATACATCTACGAGTATGTACGTATGTATGAAAGTCAAATACTTAAGTATGTATACTAATATATCTTCTAGATCATATCAAATTATCGTGGTGTTTTCAACTCCGCAGCATAAGTTCTCATGCCAGATAATAAAAACAATGAAGTTTATCTAACAACAGCTGCAATTATTTCTCACAATTATACTAGAGGCGTGTGCTGCAAAAAACTTGTTCGTGAAGAAATAGCGGATCTGTTGAGTGTTTAGTGTGAAAACATCCATTTTTGATGGCTTACAGGGAGTTTAGTTGTTGTTAAACACAGAGCTAAGAAAATAAATAGGCTACTGCGCTCTACCAAATGGGGATATCGAAGTACGATCTTTAATACTAGAGAAAGTAAAATTCCCGGAATGAAGACTGACAGTAACTTCTTGGCGTTACATTAAATTCTAGTGAATGGTATTTTACTCTTTTGGAAAATTCGTTCTTTGTCGCTGTTTGTTTTCCTCTTAATATGACAAGGCCATAAATAAAATTTAGATGTAAAATGGAATCCGGATGCCGCTCCAGAAGAACGAGAGCCGGGGTGGTTTGTGTTACATTTCACGCAGAGAGCTAACTGTTCCTAATTTAGCAGTGTAAGACATTATAACGGCCCCACAGCTGAATGGGCGAGCATGTTTGGTGAAACAGGGATTCGAACCCAGGTTGTGAGGTCTATGGTACGAATTTCCTTGAATATGATGATTTTAAGGTGTTTCAATCTACACTTTATTTCGTTTTTTAGCTACGAGGGTAGGGCAGTTTTGTAAAATACACTTCCATGTCAGATTATGGCGTTTGTAACTGTGAACTGATTTTTTTTGGTTGTGCTTAAGCGGAAAGTTATACAATGGACTAGTTGTACCGAGTCCATCTCGGGTACTCAAACCTTTTTTTTTATTTTTTTAGCGTTATATGCCTTACCAGATTTAGCTCTCCTAGCCACCTAGGAGTACAAGATTCGTCAATAATTTTTTGCTAATCTTTAATCTGTTATCAAATAATAAATATAGAACATAATAAAAAATACAGTTTACGAGCCATAACAGGAAATTATATTGTTTTGCTAAAGTCACTTTTGTTTTTTTTAATAATCAGCAACCTAACCCTTCGTTTACTTTAATATGCTAACGATATGTAGTGAATGTAATATTCAAAGTCCCGACGCGGCAAATGCAAATTACAAATATAGTAAATTTATTTTAACATAAAACAACAACAAATCGTTAAAAATAATCGAACAAAGGCGGGGTACTCTTCTTGGAAATTGAGTGAAAACAAGAGAAAGAATGTTAATAAGAAAGAGAACAAGTGTCTAAAACTTAACGAGGATATTTTGTCTTAACGGTAATTAAGATCCTGAACAATATCTCGTAAAGAAACCTCCCCAGCGGCACAGTGCTTATGTTTACGGAAACCGGTGCTTAACTTCAAAACAAACAGAGTCGTATATGTCTATTTTAATAAATATTTTATGCATGCACGTTGGCTAACTTGGAGTTTATTACCACAGAATTCCGTGTTCGAATATCCTTTCCCATAAATCACAACATCCATGTGACTTTACTTTCTGCAGTAACGATACTTCCTGGTTAGTGATCCGACCTTACGTTTCCTGGTTGAAACAACGTTAGGACGTTTGTACCTTGTTATTGTTGTTTGTTCCTATTTAGGACAAAACTACACAATGGGCTGATATCTGCACTCTATTCTCGCGGATTTTAGTATTGTAAGTCCATAAACTTATTACTGATAATGACAATATATTTGTATTCTAATAGCAGAGATCTCAGAAAGGCACAAGTCCAAGACAAATGAGCCATTCACGTCTCACGGACCCCACACCACGTGAAGGGAAAGGTCGATAACTTACGAAACACGTGGGATGACATCATTCTTGGGATGAATTCTAGAATGTCTAAGAAGAACTTTAAGGAAGGTTACACGATCGGTTAAAACAGCCTTTTTTTCTCTTTTTTTTTTTAATACAGACACATGGGACTAACACCTGTATTTTTAGAAGTCTGTTATTGGTTTAGGAATCACCCTTTAAAGGATAAAATGTCAGCCTGAAGACTTATAATGCTAAACCTATGTTTCCCTATCCCTATGTAGTTTTGGGTTTAACAGCGAATAAATCAGAATACAAAACATTTATCAAACACAAACAGAAATACTTACGGGAAGAAAAGCTGTACTAAGAGACCAAGTACGCCGTATTTCATAGGCTTATTGTGTGCTTCACAAACTGTACGTTTCATACATTCTTGTGCATCGAGTTGAGGAAAACTGGGGAGTCCGTCCAAAGTGTCTTCCACGTACGCCATCACATTTCTCGACATTCCCGTCAGGCTCTTGCTAACGAACCCGCCAGCATCGTTGAGATCTATCTCGTTCAACTTCTCCAAATCTTTAGTTTCCAACGATGTCAGGACAGGGTAGAGCAGGGCCATCGTCCCAAGTCCCACGAGTCCCATAAGAGCTACACCTCCAACACCAGAAACCGAGGGAGGAACTTGACGCCCGTACGAGTCAAGGAAGATAGGGAGGAATCGACCTTCGCGGAAAGACTTGGGACTGAGGTCTTCCGTCCTGTTCAAGTACTGGTTTTCACCAACGTCATATTTATCTTCATCAACGATTTCAATAATCTGGACACCATCATCGTCAGAAAGAGTTTTCTGTTCTGGAAGTTCAGCGAGCGTAAGTGAAACAAGGAATGTCGCCAAAATAATGGAAGTCTTCATACTGAATGAAAACACGAAGAAAAGTATTATAAACAGAATCCAAGTAGCCTCTCGTACAAATAAAACGAAGCGATCACGTTTAAAATGTGAAAAAAAATCATGTTCACAATTAGTTCAAACTACATACAATCTCACTAAGGCTCGCAATTAACATGAAGTCGATTCAAATTACATAAACTCCAAAGAACAAACGTTCCGTGTCTGTTCTTCCAAACGTCCACACCCACCGTGTGTACGCTCTCACGTATGCCCAGAGAGAACATCCACACCATTTCGTATCAATTGACCTTACGATATATTGTAGTATGTGAGAAACTAAATGATGACACAAGGTATCTGACACGACTCGTAACTTTGAGGAACAGAGAAACGGGCCCGCTCCAGCATGGCCAGGTGGTTAAGGCGTGCGACTCGTAATCTGAGGATCGCGGGTTCGAATCCCCGTCGCATAAAACATGGTCGCCCTTTCAGCCGTGGGGACGTTATAATGTGACGGTCAATCCCACTGTATCGCTGGTAAAAGAGTAGCCCAAGAGTTGGCGGTGGGTGGTAATGACTAGCTGCCTACCTTCTAGCCTTAGCCTGATAAATTAGGGATGGCTAACACAGATAGACCTCGAGTAGCTTTGCGCAAAATTCGAAACAAACAAAGAAACAGTGGCTGGTAACGGTAAGCACTCACAGCATGAACACAAATTGTTTATTCGAAGTTTGCGTTCCCTTTAAATTTAATTCATGAAGTCTATCGTAGCCACATTTTTAAAAGGACATTGCGAGTCCACACTTATTTACTTAACATTTCGACCCCCTGGCTGAAATCCTGTACGTGGATTGCATGATTAGCTAAGTACTACCCAGTGTATGTTCCATTTCAACGTGTATTAAAGATGACCAACACGTACATTTTACACATTTGAAAAACATGAAGCCTCGCCAGGGAAGATGAAATTACCAACCTTAGCACGTGGTGGTAGTTTATGGGACGATACTGTAAAGTTATTATGGTAAATGGGTGACATCCCCCAGCATGTCAGTGGTCAGTGACAATGATAAATTCCGGTGTTCGATTCCCTACAGAAGACGGAGTTATTTTATGATAAAGCTTTATGTTAAAACAATAATATAAAAACAATAATTGAGTAGGTGACACATTATAACCATGTGGAAGGTACGAGATTTGTTTTTCCTCATAAAGGACTACTGAACCCCTATTGCCACGAGAGTGTGCCACAGCAAATAACCAACTGTTTCCTTTGGTAGTGATCGAGGCAGCTGTCGAAGGTAAGAAGTCTTTGTTGTCATGATCTTACACGCTTTTGGGCAAGTTAATGAGTTGTTTGTTGTCATAATGCTCGTGTGCTCAGTGCCAAGCTGTATAGCTCTGTCTTCCGACAGCGTTTGCTGTGATAAGCCTTCCTCGCGATCGCGCGCATAGGGTTGAGTGCCACTGCGATGAACTGTTTCTTTTCACAGTGTGGAAGGTGGCAAGTCTTCGCTGTGATGATCTATATTGGTTAGCGCGCTAAGGTGCTGATCGAACAGCCCCAGGTCCGAGACGTGATACCGCTGGACAAACTCTACGCTTTCAGCTGTAGGTGGATTACAAAAGTCCTAGAAAATACCTTATCCGGGTTAAAGAGCTAGACAAATATGGTGTGGAAGCACGTGATATTGCCTGGCCATTCTCTGTTTAGTTAGTAGTTAAAAACTAGGACAAGCTATACACGAACTTTATGGGTCTATGTGAATGAAATGCTATTCAGGTTAAAATTCTAATCGGGATTGTGTGTGTTAAAGTCCAAAATTAGTGATTAATTCATTTTAAATATTTTTTTTTAATTTTAGCAAATATTAAGTTTTATTAGGTTGAACACAAAAGAAGTCATGATGGCGTTAAAAGTAAAAAAAGTTACGTAATGCTTGCGTCACAGAAAACGCGTTTTTTTTGTTGTTTTTTTAAATACTACTTGGTCAATGGTTTAGAACACGCCGTGGCATTGTCACACAATACCATAACAATGACACCCTCTAAACTTTGTAATGAAAAACTGTCTTTAAATGGTAAGCTATGAACCTCGTTGCACTTGAAGGAATTAGTTATTGGTCGGTTGTTGCCTAAAGAAGATTCTAGAAAACGTTTCGACCTTCAAGCTGACATTTTTAGTTTTGTGCACCAGGCAACTGTCCAGCAGTAACGTTTTTAAAATTTTTACTTGGGGGGGGGGTGCAAGTGTTATTAAATATATACCTTCAAGAAGTGTCAAGTTGTTTTTAATAATTATCGACAACCAGAAGCTAAACTTACTTTACCCACTTTTTGCACAGGCTCTCCGTGAACTGGTCCTGTTTTCAAACCAACGTTAAACCATCCTCTACGTCTCATATGATTGAAGCTACTTATTTCAGTTCACGTTACAAAACGTGACTAACTCGCTTCATCAAAACAAACAAGATATTTAATGGTTTGTTTTGAATTTGCACGCAAAGCTACACGATGGCTATCTGCGTTAGTCGTCCGTAATTTAGTCGAATAGAAAGAGGGCAGCTAGTTATCACCACCCACTACCACCTCTTGGGCTACACTTTTACTAACGAATAGTGGGATTGACTGGAATATTAGAACACCCCACGGTTAAAAGGGTGAGCGTGTTGGGTGCGAAGGGGATTCGAACCCGAGCCCTCAGATTACGAGTCAAATGCCTTAACCATCTGGCAGTACCAGATCATGTAAAAACCACGGTTGTGATGAGTCGCATAATCTCCGAGATCAATTATAAAGGTTTTGTAATAATATTTGAATAAATAAAAACATCATATACGACGGTAATAATATCACGGAAGAATACAAGTTCCACGCAACGTTTCGGGCTCTTCTTTAGGCGATGTTAGCTAAAGCTGTATACATGAACCACATTCGAATATTACCTGGAAAGGCAACGGTGGGAGAACATTACATAGAGAAGAACGTGTGGCACGTTATCCTACAGTTGTAGTTTTATAATATGTCTGTGACCGCCCGCGGGACAACCAGCCTTGAACACCTGTCGTCGACAAACAAACAGCTTTTTGGAATAAAATGCTCCATACAGAACTTTTTTTTTTAAAGGCCCGGCATGGCCAAGGGTGTTAAGGCGTGCGACTCGTAATCTGAGGGTCGCGGGTTCGCATCCCCCTCACGTCAAAGATGCTCGCCCTTTCAGCCATGGGGGAGTTATAAAGTGACGGTCAATTCCACTATTCGTTGGAAAAAAAAATTGCCCAAGAGTTGGCAGTGAGTGGTGATGACTAGCTGCCTTCCCTCTAGTCTTACATTACTAAATTACGGACGGCTAGCACAGATAGCCCTCAAGTAGCTTCGTGCGAAATTCAAAAAACAAACAAACAAACAGAATTTTTTTCGCCTACCCAAACAAGAGACACAAGCGACACCTATGGTAGTAGCACTAGAAAAGTTTGTGTAATTACTTTCACGGGTCATGGTGTGTTCACTGGAGAGACGTATCACTCTCACATATGATTTCCCCTTGATTTGTCCCTCTGGTAACAGATAGGCTAGGGGATCAGGCATTTTAGAAAACAAGTGCGTATAGGAAAGACCACGTTGGCAGATCGTGTTTATTATGTTAAGATGTTTTCGAAGACAAAGAGGGAGATAAAACACACCGAGAAATATCATAATACACAGATAAATAAAAAAAAAAACTTACGACAAATAGATGGAAGATAATCACGATGGATAAATGAATTATATTTTTGTGCGAGTTAAAGCGCAAAGCTAGTTAGTGGTTTATCTGTGATTTGCCTAGCACGCGTATCGAAACCCGGGTTTTAGCGCTGTAAACCTAAAGATTTACCGCTGTGTTAATGAGGCGCATATTTTCTTCTATTGTTTTGACGCTCTAAAAACAAAGTGAAGCGTAATACAAAAACATTGAAGCACATTTTGATTAATTCTAACTTACGTTTAAATCTTGAAAATGAAACGAAAATTACAATTCTAGCAAATTCCTCAATACGTTGCCCCTTTACGTTTGGTATCGAAATTTGGTTTATAACGTTGCAAGATTCTCACCACGATACCCTCTAGGGCGCACAGTGGAGGTTTTGTGTAAAGTTGATTACTTGCGTATAGGTGGCATAATAAACATAGGATAAACAGTCTGGTGCACTACGATTTCTTTATTTTCTTGTTTTTGAATTTCGCGCAAAGCTATACGAAGGCTATCTGCGCTAGCAGTCCCTACTTTAGCAGTGTAAGATTAGAGGGAAGGTAGCTAGTCATAACCATCCACCACCAACTCTTGGGCTACTCTTTTACCAACGGATAGTAGGATTGACCGTCACATTTTAATGCCTCCACGGCTGAAAGAGCGAGCATGTTTGGTGTGATGGGGATTCGAACCTGCGACCCTCGGATTACGAGTCGGGTGCCTTAACACACTTGGCCATGCAGAGTCTATACTGAATGAAATCTTAGTCAGCTCTTACTGATTAAATACGGTCACTTCAACTAAACGGTATTTTTATTGTTTGAATGGTATCACTAAGAACCAAACGCATTACACGTTCCGACTGACACTTGAAACGATGCAACTTCTCACAAACATGTTTTTGTCTCCATTTTCTACTTTATTAACGTTTTAGCTTAAAACAACTCGAAAACATTTTTAATCCATCCTTAACTATTTATTATCAATAAGAAAACTAGCGTGTCGGAACTTTTAATAAAGATAATTAAAATATAGTTCTTTATAAATATATCCATCGACACAGCAATCTTATTACGTGGTAATATTTAGAATATTCCCTTACCCTGATCAGACGATGTTTCTCCAACAGACACATACACAGATAAAAACAATGACGAAAAACAAACCACTTTTGGAGCAGTTTGTCAAACTTACATTTGAAAGACACAGGTTCGAACTTGTATACAGGTTTTATACGAGCCATGACGTCATTGTGACCTCAGAAATTCTCACGTAAAGAGGTTGTTGACAAGGGAGAGACGTCAAGGGAGGTCTTTTTCGTTCGTTGCCCCCCTCTATTTTCTTGGTAAGTCTACAAGGTCAAGGTAAAGTAGGAAGTAAAAGTTTAAAAAACAACAGTGTATGGTAGGGAAGGTAAACCTATACAAAAATGCCATCTGATAATTCAAATCCGTCTTTATACAAGTCACTAGAAATACCTTTAACCTGCCATGCTTACACAACGGTCTGGTACTTGCTTTTGAAGCCGTTGTTTGAATAATTCTTACCATAAAGTTAGGAGATGAAAGCTTTTCACCATTTAGGCTCCGTCGAGACTACTAGTACTGGTGTACAGGTAGTAACAAAACGTTGGCTGAAATAAATTACACTATGTAACACACAGTATGTGTAATTTCTTAATTGCTTGTATTGTAAAGGTACAGAAAATGGTCATTATTGCTTTCTAACTTTGCTTTTGTGACCTGGATAATGAAATTTAAAAATTAACCCATTTTCTTTTTAAAAACGAGCAAATTTGTACATTTTCATTCACATGAAGCCTGAATAAAACAACATATGAATCAAGATTTACATGGATTTATACTAAAGTTATACAAAAATGTTTAGAAGTGAGTAGTTTTTCGATATTTGAGACTGTAATGTAAATCACTTTCACGTATCAGCCCCCAAGTATAGTCTCCCATCATGTTTTCGTTATAAGCTCTCAGGTTACAAAAGCAAAGTTTGAAGAGAAAAATGTCTTTTCCATTTACTTTAGGCATAAGCATTTGGGAAATAACACTTTCTGTCCAGGAATAAGAAAAAGTAAACACTTTGTTACATAGTGTAATATATAGTAACAAAAATCATATTCAGAGAGTAGGAGTCGTTTTTCTAACTATTATAAAATGTACGTCTTCCCAAGATGCACCACAAATTGTTAAAAACATAATTCTTCCGTTCACGACTAAGAGCCGTGGTAAAACAACCATGTAGTATCAACATAATTAAATGGCTTTCACACGTTACCTAATTCTGTACGCCTACTCAAGTACGGTTTACGCCAAAGAATTCCAACGAGAACAATAAAAATGATGCTTATTTTAATGAGATATTGTGCAAAATGTCGTTACTCTATTAAGGTAACTCACCAAACGACCAAGAGAAGAATATGTTGGCTTGATTTATTAAGCACAGTTGTGAAGCGTATTTTTAATGATACCACGATTATTATTACGAAATTACTTTGTGTTTTTCGACCTTAAAATATTAAAACACGCATGAAGAATTAACACACCAGACAATTGTAATTTATTTTTTTTTATAAAATTTCTTTTTATCAGCTCATACCATTAAGCTAGGTCTAGGTAAATTTTCCCGCATTCATATCACTTATTCAAATTAATTTTTTTACAAATGTGGAGGAACTACATGGAGAATCAAATTTCAACATTTTTAAATAGATCAAGCCAGTGCCTTTTCTGAATTTCAATATATTATTGAAAAAGTGTTTTTGGGGGGTTATAGAGAATTTAATCAAGGGTTAGTCTTTTGTTTTCTTTTCTAGAATACATTCATCTCCTGGTGGATCAGAGGTTTCAGGACTTGTATCATTAATATCCGGGGGTTGATTCCCTGGGGGTGAACAGAGTACAAGCAGACAACCGTAAAATCTAAACAAAACAAAAACACTATCTCCCCTTATTTTTTTTAACTAGTATCACTGAGAGAATTTTTATGGTGGTTGTATAGAATAAACAAGTGTACTTAAAAACTGTTGTCTGCATTATTGAAGAATAGATTTCATTCTTCTTAAAGTTAATTGAGTATTTCTATACACAAATAACACTTTGGCTATTGATAATTATATGATTTAAAAATATATATTAAACGAACATCGTGAACCAATAACACAGAGAATAATAAACACACAAGTGTTGTAGGGTGGGAACGGCGTACCTGTACTTATTTTTTATTAGCCGAAACGCCACAACTTCGAATAAAATAAATAAAATTATATATTCAAACATCTAACACCGCCCTCTACATTCCGACACTCAGTTACACAACCCTTTCAAACATGTGGTCAGCTTCCGGTCAGTTACCTCTTTCTTTGTGAACCTGACGTTGACCAAAGAAGGTCGAAACGTTGTTCGCTTTTATATGTAAAATATTTTCTCAACCAAACGAGCCGTTTTTGCATATATATTTCCTAACCACACTAGTTTGGCAGATTGCGGTACCAGTGTTCCAAAGGCAAGAGCAATCATGACAACTGGCACTATTTTCCAGTTCCAACCTTCTTCCACTATCACAGCCATTTAAAATGTTGAACATTTCCTGCATATGATTCATTGTTGAGGTCTTTTGGGTCTTCCTGCGTCTGGTCCCTCCTCCTTGATCTTATCGTCTTGGCTTACCCTCCCAGGAGTGAGAACTCAAGCTGGCATCGCCCTCAGAGTCACTAGGACACACAAGCTCTTTCTCACCAGGACAGGATGACGACTCTACTGAGAGACAACGACATTTTATACCAAGATCTTACTAGTTTCTCTTATTTTGTATGTAGACCACAGCTTAGCTTTTGATATAGGTGTTCTGTTCAACTTGGTATTGTGGGGAAAGATGAATTGATTTTTTTCAACTGGTAACTTGCTTTCACCCAACGGTAACGGACCTTATAACAACTGTTTGTTGTTTTTGAAATTCGGACAAAGCTACACGAGAACTAACTACGCTAGCCGTCCCTAATTTTTTAGTGTAAGGCAAGAGGGAAGGCAGCTAGTCATCACCACCCACCGCCAGCTCTTGGGCTAGTCTTTTGCCAACGAATAATGGGATTAATCGTCACAGTATAACGACTCCACGGCTGAAATGGCAAGTATATTTGGTGCGACGGGGATTCGAATCCGCGACCCTCGAATTACGAGTCGAGCCCCTTAACCCACCTGGCCATGTCGGGCCTATGTAACAACTGTATAATTGTGACGTAGAGAACAATTCAAAAGATATATATTACGCTTAGCACTAAAACGATTCGCACATACATCTACTTCAAAATATTAGATCGTTACGAATTGTTAACCCGAACTTATCTTCAAACAAATGGTTGTACGACTCTTATCCATTGTTTCTTTGTCAATAATTTCAGGACTTGCTCCATACACACCTAACCATTTAATTTTATTTGAAATTGCTTCACTGTGTTATGCACCCCCCTGGTACAGTGGTTTGTCTGCAGACTTACAACGTTAGAAATCGGGTTTCGATACCCGTGATGGGATAACCCATTGGGTAGGTTTGTGTTTAATTACAACCAAATAAATCATCGTGTGCTAATTATGCGTAATTTTTGATAAAATTAGACGATTCAAATTGTAGCTGCTGAAAAAAAACTGTTCTAAGGACCGAGTTGGTCACCGAAGTGATGTTGAAGAACTGTAGACTAAAGAAAAAAAAAGAACATTGAACACAAGCACCCCCCCCCCGTGTCTCAGCGATAAGTCTGAGAACTGTTCAAACTAAAAAACAAAGGATTTGATATCTGCGGCGGGCAAAACACATAGTTTTGTGTTTCACAAATGTTTACTTAGCACTTAATGTCACGCATAACGAGAATGAATAAACACTACGAAGGGCCCGGCCTGGCCAAGCGTGTTAAGGCGTTCGACTCGTAATCCGAGGGTCGCGGCTTCGAATCTCGGTCACACCAAATATGCTCGCCCTCCCAGCCGTGGGGGCGTTATAATGTGACGGTCAATCCCATTATTCGTTGGTAAAAGAGTAGCCCAAGAGTTGGCGGTGGGTGGTGATGACTAGCTGACTTCCCTCTAGTCTTACACTGCTAAATTAGGGATGGTTAGCGCAGATAGCCCTCGAGTAGCTTTGAGTGAAATTCAAAAACAAACTCTACGAATTACGAAATGAAGCTAAAGTTAGGTTGATAAATAACTGATTAGAACAAGTCACGGTAGCACAGTTAGTTGTTTCAACAATATATAAGGGAATATACATAGTAATTTTGATGGGTTTGAAGACGTAATGTAATGTAATAAAACTGCTGGCTGTAGAGGCGATATAAAAGACAGTTCTATCAACGTAATAAAACTATGGAGCTGAAAATGCGACAGAAAATAATTAACTGGATATTTCTCAACAAAACTGTTTAAAAGAAACTAAAGCCAAGAATAATAATTACTCCAATGAAATATTGTTTGAAAAACGTCAAATTATTAAAATTATTAGCCCTGCGCCTCTCTGACAGTACTTGTTTGTATGTAGCGCCATCTTCTTGTTGACTTGTTTTCGTACACTCAATTGCAAGTGAAAATCTGTATTTTCGTAGGGGCCGTTTTATTGTTATTTAAATAAGTTATTTTTATAGTTGACAGACAGAAATAAAATACGTTGTATTTCAAAGATGGATTCTCTAAGTGTTACTAAAAACCAAGATGGCAAGTCTTCCGTCACTAACAATGTAATTTATTTTACAGGAAAGTAAAGAATGTAACAAATGAAGCTAAAATTTTATTATCATTACACAGGCGCAATTTTAATGTCAGGAATTTCACCAAAAGCAACTTAATTACAAAAAAATATTCTCAGCGTTGTACTGAAGTCAGGTGCCAAGGTGATCTTTAGAATGTATGTTGTAATCGTCTGCGAGGTATCAAATAGCGTATCTTAAGTTACAAGTCCATGAATTTACTGTTGAACCATTGCGTGGAGGAGATAGAAGTATCTGTGTTTGATATCGTGAAGCCTTTTGGAGATAAACCCCAAAAGTTTTAAAAATATTCTTATCCTCTCCTGCAATTTGTATAAATTAAAACTGCTTGTTGAATTAAAGGTTGCAAAATCGGTTTTATTATTAGATCGAATAACGTTTTTTTATATAGATTTATGTAGAATACAGATGGTTAGTTTAAAAACGTAGAGGGCTATCACGGTCTCGACATTCTCGGGTATTACCTGTTAAAGTACGTATTTTAAGTGTTGTATTAAAATATTTTTTCGAGTACCCAAACAGTCGTCATTTTAATTGCTAGAACTATATTTTAAAGTTTAAAATAACAAGAGCAAATCGCAACACAATATTAACTTGTTAGTTTTTACTGGTATCGGAGCACCAGCTAGAAAAGAACATTTATCGAACGAAACCTCATTTTAATTATTACTGTCTTGCACTCGGATGAAACCCTTATTTTTGTCCCAGCGGATACAGTTAGCATCGGTGACCCACCACTTGTACAGATCGTTATGTGAAGTTGGTTCACCTGGGTTGTGCAAACGGTCGCATAAGTGACACATCCAAGGGTAAAGGTAGACTTGGTATGTTTCTTTCCACTTGAAATACGATGCGTATAAAATCTCACTAGATCCCACTTTCGCGAGGAAAGCTCCAAGGTCTTTAGGGTTAGGAAACTGCGTAGCATCGATATAAGATTTGGGTGGAGCTATTTCAGCGTAATTAGCGCCACCAAACGTGACTGGTATAATATCATAATTCAAAATGTTAAAAAATTTTTCGGTGACGTAATCTTTACATATAGAATTTTCAAAAGATAGGTAAAACTTGTATTCTTTAGTAAGTGATTCGTAACAAGTTGCTGACTGAGAAGGAAAACACTTTTTGGTTCCACACAAACCATAAACATCAACGTCAATGTATCGCGCAAGCTCTTTACCATAATCCTCCCTATGGCTGTTAGTATTGCAGTCACTGACTAGCCAGAGGACAGATTTTTTCTTTTCAGAAAATCCAAGACTTTTCATTAATTTTGTTGTCCGAGATCCTACAAATCCATATTTTACTGGGACATCCGAGTCTTCTCGATAACTCAGAGTCCAATTGAATATGCCTTTCAGTCGGTTCCAGGAAGCATAGACTAGCCATGGGGCCTCCATTACATAAATCATCCAAATCTGTTGAGGGTGGCGACTCTTTGGCATGTCACTTTCTTTCAGGTCTAGAAGATGGAAGAGAATGGCATCAGCTTCGTGCAGACGTGACCGGTCATAGATGGTGGTACAAAGCTGGTTGGGACAGTGGTACCTCACAAAGGAATCGTTTCCAGACTGCAAAAAGTAATAATTCACGGTCTTCCATTGGTGGTTCCATGGTGTCCAAAGTAATATCAACTTGGGCTTGGTTATATTACGGACCACAGGAAAGGGATTGGAGTAATTTACAAAGCTTATACTTCTGGGCTCATACACTTGATGAAAGGGTAGCTTTCGACCCTTTAGCGAGGGCGGTAAGCGTACGTGTGTCACCACGAGATTACTGTCATTGGAGACAGATATGGAATTCCACTGGATTACATCTCTCGTATCTTGCATTTTGTAGATTATACAGAAGGTAGCCAAGAGGACTCCAGTTATCATAAAAATTCTTGCAGTTCGCAGGTTTCTAAACAAATTCCAAACCATCTAGAAGACAACAATAAAAAAGAACTATTGTAGGATATTCATAAATACGATAATCACTTCCTTGATACACAGAGAATTTCTAGCACAGAAATGTTTATACACTAACTCGTGCTGTATAATGTGGCAACATAAAAGTTCCATACATTCTACAATGTTATAAAACGTATTTTGAATTTTCATAATGACGAGAAACCCGCTTGAATTAAAAATATGTGTTGTAAATATGTATGTTAACCTGAAGATGACCTAGGAATGTCGAAACGTTGTTTTGTGCTTTATTTTAATTAAAGTTTTAATATTCAAACCAGCTGTCTTTAGAATGCATTTTCAATTTTTTATTTCGATTATCGCCACTGTGGCAACTACGGATATCGAATTCCGATTTCTAGCGTTATAAGTCCCCCCAGTGGTACAGTGGTATGTCCACGGATTCGCACTTCTAGAATTTGGGTTTCAATACTCTTGGTGTCCCCCCAGTGGTATGTCTGCGGATTCGCACTTCTAGAATTTGGGTTTCGATACTCTTGGTGGGCAGAGCACAGATAGTCCTTTATGAAGCCTTGTGCTTAATTTCAAAACAATCAATCTAACGTTATATGCGTGGCCAGGTTGTTAAGGCACTCGACTCGTAATCCGAGGGTAATGGAAATTTGAATTTATATTGAATATCAATAATATTTATGATATTTACCAACAAGATTGAAACACACTTTCCTTTTTAACACAAATACAAACACACTTTCCTTTTTAACACAAACACATTTTAATATACAAATAACATTATAATTTTTAATAACAATTATTACAAATAATGATTTATATACAAAAAAGTTTTAGAAACTAACAAACATTACCCAGTCTTCTATTTGGTCTGGAACTGACTATTTTATTGACGATACCACTTGTTACACTATTTATTTTAAGTAAGGATACAGTAAGCGAATGGAGCACACAAGCACTGACTTGAGGATTTACAGTTATAGCAAAGTCCGAGACCAAGATTCCAAGAATACTTTAAGTTTTTCACACACTTGAACTTTACATTCAACATACATTTTCTCAATTAGGTTAAACTCTTTTACTTCAATTAATTCTTTTACTAAACAGTTACTTAACTCTATAGTACTTTAATATGGTAACTGATATTTAGAAATAATGGCATTAAAATACTTAAAGCGTTCAGGAGTTAAACAGTTGATTCATTAGTACAGTGGTAATGTTGAATTAGCGGAACTGAATGACACAATCCAGAAGTAACTTCTTTTCTGTAGGAGAAAATTTACTTTTCGGCCATTACACCAGGTTTTATTCGATTTTTTTTTCTTAGTATCCTCACGATCTGCAAAATAGTACGCACAATTACCTGCATTTAGTTCCGATACCTAATTGGTCAATTCTATTATGATCGTGTGCAAAACCTAATGACAAAACACAACTCTCATTACGCACAAATAGAGACGGTGAATCGTCAGTCTTTTGTATTCATACTCACATGCTTCTTATCGATACTCTATCAAAATGCCGTCTGGCTTCCTTTTTAAGGAATTTTAAGCTCAATAATTATCAATAATCAGCAGCTTTACCCCATACTGTGGTGTCTTCAAACTGTCAGAGATATTCTTACTGGTTCCGCTTTATTAATGCAGCGTCTATTGCTTGCATAACCCCAAAACTGACCTTGGTAGCGTCAGCTCATTGCAGTCTAAACGTTTATACAGCGGAAAGTTTAACATTTTATCTTGAGTCAGTCACCCACGTTAAATAATCACTATTTTTTTTTTAATACACTTCTGTACATATGCCTCATCTTATCACACTTTTCCTTATTACACACAAATATCCAGCGAAGTCTCACACGAATAATTCTACGTTGATTGTTTGTTTGTTTTGGAATTTCGCACAAAGCTACTCGAGGGCTATCTGTGCTAGCCGTCCCTAATTTAGCAGTGTAAGACTAGAGGGAAGGCAGGTAGTCATCACCACCCACCGCCAACTCTTTGGCTACTCTTACCAACGAATAGTGGGATTGATCGTCACATTATAACGCCCCCACGGCTGGGAGGGCGAGCATGTTTGGCGCGACCGGGATGCGAACCCGCGACCCTCAGATTACGAGTCGCACACCTTAACCCACCTGGCTGTGCCGGGCCAAACACGTTGATACACTTCACAAATGGGGAAGCTTTACTCTTATCTGGCCTCACGTGATCTTTATACTTCTGTAGTTACAGTACAGTGGTTTTAACTTTCTTTATGCCCCGCACCCCTAAAAAATTTTAATATGTTCTCGCACCCTTCACAGTAATTAGTTATTTAAGAATAAAGATGAAGGTGGCAAAAACAATTTTTTTTATAATTAATTTATAATGATATATAAACAAAAACGAAACATTTGGAAAAGAAAAAAATATTACAACAAACTAAAAGTTGCATAAACCCTACATGGCCTACAAAAAAAGATAAAGTTTCATTCATGCATGAAATGAAATTTCTTTGAATTTGAAATGTTCAAATATTCATAAGCCAATTTAAATTTAATGACTCTTTTTGTTCCTGTTTATTTCTTACGAGTTTTTCAAAGCGTGGCACAATTTTTGAATATTTCGGACAGTACCCTTAATATATATAAAAGAAAAACCGAAATGTTATCTCGCACCCCTGGTTTGGAACCACTGTTATAGAGTGTCTTCACATAAATACTGTTGTGGAAGTTAATTCTCTTAAATTCAATGGTTCGTAGTGTTTGAAATCTATAAACGTTCCTGGTCTATCTGTAGGTTACCGATTAATAAGCGTTTATCACAGTTATAGCTTCCGAGATTTAATACTATACTGACTGTAGCAAACCAACAATATAAACTGTCTCCCCACGTTGCGTTGGTTACCTTGTATAAAATTGAGAAGGAGTATTCTAGGAATTTCAGCGAAGTCAACAATGCTGGTATTTTACATACACATTATATATTGTTGATTCTTACTCACGAGGATATACAAATTTAGACGAGAGGCGGGACTTTCGCAAAGCATTGGATCTTTAGATCCCTGCCAGGGCACTTTGATCCATCGATCCATGCCCGGCCCTGAAATGGCCCGTTTGGTTGTTGTTTGTATTTATCCGGCTTGCTTCTCGTCGTATTTCTCCGTCTATCTTCTTGGGTGGGATTTGCTTTGCCTTCGCCTTGTTGCCTGCCTCGCTCACCAGACAAGCACTTGCATATATTTAATCAATCCAGTAATCTGTCTATCAGTGTTATCTACTAACGCTATTAATTTATAAATTCCTATCTGGTGCGGGGTTGAAGGAGGACTAGTTAGTCTTCGAGCACCCCAGGGGATTAATGTTTCTTAGGAAATATTAATTTTTAACCTAAACACCTACAGATATATATAGAGAGAGACTTTCGCAAAACACATTTAACAATATGTGTTCGTGCACTTCTAAATATTATATTCAAATAAAACACAACGATAACAAATCCGTTACACCTCCCTCCTTAGAGAATTAAAAAATGGCGTTAGACAATTTTTAGCTGTTACTATATCCACGACACTTATACCCCAACTACAACACCAGATGAAGAATGGAAAATATAAAAAGTACACGATTCTTATTACCCCTACTACAACACAAAGAAAACTCTCGTTTGAAATTCATACGAAGTTAAGACCAAAACATTCCTACCAACAGACAACGGTAAAACCGCTGTCATGACACACGAATGGGAATTTATCGTCAAGTCACAAATTAGTGTAAGACAGCTGCTGAAACAGTTGGCAACAAACGTTTTGTGCTAACAGCACACCAGGCAAATTATTTTACCTTCGCGGCACACTCGTCCGACCCCTACGAAAAAAAATAATAAAGAGGACATTTCTCTGATTAAAATATGAAACACTAATTTGGGGCTATTTTGAATAAAGAAATGTTCTAAATACAACATATTTAAATTTAATTAGGATAATAAGGTTTATTTAAACTTGATTATTTTTACACGGTCATAAAAATTCGTACTTGATGCCAAACGTTTACAAATTTCGTGGTATGCTATACAAATATCAAATCCATCTCAGTTGCTAACCAAGAGAGTTTGCTGGTTTGTTTGTTTTGAATTTCGCGCAAAGCTACTCAAGGGCTATCTGCGCTAGCCGTCCCTAATTTAGCAGTGTAAGACTAGAGGGAAGGCAGCTAGTCATCACTACCCACCGCCAACTCTTGGGCTACTTTTTTAGCAACGAATAGTGGGATTGATCGTTACATTATAACGCCCCACGGCTGAAAGGGAGAGAATGTTTGGTGCGACCGGGATTCGAACCCGCGACCCTCGGATTACGAGTCGAACGCGTTAACCCTCCTGCCCATGCCGGGCCCAACCAAGAGAGAAACTATCTAATTCTTGAAGAAAAACACACACAACCAGAAAGAACTTGGAACAGAAACATCAGAATAGCTGAATGTACATCACATCATACACCAAACATCCATAAAAAACTCTCATGTAAGGTTATCTTCTCTATCCCATAGTTAACTACAAATATCCAGAAAAACCACCCTTCAGGAAGATAATGTATTACTTTCAGTTAATAGGTAAAACTTTGAAATGTTTACAAAAGCAGTCTAGATAAAATACGATGATAAACTTTGATTCATTTTACTAGCGAAAATACCCTGCTTCGATCGGGTTATTAAGTTGATTTATTCGAGATGACAATGTCCGTGCGTATATTCTGAATACATTTTAGCCAAAAAGCATAGTCTATAAATCTTTTGTTTCTCCTTTTGGCACAAAGTAATTAGGCAATCTACAACCAACATCCAGTAAGAAGTTAAAATTAAGGTAAAATTATTAAAATTGATAAAAGGAAATTAAGTTAAAACAAAACAAAGTTTAAAAAAAACATAAATAGCATAAAACTAATGTTTACATCTAGTCTACAGCAGTAAGAGAAAAACTACAGTAACACATGTTGTAAAGTACATTCTGTAGCATAACTGTAATTATCATGACTCTCCATGAAGACTAACAGGTAAGTACAAAAACCACCGTCAGTCACCTGAAGTTGGTCTTTCCAGTTATAATTCCGGGTTATTTGATGTTATGGCCATTTTGTAATTTCAAATCGAACTAGATGGACTGTTATTCTTAAAAAGGAATCGTAATCATTAAGGTCTAATGTATAAATTAAAAACTTAAATGGCCTTTAAAAAAACTAAAAACATTTCCAAGGTGGACAGTGTCACCATCACCAATGACAGTGTCTAACATTATGAACAAATCTTGGAACAAAGCATGTTTAAAACGGTGCCATCTATGAGAGTCGTAACGACAGCAAAAAAGTAAAATGTGACTTATTGTGACCTGAGTATTACATAGACTACACATTGGTGCATCAGTCCTAGATAAAAGAAAACAATGAGTTAAATAACTGTGACCAATGCATAGTCTAGTTAGAACAACTTCCTCTTTCCGATCCTTATGGTAGCAAGACGGCCAAAGTCCAACATAGGGTTTTATTAGGAAAAGCATGTTTTCGCATTGCTCACTCCAAGTCAACTGCCAGCTGGAACAGAGCTGAGCCTTGAATACAGGACCATAGTCCATGTATGGAACAGACACAGTGGTGATAGTGCCAGAGCAGATAGACTTAGCTGTAGTGTCAGCAAGCTCATTCCCACGAATACCAACATGGCCTGGTATCCAGAAAAACCGTATAGAAGTACATGTTAAAGAAAAATGGGCCAATTGGTTTTGAATATCAGCAAGAACAGGGTGCGAACTAACGTGAAGTGATTCCAGAGCCAATGGAGAACTAAGTGAGTCAGTATAAATAGTGCAGTTTGAGTACTGCTTAGCTTCTATGTGATCCAGAGAAATGGTGCACAGTTCAGCAGTGAACACAGAACTTGTAAAGGGGATTCTGCATGCAACCACTGAACCACAACAAACCATGGCAGAGCCCACACAGTCATCTGATTTAAAACCATCTGTATAAATAGGAATGGAAGAATGGTTTGAAAGATGTTCAGCAAATAGCAGACAGTATTTCCAATCGGGAGTATCTGCTTTTCTCAGATGACTTAAAGAAAAGTCACATTTGGGGGCTGTAAGAAACCATGGTAGGATGGGCTGACCAGTGGATACAGCAATGTTATCCATGGACAGACCCAATTCATCCAACTGCTCTTGGATACGAAGGCCAAAAGGAGCAATGGCAGATCGTCTGTTCTTAAAAAGTATGGCCCACCAAGGAAGAAAAACAAAACCGCAGGTGGGATGCCTGCGTAAGGAACGAAGTTTCGAGGTATATAGCAAAGAGAGTTGCAAATGACAGAGGTTCAAAGAAGGTTCATGAGACTATGTTTAAGCTTCGAACTGGGGAAGTGCAAAAAGCCCAGGTGTAGAGCCGAAGTTCTTGATGATTAATAGGATCCAATATCTTCAAGGCTGAGCTCCTGGCAGAGCCATAGACCAGTGATCCGAAGTCGAGTTTCGATCGAATAAGAGCACAATATATCTTTTGTACAGAACATCGATCCTCTCCCAAAGTGGTGGAAGAGAGGACATGGCGAATGTTTAGTGCTGTTGTACACTTGACTCGTAACTGATGGGTGTATGGTATAAAGTGCAGCTTAGAGTCAAAGATAAGCCACAAGAACTTTGTCTCAGGGACCACATGTAGAAGAACTTCACCGACACGGAGATCAGGAACAGGGTTAATAAGCCGTTGATGGCAAAAGTGCATGCAAACGGTTATAGAGAGAGAGAGAAATTAAAGCCGTTTTCTGTGGTCCATTTCAGTAAACGATTGAGGGCAGTCTGTAGCTGTCGCTCAATATACCTCATGTTCGACAACTGACACGAGATGAGAAAGTTGTCGGCATAGAGCCCGTTTGCAACAGTAAGAGGGAGTTGTTCAGTGATGGTATTAGTCTTTATTCTGAAAAGTGTGGCACTCAAAACACAGCCCTAATGGACTCCAAGTTCCCGTAGAAAGGAACAGGAATGAGTCGAACCCACACGAACTTGGAATCGCCTGTCCATTACAAAATGTTAATAAAAATGGACAATTGATCACGTAACCCATACAAATGGAGGTCTCGCAAAATGCCATACCTCCATGTAGTATCATAAGCCTTTTCACGGTGAAAGAACATTAATACAAAATGTTGTCGGTTGAGAAAAGTTTTTCTCATTGACGTTTCAAATCTAATCAGATGATCCTGCCAGATCCAGTTAAAAACAAATCAGAAGAATAGTAAGAGAAGCAGGAGATAGATGGTGCATCATTTCATAGTGTCCATCATCAAGTCCAACCAATGTACTGCCAGACTGATGAAGGGCCAGTTTGAGTTCCACCAGTGTAAAGTGATAATTATACTCATATAGGTAATCAGCTCGAAAGGATATAGGTGATCGCTCTGCCCAAGTCTTGATGGCTAAGAAGATGGAGGAAGAAGCAAAAGTGCTAGATACCCAGCAAAAGTTTTTACCCAGAGCATCACTGATACGTCCTGGCCATCAGAGAGCAAGAATCTCTGACTCAGAGATGTTATTCAAAGCCCTCTCAACAATAACTCCTTGTGATGAATTCAAAGTAGCATGATGTGTAACCTTAATAGGTATATCCCTAATCGCTTTTGAATGCAAGCTGAGTTCACTGTGTTGAGATGTGGATGTTTCCACCAATATGTCAACATAGCGAAGCTTTTTAGTGACCTTGGAGAGCCAGAAAGTCCCTCTAGTCCCTTCTGAATGAAAAAGGTTTGTCTGAAAGAGAATGCAGTATAGGAAAATGAGGTACAACAGGTGTTAGAGATGTTGAATATTGCTGCTCAGAATCTTCAAGACGTGGTCGTTTACCTATGAACTGTTTTTCACTATTTCATTTAAGTTTTTATATGGGGGATCCTTAATAAAAAAGGAAAATTTCGGCGCTCACTGACCTCACCCACCATGGAGCCCTACGAGGGGATGCACTACAATGCCAAACAAGGACACTGCAACAACGCCAGGGTTTCATGAGTACTGTACCCAAACACCAGCATCAGATGCAATGTCCACCGCACCTGACCCTGGTAGTTGGTTGTCCCTAGCCCAAGTGGACCAGCTGAATGACCCAAAGGGGGCCACCCCAAGGCTGCCCGTCTACAGTAATTCAAGCCCAAAGTTGTGTGTTAGGATTGGACCCCTCAACTACAAAGATCCTCTCCTCCCCTTCTCGGGCCACTACGCACGTGGGTGGATGTTTAGATCCCAGAGAAGGTAAACTGAAAGAACAGAGCTTTTTCTGAGAGGTCCCCACACCACGTACAGGAAACCACACCGAGGGGCAGTTAAAACCTAAACGTATGAAAACACCACTGTAAGTGTGAGTGTCCTCCTTAGTTAATATTAAAAGTATGAAAACCACTGTACGTATGGGTGTCTTTAGATACAATTTAAAAGTAAGAAAACATTGTTTAGTAGTATACTAACTACAGTGATAGACATGTTAGAAACGTTATCTAACAATGTAGCATGTATATAGTAGCTGGAATTCTTCATTCAAAGTGTTATTAATTGTGCATGATTCAATATGTGTGTGTAAACTCACGTGACAAGTAGCATGTTGTCTTGCTCTTATTCACAACGAACATTGTAAGTTGTGGGCCTGGTACAAACTGTGGTACTTACAATTGACTATAACTCTTCAGCAGTTGTAGTAGTGGGTTCACTTATTAATGGTTTTTGTATTCAAAGATAACGTCATTTGTTACAATTTTACGAAAAGGTACAACATAGGGGTTCTAGGCATAAGTAAATTCCTAAGAAACCCTGACTCACATCAGTTTTTTTATGTTTTTTTCACGTCTGCTTTAAGGCTTAACAATGAAAACGTTTTAATTATCGTAAGCTGTTGTATTGTTTCTCCTTCAACTGTATTTCATGTATTCTTGTGGATAACCCGTAGATTTTTATGTTATATATTTATTTATTATTTGTTTTCAAAATGGGTATCACGAATCGAAATATTTTCCTTGAGTATTTACTACATTCACTGAAAATATTAGTTAATATTTAATTTGATCCAAGAGTGAAATTATATTGTATTTCTAGAAGTTTTAGTTTACACTTAAGAGGTTCTAGATTGGTAGTGTCCAACCAAAATACAAGTTTGCTAAGATTACACGTCGTCAGCAAGCGTGAAATACAAGCAACATTTTTCGTCGTTTATGATTTGACATTTTGAATTTCGTTCATGAGAGGAATGTACAAGAGAGACATATATCTTGACTTTGTAAGATTTCCAAGTTTGGAACAGCGGGTGTCACAATTTCTTAGCGGGGGGGTTACAAAGGTACCACATTCATTGATTGTTTTGGAAATAAGCACAAAGCTATGCAACTGGCTAACTGTGCTATGCCCACCACGGGTATTGAAATCCGGTTTATTGCGATGCGAGTCTGCAGACATTCCGCTGTGACACTGGGGAGACTTGTGTGTCACATTTAGAACGTAAAAGCAACAAAGTGCAGCAAGACACAGTTCGTTGCTCAGTTTTGTGCTTAGGAACAAACAGAATTATTGTAATATCTAGGTCCGGTATGGCCAGGTGTGTTAAGGCGTTCGACTCGTAATCTGAGGGTCGCGGGTTCGAATCCCTATCGCACCAAACATGCTCACCCTTTCAGCCGAGGGGCGTTATAAAGTGATGGTCAATCCCACTATTCGTTGGTAAAAGAGTAGCCCAAGAGTTTGCGGTGGGTGGTGATGACTAGCTGCCTACCTTCTAGTCTTACAATGCTAAATTAGGGACGGCTGGCGCAGATAACTCTCGAGTAGCTTTGCGAAATTCCAGAACAAACAAAAAATGATTAAAATGATAAACACGCGGGGAGGAGATTTAAACGTCACTAAACTGTTAACAAATGATATTAGATGTAGGGAAGTACAAATGACGTCACCAGACTCGTGAGCTTCAACAATGTAGGTGTTGATACTAATTAATCTTCATAGCCCCATTTCACCCAGCTGTGTGTGTGTGTGTGTGAGAGAGAAAGAGAGAATTTGTTTACGTACACTTACAGTAGTTAACTGGAGACCTGAGATGTATGTAGACAACCTTACAAAGTTCAACGCTGATAGATACAAAGGTTCACCTGCTATCATCATTTACACCAACCACATTGAACGAATTATAATCTAGATATCACTAAAACCCTGTAATAGGTAATACCACAATAACGAGTAAAATCAATAACTGTTTTGAAAACAACTTCTGAACAACACACAACAATTTGAATAATATTTTCAACACATTCACGAGCACTTTTCGGCCCGATGATTGTTCGTTGAAAGTTTTTATTTTATAACGGAAGTTACAAGTCTTTAAATGGCATATGACGTCACGAAGAAAGTTAAGTAAATAAAACGGATTGTTCAATTATTTTTAACAACTTGTACGTTTTGAAAGTATTAATAAACGCAATCCGTGTAACACGAATGTATCCATCCGCCAGCTTTAAGTACTCCCTTAAACTTCACTCATTGTAATTGTATCTCAATGCCTGGTTAACCGAGTGAAACGTTGTTATCACATATATTACATTTTGCATACCATGTAATTATTAGGTTTGCAAGGCTGTATGTTTCATTCCATGTAATTGTTTATTGATGAAACCGTTTCTTTGTGGTGAATTTTGCGCAAAGCTTCGTGAACCGTCTATAATTTTGCGGTGACATTAAAGGTAAGGCAGCTAGTCATCACCACCCACAGCCAACTCTTGAGCTACTCTTTTATCTACGAATATTAGGGCTCACTGTTACACTATAACACCCACAGAATTGAAAGTACGAACATGTTTGGTCTTTAACGGATTCGAACCTGTGACCCCAAGATTGCGAGAAAAGCACTCTAACCACCACACTTGCCAAGCCCAAATACCTGTCGTATTTCTGTTTATTAAATAGGAGAGGACTAGTCTTCCTAGATTCCGGAAACATATCCTATGAGCTGCCCTCTAGAAAAGTACCTAAAGTAGATTAACAGAGAAATAATTATTTGTTTATTGTGATTACATGAATATTCAATCTGTCACGTGTGTATTTTCTACAAATAATACTGACAAACTGAAATGTGTTTACAGCTTTCTGTTGAAAAATATTTTTTATCTTGTGAAAGACTTGACCGTGTTCTCAAAATTATTGGTAGTGTGCAAGATGTACAATTGTTTTAACATTAAATTAAATGTACTTGTGTTATCTTACGCCATATTTATTTCTCAGTAGAACTTTAAGAGTGCAGTCCGCTCCTGCAAACCTTCGTTAAGCTAATACAAGCGTGGGCAAACACGCAATTCATAACCTTTAAATGCTGTACTACATCTAACGACATTTTATTTTTGTATAGTAAAATTACCTCGAACAAAATTTATTGTATTTTAATACTGGGGACAGTAATTTTTAAATATATATTCTGCGCTACTAAACATTGACCTTTCATTAATAATCTGCGTTATATATATTTTGTTTTTATTAGTTTAGTACACCTGATAACTAGAGTAATAAATAAATAGCACTCAGGAACATTAACAGTTCGATTACAAATACAGACATTCAACTATAACAAATACAGTCACAGTTTCCGAAACATGTTTTGAAATATGCCTTGGATAGAAGCGTCAGCCAAATAGATAAATAATAATTATTATTAAAAATAAATAGCTCATCAGAGACGATTAACAACAAACAGTTTGGTTAGAAAATAAATACGTACCTGATTATTTAAACCTTGTACACTGTGGTGTCAGTTCATTTTAACGAAAGATGGAGACATCCACCTACCGTCGGCCCTTTTGTACAATGATTTAGGCTAACAATGTTTCATCGATTATGTTATACATCGTACACAGTACAAGCGTCATAAAATTTTAATCACGCCACCTGATTGTTAGTTTAAAAAGAGTCATCAAGCCACCTATCTTTACGAGTTGTATTGCGTTGAATGATTAATGTTTATTTGCGACATCAATTTGCCTGGATCGGTGGAATATTGCAATATTTACGTACTGTTCAGTCCTTAATGTGTATTGTAATATTTATGTACTGTTAAGTCCTTAATGTGTATTGTAATATTTATGTACTGTTAAGTCCTTAATGTGCATTGTAATATTTATGTACTGTTAAGTCCTTAATGTGTATTGTAATATTTATGTACTGTTCAGTCCTTAATGTGTGTTTTTAATATTTATGCATTGTTCAGTCCTTAATGTGAATTAGTTCAAATGAGTGTCCACATTTAGCGGCACGCATTACAAGAAGTTTGCGAGTCGTGTTGTTTGTTTTGAATTTCGCGTAAAGCTACATGAGAATTAGCTGCCCTAGCCGGCCCTAATTTAGGAGCGTGTGTTTGTTTCTTTTTCTTAGTTTCGCGCAAAGCTACACGTATCATACCTGTATGTTTATTACACTAATTACAGTCGCCATTTTATATATTATATAACGGTAGCCATTTTATACAGTATGAACATAATTTATAAATTTCTTTGTTTGTTTGGAATATCGCGCAAAGCTACTAAAGGGCTATTTGTGCTAGCCGTCCCTAATTTGGCAGTGTAGACTAGAGGGAAGACAGCTAGTAATCACCACCCACCGCCAACTCTTGGGCTACTCTTTTACCAACAAATAGTGGAATTGACCGACCTTGTAACGCTCCCACGGCTGAAAGGGCGAGCGTATTCGGTGACGAGGATTCGAACTAGCGACCCTCAAATTAAGAGTCAAGCTCCCTAACCACCAGGCCATCCCGAACTCTTTGAATCCTAAAGTTATAACAAGAAGTGAAAACAGCGCAGGAAGAACAGTTATATTGTTTGTCATAAGAAACAACGACATATCATGTATTGTTCCAACCCTCGATCAGTCTGATAGCTTATAATAGTAAAAAACGAGCTTTATTACTGGTAACGGGCACAGAACAATAAGATCTGTGCTAAACAATAAACAGACAGTCAGGTTACCTCAGTGGGCCAATGGTAATCATGAAGGCTTTAGATACCTGTGGTGGGCATAGCACAGTAAGTCCATTATGTGGGTTTGTGTTTCAAAAACACACATCAAAAGAACAGTCGTATTAAAACAAACGTTTTGTATTATAGCATATAAAATAGGCATGTTACCAATCATAAAACGTACCAATAAAACTCATTACTATAAACAATAGATTTAGTGAAAAACTGTTGGTTTGTAGAATAAACTGCATAGTAAAGTTCAGTCTAATATCAGATAAAACTGATAATTGTATTACAAGATACACTTCTTTTACCTCCAAAAATTCATGATTCCGTTTACCACCAAGATAACTAACAAGGTAAAAGAACTTGATGGCTGTGGGTCATGTTCAACCCAGTTAAGAAAAAAGTGTAAAAACAGTACTGTAAGTGTGGGTGTTCTTAGTTAATATAAAATATTGTGAAAACAGTACGGTAAGTGTAAGTGTACTGCTTAGTTAATATAAAAAAATTGTAAAAACAGTACTGTAAGTGTGGGTGTACTCCTTAGTTAATATAAAAAAATGTGAATACTGTACTGTAAATGTGGGTGTACTTCTTAGTAAATATAAAAAAACTGTGAAAACAGTACTGTAAGTGTGGGTGTACTACTTAGTTAATATAAAAAAATTGTGAAAACAGTACTGTAAAAGTGGGTGTACTTCTTAGTTAATATAAAAAAATTGCAAAAATAGTACTGTAAGTGTGAGTGTACTCCTTAGTTAGTATAAAAAAGTGTGAAAACAGTACTGTAAGGGTAAGTGTACTCCTTAGTTAATAAAAAAAAGAGTGAAGACGGTACTGTAAGTGTGGGTGTACTCCTTAGTTAATATAAAAAAAATTGTGAAAATGGTACTGTAAGTGTGGGTGTACTATTTAGTTAATATAAAAAAATTGTGAAAACAGTACTGTAAGTGTGGGTGTACTCCTTAGTTAATATAAAAAATAAAAACAAGTACTGTAAGTGTGGGTGTACTCCTTAATTAATATAAAAAAATTGTGAAAACAGTACTGTAAGTGTGGGTGTACTCCTTAGTTAATATAAAAAAATTGTGAAAACAGTACTGTAAGTGTGGGTGTACTCCATAGTTAATATAAAAAAATTGTGAAAACGGTACTGTAAGTGTGGGTGTACTCCTCAATTAATATCAAAAAATTGTGAAATCAGTACTGTAAGTGTGGGTGTACTTTTTAGTTTATATAAAAAAATTGTGAAAACAGTACTGTAAGTGTGGGTGTGCACCTTAGTTAATATAAAAAAATTGTGAAAACAGTACTGTAAGTGTGGGTGTACTCCTTAGTTAATATAAAAAATTGTGAAAACGGTACTGTAAGTGTGGGTGTACCCCTTACTTAATACAAAAAAAATTGCAAAAACAGTACTGTAAGTGTGGGTGTACTCCTAAGTTTATATAAAATAATTGTAAAAACAGTACTGTGAGTGTGGGTGTTCTGAGTTAATATAAAAACATTGTGAAAACAGTACGGTAAGTGTAAGTGTACTCCTTAGTTAATATAAAAAATTCTGAAAACAGTACTGTAAGTGTGGGTGTTCTCCTTAGTTGACATAAAAAAATTGTGAAAACTGTACTGTAAGTGTGGGTATACTTGTTAATTAATATAAAAAGTGTGAAAACAGTACTATAAGTGTGGGTGTACTCCTTAGATAATATAAAAAAGTGTGAAAACAGTACTGTAAGTGTGAATGTACTCCTTAGTTAACATAAAAAAATTGTGAAAACAGTACTGAAAGGGTGGGTGTACTCCTTAGTTAATATAAAAAAAACTATGAAAACAGTACTGTAAGTGTGGGTGTACTCCTTAGTTAATATAAAAAATTGTGAAAACAGTACTATAAGTGTGAGTGTACTCCTTAGTTAATATAAAAAAATAGTGAAAACTGTACTGTAACTGTGAGTGTACTTCTTAGTTAATATAAAAAAATTGTGAAAACAGTACTGTAAGTGTGGGTGTACTTTTTAATTAATATAAAAAATTGTGAAAACAGTACTGTAAGTGTGGGTGTACTCCTTAGTTAATATAAAAAATTGTGAAAACAAGACTGTAAGGGTGGGTGTACTCCTTAGTTAATATAAAAAAATTGTGAAAACAATTACTGTAAGTGTGGGTGTACTCCTTAGTTAATATAAAAAAAAATGTGAAAACAATTACTGTAAGTGTGGGTGTACTCCTTAGTTAATATAAAAAAATTGTGAAAACAATTACTGTAAGTGTGGGTGTACTCCTTAGTTAATATAAAAAAATTGTGAAAACAATTACTGTAAGTGTGGGTGTACTCCTTAGTTAATATAAAAAAATTGTGAAAACAATTACTGTAAGTGTGGGTGTACTCCTTAGTTAATATAAAAAATTGTGAAAAAAACTGTACTGTAAGTGTGGGTGTACTCCTTAGTTAATATAAAAAAATTGTGAAAACAGTACTGTAAGTGTGGGTGTACTCCTTAGTTAATATAAAAAAATTGTGAAAACAGTACTGTAAGTGTGGGTGTACTTCTTAGTTAATATAAAAAAAAATTGTGAAAACAATTACTGTAAGTGTGGGTGTACTCCTTAGTTAATATAAAAAAAATTGTGAAAACAATTACTGTAAGTGTGGGTGTACTCCTTAGTTAATATAAAAAAATTGTGAAAACAATTACTGTAAGTGTGGGTGTACTCCTTAGTTAATATAAAAAAATTGTGAAAACAGTACTGTAAGTGTGGGTGTACTCCTTAGTTAATATAAAAAAAATTGTGAAAACAGTACTGTAAGTGTGGGTGTACTCCTTAGTTAATATAAAAAAATTGTGAAAACAAGTACTGTAAGTGTGGGTGTACACCTTAGTTAATATAAAAAAATTGTGAAAACAGTACTGTAAGTGTGGGTGTACCTTAGTTAATATAAAAAATTGTGAAAACAAGTACTGTAAGTGTGGGTGTACTCCTTAGTTAATATAAAAAAATTGTGAAAAAAAAAATTCCTTAGTTAATATAAAAAATTGTGAAAACAGTACTGTAAGTGTGGGTGTACTCCTTAGTTAATATAAAAAAATTGTGAAAACAAGTACTGTAAGTGTGGGTGTACTCCTTAGTTAATATAAAAAAATTGTGAAAACAGTACTGTAAGTGTGGGTGTACTCCCTTAGTTAATATAAAAAAATTGTGAAAACAAGTACTGTAAGTGTGGGTGTACTCCTTAGTTAATATAAAAAAAATTGTGAAAACAATTACTGTAAGTGTGGGTGTACTTCTTAGTTAATATAAAAAAATTGTGAAAACAATTACTGTAAGTGTGGGTGTACTTTTTAGTTAATATAGTTAAAAAAATTGTGAAAACAATTACTGTAAGTGTGGGTGTACTCCTTAGTTAATATAAAAAAATTGTGAAAACAAGTACTGTAAGTGTGGGTGTACTCCTTAGTTAATATAAAAAAATTGTGAAAACAATTACTGTAAGTGTGGGTGTACTTCTTAGTTAATATAAAAAAAATTGTGAAAACAATTACTGTAAGTGTGGGTGTACTCCTTAGTTAATATAAAAAAATTGTGAAAACAATTACTGTAAGTGTGGGTGTACTCCTTAGTTAATATAAAAAAATTGTGAAAACAATTACTGTAAGTG
The DNA here is from genome assembly GCF_004210375.1 of Tachypleus tridentatus. Classification (NCBI taxonomy): domain Eukaryota; kingdom Metazoa; phylum Arthropoda; class Merostomata; order Xiphosura; family Limulidae; genus Tachypleus; species Tachypleus tridentatus. The sequence continues at coordinate 187,104,981 of NC_134834.1, read as the reverse complement.
TGGGTGTACTCCTTAGTTAATATAAAAAAATTGTGAAAACAGTACTGTAAGTGTGGGTGTACTCCTTAGTTAATATAAAAAAATTGTGAAAACAATTACTGTAAGTGTGGGTGTACTCCTTAGTTAATATAAAAAAATTGTGAAAACAGTACTGTAAGTGTGGGTGTACTCCTTAGTTAATATAAAAAAATTGTGAAAACAGTACTGTAAGTGTGGGTGTACTCCTTAGTTAATATAAAAAAATTGTGAAAACAGTACTGTAAGTGTGGGTGTACTACCTTAGTTAATATAAAAAAATTGTGAAAACAAGTACTGTAAGTGTGGGTGTACTCCTTAGTTAATATAAAAAAAATTGAAAACAATTACTGTAAGTGTGGGTGTACTCCTTAGTTAATATAAAAAATTGTGAAAACAGTACTGTAAGTGTGGGTGTACTCCTTAGTTAATATAAAAAATTGTGAAAACAATTACTGTAAGTGTGGGTGTACTTCTTAGTTAATATATAAAAAATTGTGAAAACAGTACTGTAAGTGTGGGTGTACTCCTTAGTTAATATAAAAAAATTGTGAAAACAGTACTGTAAGTGTGGGTGTACTCCTTAGTTAATATAAAAAAAATTGTGAAAACAGTACTGTAAGTGTGGGTGTACTCCTTAGTTAATATAAAAAAATTGTGAAAACAGTACTGTAAGTGTGGGTGTACTCCTTAGTTAATATAAAAAAATTTGTGAAAACAGTACTGTAAGTGTGGGTGTACTCCTTAGTTAATATAAAAAAATTGTGAAAACAGTACTGTAAGTGTGGGTGTACTCCTTAGTTAATATAAAAAAATTGTGAAAACAATTACTGTAAGTGTGGGTGTACTCCTTAGTTAATATAAAAAATTGTGAAAACAGTACTGTAAGTGTGGGTGTACTCCTTAGTTAATATAAAAAAATTGTGAAAACAGTACTGTAAGTGTGGGTGTACTCCTTAGTTAATATAAAAAATTGTGAAAACAGTACTGTAAGTGTGGGTGTACTCCTTAGTTAATATAAAAAAATTGTGAAAACAGTACTGTAAGTGTGGGTGTACTCCTTAGTTAATATAAAAAAATTGTGAAAACAAGTACTGTAAGTGTGGGTGTACTTCTTAGTTAATATAAAAAAATTGTGAAAACAATACTGTAAGTGTGGGTGTACTTCTTAGTTAATATAAAAAAATTGTGAAAACAATTACTGTAAGTGTGGGTGTAAAACAATTACTTAGTTAATATAATAAAAAATTGTGAAAACAATTACTGTAAGTGTGGGTGTACTCCTTAGTTAATATAAAAAAATTGTGAAAACAATTACTGTAAGTGTGGGTGTACTCCTTAGTTAATATAAAAAAATTGTGAAAACAATTACTGTAAGTGTGGGTGTACTCCTTAGTTAATATAAAAAAATTGTGAAAACAGTACTGTAAGTGTGGGTGTACTCCTTAGTTAATATAAAAAAATTGTGAAAACAGTACTGTAAGTGTGGGTGTACTCCTTAGTTAATATAAAAAAATTGTGAAAACAGTACTGTAAGTGTGGGTGTACTCCTTAGTTAATATAAAAAAATTGTGAAAACAGTACTGTAAGTGTGGGTGTACTCCTTAGTTAATATAAAAAAATTGTGAAAACAATTACTGTAAGTGTGGGTGTACTCCTTAGTTAATATAAAAAAATTGTGAAAAAACAATTACTGTAAGTGTGGGTGTACTCCTTAGTTAATATAAAAAATTGTGAAAACAGTACTGTAAGTGTGGGTGTACTCCTTAGTTAATATAAAAAAATTGTGAAAACAGTACTGTAAGTGTGGGTGTACTTCTTAGTTAATATAAAAAAATTGTGAAAACAATACTGTAAGTGTGGGTGTACTCCTTAGTTAATATAAAAAAATTGTGAAAACAATTACTGTAAGTGTGGGTGTACTTCTTAGTTAATATAAAAAAATTGTGAAAACAATTACTGTAAGTGTGGGTGTACTCCTTAGTTAATATAAAAAAATTGTGAAAACAATTACTGTAAGTGTGGGTGTACTCCTTAGTTAATATAAAAAAATTGTGAAAACAATTACTGTAAGTGTGGGTGTACTCTTAGTTAATATAAAAAAATTGTGAAAACAATTACTGTAAGTGTGGGTGTACTCCTTAGTTAATATAAAAAATTGTGAAAACAGTACTGTAAGTGTGGGTGTACTCCTTAGTTAATATAAAAAAAATTGTGAAAACAGTACTGTAAGTGTGGGTGTACTCCTTAGTTAATATAAAAAAATTGTGAAAACAATTACTGTAAGTGTGGGTGTACTCCTTAGTTAATATAAAAAATTGTGAAAACTTAGTTAATATAAAAAAGTACTGTAAGTGTGGGTGTACTCCTTAGTTAATATAAAAAATTGTGAAAACAGTACTGTAAGTGTGGGTGTACTCCTTAGTTAATATAAAAAAATTGTGAAAACAGTACTGTAAGTGTGGGTGTACTCCTTAGTTAATATAAAAAAATTGTGAAAACAGTACTGTAAGTGTGGGTGTACTCCTTAGTTTAATATAAAAAAATTGTGAAAACAAGTACTGTAAGTGTGGGTGTACTCCTTAGTTAATATAAAAAAATTGTGAAAACAGTACTGTAAGTGTGGGTGTACTCCTTAGTTAATATAAAAAAATTGTGAAAACAAGTACTGTAAGTGTGGGTGTACTCCTTAGTTAATATAAAAAATTGTGAAAACAGTACTGTAAGTGTGGGTGTACTCCTTAGTTAATATAAAAAAATTGTGAAAACAGTACTGTAAGTGTGGGTGTACTCCTTAGTTAATATAAAAAAAAATTGTGAAAACAATTACTGTAAGTGTGGGTGTACTCCTTAGTTAATATAAAAAAATTGTGAAAACAGTACTGTAAGTGTGGGTGTACTACTCTTAGTTATATATAAAAATTGTGAAAACAGTACTGTAAGTGTGGGTGTACTCCTTAGTTAATATAAAAAAATTGTGAAAACAAGTGTGGGTGTACTCCTTAGTTAATATAAAAAAATTGTGAAAACAGTACTGTAAGTGTGGGTGTACTCCTTAGTTAATATAAAAAAATTGTGAAAACAATTACTGTAAGTGTGGGTGTACTCCTTAGTTAATATAAAAAAATTGTGAAAACAATTACTGTAAGTGTGGGTGTACTCCTTAGTTAATATAAAAAAATTGTGAAAACAATTACTGTAAGTGTGGGTGTACTCCTTAGTTAATATAAAAAATTGTGAAAACAATTACTGTAAGTGTGGGTGTACTCCTTAGTTAATATAAAAAAATTGTGAAAACAGTACTGTAAGTGTGGGTGTACTCCTTAGTTAATATAAAAAATTGTGAAAACAATTACTGTAAGTGTGGGTGTACTCCTTAGTTAATATAAAAAAATTGTGAAAACAATTACTGTAAGTGTGGGTGTACTCCTTAGTTAATATAAAAAATTGTGAAAACAATTACTGTAAGTGTGGGTGTACTCCTTAGTTAATATAAAAAATTGTGAAAACAATTACTGTAAGTGTGGGTGTACTCCTTAGTTAATATAAAAAAATTGTGAAAACAGTACTGTAAGTGTGGGTGTACTCCTTAGTTAATATAAAAAAATTGTGAAAACAGTACTGTAAGTGTGGGTGTACTCCTTAGTTAATATAAAAAATTGTGTACTCCTTAGTTAATATAAAAAAATTGTGAAAACAGTACTGTAAGTGTGGGTGTACTCCTTAGTTAATATAAAAAAAATTGTGAAAACACATTACTGTAAGTGTGGGTGTACTCCTTAGTTAATATAAAAAAATTGTGAAAACAGTACTGTAAGTGTGGGTGTACTCCTTAGTTAATATAAAAAAATTGTGAAAACAATTACTGTAAGTGTGGGTGTACTCCTTAGTTAATATAAAAAAATTGTGAAAACAATTACTGTAAGTGTGGGTGTACTCCTTAGTTAATATAAAAAAATTGTGAAAACAGTACTGTAAGTGTGGGTGTACTCCTTAGTTAATATAAAAAAAATTGTGAAAACAATTACTGTAAGTGTGGGTGTACTCCTTAGTTAATATAAAAAAAATTGTGAAAACAATTACTGTAAGTGTGGGTGTACTCCTTAGTTAATATAAAAAAATTGTGAAAACAGTACTGTAAGTGTGGGTGTACTCCTTAGTTAATATAAAAAATTGTGAAAACAATTACTGTAAGTGTGGGTGTACTCCTTAGTTAATATAAAAAAATTGTGAAAACAAGTACTGTAAGTGTGGGTGTACTCCTTAGTTAATATAAAAAAATTGTGAAAACAAGTACTGTAAGTGTGGGTGTACTCCTTAGTTAATATAAAAAAATGTGAAAAAAAACAGTACTGTAAGTGTGGGTGTACTCCTTAGTGTGAAAACAATTACTTAGTTAATAGTTAATAAAAAATTGTGAAAACAATTACTGTAAGTGTGGGTGTACTCCTTAGTTAATATAAAAAAATTGTGAAAACAATTACTGTAAGTGTGGGTGTACTCCTTAGTTAATATAAAAAATTGTGAAAACAATTACTGTAAGTGTGGGTGTACTCCTTAGTTAATATAAAAAAATTGTGAAAACAAGTACTGTAAGTGTGGGTGTACTCCTTAGTTAATATAAAAAAAATTGTGAAAAGTGTGGGTGTACTCCTTAGTTAATATAAAACTGAAAACAGTACTGTAAGTGTGGGTGTACTCCTTAGTTAGTATAAAAATTGTGAAAACAAGTACTGTAAGTGTGGGTGTACTCCTTAGTTAATATAAAAAATTGTGAAAACAGTACTGTAAGTGTGGGTGTACTCCTTAGTTAATATAAAAAAAATTGTGAAAACAGTACTGTAAGTGTGGGTGTACTCCTTAGTTAATATAAAAAAATTGTGAAAACAGTACTGTAAGTGTGGGTGTACTCCTTAGTTAATATAAAAAATTGTGAAAACAGTACTGTAAGTGTGGGTGTACTCCTTAGTTAATACTGTAAGTGTGGGTGTACTCCTTAGTTAATATAAAAAATTGTGAAAACAGTACTGTAAGTGTGGGTGTACTCCTTAGTTATAAAAAATATGAAAAAAAATGGGTGTACTCCTTAGAAAACAATTACTGTAAGTGTGGGTGTACTCCTTAGTTAATATAAAAAAATTGTGAAAACAATACTGTAAGTGTGGGTGTACTCCTTAGTTAATATAAAAAAATTGTGAAAACAGTACTGTAAGTGTGGGTGTACTCCTTAGTTAATATAAAAAATTGTGAAAACAGTACTGTAAGTGTGGGTGTACTCCTTAGTTAATATAAAAAAATTGTGAAAACAGTACTGTAAGTGTGGGTGTACTCCTTAGTTAATATAAAAAAATTGTGAAAACAATTACTGTAAGTGTGGGTGTACTCCTTAGTTAATATAAAAAAATTGTGAAAACAATTACTGTAAGTGTGGGTGTACTCCTTAGTTAATATAAAAAAAATTGTGAAAACAATTACTGTAAGTGTGGGTGTACTCCTTAGTTAATATAAAAAAATTGTGAAAACAATTACTGTAAGTGTGGGTGTACTCCTTAGTTAATATAAAAAAATTGTGAAAACAATTACTGTAAGTGTGGGTGTACTCCTTAGTTAATATAAAAAAATTGTGAAAACAATTACTGTAAGTGTGGGTGTACTCCTTAGTTAATATAAAAAATTGTGAAAACAATTACTGTAAGTGTGGGTGTACTCCTTAGTTAATATAAAAAATTGTGAAAACAGTACTGTAAGTGTGGGTGTACTCCTTAGTTAATATAAAAAAAATTGTGAAAACAGTACTGTAAGTGTGGGTGTACTCCTTAGTTAATATAAAAAAATTGTGAAAACAATTACTGTAAGTGTGGGTGTACTCCTTAGTTAATATAAAAAATTGTGAAAACAATTACTGTAAGTGTGGGTGTACTCCTTAGTTAATATAAAAAAATTGTGAAAACAATTACTGTAAGTGTGGGTGTACTCCTTAGTTAATATAAAAAAAATTGTGAAAACAATTACTGTAAGTGTGGGTGTACTCCTTAGTTAATATAAAAAAATTGTGAAAACAGTACTGTAAGTGTGGGTGTACTCCTTAGTTAATATAAAAAAATTGTGAAAAAACAGTGTGGGTGTACTGTACTCCTTAGTGTGAAAACAATTACTGTAAGTGTGGGTGTACTCCTTAGTTAATATAAAAAAATTGTGAAAACAGTACTGTAAGTGTGGGTGTACTCCTTAGTTAATATAAAAAAATTGTGAAAACAATTACTGTAAGTGTGGGTGTACTCCTTAGTTAATATAAAAAAATTGTGAAAACAATTACTGTAAGTGTGGGTGTACTCCTTAGTTAATATAAAAAATTGTGAAAACAGTACTGTAAGTGTGGGTGTACTCCTTAGTTAATATAAAAAAATTGTGAAAACAAGTACTGTAAGTGTGGGTGTACTCCTTAGTTAATATAAAAATTGTGAAAACAGTACTGTAAGTGTGGGTGTACTCCTTAGTTAATATAAAAAATTGTGAAAACAATTACTGTAAGTGTGGGTGTACTCCTTAGTTAATATAAAAAAATTGTGAAAACAGTACTGTAAGTGTGGGTGTACTCCTTAGTTAATATAAAAAATTGTGAAAACAGTACTGTAAGTGTGGGTGTACTCCTTAGTTAATATAAAAAAATTGTGAAAACAATTACTGTAAGTGTGGGTGTACTCCTTAGTTAATATAAAAAAATTGTGAAAACAAGTACTGTAAGTGTGGGTGTACTCCTTAGTTAATATAAAAAAATTGTGAAAACAATTACTGTAAGTGTGGGTGTACTCCTTAGTTAATATAAAAAAATTGTGAAAACAAGTACTGTAAGTGTGGGTGTACTCCTTAGTTAATATAAAAAAATTGTGAAAACATTACTGTAAGTGTGGGTGTACTCCTTAGTTAATATAAAAAAATTGTGAAAACAATTACTGTAAGTGTGGGTGTACTCCTTAGTTAATATAAAAAAATTGTGAAAACAATTACTGTAAGTGTGGGTGTACTCCTTAGTTAATATAAAAAAATTGTGAAAACAATTACTGTAAGTGTGGGTGTACTCCTTAGTTAATATAAAAAAATTGTGAAAACAGTACTGTAAGTGTGGGTGTACTCCTTAGTTAATATAAAAAAAATTGTGAAAACAGTACTGTAAGTGTGGGTGTACTGTAAGTGTGGGTGTACTCCTTAGTTAATATAAAAAATTGTGAAAACAATTACTGTAAGTGTGGGTGTACTCCTTAGTTAATATAAAAAAATTGTGAAAACAGTACTGTAAGTGTGGGTGTACTCCTTAGTTAATATAAAAAAATTGTGAAAACAAGTACTGTAAGTGTGGGTGTACTCCTTAGTTAATATAAAAAATTGTGAAAACAATTACTGTAAGTGTGGGTGTACTCCTTAGTTAATATAAAAAAATTGTGAAAACAAGTACTGTAAGTGTGGGTGTACTTCTTAGTTAATATAAAAAAAAAAAATTGTGAAAACATTACTGTAAGTGTGGGTGTACTCCTTAGTTAATATAAAAAATTGTGAAAACAGTACTGTAAGTGTGGGTGTACTTCTTAGTTAATATAAAAAATTGTGAAAACAATTACTGTAAGTGTGGGTGTACTCCTTAGTTAATATAAAAAAATTGTGAAAACAGTACTGTAAGTGTGGGTGTACTCCTTAGTTAATATAAAAAAATTGTGAAAACAAGTACTGTAAGTGTGGGTGTACTCCTTAGTTAATATAAAAAAATTGTGAAAACAATTACTGTAAGTGTGGGTGTACTCCTTAGTTAATATAAAAAATTGTGAAAACAATTACTGTAAGTGTGGGTGTACTCCTTAGTTAATATAAAAAAATTGTGAAAACAAGTACTGTAAGTGTGGGTGTACTCCTTAGTTAATATAAAAAAATTGTGAAAACAATTACTGTAAGTGTGGGTGTACTCCTTAGTTAATATAAAAAAATTGTGAAAACAATTACTGTAAGTGTGGGTGTACTCCTTAGTTAATATAAAAAAATTGTGAAAACAGTACTGTAAGTGTGGGTGTACTCCTTAGTTAATATAAAAAATCATGAAAACAGTACTGTAAGTGTGGGTGTACTCCTTAGTTAATATAAAAAAATTGTGAAAACAATTACTGTAAGTGTGGGTGTACTCCTTAGTTAATGAAAACAAAAGTGTGGGTGTACTCCTTAGTTAATATAAAAAATTGTGAAAACAATTACTGTAAGTGTAAATGTAATAAAAAAAATTGTGAAAACAATTACTGTAAGTGTGGGTGTACTCCTTAGTTAATAAAAAAAAATTGTGAAAACAGTACTGTAAGTGTGGGTGTACTTCTTAGTTAATATAAAAAAATTGTGAAAACATTACTGTAAGTGTGGGTGTACTCCTTAGTTAATATAAAAAATTGTGAAAACAATTACTGTAAGTGTGGGTGTACTTCTTAGTTAATATAAAAAAATTGTGAAAACAATTACTGTAAGTGTGGGTGTACTCCTTAGTTAATATAAAAAATTGTGAAAACAATTACTGTAAGTGTGGGTGTACTCCTTAGTTAATATAAAAAAATTGTGAAAACAGTACTGTAAGTGTGGGTGTACTCCTTAGTTAATATAAAAAATTGTGAAAACAAGACTGTAAGTGTGGGTGTACTCCTTAGTTAATATAAAAAATTGTGAAAACAGTACTGTAAGTGTGGGTGTACTCCTTAGTTAATATAAAAAATTGTGAAAACAGTACTGTAAGTGTGGGTGTACTCCTTAGTTAATATAAAAAAATTGTGAAAACAATTACTGTAAGTGTGGGTGTACTCCTTAGTTAATATAAAAAAATTGTGAAAACAGTACTGTAAGTGTGGGTGTACTCCTTAGTTAATATAAAAAAATTGTGAAAACAGTACTGTAAGTGTGGGTGTACTTCTTAGTTAATATAAAAAAATTGTGAAAACAATTACTGTAAGTGTGGGTGTACTCCTTAGTTAATATAAAAAAATTGTGAAAACAGTACTGTAAGTGTGGGTGTACTCCTTAGTTATACTCCTTATAAAAAAATTGTGAAAACAAGTACTGTAAGTGTGGGTGTACTCCTTAGTTAATATAAAAAAAAAATTGTGAAAACAATTACTGTAAGTGTGGGTGTACTCCTTAGTTAATATAAAAAAATTGTGAAAACAAGTACTGTAAGTGTGGGTGTACTCCTTAGTTAATATAAAAAAATTGTGAAAACAATTACTGTAAGTGTGGGTGTACTCCTTAGTTAATATAAAAAATTGTGAAAACAGTACTGTAAGTGTGGGTGTACTCCTTAGTTAATATAAAAAATTGTGAAAACAATTACTGTAAGTGTGGGTGTACTCCTTAGTTAATATAAAAATGTGAAAACAACTGTAAGTGTGGGTGTACTCGTTAGTTAATATAAAAAATTGTGAAAACAGTACTGTAAGTGTGGGTGTACTCTTAGTTAATATAAAAAAATTGTGAAAAAAACAATTACTGTAAGTGTGGGTGTACTCCTTAGTTAATATAAAAAAATTGTGAAAACTGTACTGTAAGTGTGGGTGTACTCCTTAGTTAATATAAAAAATTGTGAAAACAATTACTGTAAGTGTGGGTGTACTCCTTAGTTAATATAAAAAATTGTGAAAACAGTACTGTAAGTGTGGGTGTACTTCTTAGTTAATATAAAAAATTGTGAAAACAATTACTGTAAGTGTGGGTGTACTCCTTAGTTAATATAAAAAAATTGTGAAAACAGTACTGTAAGTGTGGGTGTACTCCTTAGTTAATATAAAAAAATTGTGAAAACAATTACTGTAAGTGTGGGTGTACTCCTTAGTTAATATAAAAAAATTGTGAAAACAGTACTGTAAGTGTGGGTGTACTCCTTAGTTAATATAAAAAAATTGTGAAAACAGTACTGTAAGTGTGGGTGTACTCCTTAGTTAATATAAAAAAATTGTGAAAACAAGTACTGTAAGTGTGGGTGTACTTTTAGTTAATATAAAAAATTGTGAAAACATTAACTGTAAGTGTGGGTGTACTCCTTAGTTAATATAAAAAATTGTGAAAACAGTACTGTAAGTGTGGGTGTACTCCTTAGTTAATATAAAAAATTGTAAAAACAGTACTGTAAGTGTGGGTGTACTCCTTAGTTAATAAAAAAATTGTGAAAACAGTACTGTAAGTGTGGGTGTACTCCTTAGTTAATATAAAAAAATTGTAAAAACAGTACTGTAAGTGTGGGTGTACTCCTTAGTTAATATAAAAAATTGTGAAAACAATTACTGTAAGTGTGGGTGTACTCCTTAGTTAATAAAAAAAATTGTGAAAACAGTACTGTAAGTGTGGGTGTATTTCTTAGTTAATATAAAAAAATTGTGAAAACATTACTGTAAGTGTGGGTGTACTCCTTAGTTAATATAAAAAATTGTGAAAACAATTACTGTAAGTGTGGGTGTACTCCTTAGTTAATATAAAAAAATTGTGAAAACAATTACTGTAAGTGTGGGTGTACTCCTTAGTTAATATAAAAAAATTGTGAAAACAATTACTGTAAGTGTGGGTGTACTCCTTAGTTAATATAAAAAAATTGTGAAAACAGTACTGTAAGTGTGGGTGTACTTTTAGTTAATATAAAAAAATTGTGAAAACAATTACTGTAAGTGTGGGTGTACTCCTTAGTTAATATAAAAAAATTGTGAAAACAATTACTGTAAGTGTGGGTGTACTCCTTAGTTAATATAAAAAATTGTGAAAACAGTACTGTAAGTGTGGGTGTACATTGTGAAAACAATTACTGTAAGTGTGGGTGTACTCCTTAGTTAATATAAAAAAATTGTGAAAACAGTACTGTAAGTGTGGGTGTACTCCTTAGTTAATATAAAAAAATTGTGAAAACAGTACTGTAAGTGTGGGTGTACTTCTTAGTTAATATAAAAAATTGTGAAAACAATTACTGTAAGTGTGGGTGTACTTCTTAGTTAATATAAAAAATTGTAAAACATTACTGTAAGTGTGGGTGTACTCCTTAGTTAATATGAAAAAAAAAATTGTGAAAACAGTACTGTAAGTGTGGGTGTACTCCTTAGTTAATAAAAAAAATTGTGAAAACAATTACTGTAAGTGTGGGTGTACTCCTTAGTTAATATAAAAAAATTGTAAAAACAGTACTGTAAGGGTGGGTGTACTCCTTAGTTAATAAAAAAATTGAAAAAAAACATTACTGTAAGTGTGGGTGTACTCCTTAGTTAATATAAAAAAATTGTGAAAACAATTACTGTAAGTGTGGGTGTACTTTTTAGTTAATATAAAAAAATTGTGAAAACAGTACTGTAAGTGTGGGTGTACTCCTTAGTTAATATAAAAAAATTGTGAAAACAAATAAGTGTGGGTGTACTCCTTAGTTAATATAAAAAAATTGTGAAAACAATTACTGTAAGTGTGGGTGTACTCCTTAGTTAATATAAAAAAATTGTGAAAACAAGTACTGTAAGTGTGGGTGTACTCCTTAGTTAATATAAAAAAAATTGTGAAAACAATTACTGTAAGTGTGGGTGTACTCCTTAGTTAATATAAAAAATTGTGAAAACAAGTACTGTAAGTGTGGGTGTATTTTTTAGTTAATATAAAAAAATTGTGAAAACAGTACTGTAAGTGTGGGTGTATTTCTTAGTTAATATAAAAAAATTGTGAAAACAATACTGTAAGTGTGGGTGTACTTCTTAGTTAATATAAAAAAATTGTGAAAACAATTACTGTAAGTGTGGGTGTACTCCTTAGTTAATATAAAAAAATTGTGAAAACAGTACTGTAAGTGTGGGTGTACTTCTTAGTTAATATAAAAAATTGTGAAAACAATTACTGTAAGTGTGGGTGTACTCCTTAGTTAATATAAAAAAATTTAAAACAATTACTGTAAGTGTGGGTGTACTCCTTAGTTAATATAAAAAAAAAAAATTGTGAAAACAGTACTGTAAGTGTGAGTGTACTCCTTAGTTAATATAAAAAATTGTGAAAACAATACTGTAAGTGTGGGTGTACTCCTTAGTTAATATAAAAAATTGTGAAAACAGTACTGTAAGTGTGGGTGTACTCCTTAGTTAATATAAAAAAATTGTGAAAACAGTACTGTAAGTGTGGGTGTACTCCTTAGTTAATATAAAAAATTGTGAAAACAGTACTGTAAGTGTGGGTGTACTCCTTAGTTAATATAAAAAAATTGTAAAACAATTACTGTAAGTGTGGGTGTACTCCTTAGTTAATATAAAAAAATTGTGAAAACAATTACTGTAAGTGTGGGTGTACTCCTCAGTTGATATAAAGAAATTGTGAAAACAGTACTGTAAGTGTGGGTGTACTTCTTAGTTAATATAAAAAATTGTAAAAACAGTACTGCAAGTGTGAGTGTACTCCTTAGTTAATAAAAAAAATTGTGAATACTGTACTGTAAATGTGGGTGTACTTCTTAGTTAATATAAAAAAATTGTGAAAACATTACTGTAAGTGTGGGTGTACTCCTTAGTTAATATAAAAAAATTGTGAAAACAGTACTGTAAGTGTGGGTGTACTTCTTAGTTAATATAAAAAAATTGTGTAAAAACAATTACTGTAAGTGTGGGTGTACTCCTTAGTTAATATAAAAAAATTGTGAAAACAGTACTGTAAGTGTGGGTGTACTCCTTAGTTAATAAAAAAAGTGTGAAAACAGTACTGTAAGTGTGGGTGTACACCTTAGTTAATTTAAAAAAATTGTGAAAATGGTACTGTAAGTGTGGGTGTACTCCTTAGTTAATATAAAAAAATTGTGAAAACAGTACTGTAAGTGTGGGTGTACTCCTTAGTTAATATAAAAAATTGTGAAAACAGAACTGTAAGTGTGGGTGTACTCCTCAGTTGAGATAAAGAAATTGTTAAAAAGTATTGTAAGTGTGGGTGTACTCCTTAGTTAATATAAAAAATTGTGAAAACAGTACTGTAAGTGTGGGTGTACTTTTAGTTAATATAAAAAAATTGTGAAAACAGTACTGTAAGTGTGGGTGTACTCCTTAGTTAATATAAAAAATTGTGAAAACAGTACTGTAAGTGTGGGTGTACTCCTTAGTTAATATAAAAAATTGTGAAAACAAGTACTGTAAGTGTGGGTGTACTCCTTAGTTAATATAAAAAAATTGTGAAAACAGTACTGTAAGTGTGGGTGTACTTTTTAGTTAATATAAAAAAATTGTGAAAACAGTACTGTAAGTGTGGGTGTACTCCTTAGTTAATATAAAAAAATTGTGAAAACAGTACTGTAAGTGTGGGTGTACTTCTTAGTTAATATAAAAAATTGTAAAACCAGTACTGTAAGTGTGAGTGTACTCCTTAGTTAATATAAAAAAATTGTGAAAACAGTACTGTAAGTGTGGGTGTACTTCTTAGTTAATATAAAAAATTGTGAAAACAGTACTGTAAGTGTGGGTGTACTCCTTAGTTAATATAAAAAATTGTAAAAACAGTACTGTAAGTGTGGGTGTACTTCTTAGTTAATATAAAAAAATTGTAAAAACAGTACTGTAAGTGTGGGTGTACTCCTTAGTTAATATAAAAAAATTGTGAAAACAGTACTGTAAGTGTGGGTGTACTCCTTAGTTAATATAAAAAATTGTGAAAACAGTACTGTAAGTGTGGGTGTACTCCTTAGTTAATATAAAAAAATTGTGAAAACAGTACTGTAAGTGTGGGTGTACTCCTTAGTTAATATAAAAAAATTGTGAAAACAATTACTGTAAGTGTGGGTGTACTCCTTAGTTAATATAAAAAATTGTGAAAACAATTACTGTAAGTGTGGGTGTACTCCTTAGTTAATATAAAAAAATTGTGAAAACAGTACTGTAAGTGTGGGTGTACTCCTTAGTTAATATAAAAAAATTGTGAAAACAGTACTGTAAGTGTGGGTGTACTCCTTAGTTAATATAAAAAATTGTGAAAAAAACAGTACTGTAAGTGTGGGTGTACTCCTTAGTTAATATAAAAAATTGTGAAAACAATACTGTAAGTGTGGGTGTACTCCTTAGTTAATATAAAAAAATTGTGAAAACAATTACTGTAAGTGTGGGTGTACTTCTTAGTTAATATAAAAAATTGTGAAAACAATTACTGTAAGTGTGGGTGTACTCCTTAGTTAATATAAAAAAATTGTGAAAACAGTACTGTAAGTGTGGGTGTACTCCTTAGTTAATATAAAAAATTGTGAAAACAGTACTGTAAGTGTGGGTGTACTCCTTAGTTAATATAAAAAATTGTAAAAACAGTACTGTAAGTGTGGGTGTACTCCTTAGTTAATATAAAAAAATTGTGAAAACAGTACTGTAAGTGTGGGTGTACTCCTTAGTTAATATAAAAAAATTGTGAAAACAGTACTGTAAGTGTGGGTGTACTCCTTAGTTAATATAAAAAATTGTGAAAACAGTACTGTAAGTGTGGGTGTACTCCTTAGTTAATATAAAAAATTGTGAAAACAGTACTGTAAGTGTGGGTGTACTCCTTAGTTAATATAAAAAAATTGTGAAAACAGTACTGTAAGTGTGGGTGTACTCCTTAGTTAATATAAAAAAATTGTGAAAACAGTACTGTAAGTGTGGGTGTACTCCTTAGTTAATATAAAAAAATTGTGAAAACAGGACTGTAAGTGTGGGTGTACTCCTTAGTTAATATAAAAAAATTGTGAAAACAGTACTGTAAGTGTGGGTGTACTCCTTAGTTAATATAAAAAATTGTGAAAACAGGACTGTAAGGGTGGGTGTACTCGTTAGTTAATATAAAAAAATTTTGAAAAGAGTTCTGTAAGTGTGGGTGTACTTCTTAGTTAATATAAAAAATTGTAAAAACAGTACTGTAAGTGTAAGTGTATTCCTTAGTTATTATAAAAAAATTGTGAAAACAGTACTGTTAGTGATGGTGTACTTTTTAGTTAATATAAAATAATTGTGGAAACAGTACTGTAAGTGTGGGTGTACTTCTAGTTAATATAAAAATTGTAAAAACAGTACTGTAAGTGTGAGTGTACTCCTTAGTTAATATAAAAAATTGTAAAAACAGTATTGTAAGGGTGGGTGTACTCCTTAGTTAATAAAAAAAGCATGAAAACAGTACTGTAAGTGTGGGTGTACTCGTTAGTTAATATAAAAAAATTGTAAAAACAGTACTGTAAGGGTGGGTGTACTCCTTAGTTAATAAAAAAATTGTAAAAACAGTACTGTAAGTGTGGGTGTACTCCTTAGTTAATATAAAAAATTGTAAAAACAGTACTGTAAGTGTGAGTGTAATGTTTAGCTAATATAAAATAATTGTTAATAAAAAACAAGTACTGTAAGTGTGGGTGTACTCCTTAGTTAATATAAAAAAATTGTGAAAACATTACTGTAAGTGTGGGTGTACTCCTCAGTTGATATAAAAAAATTGTGAAAACAATTACTGTAAGTGTGGGTGTACTCCTTAGTTAATAAAAAAATTGTAAAAACAGTACTGTAAGTGTGAGTGTAATCTTAGCTAATATAAAATAATTGCAAAAACAGTACTGTATGTGTGAGTGTACTCCTTAGTTAATAAAAAAAATTGTGGATACTGTACTGTAAATGTGGGTGTATTTCTTAGTTAATATAAAAAAATTGTGAAAACATTACTGTAAGTGTGGGTGTACTCCTCAGTTGATATAAAGAAATTGTGAAAACAGTACTGTAAGTGTGGGTGTACTTCTTAGTTAATATAAAAAAATTGTGAAAACAATTACTGTAAGTGTGGGTGTACTCCTTAGTTAATATAAAAAAATTGTGAAAACAGAACTGTAAGTGTGGGTGTACTCCTTAGTTAATATAAAAAAATTGAAAAAAGTACTGTAAGTGTGGGTGTACTCCTTAGTTAATATAAAAAAATTGTGAAAACAGTACTGTAAGTGTGGGTGTACTCCTTAGTTAATATAAAAAAATTGTGAAAACAGTACTGTAAGTGTGGGTGTACTCCTTAGTTAATATAAAAAATTGTGAAAACAATTACTGTAAGTGTGGGTGTACTCCTTAGTTAATATAAAAAAATTGTGAAAACAGTACTGTAAGTGTGGGTGTACTTCTTAGTTAATATAAAAAAATTGTGAAAACAGTACTGTAAGTGTGGGTGTACTCCTTAGTTAATATAAAAAAATTGTGAAAACAGTACTGTAAGTGTGGGTGTACTCCTTAGTTAATATAAAAAAATTGTGAAAACAATTACTGTAAGTGTGGGTGTACTCCTTAGTTAATATAAAAAAATTGTGAAAACAGTACTGTAAGTGTGGGTGTACTCCTTAGTTAATATAAAAAAATTGTGAAAACAGTACTGTAAGTGTGGGTGTACTCCTTAGTTAATATAAAAAAATTGTGAAAACAGTACTGTAAGTGTGGGTGTACTCCTTAGTTAATATAAAGAAATTGTGAACACAGTACTGTAAGTGTGGGTGTACTTCTTAGTTAATATAAAAAATTGTGAAAACAGTACTGTAAGTGTGGGTGTACTCCTTAGTTAATATAAAAAAATTGTGAAAACAATTACTGTAAGTGTGGGTGTACTCCTTAGTTAATATAAAAAATTGTGAAAACAGTACTGTAAGTGTGGGTGTACTCCTTAGTTAATATAAAAAAAATTGTGAAAACAGTACTGTAAGTGTGGGTGTACTCCTTAGTTAATATAAAAAAATTGTAAAAACAGTACTGTAAGTGTGGGTGTACTCCTTAGTTAATATAAAAAAATTGTGAAAACAATTACTGTAAGTGTGGGTGTACTTCTTAGTTAATATAAAAAAATTGTGAAAACAGTACTGTAAGTGTGGGTGTACTCCTTAGTTAATATAAAAAAATTGTGAAAATTGTACTGTAAGTGTGGGTGTACTCCTTAGTTAATATAAAAAAATTGTGAAAACAGTACTGTAAGTGTGGGTGTACTTCTTAGTTAATATAAAAAAATTGTGAAAACAGTACTGTAAGTGTGGGTGTACTCCTTAGTTAATATAAAAAAAATTGTGAAAACAAGTACTGTAAGTGTGGGTGTACTCCTTAGTTAATATAAAAAAAATTGTGACTGTAAGTGTGGGTGTACTCCTTAGTTAATATAAAAAATTGTGAAAACAATTACTGTAAGTGTGTGTACCTTAGTTAATATAAAAAAATTGTGAAAACAATTACTGTAAGTGTGGGTGTACTCCTTAGTTAATATAAAAAAATTGTGAAAACAGTACTGTAAGTGTGGGTGTACTCCTTAGTTAATATAAAAAAATTGTGAAAACAGTACTGTAAGTGTGGGTGTACTCCTTAGTTAATATAAAAAAATTGTGAAAACAGTACTGTAAGTGTGGGTGTACTTCTTAGTTAATATAAAAAAATTGTGAAAACAGTACTGTAAGTGTGGGTGTACTCCTTAGTTAATATAAAAAATTGTGAAAACAGTACTGTAAGTGTGGGTGTACTTCTTAGTTAATATAAAAAAATTGTGAAAACAAGTACTGTAAGTGTGGGTGTACTCCTTAGTTAATATAAAAAAATTGTGAAAACAATTACTGTAAGTGTGGGTGTACTCCTTAGTTAATATAAAAAAATTGTGAAAACAGTACTGTAAGTGTGGGTGTACTCCTTAGTTAATATAAAAAAATTGTAAAAACAGTACTGTAAGTGTGGGTGTACTCCTTAGTTAATATAAAAAATTGTGAAAACAGTACTGTAAGTGTGGGTGTACTTCTTAGTTAATATAAAAAATTGAGAAAACAGTACTGTAAGTGTGGGTGTACTCCTTAGTTAATATAAAAAAATTGTGAAAACAGTACTGTAAGTGTGGGTGTACTCCTTAGTTAATATAAAAAAATTGTGAAAACAGTACTGTAAGTGTGGGTGTACTCCTTAGTTAATATAAAAAAATTGTGAAAACAGTACTGTAAGTGTGGGTGTACTTCTTAGTTAATATAAAAAAATTGTGAAAAAAAGTACTGTAAGTGTGGGTGTACTCCTTAGTTAATATAAAAAATTGTGTAAAAACAATTACTGTAAGTGTGGGTGTACTCCTTAGTTAATATAAAAAAATTGTGAAAACAGTACTGTAAGTGTGGGTGTACTTCTTAGTTAAATAAAAAAATTGTGAAAACAGTACTGTAAGTGTGGGTGTACTTCTTAGTTAATATAAAAAAATTGTAAAAACAGTACTGTAAGTGTGGGTGTACTCCTTAGTTAATATAAAAAAATTGTGAAAACAATTACTGTAAGTGTGGGTGTACTCCTTAGTTAATATAAAAAAATTGTGAAAACAAGTACTGTAAGTGTGGGTGTACTCCTTAGTTAATATAAAAAAATTGTGAAAACAATTACTGTAAGTGTGGGTGTACTCCTTAGTTAATATAAAAAAATTGTAAAAACAGTACTGTAAGTGTGGGTGTACTCCTTAGTTAATATAAAAAAATTGTGAAAACAGTACTGTAAGTGTGGGTGTACTCCTTAGTTAATATAAAAAAAATTGTGAAAACAGTACTGTAAGTGTTGGTGTACTTCTTAGTTAATATAAAAAAATTGTGAAAACAGTACTGTAAGTGTGGGTGTACTCCTTAGTTAATATAAAAAATTGTGAAAACTGTACTGTAAGTGTGGGTGTACTTCTTAGTTAATATAAAAAAATTGTGAAAACATTACTGTAAGTGTGGGTGTACTCCTTAGTTAATATAAAAAAATTGTGAAAACAGTACTGTAAGTGTGGGTGTACTCCTTAGTTAATATAAAAAATTGTGAAAACAGTACTGTAAGTGTGGGTGTACTCCTTAGTTAATATAAAAAAATTGTAAAACAGTACTGTAAGTGTGGGTGTACTCCTTAGTTAATATAAAAAAATTGTGAAAACATTACTGTAAGTGTGGGTGTACTCCTTAGTTAATATAAAAAAATTGTGAAAACAGTACTGTAAGTGTGGGTGTACTCCTTAGTTAATATAAAAAAATTGTGAAAATAGTACTGTAAATGTGGGTGTACTCCTTAGTTAATATAAAAAAATTGTGAAAACTGTACTGTAAGTGTGGGTGTACTCCTTAGTTAATATAAAAAAATTGTGAAAACAGTACTGTAAGTGTGGGTGTACTCCTTAGTTAATATAAAAAAATTGTAAAAACAGTACTGTAAGTGTGGGTGTACTCCTTAGTTAATATAAAAAAATTGTGAAAACAGTACTGTAAGTGTGGGTGTACTCCTTAGTTAATATAAAAAATTGTGAAAACAGTACTGTAAGTGTGGGTGTATTCCTTAGTTAATATAAAAAAATTGTGAAAACAGTACTGTAAGTGTGGGTGTACTTCTTAGTTAATATAAAAAATTGTGAAAAAGTACTGTAAGTGTGGGTGTACTCCTTCGCTAATTTAAAAAAATTGCAAAAACAGTACTGTAAGTGTGGGTGTACTCCTTAGTTAATATAAAAAAATTGTGAAAACTGTACTGTAAGTGTGGGTGTACTTCTTAGTTAATATAAAAAATTGTGAAAACTGTACTGTAAGTGTGGGTGTACTTCTTTGTTAATATAAAAAATTGTAAAAACAGTACTGTAAGTGTGAGTGTATTCCTTAGTTAATATAAAAAAATTTTAAAAACAGTACTGTAAGTGTAGGTGTACTCCTTAATTAATATAAAAAAAATTGTGAAAACAGTACTGTAAGTGTGGGTGTACTCCTTAGTTAATATCAAAAAATTGTGATAATAGTACTGTATGTGTAGGTGTACTCCTTAGTTAATATAAAAAATTGTGAAAACAGGACTGTAAGGGTGGGTGTACTCGTTAGTTAATATAAAAAAATTGTGAAAACAGTACTGTAAGTGTGGGTGTACTCCTTAGTTAATATAAAAAAATTGTGAAAACAGTACTGTAAGTGTGGGTGTACTCCTTAGTTAATATAAAAAAAGTGTGAAAACAGTACTGTAAGTGTGGGTGTACTTTTTAGTTAATATAAAAATTGTAAAAACAGTACTGTAAGTGTGAGTGTATTCCTTAGTTAATATAAAAAAATTGTGAAAACAGTACTGTAACGGTGGGTGTACTCCTTAGTTAATATAAAAAAATATTGAAAACAGTACTGTAAGTGTGGGTGTACTTCTTAGTTAATATAAAAAAAATTGTAAAAACAGTACTGTAAATGTGGGTGTATGTACTCCTTTGTTAATATAAAAAAATTGTGAATTAGTACTGTAAGTGTTTGTGTACTTCTTAGTTAATATAAAAAATTGTAAAAACAGTACTGTAAGTGTGGGTGTACTCCTTAGTTAATATAAAAAAATTGTGAAAACAGTACTGTAAGTGTGGGTGTACTTCTTAGTTAATATAAAAAAATTGTGAAAACAGTACTGTAAATGTGGGTGTACTTCTTAGTTAATATCAAAAAATTGTGATAATAGTACTGTATGTGTAGGTGTACTCCTTAGTTAATATAAAAAATTGTGAAAACAGTACTGTAAGTGTGGGTGTACTTCTTAGTTAATATAAAAAAATTGTAAAAACACTACTGTAAGTGTGGGTGTACTCCTTAGTTAATATAAAAAAATGTGAAAACAGTACTGTAAGTGTGGGTGTACTTCTTAGTTAATATAAAAAAATTGTAAAAACAATTACTGTAAATGTGGGTGTATGTACTCCTTAGTTAATATAAAAAAATTGTGAAAACGAGTACTGTAAGTGTGGGTGTACTTCTTAGTTAATATAAAAAATTGTAAAAACAGTACTGTAAGTGTGGGTGTACTCCTTAGTTAATATAAAAAAATTGTGAAAACAGTACTGTAAGTGTGGGTGTACTTCTTAGTTAATATAAAAAAATTGTGAAAACAGTACTGTAAGTGTGGGTGTACTTCTTAGTTAATATAAAAAATTGTGAAAACAGTACTGTAAGTGTGGGTGTACTCCTTAGTTAATATAAAAAATTGCAAAAACAGTACTGTAAATGTGGGTGTATTCCTTAGTTAATATACAAAAATTTTAAAAACAGTACTGTAAGTGTAGGTGTACTCCTTAATTAATATAAAAAAAATTGTGAAAACAGTACTGTAAGTGTGGGTGTACTCCTTAGTTAATATCAAAAAATTGTGATAAAAAGTACTGTATGTGTAGGTGTACTCCTTAGTTAATATAAAAAATTGTGAAAACAGGACTGTAAGGGTGGGTGTACTCGTTAGTTAATATAAAAAAATTGTGAAAACAGTACTGTTAATGTGGGTGTACTTCTTAGTTAATATAAAAAAATTGTGAAAACAGTACTGTAAGTGTGGGTGTACTCCTTAGTTAATATAAAAAAATTGTGAAAACAGTACTGTAACTGTGGGTGTACTTCTTAGTTAGTATAAAAAATTTTAAAAATAGTACTGTAAGTGTGAGTGTATGTACTCCTTAGTTAATATAAAAAAATTGTAAAAACAGTACTGTAAGTGTGGGTGTATGTACTCCTTAGTTAATATAAAAAAATTGTAAAAACAGTACTGAAAGTGTGGGTGTATGTACTCCTTAGTTAATATAAAAAATTGTGAGAACTGTACTGTAAGTGTGGGTGTACTTATTAGTTATTATAAAAAATTGTAAAAACAGTACTGTAAGTGTGGGTGTATGTACTCCTTAGTTAATATAAAAAAATTGTGAAAACTGTACTTTAAGTGTGGTGTACTTTTAGTTAATATAGAAAAATTGTAAAAATAGTACTGTAAGTGTGGAGGGGGGAGAAGCAACATATAATTTATAAATAATACTAAACAATGAACAAACAATAGAAGCACGTTTGGGTTAACTTCGGGTGGGTGATGAGGGGAAAATGCAAATGTAATCCCTTTTTTCATGTAGAGCCATCTATCTGTGACAATAGGTACTATGCTGCTTTTCATATGTTTTCTTGATACTTTCACCAAACAACATTTTCATTGTATCGTTGCATTCACAGAAACAAGACGCAGTTACAAAGGATTTCAAAGATGACTATTTCGTGCGATATTGCGAACAGTTTGTTTTTTAAAATATTAGTACAAAATCACCCTAGAGCTATCTGTGCATAGCCTTCGCTGGTCTAAAGGTGGTTAGATGAGAGGAATGACAGCTATCATTAGCGATATACATTTCAAAATTTTGGGCTGTACTTGAGTGAGCTCAGACCGACACTGTTTCGTCACACCCATGAATCCAGAGTGCGGAATGCGTTTGTTTGTACTTTTTTTTTTTTTTCCGGCGATGGCACGTGACATTATTCCTGATTCACGCTCAGACCAGCTATCTGCTAGAGTTTCTCCGGTCCTATTAATAACTGACGATAAATTACACGTATTATACTGTGTAAAGACAATGTTAAGCACTGATGTTTCCTCAAGACGGTTAATATGGGTGTTGAAACTTTAATTAAAATAAAGTACAGAACGACGTTTCGACACTCTTACGTCATTTTTTAGGTTTAAAAGTCTGTTGCCGGCGCATTTCTTAGGAACAAGAGTGTAAACTGGTACGGAATTGCAGGGGGCGGTGTGGCCCGGCTTGGCCAGGTGGGTTAAGGCGCACGTTTGATAATCTGAGGGTCGCGGGTTCGAATTCCCGTCGCACCAAACATGCTCGCCCTTTCAGCCGTGGGGCGTTATAACGTGACGGTAAATCCCACTATTCGTTGGTAAAAGAGAAGCCCAAGAGTTGGCGGTGGGTGGTGATGACTAGCTGCCTTTCCTCTAGACTTACATTGCTAAATTAGGGTCGGCTAGCGCATGTAACCCTTATGTAGCTTTGTTCGACATTCAAAACAAACAAACAAATTAGGGGGCGTTGCAGTTAGATGTTAGGTTATTAATTTGCATAGGTATAAAAGATGTTCGTTTATATTGATTTAATGTTGGTTTTATTTGTTGTATGAGTAGGGATTCTTTGACTTTACGTTTATTTATATATTTTTTGTTGTTATTTTGAATTAAGCGCAAAGCTACAGAATGGGTTATGCGTGTTCTGCCCACCACGGATATCGAAACACGGTTTTTAGCGCTGTAAATCCGCAGACATACCACTGAGCCACTGAGGGGCTTTTTGTGTTTGTTTCCCTACTTAGTATCTGGATGTTTTTCTATGTTTATGTTGTGTTTGTTTGATTTCCAGTGTTCAAAATCGTGTGAAGGTTTGTTTTTTGTGTGTTCTTTGAATCTGGTTTCCATTTTTCTACTTGTTTCTTCAATACAGAAGTCGTGGCAGTTATCACATTGTATTTTATAAATAATGTTGGTGTCGTGTTTGTCAGTGTAGTTTTTACATAGTATAGACCTCAGTTTTGTACCTGGTTTTTGAATAAATTTGGTGTTTACTGGAATGTTGTGTTTTAAGTTTGTTTCCAAATGTTGGTTATTTTATTGTCGCTGACATCGGTAATATGGTTTGTAGCAGTATAAGGTTTTGTAGTTTCTTATTGACTGTGTTGTTAATGTAAGTATGTATGTAAAATTTTTTTCACGGTTTTTTTTTTTTGTAGTAAATTTTTTGATGTTGATAAAGTGTTGTTTTATTTTGTTTATTTCATCGTTAATTTTATCGGGTGAAGAATGGGAAACGTTACACCAAGTTTACCATGTTCAACTTTTCCACACTTACATCTTTACAAGGTTTGTCTTCTTAGATAGCTCAACTATTAATTTTTTCTTACACGACTGATCGCCCCTTTATTACAACGTATTATTTTTGTACATTTAAAGTATTTTGTTGAGATATTGCTATGTTTTTGTTTAGGTTATAATTATGACAAGAATTATGTCGTAGTCTCTCCTACATAATTAAGCCATGACGTTTTCGTTTGGGAAGTCGGAGTATGCCACACTGCTGGGAGATTGTTTGTCATATTTCTGTTTGTTGCAGGCTTATTTACATACCGACGTCATGAAACCTACTAACAATGGAGACCGAGATACATAACAATGGAGGGTCGCGGGTTCGCGCCCGCGCAAAACATGCTCGCCCTCCCAGCCGTGGGGTCGTATAATGTTACGGATCCCACTATTCGTTGGTAAAGAGTAGCCCAAGAGTTGGCGGTGGGTGGTGATGACTAGCTGCCTTCCCTCTAGTCTTACACTGCTAAATTAGGGACGGCTAACGGACTCGAGTAGTGCGAAATTCAAAAAACAAAACAAACAAGACAACTGTAAGAACCAAACAACTCCAACGTTATGCTTTTGAATGATATTTAAAAAGGACAGATGGATGGAAATTGTTTGTACAAATTTCTGTTTCAATGAGCTGTATTTCAAAATTGTAACACTAGTTCAGTAGGTCAGTACATTATTTCATCTTTTCTTATGAACAAACAAATGTGTATGCTACAAGTCCACAATCAATAACAACGGCAACAAACAAGTGACAGTAATTTTCATTTATCTGACGTCCTCCAGTGGCGGTATTTATACTCCCCTCCCCCCCGCCCATCAAACATTCTGCACATGCGCTTAATGCTATAGAACAGTTAAACAACCAGTAAACGTTAGAACAAGTAAACAAGTACCTGGCTCTATAACTTATGATTTTGTAAACTTTTACATTAGAAATTTTCCGGACGCTTAGTTTGAATAAAAAGCTGCTATACACAGAAATATAGGCGTGACATCTACATATTTAAAAGTAGTGACATCTACATATTTAAAAGTATTTAATTAAAATTGGTAAATTGTTGTCTCTTGGTGATTTCTTCACTTTACTAAAGTATTTATTAAAGTTAATACAGCTGTACATTATATTGTTGGTAAACTTAATACTTGTCTAATCTCTAATATATTCAGTTACGAGAGCCCGGCAAGACCAAGCGTGTTAAGGCGTGCGACTCGTAATCTAAGGGTCGCGGGTTCGCATCCCCGTCGCGCCAAACATGGTAGCCCTTTCAGCCGTGGGGGCGTTATAATGTGATGATCAATCCCACTATTCGTTGGTAAAAGAGTGGCCCAAGAGTTGGCGGTGGGTGGTGATGACTAGTTGCCTTCCTTCTAGTCTTACATTGCTAAATTGGGGACGGCTAGCACAGATAGCCCTCGAGTAGCTTTGTGCGAAATTAAAACAAACCAATAGCGGGAAAAAATTCATTGTTGCACTAAAAGATAAAATATTCATGTATACTTACGGCTTTTGTTTCGTTTTTTTTCTTGACAACCTTAAAAGCTTCATATCGTCAGGTGCCTCGACATTTCTAAAAAATACAGTCGTTAAAAATGTGGAATTAATTATTTCGTTTGTACATCTACAAATTGATAACAATAGCAACTACACGAAAAGCCGTCTGGTTTCACGAGAAACTGTTTTCCTTTCGTATACTTCATCAACATCAATAGGTTTCCTCTGCAAACCGTAGAAAACATTATACGCACACACCTAGACAGAAAGCAAAATCAACCAACAAAAGTAAATATATCTCACGGATCAAAAAATCACGAAACCATATACTGCTGTATACCATATATTCCTGACATCAGCAAACAAATAACCAACATTTGGCAAAAACTAGTAATAAAATATGACATTCCGGTTAATACCAAATTTATTCAAAAACCAGGCACAAAACTGAGGTCTATACTATGTAAAAACTACACTGACAAACACCACACCAACATTATTTATAAAATACAATGTGATAACTGTCACGACTTCTATATTGGAGAAACAAGTAGAAAAATGGAAACCAGATTCAAAAAACATAAAAAGCTACCTTCACACGTTTTCGAACACTGCAAGTCAAATAAACACAACATAACCATAGAAAACACTCAAATACTAAATAAAGAAACAAACATAAACAAAGGCAAAATTAAAGAAGCCTTACTTATACAAGAACTTAAACCCAAAATAAACCAATATAAAGGAACACCTTTATACCTATATTAATGGTTTGGTTTTTCGCACAAAGCTACTCGAGGGCTATCTGTGCTAGCCGTCCCTAATTTAGTAGTGTAAGACTAGAGGGAAGGCAGCTAGTCATCACCACCCACCGCCAACTCTTGGGCTACTCTTTTACCAACGAATAGTGAGATTGACAGTAACATTATAACGCCCCCACGGCTGGGAGGGCGGGCATGTTTGGCGCGACTCGGGCGCGAACCCGCGACCCTCAGATTACGTAGCACACGCCTTAACGCGCTAGGCCATGCCAGGCCCACCTATATTAATAAATATAATCAAACATCTAAGCACACCCTCTACATTCCTACACTCAATTACACAACAGCCTTCAAATAAGTCAGTTACCTCTTTCTTTCTTTGTGAACCTGACGATGACCGTTGTTCGCTCCTCTACGTAGAATTTTCTCCATCCATACCAGCTATTTTTACATATGTATTTTCCTTTTGTATTTGTTTAGGTTGCTATTAGTTACCAGGAATATCAACTGTACTGTGATTTGTCGTGGGCTTCTGACGTATGTGAAGTAGGTGTTACCAGGAGTGAGAAAGACATACACTTATCGCAAAGTCGTTTTTATTTATAGCAAACATGTATATGCTCAATGAATGGCAAAAATACGTATTAAAACGAATAACAGATGTCGCAGCAAGATATTATACGTTTCATTCGAATAACTTTAAATTGTAATGTTTTTGTTTAGAATTTTTATTCTAATAAACCTCGACAGCTACGTCATTATTGAACTGACGTGGTGTGTAGTCGACAGACAGAAACGTCAATAGCACAAAATTTCAGAGGTTTGCTGTTTGTGTTGTATTAGATGACTCCATTGTTCTCTAGGTTGTATAGCTATTAACTGAACTTCTGCTTCATTTCTCGATATTAAAAACGATGAAATTCTTCCGTGGTCGGCGACAAGAGAAGCAAATATACATTCTCTTATTTGTTAAACACAAATGGTTGTAGTAAAGCAATGTATAATTACGAGTAGTTAGGAACAAACAAATAGAAATGTTTGTGTTTATCGTTCTTGTTCACTTCTGGTTCTTAATAGGCGGTTCATAACCGATTTCCGAAACCCTAATTTATATTTGTTTCTTGTTGTAATTTCGCGCCAAGCTACCCGATAGACTAAAGGGTAGTCAACACACCATCCACCGCCAATTCTTTGGGTACTTTTGTGCCAAAAAAGTGGGATTTACCGTAACATTATAACGCCTTCACGGCTGAGTGGGGTACCATGTTTGTGACAAGAATTCTCTCTCTCTCGGGGTATGATATGTTCATACCGTGATGGGCCAGGTGCACTTTGACCTCTTTCTCCTTCCCTTACTTACGTGGTCGTGCAGTATTTGATAGTGGTAGTTACTGCATTTTTGGGTCAACTGAATATTACTCCGACCCTTTTTAGGGCAATGTTCATGTATTATTATACATGTATGGGTATTGTTTTTCCCTATCAGTAAGATGTCAAGTTTGTTGGTGGCACTTTTATTAATTTATGTATTTTTACCATTAGATACATATATGTTTGTGTGTGTGTATATATATATATATATATACACACATTTTATTATATATTTATTACTATCTTTTATTCATTTATTATTATTTTTGTTTATTTATGTTTAAAATATATGTTGATCGGGGAGAGATGTTTAGGACTAACTTCATCACGTATGAGGTACCTGTCTAGTTCGCATAATTTATTTTCTTCCAGTTTTTATCAAAATACGTTATTGTACAATGTAAGAGTCTATCTGGTATGGTTGGTATGTTTGAATATTTAAGTATAAATTGAGATGATGTTGCTCCAGGAACTGGATATTATGTTGTGAGGAGTGTGTTTTGGATTGTTTGTAGTTTGGTTTTGATTATTTTGTCACTTACAGCAATCCATGCTGGAGCTGCATGGTCAGTTTCCGTTCTAACATATGTTTTGTAAATCTTTACTATGTTGTCTGCTGATGCTCCATTGTTCTTACCAGTTAGACTCCTAGCGTAGTTGGTTCTTCACCAGATTTTACTTTTAATTTCATTTAAGTGGTTAATCCGTGTTAATTATGAGTCATAGAGTAGACGAAGAAATTTTGCCCACGTGACAATCTGGAGTAGTGTTTAGTTCATATATATTTCAGGCTGTAGTTTTTGTATTTTGTAAAGACAAGTTGTGATTTTGCTGTATTTATTTTTATTCTATATTTTTGACAGTATTCACTTATTCTATTTAGTTGCGGTTGTATGTTGGTGGCTGCTATTGTTGGTGTTGTGGCACTTTTCCAGACTGCCACATCATCTGTGAACTGTGAAGAGAATCCATGATTAGGATCCTTCAGTGGCATATTGTTTACATACATGATGAAGAGTATAGGGCTAACCATCCCTCCCTGAGGGACACCAGCTTCTGGAGTAAAGTATTCAGAAAATGTACCCTCAACATTCACTCTACACTTTCTATTTT
Organism: Tachypleus tridentatus; assembly: GCF_004210375.1. Taxonomy (NCBI): domain Eukaryota; kingdom Metazoa; phylum Arthropoda; class Merostomata; order Xiphosura; family Limulidae; genus Tachypleus; species Tachypleus tridentatus. The sequence continues at coordinate 187,076,596 of NC_134834.1, read as the reverse complement.
CCAACAAGTTAGATAAACAGCGAATAATCCCTCATGGTAGTTTCATTTCATTCATTCTGAAACTTAGACCATCGTGCCATACAGTGTCGAATGCTTTCTCGATATCAAGGAAGCAAGCGACAGTACATTCTTTTTTATTGAAGCTATCTATTATGGTTTTGGTTACTCTGATTAGGTGGTCTGTCGTTTGTCTAAATTTCCTGAATCCATTTTGTCCTTCTGGTAATTTTGATGTTATCTCCAAGAATGTGGAGAGTCTATTACTGATTATTCTTTCAAGAATTTTGTCTACACAGCTGGTCAGGCTGATTGGTCGGTAGCTATTAGGTTTATTTGCTAGCTTTCCTTCCTTATGGAACGCCCCCCTAGTACAGCTATATGTCTCCGGATTTACAACGCTAAAATCAGCGGTTCGATTCCTCTTGGTTGCCTCAGCAGATAGCCTATGCTATAAGAAAACACACAAACACACACCTTCTGGAACTTTAATATATTAGTGAGTTTCCAAGAAACTGGGATGTATCCTGAGGATAAAGATAGATTAAAAAGTGTTTGTAGGTGGTCAAACAATTTTGAAGTGTCATTTGTTTTTAGAAGGATAGGTTTTGGAGATTTTGTTTTTGTGTTTTTTATTGCTTCCAGAAGTTCTTGTAGGGATATCAAGTTCTTTCGTTAGTATTGTGTCTTCGTAGTTTGTGATGTCTTGTGTTTGTCTCAGATATGTTAGTTAGGAAAATTGGTTCAAATTGTTTTTTATTGTTTAATATATAGTTGGTGACTTTGTTGTAGAAATATGTATTCATATCTGGATCAGAATGAGTTTTAAATGTATTTTGTAGTTGACCTTTGAAATCTTCGGTTTCTTTATTTGTGTGTGCTACTGTATTATTGTGTTCAAGTGCAGTCTTTTAAAGTGTGTCCAGAATTTTTTTCTGCTCAGTTTTATTGTTTAGTTTTGAGCAGAAATTATCCAATTTATCTTGTTTTATTTGTGTTCTGATGTGATTTATTATATCGTTTATATGCGTTTTAGTTTCTGTCTCTTGTTATCATGAACTGTCTTCTTACGAGAAGAATTCGAACCCGCAACTCTGAGATTACGAATCGAGTGCCCTAACCACCTGGCCACGCCGGGCCAATGAGTATTGTGTTTTGTCGGGCTGTGAGAGGGTAGGGAAACAGCAAATCGGTCCCTGGTATCGAAGGGGGTGAGAAACACCTCTCTATTCCATTGGTCCTTTAGTCTTACACAGTTAATTTAGGAAGCACCAGCGCAGATAGCCCTCGTGTAGCTTTCTCCGAAATTAAGAAACAAACAAATAGTAATAATTTGAACACGAATTTTCATTTTCTGTCAGTTTTTGTTTGTTTAAATTCATGAAATCCAACTGATAGGCAAGATGCTTGCGATGGACCATCACCGGTCCCCGGACCAGTTGTGAAGAAACTGCTATAGACTATATAAAGGACCAAATATAGCAAAAATATTATCTCTTCAAATAAATTTGTACAATATATTATAGCTGGTGTTTAGTGTAAAATAAACAGTGTATATTATTTTAAAACATAACACATTAATACCGATTAAGAACAGTGTATTAAAAGATGCTGTTACAATTGTTTATTAGTAGGTTCCAAAATTAATGCTTATTATAAAATGTGTTGATACGATACAAATGTTTTGTTAATTTGCTGGTAAGCTACACAGTAGGCTATGTGTATTCTGCTCGCCCTGCGTATCGAAACTCAGTATTTAACATTAGGAGCCCCTGGACTTTTCACTAAACCGTCGCGTAGAATATATTTATTATGAAGACTACTACATTACCAACTACAGTTTCGTAGGTTTGACTAATTCTTCAGATTGGAAACTTTAATATCTCAGAATAAAATTTAAAATATGAACAAAAAGTGATATAATTTAAATACAGAGAAACATAAAATGAAAACACTACAAACCATTATCGCGGTTTTCAAAATAACTTAAAGTGTGTAAAATCACAACCAGATGGAATCATAACTTAAGTTTCCAATACTTAGTTTTACAATAAACTATGAAGGTAAATATTGTCACCTTACAAACTTATAGAACATCCATATAAATAATACGCGCCCACCAGTGGCACAGCGGAATGTCTCCGGGACTCGCAATTCTAGAAACTGGGTTTCGATGCCCGTGGTGGGCAGAGCACGGATAGCTCATTGTGTACCTTTGTGCTTATTTACACACAAACAAATAAATAATCCGCTTGTATTTATTGGTACAGATCTTTTCTCGCAAATGTCTTAATCAAACGCTACAAATCTCATATCGTTAGAAAGGCCTTTTATACAAGCAATTCTCATTGCATGTTAGCTTTTCAATATAGAATTATCTTACCTGTTTTTCGCTCAGTCAAACTTTTAAATGCAATGAGTATTGTTACGATGGTACAATGTGGTTGTCATTACGTGACGACTGGCTTCGATTTCAACTTTGTTTTTTTCTTATTTACAAAATATTTCACACAAAAACAGCACTTAATCCGAGTGTAATTGCTCAAAATAACAAAAATTACACTAATTACAGTTTCTACGGGCTTTCTCGACTTACTTAGATTTAAAATACGCATGCACAGTTCGGTTAAAACCTTATTCGTTAGTGAACACGAATTCAGACGTTTCTGCATTAGCAGCTAAGTTCGCCCTCATTATAATTTACTATAATTTAGTTTCTGTTCGTTTCATAAACTACTAAAATACCTTTTTGGATAAGTTTTTACTTACTACGGGTTTTAATATTGTTTTTGTGTTTCAATCAGTAAAGCCGTATCATACACTGAACGCTCACAACTGTTTCATATTGTGTATAATATTATAAGCCCCACCCGCAGCATAACGGCGCCTCTTTCGACACAAATCCCTCGACACCGGATTTCAATACCCGTGGTCGACAGAGCATTAAGCGTGAAACTACACAATGCGCTATCCGTGCTCTAATCACCACTACTATCAAAATTCGGTTTCTAACGTTGCAAGTCCGCAGACATTCTGCGGTGCCACTGGGGCCACTCACGTGAATGTTGAGGATATCCTGGTGATTGTTATGGAGAGGTTGTGATTGCATTTTCAGTCATTTTGATGTGTACGTTTCAATTAATAAATTCGTCAATGTCTGTTGCAACAGTAAAAGAATGTTATGTAAACTGAAAACATTTATTTCTAAAACTGACATTGTCAAGGTAGAAGATAACAATGACCCGACAATATTGTTTGTCGAAACATTGTTATCTACTGCATTGTTACCAATAACGACAAACATCGATACGAGTTTGTGATGAAGCATAGTGTTAACACAATTCAAGTATCACTACTAATTCGATACAAAATTAATTACTACAGTTAATATTTGTTATCACTACAGATAAACTGTTATTCTGATTACCATATATTTACCAAAGTGTGCTAGTACAACGTGTACTAGTGAAGTAGGTTTGTACTTAACATCGTTTTAAACTACTGCTGTTTAAGCAGAATTAACTTAGAAATCCTTTCTTCTCACGTTCTATTTCAGCTCCAACATTTGTAGATTACCGTTTAACAAGGTGAGACTTTTCTGTACAACTGATAACTAAACACTGTCAAACTAGACTGTTGTGTGCGTTTTCTTGTAGCAAAGTCGCATCAGGCTAATCTCCCGACTCCACCGAGAACCCCTGATTTTAGCGTTGTAAATCCGTGGATTGACCACTGTAACAGCGGGGGACGTCGCATTGTAAACACGATCATTTTGTGATTAATTGAAACACATCTATCCACCTAAATCGGAGAAAACTCTCGTGCAAGTTTCTGAATTTAAGATGGTGATACTTGCGTATTACACACTGATGTTGTAACACCTGTACAGAACCACTAGGACGTGTCATGTGGTCCTTTGTAATAAATGACAAATTAAAGTTTCTTTGTAGAAAACACAATTCCTGCTATTTTATTTTCATGATGCATGAACTGTATTTTATATACAGGGTGGCCCGTAAGTCACCTACCCATCCATATATCTTATGTATCCAGTGTATTTGTGTGCTGTCCCTAATTCTCGCTGCATAATATTATGCGGCGCCATGTTCTGCGAGACATTTTCCTCAACATAGCAGGAGTTATTGTTCCAAATGCCACGGTAACAGCTGCCTTCAACTCATTATTAGTATTATAACGTTGTTTATAATAACATAAGGATGGATAGAGACTTACGGGCCACCCTGTACAGCTGTGAACTGTCGAACAGATGGTTTTTTTATTACAAACCAAGAGAAGCTAAATTCGGGGGTTTAAGTTACGTGGGACCTGCTTTAAACAAAAACAAAAGAACACGGGAAGTATTGGTTCCCAAATGTTGGCCTTTTAATTTTATCTGGTGCAAATAATTGAGAATGACCTTTTTTTCCCTCTTTTTTTTTTTTTTTAATTAGGTTACAAATTGTATTTTGTTCAGATGAAAGCGCGAACTAGTGGAATTTTAATTTAAAAACGTCTGGAGTCAATATAAAGTTTTAATTTCGTCCTTAAATACCCAAAAAAGGGTTTGTTTGTTTTTTTTGGCTATCGAAAATATTTAGGAGGTACTGTACAAGTATGGTTACACTGCAATAAGAAATATTTACCTCCACTTCGTTTTGGGTAATGATTTTATTCTAGATGTTGTTGCAAAGTAAAACAGTAAAAAAGTTTAGTTCAAGAAATCACAGGTACAAATCTGCAACAGTTAATTCATTTAAAATATTGAAAGTTAAACAAACTATGTTTCTCTTAAAAGTTATTCAAACTAGAATAACGCAAATCACTTTGTTACATTATTTTATTATTATCGTGTTTCGCGAGACATGTCACTTCACGTGACATTTCTCAAATCGCTAAACGTCAGGAAAAGATTGGACAAACAGAACAAGCGTTCCGGGAAGGAACTTTATGAAGAATGATTTTACTATGGAAACATTTCGAAAACAGAATAATTTAAGTTTTCTTTCAAATGAAATAATATTCTACGTGACTATTTCAAATGTTCGTGCAATTTTATTCAAGAAGAATCTTACGTACAAATGAAAAGCAACTTGTCGGTAAAATGCCTAAAGTTACACTAAAAAACGTTCAAGTGACATCAAAACTGGAGTTCGTATACACAGTATTGCACCATTGTTTATCGTGTTAACACGAACTGCGCCTAATCACCATTAGTAACTCGATTTTTGAAACACGTTTTAATAATTAGTGAAAATTAGTGTAAATGCTAAAAAGTTTCAAACACCGAATCAAATTGTGAAGAACTAAATATTTAGAAAATCACTGCGAAAAAAAAAAATCCATAAAATTTTAAATTAGGGATTACGCGCAAAACAGTTTTGGCATAAAAAAAAATTTAGAAAAAAAATTCAACTAGTCCCAATTTCCAAACAATAACCCACGTATTAAGCCATTACTAGACTAGGGCTATTTAATATATTTTTAAGTGGGTATTTTTGAAATATTCTTAAATTAATTTAAGTGAATCAGTACTTAAGTAGATATTAAAATCACGTGAGTATTACTACAAGATCCATTACCAATTCCACCCCTTTGTAAAAAAAAAAAACACCTTCATTAGTGAAGACTATTTAGCTCAACGATATTATAGAAATTTTTGCGATATATATTATTTAAAATGAAAAAAAAAAAGGCTTTAATATTGTTTTGGAAGAATAATAATGTAGTATTACTAATAAATAAATTCGACTTCCTTTATATATAAAACAAGATTTTCAACGTGGTTAAAGACAAATGCAATTCGTTTGTTACGTATGGACCGCAGAAGTTGTATTATAGTGATAGGAATAAAAGTTAATTTGTTGAATTTCGAAGATTGTCCTTGGAACAGCTGTCGGTTGAAAGATTAGGACGTAGAATAACTAAGTGTAGTTGATTCATTCAATGTACTGGTTTTAATCCTAGCAGAGTATGCCTTCGTAAGAAACACACAGAACAACTGATGGGAAACTGGAACGGTAATCTCGGGAACAAATGGAAATGCAAGGTGTCTGTGGTCCTGACTTGTTATTACATTCGGCGATGTTGCTTCTGGATGTTTTAGGAGCCTATTACAAATTTCGGAAGTTTCTTCCAGAACAGTAATTACCTGCAATGTATTTTTTTTCGACCTATCGCCAAATAAGATGCAATGAGTCAGCTTTTTGGGTTACACACAAACACGCATGCATCCGAACTGCTGTAAAGTTCTCCTGGTAAGACTTTTGGAACCTACGAAAGAAAGAAAGAAAAAATAAATAAAATCTCTACGATATCGTTTGTGATGGCAAGTGTCGTTGTTAAAAATGTGTAATTGTTAGGTAAGGCGTACGTTTCTTTCTCCCTTGGCCTAGCATAACCTAGCGCGTTAAGGCTTGCGCTTCGTAATCTGAGGGTCGCGGGTTCGCACCCGAGTCGCGCCAAACATGCTCGCCCTCCCAGCCGTGGGGGCGTTATAACGTGACGGTCAATCCCACTTTGCCTTGGTAAAAGAGTAGCCCAAGAGTTGGCGGTGGGTGGTGATGACTAGCTGCCTTCCCTCTAGTCTTACACTGCTAAATTAGGGACGGCTAGCACAGATAGCCCTCGAGTAGCTTTGTGTGAAATTCCAAAAAAACAAACAAACAAATCTTCCTCCCTTAGTCTTGAAATTTTCACGATTTTAAAACTTGGCCGATCCTGTTCTACCACGAGCTTACTGCAGGTGAACGTGTTTCATATTGTTAGCTTTACTTACAATATACATTAAACAGTGAAGTTAGATCAGCTGTATGCAGAACCAACAGGTGTAATTGGTTTCTAAATTAACTTAGTTTTACTTTATTTTTCTTTGTACAGCTTAGCCTTTTTTGTAGATTACACTCGTACAGAACTTGTCATTTTATGTAATACGGTTCTTTTCCGTAATTATTACATACTCGTGTGTGCGCGTGGTGGAAGTTCCTTTATTCCAACTAGATTGTCTTTTCAAGACTGATTGTTTCAGTGAAATATCTACCTATAATATGTTGTTGTAATGTACAACCTTGATTTTGGTTGTACATTTTTCATCCAGAATTTTTAGCAAAATATAATTTTATATGAAGTATGAAATAAACATCAGCTGTCTCCTTCGTAATAATTCAGGTTAAGATGGTTTGTGTTAAACGTACGAAATTTTTGTTAGGAAGTGCTACCATCTATTAGAAAACATTTTAAGTAATGTTAATTACGTGTGGTGTTAAAGCAGAAGTAGATTAATACACCAATAACTAGATAGGTGTTACAATTGTAATTTATTTCACGTCATCTCATTAATATTGGTACTTTTTAGGAAATAGTAAGTAGCGAAGTGAGTGTTTTACATCTTCAAGCCCGGCATGGCCAAGCTTGTTAAGGCGTGCGACTCGTAAACCGAGGGTCGCGGGTTCGCATCCCCGTCGCACCAAACATGCTCGCCCCTTTTAGCCGTTGGGTCGTTATAATGTGACGATCAACCCCACTATTCGTTGGTAAAAGAGTAGCTCAAGAGTTGGCGATGGGTGGTGATGACTAGCTGCCTTTCCTCTAGTCTTACACTGCTAAATTAGGGACGACTACCACAGATAGCCCTCGAGTAGCTTTGTGCGAAACTCAAAAACAAACTAAAAAAAAAAAAACATACCTCACGCTCGATTTCTCAAAATTTCCTTTCAATTCCACTTTTTGTCCCTTTATTTCCAGTTCACTTTTAAATTAAATTCAATCGCTAACGTAAGCATAAACAGCTCCAAGTTTAGGCACTTTCTACAATATAAAAGCCTGTGAAGGACATTATTCTAAAACCAGATGAGTGCGTGCGCGCGCGCGTCACCATGTTTTATGACGTCAAAATAGGTAACATCTGTATGAGAAAGCTGGGCACACGTGAACAGACACGCGGAAATGTGTTCGTCCCTCTAGTCTCACACTGCTAAATTAGGCACGGTTAGCGCAGATAATCCTCGTGCAGCTTTGCACGAAATTCAAAACAAACATGCCCTATCAACGGCTATGAAAAACAAGTCAAAAACTAGCGCAAATATACGTTGGAAAATTATTACAAGAGAGCCTTTGTTAAAACAAACGGTTGGTACCAATTAACTATAGGAAAGATGACTACATTTCTTCAAAACAAAACGTGTGTGTGTGTGTGTGTGTGTGTGTGTGTGTGTGTGTGTGTGTGTGTGTGTGTATATCACATGGCCATCGTACGTTTTAATCTTTTATCTAAAGGCACCAACATGTAGCAGGTTCTCGGTAACAGAACTATTTTCGGTATCGCCAGTTTTAAACGGAACTATTTTAGGATCCCCATTTACTTTAACACTCCTACGAAAAGTGGGGCCTAATAGGCCCCAGAGCAACTTGAAAGGTTATTAATATTAGGCTAATAATTTTGTATTTAAATGAAATTACCATTTAAATCCATTAATGAATGGATTAACGAGATTCCCACTGTTCCTATCTACTATCTAGCGAAACCACAGCCAGGGGAACGGGCTTGGAGAAATCAGGACTAGAAACGTCTTTTCGTAGGAGTGTTAAACGAATTTTTACAACTTACCGATGTCCGAATCATCACGCACGGTCTTGCGCCCCTTCTCCGTCTGCAGATCCAAACATTTCTTGCGACGCGTAGTTTGTGTACAAAAACCCGTCTTCATCTTTGTACTCTTCGTACAGCTCGGAAAATGACGTTGCTAGTGAAGGAACAATCTTCCCTTTAATCAACACATAGAGAGTCTGTCTTCGAGTCATGATCAAACGATCTCTAAATATTTCCCAATAATAATACAATGAAGGTACATCCAATAACCGATTACAAAAGAAAGGGATACAGTAGAATCACATACAAAACAAAACAAAGCTGATGAGTCTTTTCCGATAATTTGGATTGGTTCTGTTCAAACACCATTTTGCTTTAGGCAAATAATTAAGCTGAGGTTCAAATTTACCATTCCTGCCATTTACTTACGTTCAACATGCTGGATTTAAATTAGAGTTTTAATGTGTTTATTTTATTTTAACTAAACAACTATTTAAGAAGTTTAAAAGAAATTATTGGAAAGATGGTGCTGCTATCTTTTGGCAACTATTTTTATTAATATTAATAGTGCAAGTTTGGATATACGATGTAGGTATCTTATGAATGAGTTTAACACTGTTCTTTACCTCTGACATCACCAAAGGATACTTTCTTAGATGTGACCTATGAAGTTTTTTGTTGTTTTTTTTGAAAGCATCTGTCCAATGAGAGATCAAAGGTGGTTTTAAGGGTTGTTTCGGTTCACATTTCTTAAAGTGAAGAACAACTCTTTCAACCTCCTTACTTTTCTAGACTTCTTGATCGAACAAAGCTATTGTTTTAACACTTTCATTATAACCAAGCGTTTCTAACGTTATGGTTATGCAACTTCCATTGTTGAATGTTATCCCTAAACTTTAGGACTACCAAAAACGGAATCTATTTTTTTTTAGAAACAAATTGAGAATCAAGACTTATTATTATTGCTACATAAAACACATTTAATTTTAGCAACGTTATCTACACCAGGTGGTCATAAGACATTATGTAAGCGAATAATAGGAAATTACATAGAGGATGCCTTAACATTTGACTAACAAATAGTTTACTGTGGACCCTTTGTTTAAACAGGGTAATGCGTGTGCGCAAGTCCGTCATTATGTCATCTTCCGTGCTTTAAATTACGGAGTTTGACTCAATGAATAGATAAGAATGTTGTAAAAATTACAAAAACATTAAGAACGACTGTAAATTGGCAAAGGAATATAATAACATACATTTCGCTAGGATGTTAAAACATACGACTTTGGCCAAATAGAGACCAAACGTCTCTATTTGATGATGGGTTTCGTTCCTCCCCCCACAGAGGGCGAATCGAGCGAACCACCAAGCCAATTAAAATACAAGTGATTTAAAATGCTTCCCCTTAACGTTCACCTGAGGACTGAAAGAAACTGGGAGAAGGTCATTTCCTTTGGTACGAGAAATCTGTAATTTCTGATTACTGGCAGGTTAACTTCTTTATGGAATCTCTCGACAATAACCTAGGAGAAGAAAAACAAGGAGACTTTAATGCAGTTTTGTTTGGAAACAAAATCTGTGGTAACATTAAGGAAAGCAATGTGATTTATCTTACTCTAATTATTCGTATTCAACAACGAGAATAAATAAATAGATACAAATATTAATATGAAAGGCAAGATACAATAAATGCTACAAGTTAAATTGAAATGGTAATAAAAGCACATCGTGAGACGTGCAGCACGCACGGGTGATGTTCTACACAGTTTATATCTTTAGTTGAAAGACAGAACGGCACACTTTTTTTTTAGGAGAGGTAACCTATTGATTACATTTCATGTAAATATTGAGTACTATATATAAAGTTACTCGTAAAAAAAAACACGTAAAATTGCCATATTGTTTTCTGAAAGAAAATTACATTACTACCTTGTCAAGGAGAGTTAACCCTTTACTATTGAAAGCCTATAATACTCACAAATTAATTTAATATCAGTAAACTCAACACATTCTAACAAGCGCTAAAAAGTCCCCTTTAGAAAAAGGTTACTCTAGCAATAACCATCTCTCATTCTGAGGTGCATTTTAGAGGGTAGGCAGCTGTTGTCAACACCACCCACCAAATTCTCGAGTTGCTATAAACAAATAGTAGAATTAGCCTTCACATTATAACGTCCCCATGGCTGATAGGTCGACCACGTACAGCGACAGGATTCAAAGCAACCGGTGATCCGCAGATGACAACTGGGGAGCCATAACCAGGCGAGACAGGAACATGTTAACGGTACTTAATTCTATCGGATACGCTGAAAGACCTGTAGCCAAGGGTCATTTTCCTCGCAGAAACTTAGACCTATAGAATAAAGGTGCGAGACGTCACGTGTGGTTAGGTTTTGAATATTAATTATTGATACTTACAGGTACCTTTGTAGGAAACACTTCCTTCACCGTTTCGATTTGCTTTTTTCTGTTAGCTGCAGAGATAAAAGCAGTAACAATTTTCAATACACTTAGTTACTGGATAACGAAAAAGTTTATAAAACAACACACACGGATAGATTAACTGATGAAGTAGTGATATTGTGCTTAGCAGTTAGAGAATAAAAACACTAAACGGAACAAACTGTCAAAAAAGTCCTACTGTTGGAGAAACTAGTTACGAACGTACAATAAGAGCTTCTGACGCTTCCGTTTATTTTGTGGTTTGTGTTTTCTCTAAAAAATGAATTTACTCGAACTTTACTTGAAATATCGTTTTCAAGACTTTCTGCTATGAAGGCCAGTGAAAAATCTGAGACGCAAATAAAATTGGAATCTGTTAATTACCGAGAAATGCTGTTAAACCTTGCTGAAAAACATCTTACTACTGAAGCACAAGAATGCGATATCATGTTATAACGGTTTAAACTCTTACATGTTAAACTGGATCAAAAACGTGGGATTCCCCCCCCCCCCCCGAGATGTTCACCAATTTACTCTTGTTTCAAAGCTTCAGTAAACAAAAGTCCGTTAACAACTGTGATAATTCGACTAAGATAGTAAACAACAGTGGATGCCACTGTAACAAAGTGGAAGCGTATTTGAACAATATAGCCTATAGAAATTAAAGTATATTCCGAAGAGCACAGGATCATTTAGCGAGTGGCAGGCTTAAACAGTGTTGTAGGTTTAAGACCACAACTTACACGTACAGTGCAACTCAATATGCGCGGTAGTAAATAGTAATAAATATTCGTAAGTTATACAGGGTGGCCCGTAAGTCCTTACCCATTCATATATTTTATGTATCCAGTGTATCTGTGTGCTGTCCCCCCATTCTCGCTGTATAATATTATGCGACGCCATGTTCTTCAAGTGTAAATTGGCTTACATCGGCCATATTTCTTTGAAAGAAAAAGAAACATTTATAATACATGCGTAATTGAATATAACAATAACATATAGATGGGTAGGGACTTAACGGGCCACCCTGTAGTTAAACTAAGATGTAGTAGTATGAAAAGTAACGTATTGGAACAACATGGAATCTAATAGTCAATCTCGGGCGTTTCTCTTCTGAATTAAATAAAATAATTGAATCTTAAAGCTAGTCCTTGTCATTCAAGTATTTAAAGCTTAAATTCACTACTTCTACGACATACAAAGACAACCATTCCAAACGCCAACCACCCTGTTAAACAAAAAATATCTTAGCTTAAGATGGACTCCTACCATGTCAATATTTAAACAGATAAAATTCTATCTGCCGTATCACTAGCAATTGAGGTTCTTATAAGCTACCCTGGAATACGCTACAACTTGTGGCAAAATTCCTTGGAATTGTTAAGCCAACATATTACTTAACCTTTCTATCCGAAATGTCATTATTACGAGCCGCAGCTCCCTCTAAAAATCACAAATCCACAATATTAAAAATACAGCTTACAACAATATCAATATTAGACGAGCTCACGCAAGTTCATCTGTATGCTGGAGTTTAAAAGACATCTTGCAAACTTCTGCGTTTTTAAGTCTGGAAATAAGTTTGCTAGTATCAATATATTTTGTTATTTCACATCAGAAATATCGTACAAAAAAAAAAGGTGCTCTAAAATAATCCTTGAACACAACTACATGAAGGGTTTAGGCAGACGGCAATAATTTTACGAAACGATAAGTCGTGACCTTTCAAGTGTTGAGAGAGTGACGAAAGGTATCGTTACTGAACTTTTCCATCATCCTCGTCTCCTGTCAACAGCAGAGCAGTAAACAGATTTCTTTCTCAGATCAGATAAGATCTTTCTGCAGAGTCACAGATTAAGAATATTACCATTCGCCCCCTCCCTCAAATGGTGGGACAAGGTTACCTTCCTCAAATTTGTTATACATAGTTGAGGAGAGGGAAGACTGAGTTTTAGGGCGATAATCGGCTTAAATAAATACAAATTATTAAAACAATAGAAGTATATAACAAATACGTCACAAATTTTATTAAGCCTTATGAAGCACATCTCCGGATTTTGTTTTTGGTAAAAAAAAAAAAGTTATTTAAATTAGACTTGGAAATCTTAGGATGATTTATAATGTCTAAAGAAATTAGATCAAAGTAAAAAGACATATGAATTTCCTTTACGATTTCTGCACCAAAATAAAACTACCAGAAAGCTCCGGTGGCCCTTGAGTAGCTTTACCCGAAATTCAAAACAAACCAAACAAAAACTACCAGAAACACAAGAGAAACTTCGTTTGAAGTAAAATGAATTATGCTTCTTAAAATTAAACACTTACGTACACCTATAATCGAATTATTTTAATAAATATTTAGTAAACAGAGACATCTTACCAAAACTGAAATGCTGCTTAAACGGACTTTTCTTTGCACAACATTTACCCGGTGCCATTAACTCAGATTATACCCACACTTGAAAAAAACACACTTTAGTCTTTACAATACACCTACACCGTATAACCAACGACTATAAGAGTGGTCATGTGATGACTACGATTTATATGTTGATTGGTAACAGTCAGGCACGTCTGTGTATGGTGAAGGGGAACTGGGAACATTTGTGGGCCTCTTTGCGTAATTCCTGAAAAGAAACGCCAATCAGTTCTCTTACAATCTGTAAGATTCTTTGCTTTAAATAAATTAAATAGTAATAAAAGTCGTGACACTACAGTTTAAAAGATACAAATATATCACATTTCAGTTTATTTCAGTGCATCGGAAACTAGTACATTTCATTCGATATATGTTGGGTAACTTAACTGTAATTAAAAGCGATATCTATCTTCATTTCGGTATAATACATTCATAAAAATAGCGCTTTGAAAAACAGTAATATAAGTTGATTATACTGAAAACAAATTGGGTGTCTTTTTAAATTTTAGTTTTTATTTTTCGAACGTGTTATTTTTACTCGCGAAAGTACTCGGTCTCCTTTGAGTTATTAGGTTGATATATTTTAGGTTACTACGTCTGTGTGTGTTTATCCTAAACCTGTTTTAGCATAGAAAAGTATTTAAAAATATTTTAAACTTTAATTAGGTATTACTTATCATCAAGTAACTTTATCATTACGTTAAACTGTCTGATATCACAAATTTCCAACAGATTTTATCAGAATCTATTGCAACTTTTACCGTTCGATTAATGTCTGCCCATTGCAATATTAGTGACGGAGATGCAAAGGGGCCGTGATGGGGGTTGCTGTGAAACCTTATAAATGTAGTGAATGTTGGTATGAACTAAAGAAATTAATAAGTACGCCTAAAGCCAAGACAAAGTGTGAGATAACCTCGCATTGAGTCAAGTGCATAAAACTTATCATGAAAGTAAATATATCGATCTAAATTTAAACTTAAATAACAAGAATAAACCTCTTTAATCAATAGAGAATCTACTTTAAGAAAAAACAACCATTGTGTGAACACATTGTTATTATATGACGAACCAGTTGTTTTCTATGCAGTTTTTCGCAAGCTTGCTTCATTGAAAAGATGCGCATGCGCGTATGCACTACTATGTACGTGTATGTTTGTATATCTGTAATTGATATTTGTAATATAAGGAACGGAACCACTTTTTCGAAGTTTTTTTTTGTTGTTGTTATTAGCTTCCCTTATTAAAAAGTTGGGTACACGCATGTTTGCACGCACGTGGATGAGATAAGCAATAATACACAAGTGCGCGCCCTCACACGGTGAACTTAGTATAAGTGGAAAAAATGTCTGGCCTATAGATTCTTTCCTCTTGGAGCTATTGCGGTGAGACACACACACGGACACGTTATTTTATTATTACGGTCCGGCATGGTCCGGGTTGTTAAGAAGCTCGACTAGTAATCTGAGGGTTGCGAGTTCGAATCCCCGTTACACCAAACATGCTCGCCCTTTCAGCCGTCAGAGCGTTATAATGTTTCGGTAAATCCCACTATTCGTTGGTAAAAGAGTAGCCCAAGAGTTGGCGGTGAGTGGTGATGACTAGCTGCCTTCTCTCTAGCCTTACACTGCTAAATTAGGGACGGCTAATGCAGATAGCCCTCTTGTAATTTTGCGCGAAATTCAAAAACAAACAAGCCTTTTATTATTATATATTTCATAAAGTGCTTAATTTAGACGTTTTTTATTTATCATATACATTAGAATGTTTTGCTTCTTCCTTATCTATAAGCGTTCTAATAATTCTTGACGTTTATTCATTTATGTGTTAATATATTTAATGTTTGAAGAGAGGTCCGTCGTTTCGTCACAGGACCTCAGGTCATTGTGTAGACCTGGGAAGGTCAGGTATTATTTCGATTTCTTCTTCCCTCCTGAACTATTATTTTTTAGACTCAATACATAAATTTGGTGATTTCACATTTCATTTGTTGTTTCTGGTACTTTTTCCTTTTGAGGGCCGTGTTCATGAATTTTGTTATTTCTAGTGTTAGATAGTCTTGGGTATGAATGATTAATTTATCTTTTAGACCTACGTAGTTTTTGTTTTCAGGGTTTGTAGTATTGGGTTTACTAATAGCTGTATCATATATGGTACTAATGGTGTAGGGTCTTTTTTTGGTCATTTTGATTCTGTGAATTTTATTTTGAGTGATAAATTTAAAGAATTTTTTTATATTCCATCTGTAATTAGGTTAAATCTATTAGTCTACCAAACACAATTTTCATAAAAACATAATCGTAAAAGGCATTTAATTATATATCAAGTGGTTTAGTTACATATCAAAGTATTAGTTCAATGATGCTTTTCTCACAAAGATTTTGTAACGGCGTTTTGGTAACTAGTTTTGCAATTCTATGGTTTTTTGATATAAAAGTTTGGTTATGTTAGAGCCCAATATGTTATTATGTAAGTAAAATTAACACGTGTTATACATACTTTACGAAACCTCAGGTACTTTAATATACTATAAGCATTATACTTTATGTTTTTATTAGAGTAGGTTTCATCTCCCCTTCCGTGGCACAGTTGTATGTCTGCAGACTAATACTGACAGAAACCGGGTTTCAATACCCTTAGTGGGATGAGCACAGATAGTTCTTTTGTAGCTTTGTGATTAACAACAATAAATTATCTTTCGTACAAATAATGTTCGTTCCGAATCAGTATGTAAGAAGTTATGTGGTTCATAAACGATAGTAAACAATCCTTATACTTTACAAGATTCGGAGGACCGGCATGGCCAGGTGGGTTAAAGCGTTCGACTCGTATTCTGAGGGTCGCGGGTTCGAATCCCCATCCCACCAAACAAGCTCGCCCTTTCAGCTGTGAGGGCGTTATAATGTGACGGTCAATCTCACAATTCGTTGGTAAAATAGTAGCCCAAGAGTTGGCGGTGGGTGATGATGACTAGCTGCCTTCCTTCTAGTCTTACACTGCTAAATTAGGGACGGCTAGCACAGATAGCCCTCGAGTAGCTTTGTATGAAATTCAAAAACAAACAAACAATCATATAAATAAATGTTGTCTTATATGTAATGTTTTACGACAGTGTGGCTGAAATAAATAAAGTAGCTGGGAAAATGTATTTCGTTTCACATTGAGCCACATTAAAACATATACTCGATTGACTTAATGATGCGTTAACCGTAGTATTGTTAATCAGTTGAACATGTTTACTTTTTAAGACATAAAAGAAAAGTATTGCGATGGGATGGGGTGAACTTATTCCTGTTTAGATTATTCTAAACTATTTTAGTACTATTATACAATATTTTATTATCTTGGTCTTGCGACATACAATCATTACAAAATCATGTCTGAAACAAGCATGTCGGAATGTCGTAGATAAATATAAATTGTAAGACAATCAATAAAAACGTTTTAAAACACCATATAACAATTTTATACAATAAAAATCTCTATATTGTACACATAAAATACAAATTTTGTTGTATGCGACGTGTTACAAAAGTGTAGTGCAAGCAATAAGAACGTTTCGGGTAATAACCAGTACAAACATACACACAAACACACAAAAATATTAACAGCGTACTGTCTGAAATTGGCTAAGGAACTGTGGTTTCCTTTAATTTCGAATAGCCAAGGCAACTGATTGGATAGAAAAATAGACTAAATAAAAATTGTTAGCAAAACAATGATATTTAGTCCCATAATTTCGTTATTAGGGGGACACGCCCCCTTCCCCCAGATTACGACGTCTGTGTGGGAAACTTGAATTATAATTGTTGGGGCGTTGTCTGTTCTTCTTTATCTACCCTTTACGACCATATTGGATATATTGTAACGAAAGTAATAATATTAAATGAAATATTGCTGTAAACAGAGCAGTTCTTTATTACTGATAACTTATTCCGTAGCTTTTCTCTAAAACAAACAAAGTTTCGTTCACCGAGTTACTTGTCTCTAACGGACACGTAACCCTATCGAGAATTACATTGAATATGACATCAATAGAAATATGGCTCTTTATGTAAAATATGCATTTTTTCTGATACTCCTTACATTTTACAACATTTCCGTGCATTCTAGAACATTCTTTTTGTGAGATATGATGCGTTATCCCAAAATGACGAAGGGCCAAAACTGCCATCTTTAAGTTTTTCACCTTGGTTATGATGGAACATCAATTTATTTTCGCCATTATGTATTAAGTTTATTTCTAGTATGACCAATGGAATTTATAATGAAATTATCTTTAATCTTTAAGCTTATATCTGAGCTTGGCTTCTTATTCCTATACGTAAGGGCCCGGCATGGCCAGTCGGCTAAAGCGCTCGACTTGTAATCTGAGGGTCGCGGGTTCGAATCCCTGTCGCACCAAACATGCTCGCCCTTTCAGCAGTGGGGCGTTATAATGTGACGGTCAATCCCACTATTCGTTGGTAAAAGAGTAGCCCAAGAGTTGGCGATGGGTGGTGATGACTAGCTGCCTTCCCTCTAGTCTTACACTGCTAAATTGGGGACGACTAGCTCAGATAGCCCTCGTGTAGCTTTATGCGAATCTCAAAACAAACAAACAAACATATAAATAAATATTATCTTATATGTAATGTTGTACGACAGTGTCGCTGAAATAAATAAAGTAGCTGGAAAAATGTATTTAGTTATACATTGAGCCACATTAAAACATATACTCGATTGACTTAATGATGCGTTAACTATAGTATTTTTAATCAGTTGAACATGTTTACTTTTTAAGGAATAGAAAAAAAGTATGACGGGAAAATTTATGAACGATTTAAGGTTAGGGGTATATGTTAGAAAAGAATAAAAAATATAAATCTATATTTTTTCACAATCGAATTTCGTTTTAAATCGAAATGTAATGATAGTTTGCGGTTCTTGGTTATAAAGCTGCGTAAGACAAATGTATTTTAAGCCATTTTTTCTATTTTGCCAGAAACAAGAACTCAGATAAAATAAAAGTTGTCACTTCCTTCTATATATGTAAAGGATATTGGATGGAATGAAATCTCCCTGTAGAAGTGCTTACACTGCTGAGCAAATGTAGTTTACCGAGAAACATTACTTACAGTAAAAAGTTGTAAGGTAAAGGTGTATTTTAAGATAAAAATACGAAATGAAACTTATTTCGATATATAATCTCACAGTATTGGATTTGGTCAAATAAAATATTTATACTTACAATACGTTTTTCACGATTTATGTTTTTCTGTTTAGATATTTAAATATGTTCCCAAATGCTTAACAATACGTAAAATAAATCTGGCAATCGATATGACATTTGTTTAGTTACGATAATACCATATTCATCAATAGTTATTGAACACCAATGTTGTAGTAAATATATGCGTTATCACTATAAGCACATTAATGCAAACAGAGATAATTACAAAATGAATATAGCAACGTTTTCTCACAGTACCTGAAGATCCATTTAAAATATCAAAAATTGTTTATTATTCCTGACATGGCGTTTACAAAAAAATAACCCATAATTTCCTGTCTGATATTATTACACGAAACTATCGCTAGATGACACTATATAATGTTTACAAAATTAGCCACGTGATGGCTCTGCTGACGCGTGCTTCTTAATATACTTCGCAGGGCTGCATTAATCCAGGTGTAATATTAAAGTTAGTGGAGAGACGGTGAGCGAAGTGATGCAGTTATGCATAAGGGCCAATGGTAACAAATTATCATTGTCAAGTAGTGATGTTTTGAGATGGGTTGTAAGTATTTTGAGATTTTTTGATTAACAACTTCCTTACTTAAGCCTTGAACGCGAAGGAGATATGACTACAATTCCGGAATTTGCAGAACTTATAGCGAAGTAATACTACATAGTATGTAGTAATACTAATATAGAGTAAATTGCCATACCTTACGGCTTTTCAGCTCTACTCTTCCATTCGTATTATCATTGTAAGATATATACTTATAAATTATGTCGTATGGCAGTGAGGCTTTGAAATTTGGGTCTGGCATTAATAAAGTACGGTTTATAAATTTCGGATAGTCTTAACTTCCATTTTTTAATTTTTCGTTGCTGCCAGTCATAGTCAGTACTAATTAATTGAATAGGTTACTACACCATTGAGAACTAAGGCGTTTTACCTCACTTAAGCCAGGCTGGTAACGTTGTGATCAAACACAGTGTATTCGAAGTAAAATTGGAGACAGAAGGTTTAGCGATACTGCAGGAACAGCATTATATTTCTGATGTATGAAAAGTACATTGTACTTTGTCAGAAAGAGTTTTTAAAATGATCTATAATTAAGCAGTTATTCTTTCTTGTGTGACAGAGCAATACAGTTTAATCTTAGGCTGTACTAGTTATGTAATAAAGAAAACAGTAAGTTATATATATGTGGATATATGATTTAAATATGTCGTTTCGTTACCTCACTATGTGAATAATCTTCCCTTGAAGCAATGTTGTTAAAAATCATTTTTAATACGTGAAAAGTATATCATTTTCTGTCGTAATAATACATATAACATTTAATTTTTTTATGTATTCATTTATTTTACAAAATTTAAAAATCCTCATAACAAGAGACAAATTCAGTTTAATGTAACTCAGTATTTATCGCTAAGGTAATGATATTATTAAACAGTTTGAGAACGTTTAGAACTGGATCTGAGAAAGTTGAAGCATTAAACATGATTGGACACACAAACATACATGTCCAAATTATAAGCAGAAAAAGATAAATATTTGCAGAATAATGCTACAATTTTTTATTGTAATAATAATGTTCTTTTTTGTTTTTAATTATACTTAGTTAATTTAGCCAGATTATCAGTTTTTTAATAAATTGTATTTGAGGTTGGGTTGAAAATAAGTTTGAAAATTTTTTTTCTAAATTTGATTTATTTAGACAGTTATCTGTTCTTGATTTTCAAACTAAAAACTGAGATATTCTTGTGAATAAATTGTTTAAATTTAAAACTGAATCCAGGTATAGTGTCGGATTTGCAGATGACATGAAATCCTAGAAAAATAAATGTAGAACAGATGGAGAACTGTGGAAAGTGGTTGTAGGAAAACTTTCACCGGGATGTTCTAATACTGGGTGAAACTTGAACTGGTCGACATGCCAGCTTTGTGGAAACGAGCTGTAGTTTTATTAGCATTGGTAATAGCTATTTTACAGGTAGGTGTCTCACTCTGTAAACCTTACATTTTATCAAGCTTGTACAACAGTATATTATGCATAGGTTTATTATATGTCAATGTATCTGCTAAGGTAGCCAAAAAATACACAGTCTCACAAGTTAAACCTTGCAAAAGGATGAAGAAATCATAAACATCATTTTCAAAGGGTAGTACTTTTTGAAGTTTTAGCATATTTTGTTTAAAAAAGATAAACTACTGAAGAGAAACATAGTATGAAACATTTTGGTAATGAATTATAGCTATTACAATAGCGGGCTTCAGTTAAAAGATAAATAATAGTGTTTTGATATGCAAAAGTCATATTTACAAAGAAGGGATGAAGATTTTGGGTAAACATAAAGACTACAATTAATAACATTCCATAAATAAGTCTGTCAGATAGATATAGTGTGTTTTTAAAAGTAAGAGTATTAATTCTTTATAAAATGAAACACTTTTTAATCTTTTTCCTCAGATTTACAGTTGAATAAAAATGCCATTTAGATAATATTACCCAGTGAGCATTTAAAGTTTTATTCACATGTACCTTAGATGTATTTTACGTAATTTTAAGGTGATCCACATGACTCTCCTAAGTCGACTGGAAAGGAAAAAACATAATCGTTTTGAGAAGAATTTGGGTGATGGAAAAGCCAGAGAATATGAAGAGTCAACACTGAGAGAGGATCGTGCTCGGATGCTAAAAACGATAGAGCAAAGTAGTGTCCTAGATTCCAGTGGTGAGTTCCGGATCATTAATTTTCTTATGAGGGCAGAATCGCTAGGTCCCCGTAATAACATTAGACAAGATATAAGTATAGTGACTCATACAACAATGAATCATCTCCATTATCTTAGTAGATTAAGTGACAGATGGCAAGGCCCAATGTCGGTTTCAGTTTTTGCCATCACGCAGGATGGTTCACTTGCTGTAGAAAGCATTCTTTATCTAAGACATTGCTTTCCATCTCTTCGGTACAATACCAGTTTTCATCTAGTTTATCCATTAAAAAATCCCTCCCAAGAAACTGCCTTGCATCCGGATAAATCTCCCATCTTTGGGTCTTGTGATGACTTGTTGAGTGTTGTTCAGGGCCTCAAAGTTACTGACAACTATGCTCTTGGAATAGCTTATCCAAACAATCTCTTAAGAAATGTTGCTAGAAAGAATGCTTTAACTGAATTTGTTTTTGTCATAGATATTGATCTTTTTCCAAGCATTCATTTGCACAGGGATTTTTTGACATTTGCCAAAGAGAATAGATTACTTCTGGATTCTCACAGAGATGATAAATCTGTCTATATTGTACCTGCTTTTGAGGTGAAGAAGGGAACTGAGGTGCCTGCAGAAAAAAAATCTCTGTTACAATCACTAAAGCTCATGGAAGCTAGGCCATTTTATTTGGAACTCTGCTGGAAGTGCCAGAAGCACACGGATTACGATGCTTGGGAGCACGATACAACATCTACCAAGCTAGACATTCTATTTGAAGTCCTGTGGAGAGACCCCTGGGAGCCCTTTTACATCTCTCGAAACACTGTACCATTTTATGACGAGCGCTTTCGACAGTATGGGTTTAACAGAATTAGCCAGGTAAGATGCACTGTTTACATTTAAGTGTTTTTTATAGAATTTCACTTTAAATCTACCTGAGAACTGTCTGTACTAGCCACTCCTAATTTTAATGGGATGGACTAGAAGGCAGCTGTGTTCAATATGACCCACTGCTAACTCTTAAACTACTTTTCTCAGACCAAATGGTGAAATATTGCCATTGCTCTGATTATACAACAGTGGCTTTAAAGTGTAAAGAACGTATTTTTATTTCGGGCTGCAACAAGAATGAAACCTCAGATCCATAGTCCGGTATACCAACAGTTGGACTTTATTTGACCCCTGGTATCATAATACTTAAGTATTGATACTAACTTGCTCTGTCTAACTTGATAACATAAACAGACTATACAAAAGTGATTTTATTTAACCCAACCTTTTGTTTTCTTATCACTTGTATTTCATATTAGTTGGGTATTTTCTCTTGCCAACAGAGAGTGTATTTAAGTAAACCTATGGAGTTTGTTAATTTCTTTGGGATTTTTGGGTGCTTAAGGTACTTCTTGTATTAAAGATACAAAACTAAGGAATAGTCATAAAATCTTCATTTAATTGTTTAATATATGGAGATGCACTCTTACTTTTGAGTGTGTACTTTTAAGATTTGTTTTATTTACCCTAAAGGTGAATTAAAAGGCATTTTATATTCATTTTGTGAATAATAGAAACATTATTTTTTAATATATAAGTGTTGAGCATTTTCTGTAACGTGCATGTGTGGAAGACATAGGTAAGGATTTTATTCCCTGTGGTGGACAGAGTGCAGATAGCTAATTGTGTAGCTTTGAAAACAACAATTGTTTTGATCAAACATGTTGTTTTTATTTTACGTTAAGACTATATTTATAGTTTATTCTTTTATGCAAGCTTAATTACAGTTTAATAAGAAAGTAATAATTTAAAAAAGTACATGCAGTTCTTTGAAAAATAGTTTCACTTCATAGAGGAATGTTTGTGAAACTTAACCCTAATTTCAGTGTGTTACTTGAGGATGTTTACTGTTGTAATAAAGACAGTTTTTCACTCTTCAGATTTTTTAGGAAAAATGTTTTATGATCGTACTAAATTCAAAGAGAAATTTTAGTTTTTCTTAAACATTTAATGTTATTGTTATATTTTTCACTTGTGACCACACTGAAAAATGAAAAGGTATCACTTGGAAAGAGCCCATAAAGATTTAATTAAGAAATGTAAAATAAAACTGTACAAATCAGTTAGTTACTACCTAGAATTATTTGTTCAGTTTTCACTATAAATTTCACAACATACAGTGTTGTGAAAAAGTGTTAGAACAAAGTACAAATTTAGATTTCAGGCTACTTTTAAAGAACAATGGAAGGTAAATCACGGGTGAAACATTGCAGTTTTATTAACCTTCGTGTTTAGTGGAAGTGGTTGAGTTCAGTAAACAGTTAATATTTGGTGTGTGTTCCCCTTTTGCTTTAATAACTACAGACAGTCTTTCAAGTATTGTTGCAACATATTTAATCAAAGTCTTCTTTGTGTTTTACTTTAAGTGTCTCTAAAACTCCCATAAAGTTGCTTTGGAAGTAACTTTTGAGTTGTCAAGTTTTTGATGGATCAGATCCCAGATCTTTTCAGTGGGTAGAGATCGGGGTTCTATGAGGGGGGAAGGGGGCAATTGATTCATTGATTAATTCCAACAGCTTCTTTCTTAGCTAAGTGATTTTTGAATAGGTTGTATGAGTGTGTGGTGTTATTATCTTCTTGGTAGTAGAATCCTTTACCAATAATATCCAAACCATTATTGCACTGATCCATTATTCCATCTATTTTGCAAATATCTTTTGTCACCTCAGCAGAACAGTTCCCCCATACCATCACACTGCCTACCACATGTTTCATGGTAAGTGCTATTCTTTGAGGTAAGTCTTTCACCTTTCTTCTGTGAGATGTATAACCTAAGCTTTAAATCAAGTATTTCATATTTCAAACTTTAACATGTCCATCCATGACCCCCTTTTCCAATCTTCTGCATTTCAGTTTTGTACTTTTTAAGAAATTTCACTCTTGATATTATTTGGAGATTGTAATAAAGGTTATTTTTTAACTGGTAGATGACCAGATGCTCTATTCTTCTTGAGTCTTTTTTGATACTGTAGATCTGGACTCTCTTCAGAGTGTACTTGACAGTATTTGGAAGATTGCAAATCTGTAGCAATTTGTCAGAGTCCAAACAGCATATCATAAAGCTGTTGGGTGAATTCTCTGCTATACTAACAATTCTGTGTGCTTTTTGAGTGGTAGCATGACAAAAAAAAACCTAATATATAGTGTAAAACACTGTTTTTTTTTTATCAAGGTTTATTTGTGGTGTGCTATTAAATTGGTTTATTCTAGCATTTACCAGTTGCATATACTAGCTTTTTTTCTGTATGGTTAATATGCTCCTTGAGGTTCGATGACGGTTATTTCAGACCTTAAATTTGATTGGTATCTTTATCCAAATGGAACCCTTACAGTATGTCCTTGGAACAAGTTATGGGAATTCTATAGAATGATAAGTATTCTCACCCTATTTCATTCAGTTGTCAACAGGGTTCAGTGAGGCATTACCATAGTGTTGAAATGTACATTTTATAATGGCATGGAAGAATTAGGCCCATAAAATGGAAAACGTTAAAAATATTTTTGTCCTAACACTTTTACACAGTACTGTATGTGCACTTTTCATGATAAAACAATTTGTGTCAGTTAACTTTTTGTAACTGCTAGTTATTCATTTTCTTGATTTTTATTACTGAAGGAAGAAGTGTAAGTAATATTTTCTTCAGCTAGATTTTAAAATGAAAAATGAAAACAATTTAGAACTTTTCAGCCCCCCCCCACCCCCACCAACATTTTCCACCACTTTGCAGTTACCAATGTAACAATCTGATCCTCCAAAATAATGAATAAATGTAAGAAGGGATCATTTTAGAACATTTACTGTAACACCTTTATTAAAGACCTGGTGGTATGGGTGCTTGATTTGCAATCTGTGGATTTTGGGTTTGAGTTCCACCACCAAACATGCTTCAGCTGTGAGATTTTTTATAAAGTTACGGTTAGTTCTGCTATTTGTATAGTGCAGGTCAAGAGTTTGTGGTTGGTGATGTTGTTAGCATGTCTAGCTTTGCATAAAATTCAACAAACAGATTTGTAGCATGTTACTTTAAAATAAGGTACATTCAAACAAAGGCACATTTAAGTAAGTTAACACTTTACGTATTGTGTCTGTATCAAAGGCTTATTTAGACAAATTCATGAGAAATATTTTTATGATTATTTTATTATTGAAGTAAGTTTCACATTTATCGAACTGCAAACAGTCAGTGTGGTTTCAATTATTGTATAAGGTGGGTTGTGATAAACATCGTACCTTCTCCATGATTATTATAATGTGTGAAACATTGCTCATGAATAATAAGGTTTCTCTTCACTATTTGCAGAATCTGTTGGTCTTAAACCTGATTATAATATTTACAAACTGTTTTACTTAAATACAGTTTATATTGTAAAAAGCAGGGCTCCACTACCAGATCAACCATTTTGTTAGAAAAAACATTTCTAGCTTAACTGGAGTCATAAACTGTTTTTTTTTAAACTAGTGTCTTCTCTTTGTCATAATAATTTGGTACATAAATTGGAAACCTTTATCTCTTGATTGTGTGGTTAGCGATGTAAATTTCATAACCTCATTTTCTTGAGAGATAGTAACTAAAGAGATCGTTACCTATCCTTATGAGATAACTCTTTTTTACCCCTTTTTACAATAGTATTCTTTTTTAGGTAAATAAATCAAAACTATACTGTCTTTAATGTGAGGCCTAACTTGTGATTTACATAGAAGTGGTTATCTTTTTTAGACTTATAAGCAGTGACTTCAAGTACATCTTAAAGTTGTCTTAGAAGATAGCCTTGGTGGTTTAAGTAACTTATTTCTCTTTATAATAACCAAAGTGCACTACATTGTACTTGGCTTGGCATGGCTAGGTGGTTAAGGTGCTCGACTTTAAATTTGAAGGTCGCAGTTTAAAATCCCTTATCATACCAAACATGTTCCCTCTTTCAGCTGTGTGGTTGTTATAATGTTACAGTCAATCCCAGTATTCATTGGTAAAAGAGTAACTCAAGAGTTAGTGGTGATGACTAATTGCCTTCCCTATAGTCTTACATTGCTAAATTAGGGACGTCTAAGTGCAGATAGTCCTAGTGTATCTTTGCACGAAGTTCAAAAAACAAAGCTGCATTGTACCTACTCTAATTAAAGATATTTGTCTAGTGTCGTGATAACGAAAAACCCACTTGAAGTAAAAATTTTATAAATAATGTTGGTGTTGTATTTGCTAGTGTAATTTTTACATAGTATGGGCTTCATTTTTGTACCTGGTTTTTGAATAAATTTGGTGTTTATTGGAATGTTGTGTTTTTTCCAAATGTTGGTTATATTTTCGCTTATGTCGGGAACATATGGTATGCAGCAGTATAAGGTTTTGTAGTATTTTGAGATTTATTATCGTTTATTTGTTGTTGATCTAGGTGTGTGCATATAATTTTTTCAACTTGTAACAAAACACAACATTCCAGTAAACATTAAATTTATTCGAAAACCAGGTACAAAACTAAAGGCTGTACATTGTAAAAACTGCAGTGACAAATACAACACCAACATAATTTATAAAGTACAATATAACAACTGCCACAACTTCTGTATTGAAGAAACAAGCGGAAAAATGGAAACCGGATTCAAAAAACTCGAAAAAAGCACATTCACACGTTTTCGAACACTGCAAATCAAATAAACACAACATAACCATAGAAAGACATCCAGTTACTAAGTAGGAAAACAAATATAAATTAACGCAAAGTCAAAGGCCCTACTTATACAATAAATAAAACCAACATTAAATCAATATAAACGAACACCTTTTCTACCTATGCTAACTAATAACCTAATATCTAACTGCAGCGCCCCCTACAATCCCGCACCTGTTTACACACTCGTCCCGAAGGCATGTTTCTGGCAACGGTCAGTTGCAAACTCTCTCTTTGTTAATCTGAAGATGACTTAAGAAGGTCGAAACGTTGTACTCTGCTTTATTAGTAAAAGTGTTAATACCCATACCAGCCGTTCTGAGATACATTTCTCTTGTTTGCTATTTATAAAATTCGCCTTTTAAGACAGCTAGAATTACCCAAGAGTTTAGTGTCGTCATTAAACTTTACAGATTTAATAATTATGCCCCTTTCAATATGTGTTTGGTAAATAACAATAAAAACAATGCCTCATCATCTGCTTCCTGAGAAACTCCACTGATAACGAAGTTCCATTTTAAATGGACTTCATTAACGATAACCTATTGTTTCTTACATCCAACTTCCCAACCATTCTGCACCAACTACATATTGATATGATTTTGTTAGGTAATCTTTTGTGTGACGTCTTACCAAAAGCTTTTTGAAATCTAAGTACACCAAGTCACCAGTATTTCTATCGTTCATAACATCTTTGAATGCTGTGACAGGTCAGCAGGGCAAAGTTTCCATTTGTGAAATTGTATTTGCTTTCTTTTACGATATCGTGTTTCACTAAAGGATTTAGCAAAGCTCCTTTTATTAAACTAATTTTTTTTTTTCCATTAAAGAAAGTAAGCCTAAACTGGCCTACAGTTTACAGGGCAACCATCATGACTCCTCACTAACACCAGTAGTTGTCCATTCGTCAAGCATGTGATCAGTCTATTGGCTTGCATCTAATTTGCCCTTACTTAGCCAATCAGCTTTGAATATTTTCGCTTTGTTGAAAATAATCGACAAGATTAAAAAAGAAAAGTGAATTATTTGCAGGGATTCTGTTCTGTAATTATCCAGTTTTTCATAACATTCAAACATTTAATTTGTTCTTACTAAGCCAATCAGCTTTAAATATTTTCGCTTTGTTGAAAATAATCGACGAGATTAAAAAAAAAAGTGTATTATTGGCAGGATTCTGTTTATTGACATGATTCTGTTCTGTAATTATCCAGTTTTTCATAACATTCAAAATTTCCATTCTTAGGTTGTTTTTCCTGACATCACATGATTTGTTTCACCTTTTTTTATGGCTGTTATTTTTTTATCCAGTTATTAAGGTCATTAGTAATGTAGGTACGTTTTAATATCTTAATTATTTTTGTTATAAAAATGCTTTTATTGAAAACGGATTAATTTAAAAACTTTTTCAGCCAACATTTGGAGAGTTTATTAGAACTGGTAGTACAGAAACCCTTTTATGTGGAACATAAAACAGATTAGAGTTGTTGTTTTTTTGTTTCTTTGGTTTAATTTAGTCGTTTACGTGTTTTAAGTTTTAATGGGTGGGGGGGAAACCATTAAGTATTCATTACCTTTTTGTTTCTTTGGGGAGGGGGGTAGTTTTACAGCACCTCTAAACCTTGCGATGGCCTAATACGACCAGATTCATTTATATACCTTTCAGTTTGTTTCCTTGTTAAGAAAAATTATTTTCCTTTGGGAAAGGAAACTCCGAAATGTCAGGGTATCAGCTCTGAAAGATCAGGTTATAAATTACAGTCTGAAATTGGAGTTCTTTGTTTTGAAGAAACTTCAGACAGTTGTGTAAACTCCACTATCGTAGAGCCTTGGTTTTATTTAATGTCACTTGATCTTTCCTTTCTGTCATCTGTTTTTTGTGTTTTTTTTCACAGACAGTTTCCTCAAACTGCAGGTTAACAATGAATGACACTAGGGATATGATGAAACCGTTGTTCTCTTTCATACGTACAATGTTGACTAGTCAATAATTCATGGCCTGTGATATGCCTCTCTACTTTCAACTTTCATAAAAGCATTTGTTTAAGGGGCCCTGCTATTTTGAGCTTGGCTTATGTATTATGTATATCGTGGTATTAAGCCTCTCACTTGTGAAACTGACATACCATCGTCACGACATCTTGACGCTATTTAAAAAAGAAAAACTTTTATAAAGATTTTCACTATATGCTGTACCAAGGATGATAATTTGTCCAAATAAAACGGGATATTAACTAGCTGTTAAAAACGTATATATGCATGTTGCAAGTTGTAAAATGAAATACTACCGTCATATTTCGGATAGAAATGAAGTTCCTATTGGTCGGGAAAAAACCGCGTGTAGAAAAATCTAGAAATTGCACTCGTTGATATTTCACGAGGTTTTGTTGTATTTGTTTAAAAAATAATCTGTTGTTGTCTTTCCACTCTGTTTCATGTTTGTAAAGTTTTGGTTTCCATATTGAATCGTGTAAAACAGATTGTTTGTTTCTTGAAAGTACAGAGAGAGAGAGAGAGAATTAAAATAAAGTTGAGGTGTTTTAAAAACGTTGAAGCTTTCTGTTTAGGCTTAATGGAACAATCGCATATATATGGAATACGCAAGATACGTTACTTGCAGCGTACATTTGAGGGAAGTAAATAACGTTCGTTTTTATTAAGCGCAAAGTTGCACAGTGGGCTGTCTGTGCTATGTCCAACATTAGTATCGAAAACCGGTTTTAGCGTTTTAAGCCTTTAGACTCACCTCTGAAATGAGACTTAGCAAATATTCTATTATATTAATTTTCAGTTTTTGTCTCTCCAGAAAGTGCGCGCGCGCTTCATTTCAACGGAAATATACTTTAGTAGACATTTTGTACAACAATTTATTGAAAGCTTGTCAATGTTTTTAAAAAAAATATCTAACGTTTGGTTGTAGAATAACATAATAATTGTACCGTAGTTAATTGTGTTAATAAATAAAGCTTAGCTTAACTGAGCTAAAAGAAAATAAAACGTACCTAAGTAACTGTACCTCTTTATCGTATTTTGGTGATACTTAATAAAGGTTTAATTAATGTTAGGCCTGAGACAAGTAGACATAGAAGTTGGTGTCTGCGATTACAACTATTTTATATTAGTCCAGAAATTCTGTGTTTTAAAGAAATACTGTTGAAGTGAAGATAAACATGGTAGTGTTTTGTGAAGCCTAAACAACGAGAACGACACATTGTGTTATTAACCAATTTTCTTTCTCTCTATGTCTCAGACTATGGCAATCCAAACAATCCCACATTTCAGTGGATATGTTTCACTACATTCTTACTCCACGTGCCAGATTTCAAGACAATCCAGTAAGAAATGCTGTAAATATATCTCCAATTTTCATATTCGTTCCCAATTTTTTTTTCGCACTAAATTTGCAGAAAATATTTAATAGAAAAACGTGTTTAACTTTTATGGATTTTTTTTCCAAATTTCGTACACTGATACATCTTTACAATCTACACTTACATGTCAAATTTAGTCCAAATATAAGCCACGTGTTCATAGTTATTTAACAACAACTTATAAAATGTCGAAATTTCTTTTGCACGCTACGCAAAAAAAGTCGCATGAATTATCCGTTTGAAGATTTTTACTACATTTTCACCAAAGAGTAAAAATGGACGTTATTTAGTTTTTGTCATTCTGATTAAAGACGACTGACTTAGAGTAGTAAAACTATAAGGTGAAAGGACATGCAGATACAAAAAAAAAAAAAAAACATTGGTTAGGCCAAACAAATTAGATTAGCAGTTTCTAGCACAAGTTTAGAAAATAATCGTACTAGTGGATGGTTATTACTGATTGCCAAGTTTTCAAAACATATTTACGAATTTTTGTTATGAAATTACCCTAATTCAATAACGTTTAGCGTCACGTGGTGTAAGCTTAAGCAGTTAGCGTAAATAATGATGCTGTACCTATTGCATGGGGTGATGACAAGAAACTGTTAATCTAAATTCTATTGCGTTACTATAAACGAAGTAAAATATACCACCATATACTCTAAAAAAATCTGGTTTTGCACTAAAAAAATCTGGTCAAGTAAAATGTACCACCATATACTCTAAAAAAATCTGATTGGTTCTTTAAGTTAAAGGCCTATTTCGAATAATAGGAATACTATCTAGTGTCCCTTTTGTCAACACCCAATAAATCACAGCAGGTAAGAAACAATTGAAACGTGCGACTTGAAAGAAAGAAATCAAAATTTGCGGAAAAAAATTGGTAGCCACACCTATAACATTTGCAATAATTTTACAACAAAAACTCGTTAGCTAGGTCTATTGTGTTTTAACAATAATCATGCACAAAGTTGAACGAAATATGCAGCCTAGCTAACTAATGAACGAGTTTTTGTTGTAAGTTAACGTTATAAGTATGGCTACCAGTATGGTCGCTTATTTTTGGTTTCATTCCGTCAAGTTCACGTTCAATTCGTTTCGTAGCCTGGCGTGGCTAGATGGTTAAGGCACTCGGCTCGTAATTTGAGGGTCGCGGGTTCGAATCCCCGTCACACCAAACATGCTCGCCCTTTTATTCGTGAGGGCATTATAATGTGATAGTCAGTCCCACTCTCTGTTAGTAAAAGAGTAGCCCAAGAGTTGGCGGTGGGTGGTGATGACTAGCTACCTTTTCTCTTGTCTTACACTGCTGAATTAGGGACGGTTAGCGCAGATAGCTCTCGTGTAGCTTTGCGCGAAATTCAAACCAAACTACTCAATTCTTTTCTTGGCTACACCTTTTGTTTTTCACACGCAGAGTGTTACTGACTGGATACTGACTTAACCGCAAATGTCATGCGGGGCTGTGCCAGTAGTAAACATTTTGTTAAGCATGACTATAGAGGTTGAGAATGCCAAATTGCAACAAAAAGTAAGAGAACTTTGAGATACCTAAAAAGTGCATGGCGTATCAATTTTTATGTATATTGTATTATTTACTTATTTATTTTTGAACACTTTGGTGAGAGAAGAAGGAAATATCTCTTCACGATCGTGAACCATGAGAAGAATGATTGGAGAAGACGTATAATGCTGTTTGAAAAAGGGATTGGCTCTTGATTTATATTAGAAGAACGTGTACATTTGACTGTAGGAACCGAGTTATAAAACCTATACACTGTTTGAAAAGGGATTGGCTCTTGATTTATATTAGAAAGAAAATAACAACGTGTACATTTGGACTGTAGGAACCGAGTTATAAAACCTATACACTGTTTGAAAAAGGGATTGGCTCTTGATTTATATTAGAAAGAAAATAACAACGTGTACATTTGGACTGTAGGAACCGAGTTATAAAACCTATACACTTTCATAGTCGAAGAAGCTTGTAAATCTAAGTGTATTATGGTACAAGAACAACATTAAAGTCTATGGTAAATACGTTTCTTTGTCATAGTTCAGTCAGAATTGCTTTGCAAATAATCGCTCTGTTCGGGTTTTCTCGTTAACTAGTTTTGTATGAATTACAGAAATAACTCGTAGAATCGACATTAGCTGTGTTCTTCATATGTTATCTGAGAAGGCAAGTGTCTTCTGTAACGACATGCGGCTGGCCCAACATGGTCAAGAGGTTAGGGCGCTCGATTAGTAATCTGAGGGTCGCGGGTTCGAATTCCCAGTCACGCCAAACATGCTCGCCCTTGCAACCGTGATAACTTTATAATGTTTCGCTCAATCCCACTATTCGTTGGTAAAAGAGTAGCCCAAGAGTTGACGGTGGGTGATGATGAATAGTTGCCTTCCATCTAGTCTTACACTGCTAAATTAGGGACGGCTAGCGCAGATACCCCTCGTGTAGCTTTGCGTGGAATTTCAAAAAGAAACAGACAAACTGTAACGATATAATCGTGTTGGATAAGCCAAAGGTTTGACAACACTGGCTTTGTTCTGGAACTGGCGTCCTGTGGTAGTTGTGTAGTGTTTGTTTTTAAACCATGGGAACACCAAAGAAACTACCGCTACAAATACACCCAAAGAAGTTGACTTAAAACAAATACGTTTTCCGTTAATTGAGCCGTTTTCGCGACATGGCTCTAAACATTCCTGGTCTGTTGAAATGTATAGTACAATACATAGTCATGGGCGTCCGCTTAAGGGGACTTAATCCCTGGAATATGGGAAGCTTAGTTCTGTCTTCATTCATTCAGCATATGCGTATGAATTTATTTCACAGTTTCAAACTACTTTGTACCTCTGTAAAATTATCGAATTGAAGTTATTTGTGTTTATAAGACGGAGAGCGGGAGAACCTTAACAACAAAGATTGGATTAGGGATGTCGAAATCCACCATGCTGTCGACCAGTGTCTTTGCCTCAACCAAAACGTTCATAATCCATTCCAAGAGTACCCCGCTGGTGTAGCAGTAAGTCTAAGGATTTGCAACGCTAAAATCAGACGTTCGATTCCTTTCTGTGGACTCAACAGATAGCCTGATGTGGCTTTGCTATAAGGAAACACACACCATCCCAGGAGGTGTCCATTGTAACCGTTGTTAAATGATTACAAAAGAGAAACGTTTAATCGTTTATTCTAATGGTTCACACCGGAGTAAACAGCTCAAGGTAAATTAACGTTCTTGCTTGGTTCGTTTGCGCATGATCATAACACTGTTTTAACTTTCAACAAGGTTCAGTTAATGTGTGAAATTCCTGTTATGGATGATATATCACTGGTTTACTTTATACTCACGAGAATCTTTGTTAGTGAAGTTTTTTGTTACGAACGTTAGTTTGTGAACTAGTTTCGATAAATTCAGGTTCGCTAAACCTACAAAAATATTGAAACCCATTAACGCCCTCCGGGCGTTGTCAAGAGCGTGTTGGATTATGAATTTGAAGGTTCATGGGTTGTAGGTGCTCTATAAAAGTAGCTGTCAAATTTCACTATTCTCTAAGACATACAAGGTTAACCAAAAACGACGATAGTTGCTTTTAATGGTTTCTTCTATACTGTTAGATTAAAGTTAGGGGCGTCCATGTTGAAATACATTTGAGTGTTGTTTTTTTTTACTGGGCCGAGCGTTGCCTAGTGGGTAGCTTGACGAGTGTGGATGATAAGGTTTAAGTTTCGAGTCACGATGTACCTTTGCACACGGTCCATACTTTCGATTGTACATCTATCATAATTCCGAGTAAGTCCCGCTATTGGATTAAGAACAGTCGTTTTGTGTGTATGTGTGTTTTTTATTGCAGCAAAGCCATATTGGGCTATCTTCTGAGTCCACCGAGGGGAATCGAACCCCTGGTTGTCGTCGTGTAGACAGCACGTGCCGTTGTCCTTCATCTTTGTTTTTTTTGTTGTTGTTTCTTTTGTAGACTACTGCAGTTTGATGGCTAAATTTCTTGTTACGATAACCATCACTTCTTTGTTTTCCGGATGCATCAGTCCTCTTGACGTAGGTAAACAACAATAACAACAACACAATAATAATTTGAACTTGTATTTGATCAAAGTAACGCGCATTTTGAAATATCTTGTGAGGTTTTTCCGTCTGTCTTCCATTGGGCTAACGACAATTTAACGGACTTAAAGCGCTAAAAATCCGAGGTTCGATTACCCGTGGTGGACAGAACGCAGGTAGCCTGTTATGTAGTATTCTGCTAACAATAGATAAAGTATTCCATTATTCGTAACCAGAATGTTTAATTTAATAAAAAGAACGTTTAGGTTATTACAGTACTATCTCACTCTAAAGTTACCACCATCAGCACGTGCCATCGAGAACGATATATGTGAGGGAGCGTTATAACCAACTGGGCAAGAAGACATTCATGCTGAACTGATAGAAATACGATGGACTACTTAATCAATCGATTAAATAAGATAACTCTTTATTTACGAAGGGAAAATAGGCCTAAAACGAAAACAGATAAATTATGAATACAAACTTTCCAATGTTTTAGAATCAAAACATATTCATGTTTATTTACTTTGAAAAGTCTGATACTTTAGTTTGTTTTATTTGGTTTTAAGTCTCTTTCAGAATGTAATGTACAGCATTTCGCTTATTTATAACAATTTCTGCAATAACCGTTGGTTGTCACTGGCTGTGGCTGGTGATAACTAGCTGTCTTTCCTCTAGTCTTACACTGCGAAATCAGTGACGGCTAGCGCAGATAGCCCTCGTGTAGCTTTGCGCGAAATTCAATAAACGAACCGACATGCTCTCTATAACCTAAGCAGATCACCATATTCATAGGGTTGGTTCAGATACTTTTACATAGCTTCCAAAGTGCAGTCACCCAGAGTGAATTATTATCTAACATATGCTAGGTATTTGAGAAACAATAACAATGTTTCGTGCCATATTTCGAGACTGTTTTGATTTGAATTCATCGAAGGCCAGTGTCGGATGATGATTAAAGCTGTAATATTGAGCTGCGTGACAATATTGTAAAAATATTTTCAGAAATCTCTTATCTGTCCGACGACTTTTACCAGATCTATGCTCGAACCCAAGATGCGCTATGAATAATTGAGCCTGGTAACTTTTTTTTTTTTTTTTTTACATAGAACTGTCACTGTTCATTTTGTAAATTACGGTATTTGACATTTATTAACCAAGAGCACGATTGTAATTAATTAATTTAAGTACAACGTGTGTTATTTCTATCCTTTTCTGCAATTTTTTTCTAATCATTTCCTGCTTTACAATTAGCGCCACTTATTTTTTGCACGAATCATAGATATTACATAGAATAATTAAAACATTCTGAAGACTGCACAGATATGTGCTGAGACTGAAAATCAAACCTAAGGATTAATTAATATTACTACCAGTTTTCTTCACCTTTCTAATTGCTCTTATATCTGTTACAACGTCGTAAGATGTTTTGAATACGTAACAACCTTTTATCATGCGTAAATAGTTAAGTTACTGTCAGCCACAGATACTGTACTTCACCAAACATCGACCATAACTGTGACGTCAGCAGCACGCGAGCCTCGTTTTCGAACCTGGAGTATGCGTACGTGTGATAACAAAACTGTTTGTCTATTTTTTTTTTAGCGGGCTTTTTAACGTTTTTCACATAGTGTACAATCAACAGTAATATTTGCTTAACCCAGTTACTTCAAAGGTAACTTGCCTTTGAAAGTATGTAAAACATTAATATATCAAACCGCAGATTAGGTTAAAATCCAGCAGTGGAATATTTCCTCGTGCCGGATGTTATTTGTCTATCAGACTCCCAAGTGTCTCAAGGCGGTAAGTCTCGGTAGATACTGAAGATATGGTTTTGATACCCGAGTTGGGCAGATGGCACAGTTCATTTCTTAGTTTTGTGCTTAGGAACAAACAGAATTATTGTAATATCTAGTCCTGGTATGGCCAGGTGTGTTAAGGCGTTCAACTCCTAAGCTGAGGGTCGCGCGTTCGAATCCCCGTCGCACTAAAGATGCTCACCCTTTTAGTAGTGGGGCGTTATAATGTGATGGTCAATCCCACTATTCATTGGTAAAAGAGTAGCCCAAGAGTTAGCGGTGGGTGGTGATGACTAGCTGCCTTCCTTCTAGTCTAACACTGCTAAATTAAGGACGGCTAGCGCAGATAGCCCTCGTGTAGCTTTGCGCGAAATTAAAAAAAAAATTAATATATATCGTCTCTTCAGTAAAGACTAGATGTTCTTTACTGGTTCTCTTAACTCTATAACGGGCATAAAGATGTAAGATTATTTAAATATATTCAGAAACATAAGAACAGTGACATTCCAGCTTCTGGACAATGGGGCATATTTTGCTCATGGATATAGAGGGATAACAGTATAACTCCATCCTTCTTACTTCACTGGAATCACAACAGTGCATCCACAAGTGTGACATTATAGTCGAAAGTTGTATACACGCGTAGTGTGTGCTACAGTTTTGAAAACTGAACGTATGTAGCGATATTATATTTCGGGGCGCGTGTTGGTGCTGTCGTAACGCTCTAGATTTCGGAGCTAGAGAGCCGGATCCGAATCCGTCGGATGCCACAAAGTATCCCCCACATCTCAAACTATGGGCAAGTTATAAGAGGGACAGTATATCCCCTCGGCATGGGTGATAGGGTTCTGCGGACTGGATGAGTTACGTCTTGTCAGTTGTTCAAAATTAGGGACAGTGTTACATGACCGTAGTATCTTTGCCATAAATACGAAAATACACACACACACACACACACATATATATATATATATATAACCCAGGAATGGGATGTTTGTTAAATGCTTGAAAATAGACCATTTCAAGTTTACGTTGTACGTCCGTCATGCGCTCTAAATGTGTAGCCAATCCGATTCCTGTTTTGGAAATATCATTTTGTGTACATGTTCCAGTCGCGTACATATCCTGTGAAGTCGTTTTCATTTTTTAAATTAATTTTAGTGATTCTTGTTGTAATTGAATAAATACGTTGTAGAAGGTTCACAGGCTTGTAAAATACTGTACCTACTGTAAACAAAATGTGCGAGTCCACATCCCAAACATTCATCTGAAGTTTGAATTAGAAGAATGTAAAATGAGATGAACCCCACCAAATAAATTACAACACGAAAACAGTTCCATTTGTGGATATATTGTTACGGGTAATGTTATCATTTATTGTTAAAACTAACTAGGTTATTTATTGTAATTCTACACTGTACGAGAGGTAACTCTTCACACAGTTTGTACACAAACACATACGAAAGGTTAAGCCTTACATGGTTGATATACAGCTTCAAAATTAAGTAGA
This sequence comes from Tachypleus tridentatus, assembly GCF_004210375.1. Lineage (NCBI taxonomy): Eukaryota > Metazoa > Arthropoda > Merostomata > Xiphosura > Limulidae > Tachypleus > Tachypleus tridentatus. Next base: position 187,038,769 of record NC_134834.1, on the reverse strand, counting down.
CTTGCAATTTCACTAATTTGTTTGAGCGGTCAGTTCTATTACTAGTTTTGCCCTTGGTGAAAGCCCGATAGATTCGGTGGAACTCCCAGTCCATAATGGGCCTTCTTTTCGAAACTCCTGTAACGCATTTTGAATGTCTTACCTTAAGTTTTGTAGGTTATTTTAAGGAGACTGCACACCTTTTGAAATCGTGGGATAACACGCAGAAATTTGCTAAAAATGAGCAAATTATCTCCAAGGATTTTTGGTCGTGTTCATTCTCCATAAACATTGTTGTATGACAGGAAGTGAATCGGAAGTGTAGTGTAGCAGTTGGGTCGAGAAACTAGGCAGACATGACAAAGTAGTTGCGTCACTTGTTAAAAGAAGCTCACTCCTTTCACAGTAGAGACGTGGTTAAGATTTCAACTCTCTGAATTAATATACACTGCTGGCCAAAATCTTAAGGCCAATGAACATAAAGAAAAAATATGCATTTTGCGTTGTTAGACTCAACCACTTACTTGAGTACAGCTTCGAAAAATGAAAATGTAAAATAATTATAAACTTTTTTTAGTATTTAATAGGGAAAATGTGAACACTATGAAATTAGCCTAAATACTAGCTGGTCAAAAGTTTAAGACCATACTGAAACGAAGCGTTAATCGGTACACTCGTAACGAAATTTAGTCATTTGTGTTCAAGCGTTAGCGTTGTCAACAAATCCCACTGACATCTTCTGTGTTACATTGGGTAAAAACATGACAAAGGCTAAAAAGGTGACAGAGTTTGAACGTGACAGAATTGTCGAGCTGCAAAAGCAAGGTCAACGTGCCATTGCTGGTGAGATTGGGTGTAGTAAAACTTCTGATGCAAAGTTCTTAAAAGACCCTGAGGGATACGGAACGAGAATTTCAAGTGGTCGGCCCAAGAAAACGTCGCCGGCGTTGAGCAAGACGATTAGTCGGGTTTTCCAGTAAGACACCAGCCGATCGTCGAACCAGATTAAGGTCCTTACGGACGCAGAATGCAGTTCAAGAACAATAAGACGGCATCTACGAGATAAAGGCTTTAAAAACCGTAAACGTCTTCAAGGCCACGCCTCCTTTCACACCACGAAACAGCTCGTTTAAACTTTGTTGAGAAGCACCAAACATGGGACGTAGAAAAGTGGACGAAGATTTTGTTCTCTGATGAGAAAAAAATTAACCTGGATGGTCCAGATGGCTTCCAACGTTACTGGCACGATAAGGATATCCCACCGGAGACATTTTCTACACAACACACTGGAGGAGGTTCCATTATGTTCTGGGATGATTTCTCCTTCCATGGAACAATGAAGCTTCAGGTTATACAGGGTCGTCAAACAGCAGCTGGCTACATTGGGTTGTTGGAGAGAGCATCCTTTTTGATTGAAGACCCTCGCTTGTGTGGAAATGACTGGGCCTTTCAGCAGGACAACGCTGCAATCCACAATGCCCGCAGGACAAAGGACTTTTTCATGGCAAATAACGTGATTCTTTTGGACCATCCAGCGTGTTCGCCCGAACTGAACCCCATTGAAAATGTTTGGGGGTGGATGGTAAGGGTAGTGTATAGAAATGGACGTAAATTCCGAACACTGTATGATCTTCGTGAAGCCATCTTCACCACTTGGAATAACTTTCGAGCCAGCCTTCTGCAAACGCTTTTATCGACCATGCAAAAGCAAAGTTTGCAGTTATTCGCAATGACTGCCGTGCAAGTCATTACTGAGACCTCTTGTTGGACATTTCCTACCCTGTTTAGGACTTCTTTTTTGGTATGGTCTTAAACTTTTGACCAGATAGTATTTAGGCTAATTTCATAGTGTTCACATTTTCACTATTAAATGCTAAAAAAGTTTTTTTTAATTTTTATTTTCCCTTTTCTTATTTTCATCGTTCGAAGCTCTACTCAAATAAGTGGTTGAGTCTAACAAAGCAAAATGCATATTTTGTTTTTATGTTCATTGGCCTTAAGATTTTGATTAGCAGTGTATCTAATGCATTAAGTTTAATAACAATCTTGGTTTTATTTTCTTCTACGGAAAAGTATATTCTACATCAAAAAGTGAGAATTGGTCTTTAAAATATTTTAACTACGAAATATTTCTCTAATTCAGGCTTAAGCACTTACTCTAACAATAGCGTAAACCGGAAGTTAAATGGTACAAATTGGAAAAGAGAGTAGAACTTAAATAGCAGCAATAACTGTTGCTATGTATTATATATTTAATCCCGGACGAATTTCTGATTTATTATATAACGTACGTTACACATTAAGATTTCAAATATCCGGAAACTGTCATTTTAATTTAGAAGATAATTAAATGTTGATCAGGAGCGTTCATAAATATTTTCGCCGGACGAAAGATAGCTTCCAACCGGTCTGAGGCCAACCAAGAAAAAGATAGCGTTGGCGTAAGTGAGATGCAACAATATCAACTCAGAATTAATATGTTCGTCATGGATCTGGATCGTCGATAAAATATTCAGTTCTAGACAGAATACAAGACTTGGTATTGACTATAAGTTTGTAAAACTGTTGTATATAAATAATGATTTGTAATAACAGTTATTTTAAACTGAGTCTTTTTCTCTTAAATATTACAATATATTTGTGTTAAGAAAGAAAACTCTGTATCAATCTTGTTGGTAAATATCATAAATCTAATACTGAGCTATAATTCTGATTAACGCTTCCGAGACTTATAGTATATTGACTGTAGCTGACCAGTAACATGGTCTTTTTTAGGCTATCTGCTTGTATGCGAATCACGTGAGATTCTCGAACGTTCAGCAATGTTGATTCTTGCTCTCGAGAATCTTCTACAAATTTAGAGAACAGGCGAGACTTGCACAGTACGTCACATGCATCAAACTGAAACACACGTAGGTATTAAAATAAACGTACAACGGTAAATCCCTTACACCGTATTGTATCTGTATATTTCATTATTGTATATTTTGGTCATTGTGGGGAACAAGGCAAGATGCGTAATTTTCTTTACAATCTGTGACTTTTAGAATTTTGTTGTTGTGTGAGTTTTGTTTAAACTCAATTATTTATAATAGCAACAGCAGTTTCGGCGTAGGAGTTATTTTGTAAAATATTTTTTCTTTTTCAACATTTGGGAAGTTTAATACAAATTTCTTTTGCTTTTGGATTACTAAGTTAACGTGTCAAGTTTGGTGTTGGGCGGTCGATTCGTTTAGGAGGAGGTAGATTCACGGAGAGGTAGACAAAGTTTTCACTTAGATATATATTGTTATACTTGGCTGGATAAATATTATAGTTCCGGCGTGGCCAGGTGGGTTAAGGCGTAATCTGAGGGTCGCGGGTTTGAATCCCCGTCGTACCAAACATGCCTTTTTAGTCGTGGGGGCGTAATAATGTACGGTCAATCCCACTATTCGTTGGTAAAAGAGTAGCCCAAGAGCTGGCGGTGAGTGGTGATTACTAGATGCCTTCCCTCTAGTCTCACACTGCTAAATTAGGGACGGCTAGCGCAGATAGCCCTCGTGTAGCTTTGCGTGAAATTAAAAAAAACACAAAACAATAAATATTATAAATGATTTTTTTATGTAATAAATGAGGTTACAAATTTGCGTCTGGACATTTTTGTTTATTGTTAAATATTCTTTACAGTAAATTTTGTAAAAACTGGAATCGTGCTTTCGTTAAATATGAAATAAGTTACATTTCATTACGACGTCGGTTACGACTGCTGTTAAGCGAGCCAATAATTTTACCGCATCATCTCGTTATTGCGTGATACACATTATTTAGTTTCTATGGGAACCGTAAGGGAAGTAACACTTCTCTTAGAGGGATGTTAAATGATATTAGTCGTTCCTATGACTTGTTTCACGTTTAATTATCATATATACGATATCATTTGTGTTACAAGAACGTTAAGTGCGTTGCGAAACAGATGAAATATTTTCTGTGTTTTGACAAAACGTAGTAGCGACGATTGTTGTTGTTTTTTAACTTGTTAGAAGTAATTGTTACCTTTGGTTAATTAGTTACTGAAAAATTGGTGGTTTTTCCAATAAAGAGGCGGACGTCATGTAGACTTTCCATGACAACGCACCTTAGCTATTATAATGATCAATTTGCGTGAACGTCACTTACATTATGTACAGACAGTCTTTGGACAGTATGTTCTCAGACATCTTGTGTCCATAATACTACTGATTATGACAGATTTTTTTCTCTATTAAAAATGTTTTCGTGCTTAGACTTATGTAGATTTTTTAAAACTCTTTGGTACACTCGTAATAAAGGTAACATTCCACTCTACAACTCTACACCCTTTTAAACACAGATGTTCTACCACTAGAACCTTCTCCCTCTTAGACACAGATGTTCTACCACTAGAACCTTCTCCCTCTTAGACACAGATGTTCTACCACTAGAACCTTCTCCCTCTTAGACACAGATGTTCTACCACTAGAACCTTCTCCCTCTTAGACACAGATGTTCTACCACTAGAACCTTCTCCCTCTTAGACACAGATGTTCTACCACTAGAACCTTCTCCTCTTAGATACTGATGTTCTACCACTAGAACCTTCTCCCTCTTAGACACAGATGTTCTACCACTAGAACCTTCTCTCTCTTAGACACAGATGTTCTACCACTAGAACCTTCTCCCTCTTAGACACTGATGTTCTACCACTAGAACCTTCTCCCTCTTAGACACAGATGTTCTACCACTAGAACCTTCTCCCTCTTAGACACAGATGTTCTACCACTAGAACCTTCTCCCTCTTAAGCACAGTAGTTTTACCACCAGGATCTGCTCCCCTCTTAGACACAGATGTTCTACCACTAGAACCTTCTCCCTCTTAAGCACAGTAGTTTTACCACCAGGATCTGCTCCCCTCTTAAGCACAGTTGTTTTACCACCAGGATCCGCTCCCCCTCTTAAGCACAGTTGTTTTACCACCAGGATCCGCTCCCCTCTTAAGCACAGGTGTTTTACCACCAGGATTCGCTCCCCCTCTTAAGCACAGTTGTTTTACCACCAGGATTCGCTCCCCCTCTTAAGCACAGTTGTTTTACCACCAGGATCCCTCCCCCTCTTAAGCACAGGTGTTTTACCACCAGAATCTGCTTCCCTCTTTAGCACAGGTGTTTTACCACTAGGATCGCATATCTATATTGAGCTACTTTTGACTGAAATGTTTTTTGTATGTGTGACACACACATAGTTTCTATCTAATACTGTTTACTATAATGCTCTTCCAGAATTAAATGCAGTTTGTATTATTAAGCTGCACGTAAATTTTCCTCTTTCATTGGAGTGATTAACATGATGCTGCTACAAAAAGTTACTATTATCATTAAACACAGTAAACTTATTTTGTACTGACATCTTTTGTCATAAGTTGTTCATTTTTTTACAATTTTGGATTTTAGCGCTCTTAGTGGCAAACATTTGAAACATTTTACTCTATTGTCCGAACGCCGCAACAGATAATAAAGTTAGAAATGTATAAAAGTGTGTTAACCTAAGAATTGGAAAATATGATCCTTGTTCGCTGAAGAGCAACTTTAATGTTGTGAAAGCGCTATCTATTGAAAAATAATTTGATCTCATACTTTTCTAGTTTATTATTTTACTATATTGTATTATGCTAATAAACTTGTGGTTCCTCTGGTACCCGAAATTACAGTTTGTCACAAATGTCTTTGGCCAGTTACACTGCAGAACAGTTTTTTTTTTAAAGTTTTTGCTGATTGTGACAGTTACCTGGCGGGTATGCACAAATATAGTTTTGGTTTTGTTTCATCACGTAGGAACTCTGAGAAATAGACATTTAACTGTTTCCCGGCAATAACGTATTTAATTGCGTTTATGTTTCTAATACGCTATTTAGTTCAACATAATTAAAAGTATTTTGCTCCTGATTTTCGTTTGTATTCAATGTCCGGTGCATCACGTTGCAGTGTCCAACAGTAGTCAGCAAGCATTGACGGTTTCCAGTTGCCCTGATATCGTTTTTCCATTGTAGCAATGTCCTGGTGAAACCTTTCACAGTGTTCGTCACTGACAGCACCGATATTTGCGGGGAAGAAGTCCAAGTGTGAGTGGAGGAAATGAATCTTGAGTGACATGTTGCACTTCATTGTTTTGTATGCTTTGAGAAGTTTGTCTACCAGCCGAATGTAATGTGAGGCTCTGTAATTGCCAAGAAAATTGTCAACAACGTCTTTGAAGGCTTTTCAGGCAATCTTTTCCGGCCCAACTAACAGATCTTCGAACCGCTTGTCACTCATAACATGTCTGATCTGAGGGCCAACAAAAATGTCCTCTTTGATCTTGGCCTCAGTTATTCTTGGGAACATCTGTCTTAAATAACGAAAACCTTTGCCTTTTTTGTTCATTGCTTTCACGAAATTCTTTATAAGTCCCAATTTTATGAAGAGGAGGCAAAAAATCTTTGTCGGGTCGACAAGCGGTTCATGCGCCACATTTTTCTGTTCTGGAACTAACTTTTACGGAGAGGTCAGCTCTGTCTAGAATAATGTGACTCTTTGGCACGACTGTCCCATTCACAGATGAAACAACAGTACTTTGTATAGCCGAGCTGCAGTCCCAGTAACAGAGCAACGACTTTCAGATCTTCACAGATATTCCAGTTGTACTTGCTGTACTGGATGTGCTTCAGCAACATTTCCATGTTCTCGTAGGTTTCTTTTATGTGTGCTGCATAGCCAACAGGTATTGAAGGGTGAACGTTGTCATTGTGTAACAGAACAGCTTTGAGTCTTAACATTGATGAATCAATGCGGGTCATGGTCACAACCCAAAGCAGAGAACAATCCTTCGATGTCAACACTGAAACAGAGACAGTCAGCTTGTGCAAAGAATTTGGTTATATCATCTTGGTGGCTTTGTAAAACAGAAATTTTCGTACCTGGTGGCAGCAGACACCATTCCTGCAGTCTCGAACCCAGCAATTCGGCTTTTGCTTTTGACAGACCTAAATCTCTGACCAGATCGTTTAATTCTGACTGTGTTATGAGATGTGGATCGCTTGAGGAGCACGGCTCAAAATCCAGATCAATGTCACTGCCAGTTCCCTGCATTGCAGTTTCTTCATTTGGTTCATCTAAGGTCAATTCCTCTAGTGGTTTCGGAATTGGAAGACTGTCTTCATGTGGCATGGGTCTGATTGCTGAAGGCAGATTAGGGTATTCAATTGACTTCTTGTTTTTGGCAGAGAAACCAGACACATTAGTCAAACACAAGTAACAGTCTCGCCATATCATCGGGACAACAAACGGCATTGTCTTTTGAGTGTCTCTGAGCCAAGCTCTCAGACAGACAGCACATGTCGCACAACAAATGTGAGGCGCCCATTCCTGGTCTTGATCACCAATTTTACAGCCGAAGTACAGATGATATGCTTTCTTCACAAGAGCAGTCATTGAGCATCTCTGATGAACAAGCGTAAACTCTCCATAAATATAGTAAAGTGTATCGCGGCTGTTACAACATTGACGAGACATACTGATCGACACCAATCGTCCTGTAAAACGTCTACAACATCCAACTTACTTGTTACAGTGCTATTGAAGCAATTCTGTATTCTGAAACAATACGTACACACTATAAGGTCGATATTAATCCAATGAGCAGCATCTGTGTATGCAAACCACTTTTATAGGCTGCTGAGACAGTGTCAAGCTGGCTCCGGCGTGCCTAGGCATGCCCGGGCTGCATACTTCCACAGAACAGCTTCCAACCTGGCCTGATTTCATGCCTGGACATCACTGATGACAAGAAAACCCACTTGTAGAGAAAAAATATTTATGTAAAAACGGCTGGTTTTTATCCAGAGGAGCAAACAACGTTTCGACCTTCTTCAGTCATCGACAAAAACCAGCCGTTTTTACATATATATTTTTCATACCTGGACATGCCCAGACTGCACAAAACATTGTTCATAGGTCTCTTACAGAAACGAAAACTTTTGGATACAAATATAAGAAAAAACGTGACAAAACTGAAGATTTCGATCCAACGGTACGTGATGAGCAAATTTGGATGTGATTTTCGTGATCAGCAGCCAAAAATCTACAAGGAAAACACAACAATGTTCAAGAAACAAAAATTTTGTTGTGCAGTGTCACCAGTAATGAAGTACATAAAATATTCTTGTAGGGTTGACTAATATTTCATTCGACAAGTGTTTATAATGGTTTTAAAACTTTTTTTTCCCCCCGTGGTAATTCAAATCTATTTTATCATAATATTCTCATATAAGATGGCTTATCTACTAGGCCTATCGAAACTCTGTATATAAAACGGGACGTTTTAGGTCTATTCGAGTTGTGATGTTTCTATTACCCTGAAATTCGAGATGCATGTACTATGCTCTGCACTTTAAACTGTGGGATCGTCATAACTATTACAGTTAATTCCACTTTTCAGTTGGTAGCATGTGGCGGATGCTACTGACTGGCTACCATGTCTGTGCTTTGGTTAGCAGTTCAATATTGGTACTGGCTATGCCTGAATCGTTTTGTCTGTCTTACGTGTCCAACCCATATATCGCATAAGGTGCCGTGTAGGTTAGAAAGTAGCAAACTCTTTCTACCATATGAGGGCTGGAATGCTAACTTCAACAGGTAAGTTTATAACTTACTTACCTACAAATGGTAGTACCTTATTTTTCTTTTTCAATTAATTTTTATTCACTTTGGAGAGCAGTTACCTTCCCACAGCTGTCTGTAGGCAGTGAAGGGTGATATAGTTGTGGAACGTTGTGGCTTGTACACCCCACGTTTCACTCTCGTAATTTCTGCTTTTTATCTGTTGCCACTCCTTTATTTTATTTCTTTATGTTAGACTGGCGGATGGAGGTTAAGACTAGTAGACGGTGTATTCCCGCCGCAATGTAGATCCTACTTTTTCAGTCACCTCCAAAACCTAGGGTACATTTTATATCCCACATTACAGCTTGTACCCTGGAATCTTTTTAATTAGTGCAGCATTTTTTTGTTTAATTTATTTTCGTTTACAGCTTGTTTTTAGGTTATAACAAATTAATGTAATTAGTAAGAGGTTTGGATTTACTATTTTAAACGCAATGTTTTCTTTTGATTTTGTTTACTTATTTTATCATATATATTTCGTCTTTGGATTTGTTTTTTAAATATTTTATCGCAAAGATATTCCAAGGAAGACAGTCTACGTATAGACACCCTTAATGTTGAGGTAATATACTAACAGTAAGGTGTCTATCTATTGGGTTCGGCATGTGGTTCAGGCACTCGACGCGAATCCTCGTCACACCAAACATGCTCGGCCCTTTCAGCCGTTGGGGCGTTATAATGTGATGGTCAATCCCACTATTCGTTAGTAAAAGAGTAGCCCAAGAGTTGGCGGTGGGTAATGATGACTAGCTGCCTTCCCTCTAGTCTTGCACTTCTAAATTAGGGAGGGCTAGCGCAGATAGCCCACGTGTAGAGCTTTGTGCGAAATTCAAAACAAACCAATCAATCTATTCAGCAGCTCCCATCGACAACTCTTGTTCGCTCGACTAGTGGGATTTGAACGTTTCGCTTGTAACACATCCTTGCTCCTCAGTGGCACAGCGGTATGTGTGCGGATTCACACTGCTAGAAAGCGGGTTTCGATACTCGTGGTGGGGAGAGCATAGATAACCTTTTATGTAGCTTTGTGCTTAATTCTAAACAAACAATTTGTAGTGAAAAATTATCACTATTGTTTAGCTTTTCATCAGGCTATAATTATATAGAACTTCTAGGACTTTGTTAATTTGAAAGTATGCAATTTATTTGTTCTATTTCAAATAACTGGGGCCCGGCATGGCCAAGCGTGTTAAGGCGTGCGACTCGTAATCTGAGGGTCGCGAGTTCGCATCCCCTTCGCGCCAAACATGCTCGCCCCTTTTAGCCGTGGGGGTGTTATAATGTTACGGTCAATCCCACTATTCGTTGGTAAAAGAGTAGCCCAAGAGTTGGCGGTGGGTGGTGATGACTAGCTGCCTTTCCTCTCGTCTTACACGTATGGGAGCTTTGTGTGAAATTCAAAAAACAAACACACTTTCAAGCACTTTCAGGGCTAAAGTCGGGTTTCGATACCCGTGTTGGATACGGCATAAATAGTTCATTGTGTAGCGTTGGGCTTAACAAAAAAAAATTTTTTTTTTTTTAATAGTGTAAATCTACCCTAACTTACATGCAGAATTAATTGTTTTTCATGCGTAAAAGTCAGCCATATTAAGTTTGGGAGAAGCCATGATAAACATTTCCTATTACCCTTTTCAGTTTTTCCTTTTTTTTTCTGAAAGTTTTGTATGTTTCACCAATTATAATGAATATATGTATGTTAGTCGAAACAAGTTTGTGTCAGAGAGAGAGAGAGAGAGTAGGCCTAAGCAGTCAATAATTTGTTTCTCTCATGTCGACCCCTCGGCGATAAAAATAACATTCCAGTGTAACGTAGACCATTATTGCGTGTTCTTCAGTTGCCGATAAATACAATCTCGAGGAAATATCTGATTATGGGATTACGGAATAATTTAGAGAATTTTTAATTAGTTAAACATCAAGAAAAGCTTAGCGTATGTTTCAGTAAACTAGTGTCTGCTAATTAGCGTCTTTCGTTAAACTAAGCGCAGTTATCACAAGACTAATTAGTTCGATCTTCAACAAGCTGCTGGTTAAACTTCAGGTTTAATCGGTGACTATCTTAAATAAATTTTGAGTTGTAAAAACTATTGTCTTTTTCATTTTTTTTTAAATATAAAAGTATTTTAGAAGAAGGACAGAACCAAATCTAAATTGATCGGTTTTTAGCTGACGACTTTGCAAGTAAATTCATTGCGAGTTAAAAAACAATACCGAATTCACTTGTTGTTTTAAAAACATTGTTGAGTAGCGTGTTTTTTTTTAGTGTGATATAACCTTTATCAGCAACATAAAATATCATAAGCCGATTAGTATAGGCTAGGCAAATATTTGTACACGTCATTTCTTCTTACAACGCATAACATGGCTAACATCGTATATTTTCATTCTTAAATCTCTAGTCAGGTTAATGGTGTCATCAATCATCCTAAGAAAGGATGATGGTACTTGGCCACGTGAGTGTTTGCTAACCCTGCTCTTCATAGATTATATAGGAAACCTAGTTCTAAGAATCATAATTTATAGCATGAATAAGATGATCGTGTAGTTTCATATGCGAAGAAAACATGGTTAGCTGGATAAAGAGAATGAAAACCAAATACCCCCAATAATGAGGAAGTGAGAAAACAGGGTGGAGGCTTTCGTACAAGTATACTACTATAGGGGTTAATAACTGATAAGTTGCTGAAGGAACTGAATGGTACATGATTATTGCTTCTTATCTCTTCTCATGTGTTTTTCTTCTTTGCACTCGTTTCTCCAGAAGAGGAGGGAGGAGTTGACCATGTCATGAAGTAGAGACAGGATCTTGAAGTTGCTGTTGGTGGAATCATTAATTACTACATGGAAAGGATCTGGAAGTCGCTGTTGGTACAATCATTAATTACTACACGGACAGGATCTGGAAGTCGCTGTTGGTAGAATCATTAATTACTACACGGACAGGATCTGGAAGTCGCTGTGGTAGAATCATTAATTACTACACGGACAGGATCTGGAAGTCGCTGTTGGTAGAATCATTAATTACTACACGGACAGGATCTGGAAGTCGTTGATGGTAGAATCATTAATTACTACACGGACAGGATCTGGAAGTCGTTGTTGGTAGAACCATTAATTACTACACGGACAGGATCTGGAAGTCGCTGTTGGTAGAATCATTAATTACTACACGGACAGGATCTGGAAGTCGCTGTTGGTAGAATCATTAATTACTACACGGACAGGATCTGGAAGTCGCTGTTGATAGAATCATTAATTATTACACGAACAGATCTGGAAGTCGCTGTTGGTAGAATCATCAATTACTACACGGACAGGATCTGGAAGTCGCTGTTGGTAGAATCATTAATTACTACACGGACAGGATCTGGAAGTCGCTGTTGGTAGAATCATTAATTACTACACAGACAGGTTCTCGAAGTCGCTGTTGATGGAATCTTTTATTTTCTAGGTGTCAGCTTCTTTACTTCTAGTTTCGAATTTATGCGAAGAAGTACCGACTGTTAATACGAGGATTTTTTTTTTTTTATGGCAGAGCTACTAAGGTTCTTTGCTTCTGTCTCTGGTTTTGAACTATTGGCCATCTGAAAGATAGCCAGTCATCAACACCTTACCACCCATTAACCATGCTAATAGATTGACTTTCACTCTTATAATGCTGCCAGTGTTTAAAGTGCGGAGAAGATTCTGTGTTTGTGAACGGATTCAAACCAAGTTCGCCAGCTCCAATCTCCATGATTCTACCACAGTACGGCAACCCACATCTTCAGTGCAACTAAGTTCCACTTATGGCATGGATAAACTAGTCTTTAAATTCTGGATTTTTTAAGAAGATTGAAAGAAAATAGTTAAACAACGTTTCAGAAAGCGCAGACTAGAGATTAAATTGGATATTTTTGTAATTGAAGGTTTTTACTTCCAATCACCAGTGAAAGAAAGATTATAGATTGATTAGAAATATCTAATTTGTATAACGAAATAGTAGTATTCTCTAGCTTTAAACCACTGGATTTCAGTCTCAAAGTAAAAAAGAAAGTTGTCACAGGTAATGTTTCATTTATCTTAACCCTAAACCTACCGTCGCCTTTTCATATCGTTCACTGAGGCCTACATTTTTACCGTACTGAGTAACTTTGTACGTTTTTGATTGTTGCATCTTTTGTAAAGATGAACAAACCAGAGAACTGAGTAAAAATCGTTCATTTTCTTTTTAAAGTACGTGGAATACGTGGTGATATTAACGGTAGTTTTCTTTACGTGTTCTTGCGTGGTATGCTACACGTTCTTTATTAGGGCCCTTGTTATAACCAGCAAACTCATAGATGGACCCACAGTTTGCTTTGAATTTTGCGCAAAGCTACTCGAGGACTATCTGCACTAGCCGTTCCTATTTTAGCAGTGTAAGACCAGAGGGAAGGCAACTAGTCATCACTACCACCGTTAACTCTTGGTCTTTTCTTTTTTACCAAAGAATAGTGGGATTAAGTGTCATATTATAACGCCCCCACGGATGCAAAGGCGAGCATGTTTGGGGTGACGGGATTCGAACCCGCGACCCTCGGATTACGAGTCGAGTGCCTTAACCACCTGGCTATTCCGGGTTACGTAAATAGTTAGAAGCATGTATTTAAACATTCCATGACAGAGTAATGAAAATTCAAGCAAAGAGAATGAAAACTGTAGCAGTTGTCTTGCGGCAAGTACTTATATTTTAGTTTGGTTTAGTTTGTTTGGAATTTTACAACTCGTCAACACTACCCACCACGAACTCTTGGGTTACTCTCTTACCAGCGAACAGTGGGATACAGTGTACCATTATAAAGTCCAACGACTGAAAGAGCGAGCATTTTCATTAACGTGGAGTCGACTTGTATGTGGTTTCAATACTGACTGTTAAATTTTGGTATTAATGTGGCTATATTGCTACTGTTTAACAATGTTCTAAAAATGACCGTTAAATTGTGGTGTTTCAGTTACGTCTTTGATTAATGACTAACGCCACGGTTCTAGAATTTCCACTGAAAAGCCGTCGTGAGAAGTTAACTCAATTATGTGCTGAGAAGATAATTGATCATCTCGAAGTAAGTGGATCGTTTGTCTCTGTTGAATAGACGAAAACAAGTCATCAACACAGTTTACTTGCACGTACAAAACAGCACAGCTGACCACGAATCCTTCTGCTCTCCAGAGAAAGGCTCTCTTAATAGGGACTGATCAACCTCGCAGTTATCACTGGTCAAAGTTTCTGAGAAATTGTATTCTCCAAACATACGCACGAGACGAATTCCCTCAATCTCACCCTGCTTCTCACGTTCTATAATCTCTTGCTAGACATTGACTCTTCCGCCACACCGAACTGATTGATGTTAACCCTGCTCAATCACAATCAATAACCACGGTCCACCTATTAGTTGTGAGGTGTTTATTGTATGGCTGGTGCAGCATTCACGTATTAGTTGTAAGGGGGTTTATTGTACGGCTGGTGCAGCGATGAATGCTTGCAAAATAATAAATAATAATAAACTTGTGCAGTCCGGCAAGTGTGAAATTCATAGAATCGAAGAAATGATTCTCGTGACTCATGCGAAGTAAACTATTCTGCACTGGGATCTAATTAATTAATTAATCTTTTTAGTGATTAGCGAATACCTCGTGCTTAGTTGTAACGTTGTTGGAATAGTTAGCTTGTTTTTAATTCTACAATATTCGAATTTTACGTCATTAGTTTTTCAGCACAGCATTTCTGAGATATTGAAAAATGTATTTCGTGGCTCTACCCATATTTCTATAGCGTCAATAAATATACAGCTACCGAATGTCGTTAATCCGTTATAAAGTTCGCAGCTAAAGTTGTATTGCTTATGTGAGGTTTCAGATTTCTCGTAATACTATGGTTAATTGTTTTAGTAGCCTTGTGTTGTCTTTGGGAAAACATTTATTTTGTAATGTCAGGTGTTTATTCTTTTAACAAAACGATTGTGTCAATACATCTAGAAAATGCAAGCAATGAAAAGCACTAAACAGGTAAGTGTTAACTGTAATAATAAATGAAATAAACATTTGTTAAAACTTGGCTTTCTTTAGTGACGCCGTGGTGAATTAACTGATACTTTGAATACGATGCCCACGACAGAGTTTGGTCAGTTTTGTGTTTCTCTGAGATCCCGTTTATAATTTTTAATAAGATTGAAAGCGGGGGGGGGGGCTGTTCGCTTCTTGGATGAGATAAATTTCCTTAAATTTGCATCATTCTGATGGAACAGAAAAATGCAGGTGAACGAACTTCTCTGTTTCAACTTACCACAGTTAATATTTGGTGTCCATCATTTTTGGTTAACTCTGCCACGTGTTAATAATCGCTCATCAAATGGGGGGAGAAGACTTCCATTAACAGACTTAGCCTCTAAACAAAGGCCTCTTACAATTGGGTCTTGAAATAGTACCGTGTGGATAGAAAGCATCATTTGGATTCGCTATAGTGTGAACCTTGACTATGGAACATATTTATTTATTGAACTAGTTGTAGAATGTCTAAGTTTGGAGATACATTATAAAATAACTGCTAACATATCAAATATGGTTTAATCAATTTGGAATGATCCGGGAAGCGTTAATAAATAACTTCAATTTTAAAATTCATATATTTTATGTAATGGTTAAACATAAATCAGTCAATGGGGGGTGTCCGGTAGAGTTACTGATAGGTTTTGTTTGAATTTCGCATAAAGCTACTCTAGGGCTATCTGCGCTAACTGTCCCTAATTTAGCTATTTAAGACTAGCGGAAGGCAGTTAGTCATCACCCACCGCCAACTCTTTGGCTACTATTTTATCAGCGAATAGTGGGATTGATCGTAACATTGTAACGTCCACACGGCTGAAAGGGCGAGCATGTTTGGTGTGACAGGGATTCGAACCTGCGATCCTGAGATTACGAGTCGAGTGTCTTAACCACCTGTTCATGCCTGGCCTACTGATAAGCTATCTTCAGTTTCCTTTTTCATTATATAAGGTACACATACAGTCTGTTTCTTCAGCCTTTCGCCCGGCATGGCCAAGCGTGTTAAAGCGTGCGACTCGTAATCTGAGGGTCGCGGGTTTGCATCCAGGTCGCGCCAAACATGCTCGCCCTCCCAGTCGTGGGGGCGTTATAATGTGACGGTCAATCCCACTATTCGTTGGTAAAAGAGTAGCCCAAGAGTTGGCGGTGGGTGGTGATGACTATCTGCCTTCTCTCTAGTCTTACACTGCTAAATTAGGGACGGCTAGCACAGATAGCCCTCGAGTAGCTTTGTGCGAAATTCCAAAACAAACAAACAAATTCTTCAGCCTTTACTGGCAAACTCACGGCAAAAACAAAACTATTTGTATTCACAACTGGTAAAAAATTAATTCTACAGTTGTGTCTCGTTTTAAAATCCCATCAGTCATTTGAGGGTCTTCTTTTTCACACGTTTATAAATATTTTCAAAATGGAGGCACTTATATTGAGTCGCATGCTACTTGTTGCATTTCGATTAAAACAGAAATAAAAAGTTATTATTGAAATAATCAAGTCCAGTGGACACGAATAATTTTATTCTTATGTACTATAAATCTTTATATCACTATTGACAAATTTAGGGGAAAAAATTACATTTGTATATTAATAATTGTTTAAAAAAAACTTCATTTCTGTATCTTATCGCTGATTTGAGGGATTTAAAATTCTATTATATAAATACTCCATTACAATCCATGTTAATAGTTTGTACTTTATAATACTTTTCAGTATTCACATGGGCGCGGCATAGTCAGGTGGTTAAGGCACTCGCGAGTTCAAATCCCTGTTGCACCAAACATGCTCACCCTTTCAGCCGTTGGGGCGTTATAATTTCACAGTCAATCCTACTATTCGTTGGTAAAAGAGTAGCCCAAGGGTTGGCGGTGAGTGACGATGACTAGCTGCCTTCCCTCTAGTCTTACACTGCTAAATTAATGGATGGCTAGCGCAGATAGCTCTCGTGTAGCTTTGCGCGAAATTCAAAACAAACCTAAGTATACACATTATTATTTGTATTCCACATGTTTGTCAGAGTGCGATTATATCAAATGAAGTGGTTGTATGTATTCATACACATATGAGTTCCCATAATACCAGTTCACTATAAAATGAATCCTTCCGAGCCTTTTTCATAGCAAAGTTTTCAATGTACTCTGAAAAGTCAGCTTGGCGAACTTTTGACAGTTCTTCATAAATTGAATGAAATAAATAATCTATTACTTTAATAAACATCTTTTTTGTGCATCGCGCGGGTGATAAATAATATGTGAAATGGTATATTGCACAAGCTCTGTTCGAACGTCGAGCACAATGCAGAACGTAGAAAAATGAAAACCAAAGCCTTTCCATTTCCACACATCTCAAAATGCTCGTCGTTTTCTTTCCCAGTTAAAAAAGTTTGGCAAACAGGCAATATATTATTGCATTTTTACCTTCGTGGGCCTAAAAACAGTCTAATGAAAACATGTAACTACCCTAGAACACGTTTAGTACTAGTTTCTCTTCCTTAGAGAAACGTTAGTTTATTTTACCATAACCGGATGAAAGTTGATACCACTTTTATTTCTACTTTAAAAAAAACGGAAAGTGTTAGAAACTACAAAAAATCTACCGTAGTTTGTGCGGACTATTTTTCCGAGTATTAAAAGGAACACGATGATTGGTTGTCGTTGCCTTTTGTAACACTCAACGTTCCCGCCCTATTCTTATATAATTGAACTCTATTACAGATATTCCCAAGCGAGACAACGATAAGTTTGCGGACTTATGAAGCTAAAATCCGGGCTCGATTCCCAGCCGTAGGCACAGTAGGTAGTTTATTATGGCTTTGCTCTTAAACCTCTCCGGATGAGAGTAATCGGATGTCTGATTATTAGTAGGTTTGCACTCAGAAAAATGGACATTTGGGGTACTTTGATTTGACCAGTTTTTTTAAGAAACAAGTATATGGTGTTTCATCAGGAACTGTTATATGTAAGCTCCGGTTCCATGCTATGGAACAAATTAATTTAACGAGTGACGTTGATTCCTTTGTGTTTTAAAATAGAATTATCAAGTTCTATAACTACATAGTGAATTTTATGGATCATAATTATATATATATTACAAACAATAAACCGCTTGCATAAGTTATAATGAATATTGTATTACGTCGATCAATTCATCGAAGTAACTTTGGGGTGTAGTGGATAAATTATTGGCACTACTTCTTGAATAAGTGTTGCTCCGCGAGACTTTGAAGTACCTTTGACACGTAGTGCATAAATTTTCGACAGTATCACCTGTTTGGTATTACACTACGGAATTCTACAACATAACTGTTTTTGGCATACGATAAACGAAGTGTTTTCTGATTTTTCCATTTAGTTCTTAACTGTACTATATATTAAATGTACCTTCTCCATTGGCATATAGTATATAAGTTATCAAAGTAGACGGTTTAAAACAGGCGTACAAACGTATACTTTGTTAGAGTCTGATTTACTGAGGAAAACTCGTATCAACCAATATATACGTATGTGTGTGTGTTTTAGAGGTTTCTTTTGTTTTCCTGGACAATTGTATTTGAAACCAACTGATCGCATCTTTCAAGATTTCTACTATTTTAAATCCCTCTTTTCTAATTGTCATATTACAATACATAAGCTTTTCTTTGACAGAGAGCGCTTCGCTCAGTCATTTATCATGTAACTAACTACACCTTCGTTTTATGGCACTCGCAACTATTAGAGTTCACTTTCGTCGTATGATGTCACCAGTATATCACGTATCGTGTACCATTTATGTTGAGTTTATTATAGCCTGTATCACGTGAGCTCTGTATCACGTTTCTGGACCAGCACATACGTCAGGAAATAGTAGAGATATTTATCTACCTTTCGATTTCTTTGCCTGCCATCAATCAATTAGATTTTCTCTTTTGCAGTACATCGTATATATAAATTGTCTTTGTCTAATAGTAGGAATTTGATGTCTTATTTCGAATTGCTGTCAGTCTCCCCCACTCAACATTTGGAGGTAACGTGAAGCGTAAGTTCTGAAATAAAACATTTCCAAAGATTCACGGTTATATTCCAAGGACGATTACTTTTAATTAAATTCTGGGCATAACTAGTTGGTTAGTGTTCTCGGACTTTGAATTGTTAAGTCTTACGATTCATGACTCCTTGTCACGTAAACACGCTTCGCTCTTTAGAACTGCGGTGTTGCTTTGTAAGAAATGTGGTCAAGTCTTGCTGTTTAATTTTACGAAAGTAGTCCAAGAATTGGACTACACATAACACTATAAATTCTCTCTACCCTCTGGTCTGTTATTCGAATTCATACCCCATTGCATAAATAAAAGTTAACCAGTTACTGTTAAAAAAAAACGTGTCAGTAAATAAACCGTTGAGGTTAAATTTTTAAAACAGAGTTGGTAAATTCTTATATATCGATTATTTTGTGCTGTGTATCACTACGCTGTCTCAAAACATCTTTATATATTGTATTTGAATTGTGAACAATTGATTAAACATTGTCGCCATGAAAAAGACCTTTCTCTTCCCATTCTTTGAAACTCATCTCTTGTCCTGTGTGTTTTCGATTAGAACATTTAGATAATTTACAGATACAATGATTTCAATAGAGAGTAAAAAGCGTAGTGAGAATTATTATAACTAGAATATATTTATTATTATCGTTTCACAAAAGAAGTCCCTTTAATCTTGTATTACGAACAACCTTAAATCGAATTTTCTTTTCCACCCCTTGGGTTAAACTTAAATTATTTGATCTGCGCATGTGCGTGACGTCTACAGCACGTGAATGTATGATAAAGAAAATATTTAAATACTGATGTAACTTTCAATTTATAGCGGCTTTTTCCAAAGATAGATTAGTGAAACCATGCGAAACACGTAGATTTTATTGATTTTAATATATTTAGATTTTCGACTGTGTTACCACTCGTGGTTTTTACAGGAACATATATATGAGTTTGTTTAGAGAATTTTTTAATAATCTTCAATTTTTTAAAATTATAAAGTATTTGTGTTTTGGTATTTCATAAAACGTTTATTTTTTTATATATCGATTTTTCAATTAAATCTCATGTTTTTAGTAGATTACGTTATAACTGCAGACAAGTGTGTTTAACACTAACCCTAAAAAAATGTACGTATAATTCATTAAAGGTAAAAACAAACAAACATGTTACGAGTAATAATTGTGTAAACTTTGCCTTGTTACAAATGGGAACAAGAGTACGTTATTTAGTTTCTAATTGTAATATTTCATTCAGGTTCCGTTCATTGCCACCAGGTAGATAATGTTCTGTTATTTATATTCGTGGTTGTGTTAGGAAAGCAGTTATTAGTCCATACAATATGCATGTATGTTTAATATTATATAATTATCTGATGATTGGTTGGCGGAACAAGAAATATCCCTTATTTTATTGTTCGTTTGTTTGAATTTCGCACAAAGCTACTCGAGGGCTATCTGCGCTAGTCGTCCCTAATTTAGAAGGGTAAGACTAGAGGAAAGGCAGCTAGTCATCACCACCCACCGCCAACTCTTGGGCTACTCTTTCACCAATGAATAGTGGGATTGACCGTCACATTTATAACGCCTCCACGGCTGAAAGGGCGGGCATGTTTGGTGTGACAGGGATTCGAACCCACGATCCTCAGACTACGACTTCAGCGCCCTAATCAACCACCTGGCCATTCCCCATCTTATTCTCTCGAGGCGCGGGTGGAAGGCTGAAAGGTACGTGCTAGATTTGGTGACAACCAGACGAGCGGTTCTTCAATCATAAGCGAACGTACACACACACATATACACACACAGACTTTAGGCGAATGATGGTGACGGTTTGAAAACGTTATCTTTGAGAAAAGACGCGTTAATTTGAGATGGGTGAAATGAAAGAACTTCCCACTCCATGTTTTTCACCTCTGATGTATTTAGAAGTAAGTAGTTTCGTATTCTGCATTTGAAGTCTTTTTAACGAGTGAGGGGGTGGGAGAATACGGATAAACATGAAATAAAAGTCATGCCTTACGCTCGAGCGAAGACTGAAGGGTAAAGAACCACTGCGTGAACCAGTGAATGTTCACTTTAAGTGTTTCAAAAGAAAATACTAAACAATTAAAAGCGTCCACCAAGTTCAAGTCGTTTGTGTTAATATGACAAATCAAAAAACTCTGTCAGCATTTTTTTGGCCTTTTTTAAATTCAGACAAAACTTTTAACTTATTTGAAGGGAGGGAAAAATGAGAAAAATAAATTTATATTTTCTCTTTCGTAAAGAACTCTAAAAGACCTAATAAAAAAAAACTGGATTGAAATTGTCTGGAAAGCACATATCAAAAGCAGAGGATTGTCTGGTTAGGGAAAGCCGTCGAGTCAGCTTACTGGGGAAACTCGACTCTAGTAACAGTATTAAGAATAAAATAATAGTCTGTATGTTTCAGGGTGATTTTTTCCTTAGCTACAATGAAGCTAAGCTTACAGAATATCTTCTTGCAAAAGTGAACTGATTAGTTTCATTTCTTTTTATCTGTTTGCCATGCACGACCCCACGTTCGGTTTCTTGAAGGACGTACTTTGAAAACGAAGCAAATAAATTCATGTATAATGATTGTTATTTTGTAGTTGTTAGTGTGTTTTTTCCTTCTTCTCTGTACTGTGAAACCCACCAACATAACGATTAGAGTTCGATTTCACATTAGATATCGCAGTAGTCTTATACCCGAGTTTCGTGCGTACGCATGTGAACGCGCATACCGTACAAATGTGTTTAGTACGTTCCTCAACCATAACGCAAAAAAAACTAACGAACGAAAAGAGCAGCGACGGAACTATCTGATGTTGATTAGAAGGAATTAGTTGTGGAATTGGTAGTTCATAGCGACGAAAATACACTACTGGTTCTTGTGGAATTAGTAACCTACAACGACGAAAATACACCGATTGGTCGTTGAGGAATTAGTAGCCTACAGCGACGTAAATACACCGATTGGTCGTTGAGGAATTAGTAGCATACGGTGTCGAAAACATATTGACTGTTAAAAAGTTATAGCTTAATCATTATCTATCATGATCAGACTGAACTACTCCGGTCTTTCAGAAAGGACGAAATTTTGGTACGGTGTATCCATATTTAGATTGTGGTGTTGTCTATTCTGTTGGTACGGTGTATCCATATTTAGATTGTGGTCTTGTCTATTCTGTTGGTACCGTGTATCCATATTTAGCTTGTGGTCTTGTCTATTCTGTTGGTACGGTGTATCCATATTTAGATTGTGGTCTTGTCTATTCTGTTGGTACGGTGTATCCATATTTAGATTGTGGTCTTGTCTATTCTGTTGGTACGGTGTATCCATATTTAGATTGTGGTCTTGTCTATTCTGTGGAAAGAACCAAGAATTTGGTGAAGAAACCTATTTAAGAATATATTATATTTCGGTCTTTGGAAAGTTTTATATCCGATAAGTGTTTTGTTAAGCCTCCAATTGTTAACTGTATACTTAAAGGAAATATTTAGTGCGTACTATTAAAGGAAAACTGTTAAACATAATGGTGTTCTTAAAGACATTCTTTATTTAACTTGTTATTATTAATAACTTCATTGCACATAAGTAATTTATTTGCAGAACATTTTTAGGGCATTAAATATAATTATTTTAACCTTAAAATAAACCATGTCTTATTATAATTGAACACGTCAGAGCACCTGACAGCGAACACTGAGTGTTCCTCATGCGTCTCAACATTGCAGATTTTTGATATGTTGAATATTTTCGTCTGATTACCCATACCTTTCCACTCTCCACCCTATGTCTCAGTGGCAAACTTGAGGATGGCCGGGTGGACTTGTAATCTGAGGGTCGCGAATTCGAAACCCCTTCACACCATACATGCCCGCCCTTAAAGCCGTGGGGACGTTATAATGTGACGGACAGCTCCACTATTTGTTAATAAAAGAGTAGCCCAAGAGTTGGCGGTGTGTTATGACTAGCTGCCTTCCCTCTACTCTTACGCTTCTGAATTAGGGACGGCTAACGCAGATAGCCCTCGTGTAGCTTTGCACGAAATTCATAAAAACAAAAAAATACACAAACTTAATAGAGCTAAATGTTAGGGCTAGATCTCGGTGATAGGTAACGTTCAACATTGTTCAACTATTACACTCAAAGAAACAATCTGATTATTTCATACGCGAATCTACATGTTTGAGTCGTTATACTATTTTTGCACAGTAGTGTTTATCATCGACAATTGATAAAGTCGAACGACATTATTAAAAATATTATCATTTATTTCACCTATTAAAAGATAGTCTCAGCTGTTTTAATGGCAGTTAAACATATACTCGTAATTTTAGGAGTGTTTATCGAAGTATAGCAGTTCAGTCATTCTTGCTACACATTTCTTAATATGATTGATTCTGCAATGATCTTTAACTGTCCTATGGGGAGAGGGAGGAACAAAAATAATTGTGAAATCATTTAAGTTAGCATGCCTGTAATTCCTTACAAAATAGCTCGTGAGTTGGCTTTGAAGTGTAACAAAAGATTTTAATTTAGTCACGTGCAGTAGCGAGGTATGTTCTAAACGAAACCCAATTTTTCAGAGAACATAATGCTGTTGTATTATACGAAGCTCATTTTGTTTGGCATCACCAATCACAGAATGATGGAACCATTATATTTGATACGCCTTATTCAGTCGTTTAGTGAAACTATACATAAGAATGGTATAGCGTTGAATAAAAGCATAAATAATAATGATATAAACTAACCCTAATCAAAATGTCGAAAATCGTGTCTGTGTGAAAGTATAATAAAGTATCACAGTAAATACATTTAGCGGCACGATGCCACGTGGTTACCAGAGTTACCGTGCAATCGAAACTATAACGTCCTTGAAATGCGCAAATGAAATTGTCTATTTCATCTCTGGTAGGACAAAATCAATACCAGACGTGTGTTTAGCTCGTGATATGGTAACTAGGGCTGTTTACTATGGGAAGTGGGAAATAAACTTGGATAAGTAAATATTTTATATTAATACCCTGAAGATAGAGTGGGCAGCTTGTTAATATTATACAAGTATGTGAAGACAATTCATTCAGACATTACTAATCGATAACCATCAGAAAGTTATGGACACGACCAATATTTTGTAAACAATTATGTTGAATTGGCACAACCGTGTTTGGCCATCGTTTCATGAAATAATATGTTGACAGTGATGGAGAAACAATCACTTAGCCAATGAGATTTTCAAACGTTTTGTGACGACCCCTTTAAACGCACGCGTAAATTAAGAGTAGGTTATTGTACGTAACTCTTGGAATATATTATGGGGAGAAATGTTGAACTGGTCTCTTATGAATCCCCATTATAAGTGAATAATTCGTTCGCGATTAACCCCTTTTTGTGACGTACTGTTGATTTAAAATAAGGTTTGATTTTGTGGGGGGGGGTTCTAGCTAACAGTCACTTATATTCAATCCAGGAAAAAAAAACCCACAAAACAATTATATGTTGTACCCTTGGCGGTGAAATTATTTAAGTATTGATTTGATTTGTTTTGAATTTAGCGCAGAGCTACACGAGGGCTATCTGCGCTAGCCGTCCCTAATTTAGCAGAATAAGATTAGAGGGAAGTCAGCTAGTCATCACCACCCACCGCCAATTCTTGGACTACTCTTTTACCAACGAATAATGGGATTGATCGTCACATTATAACGCCCCCACGGTTGAAAGGGCGAGCATGTTTGGTGCGACGGGGCTAAGTTAAGTAAGGGCAATTCATTTAGAATTATTTCTTTAACGTTCTGTTCGCTGAGTGATAAGTATTTTTCTTCACTCGTTTGATTTTGATTAAAGTTTCATGTGGGAAAAACCATGACTTCTTCGTTGAATTAGGCACTTTCTCCGGTTCTTGTATGACTTGTTTAATTAATCGATCTTTCTCTACTCGTTTTACTTTGCAGATCTGTAGAACCATGATTTTGTTTATGGATCCTAGACCAGGTGTGTTTGATGTAAAAGTCCGAGTTTTCTCCTTTTTCCTTGCTCTTTTCAATTGATTTTTCTGGTTCACGTGGGATAACGAACAGCGGTGTTTTTCGTTCTTTATGTGACGAGCTCGTAAAAACAACCAATAATAATAAGACGATTTTCTCGATTGCTTTTAGGTTGTTTTTTTTTACAAACTTGTCATATGTTTTCTTCCTACTGAAAAATGTTACGTTAAAAGCTCGAACATGAATCTTGACTTTTTGGAAAAAAAATGTATCTAATACAGTTTAAAAAACAAACAATTTATTAAAATTCTGTCTTCCATCTGGAACTTTATTGAGATTGGATTTATAAGGCCTAAGCATTTGTTTACACACTGCCTCTCGGTGGGCTCAGCAGATGTCCCGATGTGTCTTCAGTAGATTTCATTACCAATGTGCGCGTGGACATGCACACGTGATTATGTATTAAGTAAGTTTTTATGCACGTTCATTCATGCGTAATTGTACATTATCTATCAGTACTGCCTGATGGAGTCCATTGTAAGGTAGGTCTCTATCTGCTGATTCAGCCGTTGCCTGGTAATTGGCTCTGTCCCACGCGTGTATTTAAAATGCACGTGGCTTCATCCTACCTCTTATGATGGAACGATAAATACTGTTATTAAACTCTGCTAGAACTTCGCTGTCAGCTTAAAGGTATCAACAACACATAGGAAAATATAAAAATGTAGGTAGTTTGACTTCAAGTAGAGGAAGGCGCTTCGTCAAGCCTATTTCTGATTGCTAACACACTGACACGCACTCGTGCATTCTTATGTAAAAGTTTAACACGACTCAGATGGACCTTAACCTGACATGATTCCAGTAAAGTTAGCAGCTGATAAACTTAATCTAGGATATTGTAGAAAGTATTCCATGCCCTCGTGTGTGTTTATTCACTGTTTACCAGGAACCAAAGCGAGTGTACCAAGGGAGGCGTTTAACAAAATGAACTAAAATAACTTTTTATATCTATAAACTTTTATTGTTAATTAAAAGTATACAGAACTTAAATGCCAGCGATTTATAATATTCAAGGATGTTTTTAACTTTCCACAATAAACTTTAACTAAAACTACAAAAGATAGACACAAAATGCCCGCGTTTTTTAGTGTGTGTTTTTTTTCCAATTTACCAAAGTTCTTCTGTTTTACGAGTAGGACTCTCTGTCTTTACGTGAAAGTGGGTTTCTCGACATCACTGATTATTTAACTGAGACTGTTTTGTGATTAGTATGAAGTACCATATGGGCCAGGTAGTTAGGACACGTGACTCGCAATCTGAGGGTCACGGGCTCAAAACTCTGTCCCACCAAACATACTACTCCTTTCAATCGGGGGGGGGGCGTTAAAATGTGATGATAAAGGAATAGCCCAAGAGTTGGCGGTGGGTGGTGATGTCTTGCTTCCTTCCCTCTAATATTACACTGCTAAATTAGGGACGGTTAGCGTAAATAGTATTCGTGTAATTTTGCGCGAAATTCATACCCAAACCATGTGCCACGTGTAATATACTTGTTGATATACCATTAAATGCTTTAAAATAAGCGTATGTTTCGATGCACATAATTGCGATAAAAAGGCCTCAAGGCCAACTGACTCTCGTAGTAGTCGTGATTGTTTCTTCATTATCACTTCCAAACAACTTGTGTAAAACCAGGATATTTTGAGCAGAGCCTCTCTATGAATAAATCGACGATTTTAATATAATAGAACTGATATATTACAAAATATTTGTATTTTCATTTTGCAAAATTTCTTGTTATTAAACTCGATCACATTTAATATTTTAAACGACTTCTTTGTTATTAAAGATGTTACTGGAATGTTTGATGAAGGAAATATTGTGGATTTGGCTTACCTCGATTGTCAGAAAGCATTTGATAAAATGCCTTATATCTTTGGAGAGAATGTTATTAAATTGGATATAAAATTGGCCGAAGAGTACTAATAAATGGGTTCAGATCTGACTGGATCACAGTTACAAATGGTCTGCCTAATGGTTCTCTTCTATTTTTGATTTATATCACTGGTATTGACTCTGGAATGACTAACAAAATATTGATGTTTGCATATGACATTAAGATTTTTAGGGTAGCTAACTGTGTCAGAGGTGCTGCAGACTTCCAATGTGATTTTGATCATTTGATCCCAATACATGACAGATGATGCTTAATTACCCTAAATGTAAGATGATGCTTGTAGGGTTTTACAATTCAAATTATCTTTACAATTTAAATGGGAATACATTAAATGTTGTGGTTTAAGAAAATAATTTTGTGTTATGATTAACAAATAGTCATGTGAACGATGTATGGCAGCTAACAAAAGGGCTAATATGTAGCATCTATAGAAATATTGAATACAAGACGTCCCCCGCTAGGACAGCAGTAAGTATTCGGATTTATAACGCTAAAGTCAGGGATTTGATTCCCTTCAGTGGAAACGGCATATAGCTCGTTGTGGTTTTGCTATAAGAAGACATCAAAAACACCAATGGAAGGCAATGGATATTATTGTTTCACCGTGTAGATCGCTTGTAAGGCCTCATTTAAAGTACTGTGCACAGTTTTTGGTTTCCTTTCTCACGAAGGACATTAAATTGTTTGAGAAGGTTCAGAGAAGAGCCACTAGGATACTTGGGATGTGAGATTGTCTTGTTAGGGAAGAGTAAAATCTCTAAATTTTTTTTTTGTGTGGAAAGAAGGGTTAGAGGATTTTTAAGGGTATTAATAATCTATCAAACTATTTTATGTTTAACAATGAAAGTAATAGGATAAGGGGTTATAAGTTCAAATTTTGGCAGCGTTTAAACAGCATTACTTTTCAAACAGGGTGGGTGGTTGTCTTCAATAGTGGAAGTGTGTGTGTTTTCTTATAGCATAGCCACATCGGGCTATTTACTGAGCCCACCGAGGGGAATCGTTGTAAATCCGTATACTTACCGCTGTACCAGCGGGGAGCTATAGTGATAGAAGCAGAAACATTTAACAGAGTTCAATAAAAAAAAATTGGACAGATGCATAAATCAGACTGGGGGTGGGGGCCGGCATGGCCAAGCGCGTAAGGCGTGTGACTCGTAATCCGAGGGTCGCAAGTTCGAATCCCAATCGTACCAAACGCGTTCGCCATTTCAACCGTGGGAGCGTTATAATGTGACGGTCAATCCCACTATTCGTTGGTAAAAAAGTAGCCCAAGTGTTGACGGTGAATGGTGATGACTAGTTGCCTTCCCTCTAGCCTGACACTGCTAAATTAGGGACGGTTAGCGCAGATAGTCCTCGAGTAGTTTTGCGCGAAATTCAAACCAGACCAAACCATATATTACCTTGTATTTATTGTAAGCAAATACACATTGGAACTTCTAAGTAAATAAATTTATTCTTAAACATGTCTCATGTACAAAACGTCAAGTACATTCCTAGCATCAAGTATATTTAAAATGGTATAAACACTTGGCAAGATTTGTTTTTCAAATATTTAGATTTTTTGATTTTTTAAAGTTAAAACCACATTAAACGTTGTGTGGTGTATCACTTTTGGGTGTTTACAATGTATAAAAAATGTATGTTAAAAATGTGGGGAATTTTTGTCAATCTTGTCGAGTTTTTGTTATTAAATTTCTTGTTGAAATTGAAGACATACCTTAAAAATAAGAAATCGATGTTTATATTTTTTATTTAATTAAAATTAATAATATTAAGGTTTCGTTTAATGTTATCACACGTGCACAAATGCAGTTCTTGTTGGTACTAATATTTACTCAATTTACTAAAACTATTAGTATCATAGCTTTACACGGCTGTGTAAGTTTTTAGTACTGTCGGGTTTTAAATTTTGTGTATGTGTTTTTTTCTTATAGCAAACCCACGTCAGGCTATGTGACAAGCCCACTGAGGGGAATCGAACCCTGATTTTAGCGTTGTTAATCCGTAGACTTATCGCTGTACTAGCGGGGGGGAATTTTAAATTTTACTTAGCGTTTTGTTTTCTACATGCAATTTAGAATTTTTGTTGTCAAAAGTTTGCGTGCATAGTTGTGAGTTGTTGTAATTTTTTTTTACCTGTTTTTTTCAGTATACTACATATAATGATATATTGCTAAACCCATATCCCAAGACAGAAGACGTTTCGTCTTAATATAACGCTGTTTCTATTCGTGGAAACCGGTTTTCATTCCCCTTTTTATTTATTATCATTCATATGTATTTGAGAAGTTTGTATTTATATTTAATGTCAGTTTACATCTAAAATATGAGGAAGGAGCTTGTAACCAATAGCTGATCTGCTATTCATGAGAGGAAGGAGCTTCTAACCAATAGCGGATCTGTTATTCATGAGAGGAAGGAGCTTCTAACCAATAGCGGATCTGTTATTCCTGAGAGGAAGGAGCTTTTAACCAATAGCTCTTAAGAATGTAAGCCACTGGTGAATTACTTTTTTTAAAAATAACAAAAGGTTTTTGTGGTGACCCGAGAAAGTGTAAAGTTAACAATAACCTAATAACTCGGGACTCTTTAAATACAGAATATTTATAACCGTATGCCAACAAAAACGTAAGACACGGTACTCTTATTTAAACTTGCCCAATATAACATGAAAATGAAACTTGTTACATTATGAGCGTAAACAAAGTCTCTCTACGTATTTTGTTATATTGTATAATTAGTAATTTGCTTTAAATCATGCAAGTACCTCAGTCGCGGCCCGGCATAGCCAGGTGGTTAAGGTAATCAGAGGATCACGGGTTCGAATCCCCGTTGCACCAAACATACTCGCCCTTTCAGCCGTGGGGGGCGTTATAATGTGACGGTTACTTTCACTGTTTGTTGGTAAAAGAGTAGTCCAAGAGTTCGCGGTGGATGGTGATGACTAGCTGCCCTCCCTCTAGTCTTAGACTGCTAAATTGGGGACGGCTAGCACAGGTAGCCCTGTGTAGCTTTGCGCGAACTTCAAAACAAACCAAACCAAACCAAAACCTAGCACAGCAGAGACAGAATAATTTTCTAATTGAAGAACCTATCACAATGAATATCTATCCATATCTACTAAACGGAGAGAAGAAACAAAAACAGGTACACTTCTAGTTGTACTTATCAAATTACTTTATGACAGAACAGATATTGAAATAAAATAATATGTTTCATCTAGAGCTATTAAATGACACCGGGCTTCCCTTGGGCAATCTTCTAACTGCTAATTCAGGTACAATTTTTGCCTATCACCTACTGGCATTTAGTTTATGTGATTAACCCCCCCTCACGGGCTCAGTGGTAAGTCTGCAAACTTACAATGCTAAAAATCGAATTTCGATACCCGCTTAAACACAAAGCCAAAACGAAACCTGATTCAAATATTCTTAACTTATTAAACGGGCCTGCAATTTTTCTTATTGTATTAAAAGTCTTACATATTTTACAATAATTTCTCTCCGCTGAATCGGGCAACGGTATCCGTCTTTCCTCATCACATAGAACGTCATGTGTACTCTCACACAAGTAAACCATTTTCATAGAAATCGGTTCACGTTTTGTTATGCCTAAAATATTGACTAGAACTGGGCATAGATACCTATAGACCAATTGCAATGCAAGAGTCTTATCGATTGTTCTGGAACCCCTGAGAAACACACCACTAGTATATAAACGGTTATCAGGCGGCTTGACGTGCTATTTCTGGA
Organism: Tachypleus tridentatus; assembly: GCF_004210375.1. Taxonomy (NCBI): domain Eukaryota; kingdom Metazoa; phylum Arthropoda; class Merostomata; order Xiphosura; family Limulidae; genus Tachypleus; species Tachypleus tridentatus. The sequence goes on along the minus strand of NC_134834.1, from coordinate 187,008,317 downwards.
TAGTATTTTTTCGTGCGGGTACTTGAATTTTTTTCTTTTTAATATTCTTTATTTCGTCGCTATGACAACAAGAGTTTGTGCGTATCATCCAAACATATTTTGTTACATTTGTATCTTCCTTCTCATTTGTGAAAAAAAAAAAAATCCTTATAGTGACAGGAAAAAAAAAATGAATATTATTTCTGCGAAGCTCAATTATGGAAAATTCGTTATTAAAACCAAAACACAACTTTTATGAAATTTAAATTCGCAGACCTGTGCGATTCGGAAAATGTCAACAAATGTTGCAATTTCCGGAAGTTTTCTTTAGGGGCCACTGTTGTAATCAGGAACTCGCTTTTGTTCACTAGGAAAATAAATAAATAAAACCGAAGGAAAGATTACAAATGGATTTATAAAACATTTTGAATTTGCTTATTTTAATATTTTGTTTCCTCTCGTATATAAAAAAGCTCATTTAGAGACTTTTATTTGTGGCAGGTTACAAGTCTTTTTTACACCATAAATTGTTTTATTGTTCGTGCAATTACAAGGCTAGAAACCGGGTTTTATACATTTGGTTGGCAGAGCACAGATAACTCACTGTGTAGCTTTGTGCTTCACTTCAAGTGAGTGAGTGTTTCAAATTAAGCACAAGCTACACAATGAACTGTGTGTGCTCTGCCCACTACGGGTATCAAAACCCGGTTTCTTGCGGTGTGAGTCCGCAGACATACCACTGTGCCACCGAGGGTCACTTAGCTTCAAATATAAACATTATTCGTGCAAAACGAGACAATGGTTGACTTTAGCTAGCAATCTCTAATCGTGAAATGATAAACTACAGCAAAGGCAACTGGTAAAGAGTGTCACCCGTCAACTGTTGAAGTACTCTTTATAATTCACCCTCAGAAATGGGACGCGAATCATGAATGCTAAGGTCCCATGATTCGACGCGATAACCACTAGGGCTCACTATACCGTAAGAGGGCGAATGTAAGATATGCGCGGGAAATATTTTTCCGTATTTCACGTTTCCGACGTGACTTGCTAGCTCCCGAAATGCAGAGCTTTATCACACATTCAAACCATGGCCTTTTAAAGTGAGTAATAGGTTGTCACTACTCGTAAAGAAAAGTTTAGCTGGTGATACCATTTATCACTGATCGTGGAATTTTAACGTTCTTAAGACCAAAAGTAAATTCAGAAATCAGTTCGTTTTTCGAAGAGACTGCACTGAAAAGGCGAGTTATCGGTAGGGGGGAAATTGAGTTCAAAAGTGCGTAAAAGTGGTGAAACAGCAGTAAGTTTGAGGGCTCACGATGCTAAAAATCTGTGGCTCGATTCTCCGCCCTCTGCAGGTGACCTAGTGGCTTTGCTCTAAAACAAACACTCATGATGGTGCGCAAACAATGAACCCTCAAGATTAAAAAGATGGTTCGTAGGATAGACCGAACACGTACGCGGTCCACAATTACCGACAAGCGTAGGTGGAGAGGAGTCAGGCCCGATATCGGTCCACTCTCCATTTTGTTTGCGGGTGCGTGACCCGTTAACGTAGTCCGCGAGATTATACGTGATTAGATAAAACGGGATATTGGCGCCGTTGGAGAAACAAAAGCAACGGAGCGAAACAAGCTTCTCACGAATGTTATGGGATAATTTAACTATGAATGTCGTAATAGGATTACACTCGTTTGAAAACGGTTGAGCGAAACTTGTGTTGCAGATTTATTCAAATTCATTTGCATTTTACAGGAAAATGCTGACATAAAATGCTTTGTGGCACATTCTATGTTATATATATGTAACTGGTTGTATATAAACGTAATGAATCATATGCACAGATATTATCGGAAGACTGGTACTTTATAAACTAATTACTTTCTAACATCTCTGAAGGTCGCGGGTTCGAGTCCCCGTCACACCAGCCATGCTTGCCCTTTCAGCCGAGGGAGCGTTATAAAGTTACGGTCAATCCCATATTCGTTGGTAAAATAGTGGCCCAAGAGTTGGCGGTGGGTGGTGATGATTAACTGCCTTCTCTCTAGTCTTACACTGCTAAATTAGGGACGGCTAGCAAAGATAGCCCTCGTGCAGCTTTGCGCGAAATTCAAACTAAATTTGTTTCAGACCACAACATCGCATCTTTGAGCTTTAGTGTGCCGTTAGTTTTAACAAAATATTGAAACTAATGTTTTGTTGTATATGATACTAATATTCCTTTTTGAATATAACGATACCATTGCGCACGTTACGTCACCCAGGCTAATATTGTGGGTATAGTTTGGTGCCAGATTTTGGGCTCCTACCGGTAACTCCTCATATAACTACCCTTCAGGATTCTGGGGCACCACTTTTGACATTATGATCACATCCCAACGCACAATCTAACGTGATTAAACTTGGCATACGTGCTCAAGCGCCGCTGTGAGGGGCCCTAACGTCTTTTTTTTTTCTTTAAGGGGGGATATAACCCCAATCTACCTTTTAGGTAGCTATGAAAGTAATTGGGGATCGTGAAAGGACGTGACTGGTAAATGGGGCCTATGTGAAACCTACAATCGAGTGAGGATATATTATGCTATTTATTATAACGTGGTGTGCCTCAAATGTTTAGACAAGTAAAATTTATTTAAATTCAGATTTTCTCTGAGATGTAAACTTGTAACATCTTGATTTAGAATTTCATTATTTTGTACTTGAATAAAAAGTACATCATAACTTCACTACTACGTGACACAAGGGGGGGGGGACATATACTTATCACAAATAGACCTGGTTCTGCACTGGTTGCAACCCGAAGTGATTTGTAAAATACATTAACCAACATATTTCCAATTGCAAAATAATGAACAGGTCAAAATCTAGATGTAAATCGAAGTATTATAACTTACTGGGGCATATCCCCTGCAACACATTTGCACACCGTCAAGTTTCCATTAAGGTCAAATCACACAGTCAAATGTTTTGCACTTTCGCTGTGACCTGGAGGTCATCACCTCCGTGTGAACAAAATAACCCTTACGGTAACTTTGTGACCCGTCTTACTTTTTTGGAGGCATTCTTCCTCAAAGTACTTGTATGTTTTAGTTACTTCGTTTCTACTCGAAATCAGATACGTTTCTAATTTCCCCATGTCAGTATCCGGGATCTCGTTTAAATTTTATTGGCATTTTGAAAACTAGCGTCGAAAACCATTTTTTTAAAACGATTTTTCAACAAAAATCAAATTCCATTTACCATCTAGCAGCAAAAAGTCCTGAAAAACTTTGAAGGCGATCTTAGATTGAAGTAAAAGTGGGAAAACTCGGCCCACAATTTTATGAAATCTCGCGATTTCGCACGCTCTCTCGCGAATTAAGCGCTTAACTGGCGTTTGTTTGTTTTTGAATTTCGCACAAAGCTACACAAGGGCTATCTGCGCTAGCCATCCTTAATTTAGCTGTAAGACTAGAGGGAAGGCAGCTAGTCATCACCACCCACCGCCAACTCTTGGGCTACTCTTTTACCAACGAATAGTGGGATTGACTGTCATATTATAACGCCCCCACGGCTGAAAGGGTGAGCATGTTTGGTGTGACGGGGATTCGAATCAGCGACCCTCAAGAACCACCGGAACTGCAGAGGTTGCCAGCCACTTATTGAATGATTGGGGGGGGGGTGACATGTAGCAGTTGGTGAAGCACTCGAAACTGCAGTAATCTCCTGGGGATTTGCGATATTTAAACAGTGAAATCACGAGTTGTACGGATAACATTTAATCAAGAATTACAGAAACACGGAACAGTTTCACCAATGGCATGATGAATTTTGTGGACTTATTATGGGCAGTCGCATCATCGTTTGTAGGAGAAATGCAGAAGAATAATGGGGGGAAGGTGACTTCGTTCTAGAATTCTCTAAGAAATTCTCTGCACAGAGTACCGTTCCAAGCAGTGTTTTTAGATAATTCAGCCAATATTTTAAATTAACACCAATTAAATTATTTATGGTCAGGGTACTAATAGATGGAGCTACTCCTAAGTTTAAATATTTTTTGGGTAACGGTCCCCCCACCACCACACCATCCGATGTGATTTTAAAATAATAAGTAACTAATTTATCGATTTTATTTGTTTTTGTCACAGGTTTGTGAGTTATACGTCGCGGGATACAGGTTTGCCGTTTTAAACAACGCATTCGTTGTCCACGACGGCTGGAAAACGGCCTCGTCTTTTCACAAGAACAAAGACGTTGACCAGGAGAGAAACAGGATTCTTTTCCGTCACTTCAAGGCTGAGCTAAAAGAGAAGTATCCGGAGTCGTCTCGACGTTGCTACTGAAACCTCGGACCTTCCCAGGTGGTGAGTGTTAGATGTAATGTTATTTAATAACAAATCTTAGTCGAAATCAGGGTTTCAGTTCCCAACAGAAACTGCCCCAGTTTATATTATCCGTTATTATGATCCCAGCATTTGAATCTGTAGGTTTAACTAGGGATTTTTTTTTCTAACGCAAGGCTACGTATCGAACCGCGGATTTTAGTGTTTTAAGTTTATAAACTTAGCACTGATCCACTGTTGGTTTTGTATTGTTTATTAGTTAAGCACAAAGCTACACAATGGGGTGTCTGTGCTGTACCCACAATGGGTTGCGAAAGCCTACCTAGTTTTAGCGTTATAAGCCATCATTCAGACTTAACGGTGAGCTACTAGAAGTAAGTACCACTCATAGAGTACATTAAACGTGTTAATCTTGAAGTTTAACCAGCGCATTTTAATTGAATTTAAGAAGAGTTTTGTAAAAAATATAAGTTTCAGTTTTCTACAGATCGGTGCGAATTATCGGGCTGTACTTACAACTTCTTTAAAAACATAACAAAATAGAAATATATATATATACATATATATAAATTATAGGAGTCACATGCAGTGTTTAACTAGAGTTGTGGCAATATTCGGTACGTGTGCTTCACGTGATGTCAGGTGATAACCATATAAGGTGATGTAGACCTTTTCTGCACAAAGTAATATACATTTTCAACCTTCATCAATAATTACTTTTGTTTCACTCAAAATTAATCTTAATGCAAAGAAATGTATGAAAACGAACTTTTTTTATCCCTCAGTCTTAGTAGATCAGCTGAATATTTTAAACAAGCTTTCAAAATAACGATTATTAAAACGTGCAATTAATTATTCGAAACTTATTTCAAAAGAACCTCCACTCATAAATTTTTATAACAAGCTAGCGTGAGAGGTCGCTGTACTTCAAGTGCGGAGTGACTCCTATGATTTCGAGCGATACCGATGTCGTAAGAGCAAAATGAATGTCGTATCCGTGGTTCTGCTTTCGTTGTCAAAGTTAAACACTGTTCATTTTTGGAGTAAATGAAACATTAGACAGAGTGAGCTTCTTATGGAAATCCAGAGATATTAAGGAATAAAATGAAAACGTAACGACAAAAATAGTTCGTACAATAATCTTAGACAAATTAATAAAAGAAAAATGTTAACACTTGTACCCACCTCTCTGCACGACAATGCGTATATGCTAATAAGCTGCCATAGCAACCGATTTGATGGTATTAGTTTGTTACGAGTTGTTATTTAATTTCTGTAGTGCACATTGGTGTATAAAAGACGTTTTAATACCAGATATAAACGACCTTATAACACCAAAATGTTGCTTTTATTTTGTTAAACACTCAACGTTTCGTTTTCTAACTCCTTTAGGAGCTCTCGCTAAAACGCAAACCGAAACGTGCAGTACAAAATAAAATAATTTTAATTATTGTTTTTATCCTACTTTTTTGTTACGTCACTCTGTAACTTATGTTATAACCTTTGTGTAGTACAGGTAACAATCAATTATTTCAACAGTAGTTTTCTTTCAGAAATAATCTTTAACATTTATTATGTCAAAAGCACGCTATGCAAACGCACGCTATATATTCCAATGTAAATTATTGTTTAAACCATTTGAAACTTCGTACTGCCAGTTTCGGTTTCAATTTTACCAAACGCTCCTGGAGATGTTGTAAAGCAAAATGGTAACATGAAAACAACATATTGGTATTATAAAAAGTTTGTTGATTTCTGGTATCAGTTCGTTACGTGTTATAAAGCTTGGTCATCTTTATAACGTTAAATGATACTATAGTGAAATCATTGAAACTTTTCATCTTCAAATTTAAAATACTCGGTGTTCATTAAATTTGAAGTATGCCTTCTTTCACACACACATAGGAAGAACAAGGCTCAGTAATTTGGTCTCACTTCGTATTTCTTAAAACGTAGATATTTGAAATGTTCCCATATCTTAAATATATGTTATTCAGTTATTTGTATCAAGAAAGCTGATTTCCGTGTAAAAGGTAACTTAGGTAATGTATTCTTTATAAACAGTTAACAATGCAACCAATCAACACTAAATTAACAATGCAACGAACGCAAACAATAATTGTTATGAAGTCGCCATTAGGCTTGGCTACTTTTTAACCGAGTTTACAAATGGTATAACGGTAGAGGGATATAAAACAGTATTGTTTTTTTAAATTAACTCAAACAGTATTCTTTGCTTGATATTTTTATTGTTACCATTGTAATACCATTACAATGATAATATCAAAACAAAATGCTTAATATGATAAATAAATCTAGGACTCGATGTATCGGATGAAGTGTCTGCCACGATACATGTTTCTGTATGTACATACCCCAAGTCATTACAGTTTCTCTTTGTACAATGAAAATTATTGTGGTTCGTAACTTTATCTCGCCGTGGTACCATCAGTCTGTCGTCATCTGAGACCATATACCTCCTGTATACTCGATTTTTTTTAAAATTTTGTAATTAACTGGTTTGAATTTCAAGAGCACGAGATGTGATGTCAGTCGTGTTCGAGTAGAACATACGTACGTGTAATGTTTATTAAGTATATATCCAGGGGCATAGATTTTTTACACCCGATGGGGGGGATGATTTTTGCAACCACTTATGTGGACTGTTCAATTTGAAAATTGGTAATCTCTGATTACATGAATCTAAAAGCTGTAAACATGCAGTCACAGAGTAATCTTGTTGCCACGATACTTGCTTGTATACTTAGGCCTACTGACTAATACTTACGAACTATCGCTTAGATCGAAAAGCTTAGAAGCACGCCTATATTAAAGATGTACATTTCGGCTACTGAAAAAGCCTACATCTAGGCCTAATTATGTAATTCAATTGGTAAGAACACGAGACTCACAAGAACAAACACAATTTGTAGGCCTGTGATGCAATAAAACAATTCAACAGACCACACTGTAGGGGGATGATTGTATGCACCATACCCCCTCCTAAAATGAAGGGGGATGTATACCCCATCCCCCCAGGATCTACGCCCCTCTATATATCTAATATCATAGGTTTTATTCTACGTAGAAGATCGCATTACAGTGAAGTATGACATTCTTTATAAAGAACAAATTATATATAAGTAATTAACCTCTGTTGGTTGAGCTTCATGTTGTTTCTATGTATTAATCAGATGTTAACGGATTCTCTCGTATTTGTAAGTTTTTCTCAAATGTGATCTTAAGCTGAGAAACGTTTGGTTTTAACAAAGTGTTAACTAGTCCAGATAAACTTTACAGTTCCCTAAGAAAACTGTTTAACCTGAAGTGACCCAGGAAAGTGTTGAAATTAGGCACACGTTTGACTATGTAACGCTCGACAATGCCTGTTTTATCTTCTTATCTATTTTTGCAAAATTCTTGTTGAATTTTCGATCGATTTGATGGCTAGAACTCTGACCACCTGCGTCCTTAAAGAATTCGAAGTTTCAGGGTTAAGCAGGCATTTGTTGACCAGTTTTCCAGCTAGGAGACAACGTATGAGAAGGAAACGAGGAGAGAGAGAGAGAGATCTGTCCAAACTCCATTTTCTAATTTCAAGTCTTTCGTCACTTCGTTACGTTTAATATCCAAGTATTTAACTTTTACGCACGATGTTGTGTTATTTTATTACGTTCACCAGGATTTATGCGATTACGTAGTGCGCAAAGTTTTCTTTAAACATAGTTTTCATTCATAGTTTTGTTTTAAGCTTGATTCGTAATGCGGAAGTAAATAGCTCGAACAAAGCATCCGGCATAATTTACACTTTAATACTGGTATAGAGTAACTAAATTATTAATGAGTATGTTTGGGTGTGTGTTTTGTTTGAGGTCTGGTGACAGTCGGTTCAGCGGTTCTCTGATTATAAGCGGGCATACATTTTTTTTTTTATTTCAAGTAATGATTGAGATTTAACAGTGCGAAGTATTGTGCCTAGTTGAGTTTTGTTAGTGTCCCGGTGAGACAGCGGTAAATCTATGGATTTACAACGCTAAAATCCGAGATTCGATCCCCAGTTGACACAGTAGACAGTCTAATGTATCTTCGCTTGAAGAAAAGGTTGTCTATCACCTTGTTAATCACATCTTTATTAGTTTGATGTGTTTATTTTTTCTGTCTGAAATATGTCTCCGGATTTACAACGCTAAAATCAGGGGTTCGATTCCCCTCGGGGAGCTAAGCAGATAGCCCGATGTGGCTTTGCTATAAGAAAAACACACACATCTGTCTGAAATAGACTCCGTTATTTAGTTTTGTTATTGTTTAAAGTGAAATAGTGTTAGTTACGACATCTGACGGGTTTTTTTTGTTTTTTTCCCTCTGATTTAGTGACTAACGAGGCTCTAAGCCTTAAATCAGCTGCTGGGTCGCCATCTATTATCTTAGTTTACCATTTTGTTTTTGCTAAGCAACTTACGTAAAAATAAATTACGTATATCATTAAAGTTTAGCAAAACTCAAACTGTATTCATTCTCGATTAAGTTGATCGTGTACATTTTATCAGAATTCTCTCGCGATTACTGTGTAACCTTCACGTGAGGTTTGGAAAAGTTTGATCCCACTATTTAAATGTCCATTTTTCTATAAGTAAGTTGAAAGCTAATTTCGTTCATGTAATGTGTCTTAAATTAGTATGTACAGAATAACGTTTTTTTTTGTTTATTTTAGAACGTGTATTTTCAGTTGTGTATCAACAAAACTATCGCTTAAAGAAGCAAATTACATAAGTATAGATCAGTTTATTTCATTTTTCGTAATTCGCTCGTGCCATTACCATATTCACTTTCGGGAGTTATCTACGATTTAGATTGGAAATTTTCCTTCAAAGCAGTTCCCACTACTATAATTTTTCATTGAAAATTGATTTAAACGCGAAAGGTATAGGGGTTATTTAAAGCAGTGGTTATTTTCGTCAGTTACATGCCAGAGAACCACTTCGTATGTCTTCGCCATGGAAAGAAAGTAAAATTGATTTTACATCATTGGTAATTATGTTAAAATCAATCAATAGTAATGTGCGCATCTTTAAGATGGAAAGATTTCCGTTTTGTTTTACTTGGTCTGATCATGCGCACAAGAGCCAAGTTTTTTCAGAGATCATTCGAGTTACACATTTACTGAACGTGGTGTGTGTAAATACCTCGTTTGGGCTTTATTGCTTATTAGTGTTATATGTTATCTAACTGTCTAGGCTTATAACGTTAAATATAGGGTTTTGAAACCCGTGGTGGGCACAACGGAGATATCCCATTGTGCATATGTTTGTGTGTAAAATCAAAATAAACAAATGCAACTGCTATGAGATTATATCGTCAACAATCGTGGCACGTTATTAGCCACGAAGCACATGCTCATAGAACGGCTGTATTGCTTACAAGCACACACCTCGTAGCTCCATCTCTTGTCCGACTTGAGATCTAATTACAGCCGCGGCTCTTGAGGATTCCCTCTTGTTTGAATAAGGCATTAAGTGACTACAGCATTCCAGTTATCTACACACCTTCTGTTTTCGTGGCCTCTCGTCGGAAGAACCGACGTATATGTTGCTTGATCTGTGCTTCGTATGTTGAGGTCGGCGAAATTTTGGTTATTTTTTTTTACATGAGCCAATCAAAAGATTTCAAAATCTCTCACTTTAACCGCTCCTACTTATGTTAAAGTCATCGTCCTCTTTCCGTGCCACAGCGGTAAGTGTGAAATGTTAAAAACCAGGTTTCGACATGCTGTTGGAAACAGCGGAGATATCCCACTGTGTACGATCTCTGTAGCCCTCTAGTGGTTTGTGGGCTACCACAAATGAAGTATTCCTGATTTAAAATTTCAGGTTAAAGAAACTATGAAAAATTAATCTATCAAACTAACGATAATTCTGTTTATAATAAACATTACCTGTTTGTAAGTTGGTGATTGTAGAGCCAGATGTAAGATTATACTTGTTAGAACCTGCTTGTATTAAGAGGCCGGCCAGGTGTGAGATCGTACTTGTATAGGTAAGTATTTCACAAAGTTTAATAAAACACCCGAGTAATAGAGGTATATTTTTATATATTTGTTCGCTATGGCAGGTAGAAAAATATCAGCGACAGAGTTTCTCGCTTTAGTTAAAAAAAATAAAGGTAAATGAATTATATGTTATACTTTAACTAGATAACAAGCATTGTTAAATCTTCTGAATTATACTTTTAACAGGTGATTTTTTTTATTTCTTTCAGACTTCCTTGTTTGGATACTGAATAGTGTTAAAGGTGAAGACGTCAGCGACAGAGAACTTTGAAGACGCAGAGAAAATCTACGGTTAATTACTGTACATAAATCACCGTTACGAAATGTATTTTCTCAGCGTCTAGTCTTTACGGTCTATCCGTATTCCAATGAACTTTTTGAAAACTTGAAGTTTTAGAACAAACTGTAGCCATGTGAACTAAAGTCATACCCTGACTGAAATATTAGGTACCTTTACTTCCAGTAACAATGCACTATTTTAATATCTGAGCTAGAAATTTATCTGTAAAATGGACCGTAACGGGCTCGGAAAAAAACACGAAAGAAACGCGTCATTTTTGGTCATTTCGATGGTAGGCTCATTTTTGCTGGAAAAAATATTCCATATGCTACGTTCCTCGGTAGACTAAACAAAAACTAGCTTGATATCGTGTTTGAACAACAATGCTTTTAGAAACTCCTAATTATATATCATAATACATTGTTGAAGCTACAAATCATGGGTGTTGTTAATACGATAATAATTCTGTTTTCTCTTATCACTACGTCAGTAGACTTCTCATGAGAAAATAAGAACAATGATAGTTTTTTGGGCATTTTTGTAATTTACCAAAATTGTAAACAGTTTGAGTTGAAAACAACGTGTTTATCGTTAGTATATGTGTTATACATGAGTTCGAAATCCTTATAAACTATTAATTTAACAGACTGTTATTACTTACAATGCATAGGTTCATCAGGTACACTCGTTGGTAGCAACATTTTCGACCATAACTCCAATAATATTTCATAACATTCTGGCAGCTTTAGTGATTCAGGTTAGTCCTAAATGCATATAGTAAATTAACAATTGGAAAAAAAACACATCAAAATAAAAAGGCATACTATATATAGTGTGTGTATGTATGTATGTATTTATGTTTGTACGTACCATTTTATCTAATACCGTTAAAGTGACAATAATGAATAGGATATAACCTACTTACGAAAAACGTAAAATCTGTTGTTCGCTTCATGTTTTATCGTCCATTACCAGTATTTCAAATAGAAACGGCACTAGCAGCCTTGTTCCCAGAACTTGTGTATGTGCAAATACACAGGCCCGGCATGGCTAGGTGGGTTAAGGCATTCGACTCGTAATCTGATGGTCACGGGTTCGAGTCCCCGTTGCACCAACATGCTCGCCTTTTCAGACTAGCTGCCTTCCCTCTAGTATTACACTGCTAAATTAGGAACGGCTAACGCAGATAGCCCTGGTGTAGTTTTGCGCGAAATTCAAAACAAATGCCCTAGAAAACCGTGACAAATCGAAAAGTGTAACTGAATTTATGAAAACACTGGTTTCATCTAAATGTTGTTTCGTCAAACTTTACTGTTGTCCCACGTTAGGGCAACTGTTAGTAAAATGGCCAAATTCACTTGACTTGAATCAGTCCCAGGTAGCAAATAGAGCTCGAGGTTACCAGTGCTGTCGATTACTTCTTATTGCATCTGGAACTTGTTAGAATTGCTGACGTAACGTTTGGGGAAGTTACACTGTAAGTTTTCGATCAGCGGTTAATATTTAACCATTGTAAACTTTTTACTAACACTGTTTTAAACTTCAGTCAGTCTTTAGGGTCTAGCGTAGGACATCATTTTTGGTCATCATCAATAACCGGTGGAGAAACGTAGACTTTATCTTGTTTTCTTCACAGCTTTCTCTCAAAAACACTTCCCGCCAGTATTTCTAAAAACGACAATAGCCATTAATTATTCTCTCGTGCGAGGTTGAAGGGAAATATCCGTTCCCGGGAACTCCTGTTTGGGAAGACTAGGTAACCGTCACGTTGTTTTCCCTTTCTTCAAACTGCATTTCGGCCACGGTTAGTTTTTTTTTTTTCCTTCTCGGTGCCAGATTGTAAATCGGTATTCCTTGCTCCATTATCGAAAATTAATAATAAATAATCGTTCTTTTTACTGTCAAATTCCATTATTCGATTAGAGTAGTCCAGGAATTGGTAGTGAGCAGTGTCGACTAGCTGTCTATCTTCTGGTCTACAATTTTCAAAACAGGGTTCGGTAAATGTAGGTAACAATCACGTGACTTGTTGCGGAATTCAACAAAATAGTTTTATGTTAATACGCATTAATTGACACTACTAACTAATTAGAATATCGATTGATATTATTTTTACTTTTATAATAGCTTAAATATTGTATTTAGGACTAGTCTAAACCTCCTAGACTGACCGAAACTAGTTTGATATTATTAGGTTTACGGCCGAATACGTCGTTCACAACGAGGATATCCAACTGATGAAACAATGCATTGTAATCTTTCCAAGTAGAAATGTGAAGAAAAAAAAAAAAAAAAGAGTCAAATTTTAACTCGCCATACTGATTGTCAGGTTGATTTATAGTTTCGCAGCAAGTGCATAGCTTATTGTGATGATAAGTTATTATTATTTAGTATTAAGGTTACATACATTCACGAAGATTTTCGTAGTCAGATTTATTAGCCCTAATCCCTAACCATAACTTTCGAAAGTAAATGTAACGATAATATTATTATTCACAAAGTTTAGTTTTACTGTAGAACAAACTTTAAATTAAAAACAAAGATATTCATTATTAGTTTGTTTATCGGGTTTCAAGATATGAATTGAACTTAAATACAAAATAGAAAACTTTCTCTTCAGTGTACGAAATTAATGGACATTAGATTTAGCTGTTGTTTTTCAGTCGCCATTAGCGTTAAATTACATTATCCACATCACATCAGACATGTGTACGGTATACTAAAATATTTACCATTGGCTACGCCTATTACCTACTAATATACGTAACAAATACTAAAACTTAGCATGAACGGCTATGTTCTAGCTGATTGACGATTTAATACAAGTTACAGGGTTGTCATCATGGGCGCAAACAAACCCCAGTTTAGACAACAAACAAACTTTAATTTCACCAGCCGTCACAATTAATTGTAAGCTAAACATGAACTTGGCACAACCAAAACTTATTTAAACAAGGCGAATGTCCATCGGTCTCGTTTCACTGTACAGTGTGACCATTTTACACCGCACTGACTGCGTTGTGGCGAGTACAAATCTTTCATATTATAATTAACCATCGGGCAACTAACTATACTCTAGGTGGCTGTGACTGTTTGTTCGCACACATGCAGCGTTACGGTACAGGAGACATTACGTCCGTCTTGTATTATAGAATAAAACGGTTATTAAAAACCAAATGACGTATATACAAGTAAGGCGTGCACGTAACATTCAGTTAATGTGATGAGCAGGTCAGTGTTGAGTTTGGTTTAAAACCTGCATGAATAAACATAACTTGTTTATCGCCGAGTCCACATTATATAACGTGCATTTGTAGACAAACACACAAACAACGCTGGACATATTCTAAGAAAGACAAACACGTACTTCCATAAAGGAAAAAAAAAGAAACCCCGGCGGCCTCCATGGGCAAAGTTCCAAAAGTAGTGAAACATACACAGGATTAGTGTTAGTGAGATATTGTTTGTGTTAAATAAATATATAGTAAATATTCAGCCCGGCATGGCCAGGTGGCTAAGGCAATCGACTCGTAATCCGAGGGTCGCGGGTTTAAATCCCAGTCACACCAAACATGCTCGCCCTTTTAGCCATGGGAGCGTTATACTGTTCGGTCAATCCCACTATTCATTGGTAAAAGAGCAGCCAAAGAGTTTGCGGTGGGTGGTGATGACTAGCTGCCTTCCCTCTAGTCTTACACTTCCAAATTGAGGACGGCTAGCGCAGATAGCCCTCGTGTAGCTTTGCGTGAAATTAAAAGCAAAACAAACAAAAACAGTGGTAAATATGACGACAATTAAAGAACAACACTGGTAACCCTTTGAATGGTATAACAATGTATGTATAGTAATTATGAACCATTTAGGTTATACGTTCAATTAGATGTCAACAGTTAAAAATATGGTGATTTTTTAAAGTTTAAATCAAGTGCTTAATTGTTTATTATTACATTTCGATTTAAAATTTATAGTGTGCTAGCGAAGTGTGATGTAATATACTTGTTTTGGTGTTAACAAGGACTTTGTGTTAAAAGACACTTAACAGGGGCTTCATAAGAAATTGGACAATATGTTTTTGACCACTTTTGAAATACTTGGATATATTTTAAGTTCTAAAGAAAACAGAGTTCCGAGTTTTCTTTGTCGATAAAACGAAAGACCCTCCAGGTTTAATGTAAGTGTTTCGGAAACTAAAACATCAATGTTTTGTAGTTTAAATGAACTAATCCCAACAGATTCTAAAACACATTACTATGTTGAATCTTAACCGAATTATGCTTAACAAAGTTTGAAACGTATTATTTAGTACTTGGTTATCTAAGCTAGGCCTAACATTTAGGCTCAATTTGTGAAAAAAATTTCGTTACTTGAAATTGTATCTCGAACATTTTCAGTAAAATTATTTTGTGCGTTAACCCTTCATTTGCTCGCAAAAGCTTGTTCCATATGATGCTAACCGCATTTGTAGCATTTAAATTATCAACGAACAAAGTGTAATAATCAGTTATAAAATAGATTCATCGAAAGATGGCAAATTTTAACTTCTTTTGTTTAAAATGTTTTCATTCAGTGAACTGCATGTATAATAATATTTTATCAATGAAATGAAAAAGTTGGCATGCTTATCAAGTTGTAGACGTGTGTGTGTGTGTGTATATATATATATATATATGTAATTTGTAATAAACAAAAACAAGCTCAAACAAAAATAACAAACGTTGCATCAATCAAAAGGATCTCCAGGGTACAGGCTGCAATGTGGGATATATAATGTACCGTAGGTGGTGGAGGTGACTGAAAAAGTAGGATCCACATTGCAATTGGAATGCACTGTCTATCAGTCTTAAACCTTCGTTTACCAGTCTCACATGATGAAATTAACAAATAATAAAATGTTTAAGCACTAAAACAATAAAAAGAGTAGAAGTTACGAGAGCGAGATGTGGTTGCTCAAGCCTACATCTATATCGCCCTTCACCACCTGCAGACAATTGTGGGAAGGTCACTACTTTCCAAAGTAAAGAAGAAGGAAAAAGAAAGTATTTCTTTAGGGTGGTAAGCCACTAATTAGTAGCCCAGTAGACAAATTATACCAGTATAAATGGTTGGTGCAGAATTGTTGTTTTTTAATTTTCGTTGGACTTGCTTTAGTTTACAAGAAATTATCATTTGTCAAAGGTTTGGATTATATCTTATTTTACTTGACTGTCGAGTATTAATTTTTTATTTTACTTAACTACTGTATTAATATTTTATACATATATATGTATATGTACATACTCTTAACATATCAGCTTGTTTATGTAACTTACAAACCTAAGTCATTTAGTTTCTGATCTTCAGACTGAGTTTTAAAGATCAGTAACCTGTTATAAGTAACTTCTGCGTGAAAAAAACGCTATTGTTAGTAAAGTATAGTATCTCATAACCCAGGGGTCGGCAACCCGCAGCTCTCGGATTTTGGTCTTACTCTGAAGAAAAGTTGAGTTTCTTTCAGGAACATTGAACCTCCGATTTCAGCGCTGTAAATCCAAAGACTTAATGCTATCCCAGCGTTAGGGCATATTGCGGCTCTCGAAATGTTTAGGGTTCAGATAGAAACAAGAAAAAAGTTGTATTTTTTTTGTAAGGATTGCCGATGCCTGACTTAGCACACTACTGATTGCCGATGCCCGACTTAGCACACTACTTTTATTTTGTTTAAGCACTATATTCTTAGCATTCTCATTACGTTTGTATGTCATAAATCTCTGAAAGTCAATGTTTTCATTGCAATAGGTCATTGATAAGGAGACCCTTTCCTCAGCTCTATAATTTATCATGTCATAGATGCAAACCCGGGCTAACTTTTTTCATGTTACGGTCACTTGTCAAAGGTAGTCATTTAAAAAAACACCAAGCTGTACATTACGAACTGAAATGTCTCCCTCTGTGAAAGCGGTAAGTCTTCGGATTTACAACGGTAAAATCATAGGTTTGATTCTCCTCGGTGGACTCAGCAGATAGCTCTATGTGGCTTTGCTGTAAGAAACACAAACACACGAACTAAAATCTAGTAATGACATTGCTAAGAGTACTGTGGTAAAACATTAGTTGTTAATAATGTAACGCTCCCACGATTTTTGTGGCCTAAAAAATCGGTTGCATTTGTGTTTTGTTATTTTACGAAAAAAATGTGTTTCATTCTACCACATATGAATAATCGTAGAAAACGTACTGAGTTATTTACGTTACACAAAAGCTGTTAAGCTTGCTTCCAATTACTTTGGTTTTCATTAATTTACAGATTTATTAAATTTAAAACAAACCTGGAAAATACGTATACATTTTATAACAAGTTAACTTATCAGAAAGATCTGAAGGTTCCTGGTTAGCATCCCCCGTTATTTTCTGTTAGGCCGGTGTTTAGAGCGCACGACTCGCAATCTGAGGGTTGCGGGTTCGAATCCCCATCATTGAACATGCTCGCCCTTTCAGCCGTGGAGGCGCTATAAATCCTCGTGCAGCTCTGCGCGAAATTCCAACCAAACCTACTTTACTAAACAGACGAGGTTCAGTAATTACTTCTTCACAGAACCACAAGCATGTTTATGAATGCACGCGAACCTTGTTTCAAGATAGAAAAGACAGAGAAAGAAGAGAAAAAAAAACAACCTAATTAGTTTTAACTCGTACATATTGTTTAAATGGAATTTTGCCAAAGTAATTTACTTCTAAGAAAAGAGTGGAGAGTTTTTCTTGTTATATTTGTAAAGTGTATATGAAAAATCTCAGTATTTATTTGCACAATGATCAACTAACAGCATGGGTATGTCATTATCGTGAAAAGAAAACCACGTATTTCTCATTTGAAACTGTGATTAGGTAAACCGCATAGCTTTCAAATAAAATCACTTTAATCATATTACATTATCTATGTTTAATTCTGAAATATAATAACAGTAACTTCGAATTCATGTCACGGAACGAGCTCGCCCTTTCAGCTGCGAGAGCATTATAATGTGAGTGTTAATCCTACTATCATCGATAAAAGAGTAGCTCGGGAGGTCGCGGTCGGCAGGGCTAACAAGCTGTCATTCCTCTGATTTAGCATTACTAAATTAGGGAGGGCTAGCTGAAATAGCTCTTGGGTAGCTTTGAGCAAAATTCAGTTGAACGGACAAATGTACTGTAACTCTTATAATGAACCGGACAAATGTACTGTAACTCTTATAATGAACCGGACAAATGTACTGTAACTCTTATAATGAACCGGACAAATGTACTGTAACTCTCATAATGAACCGGACAAATGTACTGTAACTCTTATAATGAACCGGACAAATGTACTGTAACTCTTATAATAAACCGGACAAATGTACTGTAACTCTTATAATGAACGGGAAAAATGTACTGTAACTCTTATAATGAACCGGATAGTTATAATCATCAAAATGGCCCCCAGAGGCACTGCGGTATGTCTGCAGACTCACGCCCCTAGAAACCGAGTTTTGATACCCCTGGTGGCATTTGTGTTTGATTAGAAATAAACAATAATTAAAACGTAAAAGTCGCTGATATTATATTAATATATTAATTTTTTTTAAAGAGTGTTAATGGGTTGTGTAGAAAAATATAACATTTTCATTACGTTAGTTTTGGGTTTTAGCTTTCAAAATATTTGAAACTTCTTGTCAAAACTATCTGAGATGAACATTTGTTGCATGTTTCAAATATTCTAATCCTGGCTAGAGATATGATTTTTTTAATGTGTATTAAAACAAAATTCTATTATCTCCACATAATTATTTTTATTTATTTATATCTAGTCACACCAAACATGCTCGCCCTTTCAGCCGTGGGGGCGTTATAATGGTACAATCAATCCCACTATTCGTTGGTAAAAGAGTAGCCTAAGAGTTGTTTGTGGGTGGTGATGACTAGCTGCCTTTCCTCTAGTTTTACACTGCTAAATTAGGGACGGCTTTGCACAAAATTACAAAATAAACAAACAGACAAACAATTTATTTATTATTGTCCAGCACGCCCCCTAGCGTCGTCATCACAGTCGCATTCTTTTCTGTAGTATTTTCGTCTAATACAAATGTTAGCATTTTATTGTAAACACATTATCTGTGCGTGATTCTGGACATTTTCGGATTTCAAGTGGATATTTTGCATTTTGTGGGCCGTGAAAATTTCCGAAGCTATGTTCAGAGATTAATTCTGCTGTCTCAACTTTCAAACCACATTTTAAGCTCACTAAAGCTTGATAACAGATAAACTAAAAGTTTTAGGGTACATGCACGGGCCCGGCGTGGCCAAGTTGTTAGGGCTCTCGGCTCGCAATCTGATGTTCATGGAATTGAAATCCTGTCGCTCCAAACATGCTTGCCCTTTCAGCCGTGGGGGCGTTCTAATGTGACAGTCAGTCCCACTATTCGTTGGTAAAAGAGCAGCCCAAGAGTTGGCGGTAGATGGTGATGAATATTCGCCTTCTGTCTAGTCTTACACTGCTAAATTAGGGACGGCTAGCGAGATAACCCTCATGCAGCTTGCACGAAATTAAAAAACAAACAGTCACTACACACGTAACTTGTATTGTTTCTTTTATCTCTCCCCCTGGACCAGCAGTAAGTATGAGGTTTATAACGCAAAAATTGGGTTTCGATACCTGCGATTAAAATAACACAGCATATTTTGTGACTTTATGTTTAATAAGAAATAAAAAAAGATATAACATTTTAATTGTTTGTAACATTGACGTATTTATGTGTAAAATATCTATGTGATCTGGTCCAAATCATTTTGTTTTTGCCAAATGCTGTATAATGTTTATATCTTTAGGAATAAAAGTATGTGAAGTGAGTTGGTTTCAGTTATTAAGACAGTAGAAGTCGTGTGTTTTCCTGTTTTGTGTATTCGTTGAAATAAATACTTTGTTTGTTGCTTGAAATTTTGAAAGTTAAATTCAAGTTACTTAATACACATATATAAGGGCACGGCATGGCTAGGTGGGTGAAGGCGTTCGATTCGTAATCTGAGGTTCGCGGGTTCAAATCCCGCTCGCACCAAAACATGCTTCGCCCTTTCAGCCGTGGGAGCGTTATAATGTGACGGTCAATCCCACTATTCGTTGATAAAATATCGGCCCAAGAGTGGGTGGTGAGTGGTGATGACTAGCTGCCTTCCCTGTAGTATGACACTGCTAAATTAGGGACGATTATCGCAGATAGTCCTCGAGTAGTTTTGCGCGAAATTCAAACCAGACCAAACCATATATTACCTTGTATTTATTGTAAGCAAATACACATTGGAACTTCTAAGTAAATAAATTTATTCTTAAACATGTCTCATGTACAAACCGTTAAGTACTTTCCTAGCATCAAGTATATTTAAAATGATACAAACACTTGGCAAGATTTGTTTTTTCAAATATTTAGATTTTTTGATTTTTTAAAGTTAAAACCCACATTAAACACAGTTGCTAAAATATACATATTTTAAAGTATGATTTATTTGTTTACGAACATCTTCACAATATACTATATATTTCGGATTTGTGATTATGTAAAAATGTATTGCATTGCCACATATGGAGCTCAGTCAGTGCAAGGAAACATTGAATCAGCGCACACAGTAACGTTGGGACGCTCCATGGCCAGGTGGTTAGAGCGTCATACTCGCAAACTAGGGGTCGTGGGTACGAATCCCTCTCTCATCAAAAATGCTTATTCTTTCAACTGTGGTGGTGATGTAATGTGATGTTCAATCTCACTATTCGTTGGTAAAAGAGTAGCCCAAGAGTTGGCGGTGGGTGGTGATGTCTAGCTGCGTTCCTTCTAGTCTTACACTGCTAAATTAGGGACGGCTAGTGCAGATAGCCTTGGTGTAGCTTTGCGCGAAATTCAAAAACAAACAATCGATATCTACGGTGGGCAGAGCACACATAACACATCCGGTAGATTTGCGCTTAACAACAAAACACAAAGAAGTTTAACGTTTAATAGAAGCGGAGCGCGTTCCTCATCACAGAAATCTGAACTTCGAATAGAAAACGTCGAAAAAATATATGAGATTGTTTGGCAGATAGATATGCGCCCGTTAAATCACGTTCCTTTAACACATTGATTCTCACCACTTATACTGCAGCACATGTGATGGTGTGATGACTCTAAAGCGCCATCTGTGGCCATTAAATAAATCAAGTCAAATAATAAGAGGCTATTTCATGTGTATTTACTGGCTAGGTTCGAACATCAATTCTGTGAATGTCTCTCCAGTAAACCGTGAACTTTAGAAAACTGGGTGAGATTATGAATTTTTAGCTTCATAAAAATTTAAAAACACAACAAAAATAAAACAACAGAGCAATGGAGAATTGAATACTCAACTCCGTATAAATTCAAGTAACTAAGCAACCAAGTCTCGAACGTGACAACCCTCAGTTTCAACCTCATTAATTAAAGATTTTCTCCTTATTAGGAGTTTTTTGTAAAAGACTAAAACAGAGGGTCATTGAACAGAACCGTGAGGTGTCTGGACACAACTTTTAGGCATCTTGTACGTTCACTAACATTATCGATAATTCGGTGACAGTTACACTGTTTGGTAGGTTTAGTCATGAACCGGTAATACACTTACTAAAACAATTACTAACAGTCTTAATTAAGTTGTTTTTATGTACTTCATTAGAGGATCTTATTCAACAGTTTATACGTTAAACAAGTTAAGACTAGTTCCATAAACTACTAATACAATAGTCGCAACACACCCCATATGAGTGAAAAAAAATGACCTTGTCAGTAGTAGGGTACAACAAATACAGTTTGTTTGTGGTAACTGAGCACAAGGATACACAATGGACTGTCTGCCCACTGCGAGTATCGAAACTCGGATTTTAGACTTGTAAGTCCTTAGACATACTGCTGTGCCACAGGGGGGATTATCCGAGGGAAACGTGTAACGGCGGTATGTGAATGTCTCTCTGGGAATTCTTTAGAATTTGTAGTGGAAATATGTTGGATTGTTTGCATGGAAGATTTTAACGACGTGTTAATTCGATGTTTATGTGTTAGCTCCAAACACCTTTAATCAGTGACATTTATACACTAAATGTAAACATAATTTAAACACAATAACTAAGTTTCATACAAGTTTTAGAACGCAGTTATTATACAAACAGTTAGTTATTGCGTGATTTTTGAAGGTTAAACCTTTTGTGTTTACCCTCGAAAGGTGTATGGTTCTGGGTGTGAGACCGCTGAACATTCTACTCACTTTCGGTTGTGAGCGCGTTATAAAAGTGACTGTCAATACCGTTATTCGGTTAAAACAGTTGAACAAAGTTCTTGATTTGTCAGATACTTTTGGCTGTCTGTCTTTCCTCTGATCAATAGTTTAAAATTAAACTCTCAGGACCTCTGATTGGCTATTTAGTCTATATACTCACCAATGGCTACCAAGGTTAAAATTCCAATTCCATTATTGCTTATCATATTTTCATATAGTTTGACTTTAAACACCAGGGATCGCATTTCAATAGATCCAAATTACTACTTATAATAATATTTGTTTAATTATTTTGCGTTAAATTGTAACGTAAATCACAACTAAAATATTCCACTTAGATTGTATTTCGTTTTATAATTTCTATATCGTACTGAATATTTTTAAAGGAGTCAAAATAGGTTGTTTGCCAGCAAATAGTCGTATAAAAGTTTACCCGATCCAAATATTTTTTTTCCTCTTTCTACCAGATGATATTCTTTGAAAGTCGAAAATGGTGTAGCAGTTAGTAAGGAAAAAAAACGTATATATATATATATATACGGTGATGACATATCTGGCTTAGATACAATTTAACATTCTCTCTATCGAAAACCTTTTTTCGCAAAAATTTTGTTTGTTTATTGTTTAGAACAAAACCACATCGAGTTACCTGCTGTGTCCACCGCGGGAAACGAAATTCGAATTGTAGGAAGCATTGAGAGCTACATTGCGACAAAAAAAAAAAAAACTTATGAAAAATGAAAAACCTTCTGTGATTAGTTATTGGTCCAAACAGACTTAGAAGTTTTGCATCAGTTACTCCACGTGTGGCCGGAAATTGACGACACCCATTAACCCAAATTCACATGCGTTTTGATATTTTCTGTTATTTTTCACTCCGTATAAATGTGGAACTACATTAAAAGAAAGGAAGGGGGGAAGCACGCCTTAATAACTGCACATTGCAATTTAATTATGGATTTTCTTACATCAATAATATATATGCTTGTCGCGCACTTTCATAAGGAAATAAAATACTGTGTTAATTCACATGGCAGCGGATATGGTTTGTGTTGGTTATATTTTTAACAGTACATATGTATATTTTATATTCAGTACTTTATTAAGCAGGCTATGACAGTGATACTTTTATATAGAGAGTGTTGTATTTATATTCATATATACAAATTTGTATGTGTGTGTGTGGTAACGTAACACTTTGACCTTTAACGCCTGTGGCACGAGGTTACCACGCTATAACGCCAACATTATTTGCACTGCAGTCGTTTTCAAAGGACTTGACATAGTTTTCGTGACTTAATTTATCTTACGCCTAACCAAATGTGCTTAATTCACTGCGTAAAGAAACACCGTCTTTTGCTCTAATAAAAACCTACTTCGAGATCTCTTCTCGCCTTACCCCTGTAATACATGGCGGCTGTAACTTAGTTGTTGTCTGATCGACTTCGTGATATATCGAAACTGAAACCACCATTCTCAACACCTAGCAAAAAAACAAAAAGAAAAAGTCACGCAACTTTTTTTTAATAAATTAGCAGGTTATTCATTTTCCTAACATATTTCGTTTTACTTTCTTTCTTAAGTTAATCTACGCAAAATAATTTCGGTCTCGAGTTTGCTTCTGCTGATTCATCTGAATTTTTTTGGTGTCCAATGCTAATTGCAGAACAGGTATGCAACGATATAACCAACACAACTGATACTAGTTTCAAGATGAATCCCGGAGTCATCATTATGACATTGAAACTGATACTAGTTTCAAGATGAATCCCGGAGTCATCATTACGACATTGAAACTGATACTAGTTTCAAGATGAATCCCGGAGTCATCATTATGACATTGAAACTAATACTAGCTGCAAGATGAATCCCGGAGTCATCATAATGACATTTAAACTGATACTAGTTTCAAGATGAATCCCGGAGTCATCATTATGACATTGAAACTGATACTAGTTTCAAGATGAATTCCGGAGTCATTATTATTACATTGAAACTAATACTAGTTGCAAGACGAATCCTGGAGTCATTATTATTACTTTGAAACCAATACTAGTTTCAAGATGAATTCTGGAGTCATCACTGTTATATTAAAACTGGTACTAGTTTTAAGAAAAATCCAGGTGTTATGACTATTACATTGAAACCGATACTAGTTCCAAGATGAATCCAGAGTCATTATTTTTGCACTGACACTGAACGATGGAACTTTTGTCCACACAGCTGGCGATATACAGTAGAAATTATTGTGAAGGCACAACAACAACAACACATATGTTCTTAAGCCTCAATTATAACTTCAGAGACTGGCGAAAACAACAAAAAGCTATGGGTTATCAATGGCACCTATTCAAGTTTTGAAGTGTGGTTAGATTTTTTATTAAACTATATAACCTTAAAGATTCTTTTTAAGCAATGGCACGTGACAGTTTATGTATCACACAGCAACGTGGTGACTGAAAGTCCTTTAACCCTCGAATGAACGATTTGTTTTTATATTGCTTGCTATCGGTGTGTTCACAACTTGTATTATATCTAGTAACTTTATGTTTTTCTATTTCACAGTTTGAAAAAAAAATGTTTAAAAATTGGATGGAATCCAACAGCATAGGTAATATGTTTATTTCTATTATCATTGTAAAAGGCCCTCGCTAGTATAGCGGTAAGTCTACGAACTTACAACTCTAAAATCACGGGTTCGATTCCTCTCGGCGGGCTCAGCAGATAGCTCAATGTGGCTTTGCTATAAGAAACACACACTCAGTGATGTCGAGAAACCCACTTGTTGAGAAATTTATATGCAAAACCTGACGATGACTGAAGAAGGTCAGAACGTTGTTCGCTCTTCTATGTAAAATATTTTCTCAACCCAAACGAGCCGTTTTTGCATATAAACACACACTCACCTTAAAGAAAAACTTAACATATTACTATTATGGAGAAATATCACCTCTCTTGCTTTGAGTAAGTTAAAATGATCAAATTCGTGGAAAATAATGGACAAATAATATCAGATGTGAAAAATAGAATTAACTGAATCGATTTGAAATAATCTGATTTACGTGTAGGAGAACAAATATTTTGATCGACTAATATAATCCTAAAGAAAATAAAAAAGGGGAGTGTAGCTGAGTAATAAGCATGTCGAACTGCAGGTCGAAAGGTTCAAGGTTCGAAACCGGCGTAGGCCGTTGTACACGCTCCACCTTTTCAGCTGTGCATCTGTTATAAAAGTAACAGTCAATTCCGCTTTTCAGTTACGATATAGCTGTGTAGGCGGGGTTGCTGCGAATTAAATACACTCCCTCTGGCCAGCAGGGACTTCTAAGCTTGAGTATTGTGGTATTTGACCTTTAACCTGTTTGCTTATGTTGTGTAATATGCCTTTCGGATTGAAAATACCAAATATCACACAAAACTGTGTCTTCAAAAAGTTCCATCCCAGCGGGTGAGGTTCTTTAATGTTATCAGACAAAACGCAGCTGCTTACGTAGACAAATTAACCTCAGGATAATTTCTCGGGATATTTAAAGTTTAATTTCTCGCGATGAATACAGTAGATAGCCCAGTGTGGCTCTTCTCTAAAAAGCAAACAAACAAGCAGTATAATAAATCTGCGTATTTGAAATACGTTTCGTATCATAACATTAAATATTTAAAAGGTAGTTTATTGTTCTGCGTGAAGTAAGCAACAATAACAACAACAATGTCTGATGTCGTTACTGAAATAAACATTGATACTAAAATTTCCATCGGGGAAAAAACAACAACAACAATGTCTAATGTCGTTACTGAAATAAACATTGATACTAAAATTTCCATCTGGGAAAAAACAACAACAACAACAACAACGAGTGTACAATAAATAATAAAATCGAATTGCCTTCTGTAACATCTCGCGTTGTGTTTGTACAAAAACGACGGAACAGTTTTGTCAGTGACTCCATCTGCTTACAAAAAAACAAACTTGGATTTCAGCAAAATTGTTTTTGAGGAAAATCTTCGCTGAGTTAATAACAAAATCAATACAATCGATATGCACTTAGTGAGCAGGAAGCTACTTGAATGTATCGTTTGGTTATTAGGATCAGTGATGTACCTTTTGGTTATTAGGATCAGTGATGTTCCATTTCGTTATTAGGATCTGTGTTGTTCCATCTGATTGTTAGTAACGGATTAATGAGGAGAGATAAAATTATGCTTAATTAATTGTTGGCTTATTTTATAATTTTCATACAAAGCTTTACAAGAACCACCTGATAATTTAATTGATATAAGGTGGCTATTCAAGAAGGGTAACCATATAACGATATATAACTATATAACGAACTTATAGTCTAAATGTGCAAAGAACAAAGAAATTAGAAAAATTAAATATAGAAGTAGGAAAATACTGATCTAGTTTTGGATAACAAATGAAAACGCATGCTAGAGGTATACAGAAGTTTCCTTTTGTTTTGGATGTCTTATAAAGATTCTATTTATCAATGAGAGAAACTCAGCGAGGACAGAATAAATATTGTCCAGGTTTTGAAATATTAAACACTTTATGCCACTGGTATAAATTTTCTAGGAGATGTACATAAATGTTATAAAACATCAACATATTTTTCTATCATTATGGGACGAGGCTTTATATGACAGGTGGAAATATGGGACTTAGGCTGTAAGAGTTCGCAGAAATTCCCCTTTATGTTGTCAATGCGCTCGGCTCGTTTGAGAGTTTATGAAAGTTCTGTTTAATGCTGTATTTATAATTATCGACACTAGCTAATATTTATCTGATAATCTTTATTATTGCATGACCTCGTGGTTTATTCTGTCCACCCCCCGCTAGTACAGCGTTAAGTCTACGGATTTACAACGCTAAAATCACGGGTGCGATTTCCCCGGGTGGGCTCAGCAGATAGCCCGATGTGTCTTTGCTATAAGAAAATACATACACTTACTCCATCCATAAAGACAGTTACAAACACAAGTTGTTGTTTTTAGAACAGCGACAGATTGGGCTATCTATTATGTCCAGCGCGGGGAATCAAACCCCTTACCGCTGTCTCATCAAAAGGCACATAATAGCTAAGGGTACACGTTAATGAAGCTCAAAAATGTATAAACAATGATGTTGGATAATGTTATTAAATCTCTAATGACTGCATGTTTACTTGTAGGACAGGTTTTAGTCACCATACTAAAAATTACAGTTATCGAGCCAATCAACTCTGAGTGATGGAGCTAAAACCCACCCGCACGGGTCTTTATGGTACGATATTTATATTATTTTCTGTTATCCTGTGATACAAGTTAACTGCGTCTAGTTTTGTTAGCTGAGAGAGAAATGGTAGTATTGAACTGACGTACTATTGTCTTCCAGTTTTAAAGTAGAAGATGGTTTATCCCCATCGTTCACTGAGTACTAGTATTAATTTAACCTTAATCTACAGTTCTCTCTCCTAATTTGTCTCATAGTCTTTTTCGTGTATCTTTTTTTTTTTGTAATTGAAATTATGTCTCTGTCGCTAATATTTTTAATGCAAAGCTATACAATGGGCTTGTTGTTTGTTTTGAATGTCGCACAAAACTACACGAGGGCTCTCTGTGCTAGTAGTCCCTAATTTAGCAGTCTAAGACTAGAAGAAAGGCAGCTAGTCATCACCACCCACCGACATCTTTTGGGATACTCTTTTACTAACGATTAGTGGGATTGACCATCACGTTATAACGCCCCCACGGCTGAAAGGGCGAGCATGTTTGGCGCGACGGGGATACGAATCCGCGACCCTCGGATTACGAGTCGAGCACTCTAACCACATGGCCATACTGGGCCATACAGTGAGCTATCTGCGACCCTTCCATCGGCAAGGAATCGAACACAAATATTTTGCGCTGTAAGTCCATAAACATATCGCTAACCCAAGGAAAGACTTATCAAAATAAAAAGTTTCCAATGCTATGAAGATGCTACTATATTGTTTTCAAAGAAATACATGTGCATATCACGTGTTTTTGGTTGTTTTTTTTAGCATCAGTGAAGATAATAAAGTGACGGAATAAAAAGTGCAAGCCTTCTTTAAAATACTTCGTGTTCAATGAGTAAGTTCTGTGTCAATTCAGCATGGATGATACAATTGTTACCCAGAGTCCTTGGTCAGCAACGTCCTATATGTTTTTTTTCCTTCCGGGCTTTGCATCAGTTAAGTAAAATTATTGCCTTATGAACAGATCGATTCGAAAAAAGAACTCTGTTAATAAAAGGAAGGAAATGTTTGTTATTTATAATCTGACTGAAATTTGTTATTCCTATTCTTTTTGGTGATGAAACTGTACTTTTGATACATACCAAGAATCGGGCTGTCTGGTTGTTTTTAACTGTTTCAGTTTGACTGGTAAGGTTGCTATAATACCACCAATCAGACTTTACACGCCTGTTAATCTGTTTGTTAAAATATAATAGTAATTATTGTTTTACACTGAAATGTTTACTACGTTATGCTATGTCTCCATTTAAATAACGATGTTAAATTTATTTTAATTCGGATATTAAAATATTCAACTTATTACTCATCCCCAGTGGCTCAAGTGTTGGTGGGCCTACAACACTATACACCAGGTTCATAACAACACTATACACCAGGTTTATACCCACGGTACACCTAACACAGATAGCCCATTATGTACCTTTGAGGTTTATAACAACTACAATATACAAATAATATATATATATATAGAGAGAAAGGTTTGTGTATTTGTTTTCAATTTCGTGCAAACCTACACGAGGGCTATCTGCGCTAGCGTCCCTAATTTAGCAGTGTAAGACTAGAGGGAAGGCAGCTAGTTATCACCACCCACCGAATATGCTTGAGTTTTAGTCCCTTAGTCCATATAATTGCATTTTAATTTAACAAAATGTCTTTTTCCTTTGATCTGTTGGCATTGCTTACATTGTGACTTACCACTTGCATTAAAAATACAATCTCGATGTTAAACTTTCAGAAACATGACAAAGCATCTGTTTTTCAGTAAAGCAACACCGATGGTAATCGAACATTTGACTTTAGTATTGTAAATCCGAAGACTTATTGCTGTAATTTTCAGATATTTTCATTGTTCAAGTCGAAATGTTTTTTTGCGCTGGAAAGATAACACAGACTGTGAATTTGAGCTTATAAAGGTGTTTGGTTTTAATAACGGATTTCCCATAATTCAACTACAGAGATTTCGAAAATAATAATCATTTTTTTCTCTCACGTAACGACGTTTCTCAAATCGGGAAAATGTGTAAAAATATAAAATGATTATTTTCTTTACCACACTGAACATTTATTATTGTTATATTTGTTAATAGAAAAGGGAAGAACGTTGATGACATAAGAATGGACAACCTTATTCATCCGGTGCTAGGCCTGGCATGGCCTAATGCGTTAAGGCGTGCGACTCGTAATCCGATGGTCGCGGGTTCGCGCCACACATGCTTGCCCTCCCAGCCGTGAGGGCGTTATAATGTGTAGTCAATCCCACTATTCGTTGGCAAAAGAGTAGCCCAAGAGTTGGCGGTGGGTGGTGATGACTAGCTGCCTTCCCTCTAGTCTTACACTTCTAAATTAGGGACGGCTAGCACAGATAGCCCTCGAATAGCTTTGTGGGAAATTCCAAAACAAAAAAAAATCATCCGGTGCCTTGTTGTGAAATCTACATCTTTTTGTCTCAAAACTACTTGTGTAAAAGTGCAAATAACGTTTTGTGAAATTATATGCTTGCTGGAGAAAATTGGATATCACTTTCGGGTTCAGCGTTCAGGAATTATTGTAGAACGTGCAAAAATGTCAAGACAATATAACCATCGTAGGCCTGTGTTATTATGAATCAGGCAAGGACTATCCATTAGCTCTTGAAAGGTTTTTCAAATTAATTTTTTCAAACAATCTTTTTTACTTTCGTCTTATATGATAAACAATATCATATAACAAAACAACAATAAAACAGCTTCTATATTTACATAAGGCTCGCGAACAACTGTCTTTATGAACAAAAATACAATAAGAAGAAGAAACATTAGATTAATAAACATATGTTGGAAAGAAACACACAAACACAAAATAATAATATTCAATAAAAATATATTGTAAAACTAGATATATGGACCAAACATTATATTCGATCCAATTACAATGTGTAAACATGATTTTCTTTTCTCAAGTGCAAGTGTGTCATATACGTGAACGTATATATAAAACGTTAGGGTTAACCCTTGTTTTGCTCTGTCAGATCATTTATTTTATTCTGATCGTCCGGGTTATAAAATAAACAAATGGTGTTAATTAATTCATGTAACAAAATTAAATAAATTTGCAGAATACTTTAAGTCAGTATTACTTATATTTTAGCAAGACGAAAGAGGTGTTCAGTGTGATTGGATATTTAATAACACTTGCTTGTCAACAAAACTTTATGAATACTTGATACGTTCTATCTTTAGTAAAATTGCAACAGTTTTTAATATAACATCCCTACTGGCATAATACTATGGACATTTGATACAGTTTTCACTAATGAAAGTTTGGTTGGTTTTGAATCTCGCGCAAAGCTACACGAGGGCTATTTACGCTAGTCGTCCTTAATTTAGCAGTGTAAGACTAGGGGGAAGGTAGCTAGTCATCACCACCCACCGCTAACTCTTGGGCTACTCTTTTACCAACGAATAGTGGGATTGACCGTCACAATATAACGTCCCCACGACGGAAAGGACGAGCATGTTTGGAGTAACGGGGATTCCAACCCGCGACCCTCGGAGTAAGAGTTGAGTGTCTTAACTACCTGGACATACCGGGCCTAGAGAGAGAGAGAGAGAAATTTTTTTTATAGATTTCAATTACACACGTTCCTTTGTTAACTAAACGTACAAATATGTACTACTATGATTTGTGTGTAGCACGTGACGTGAGTTTATAAATCTGGGAAACAAAATTCGCATACATTACGAAACGTTTCCCTGGAATTAATAAGTTTATTGTGTAATTTCCTACGTGCACGTCTTCACTTTTAAATTACCAATCCCATTTCTTAAGGAACATTTCCCAGGTTAATAACACTGTAATAACAACAATAATTTTTAAATAAAGAAAGTCAGCAGTCACGTGCTTGTAGGAGAGAGGTTTCGTGCGGAAAATCCACAATTCTTAGAAACCTAGTGTTAGGGGAGGAGCGTTATTAAAGGTTTCAGTATAAAAGTAATATTAAGAATACGCCTTTACTTTGTGTAATATTACGTTTATTTTATGTTTTCAAATATATCAGAACTGCTCTTTTGTGACAATGGACTTAGAGATAATCAGTTGGTAGATTAGCAGTTTTGTTACATTGGGCGGATTGTGGTCCATACATGTCCTTTAATAAAGGAAAACGAAACTACATGTATCACAATCATTTTTGTTTATGGTTAAACTGTTTCTACACGATAACGGAATCGGTCTAACATTAAAAGTGTTCAAAGTTCACGATTAACCTGTTTCTAGGTGACTACTGAATTAGTATAACGTTAAAAGTGTTCAAAATTCACGATTAACCTGTTTCTACGTGACTACTGAATTAGTCTAACGTTAAAAGTGTTCAAAATTCACGATTAACCTGTTTCTACGTGACTACTGAATTAGTATAACGTTAAAAGTGTTCAAAGTTCACGATTAACCTGTTTCTACGTGACTACTGAATTAGTATAACGTTAAAAGTGTTCAAAGTTCACGATTAACCTGTTTCTACGTGACTACTGAATTAGTATAACGTTAAAAGTGTTCAAAGTTCACGATTAACCTGTTTCTAGGTGACTACTGAATTAGCATAACGTTAAAAGTGTTCAAAATTCACGATTAACCTGTTTCTACGTGACTACTGAATTAGTCTAACGTTAAAAGTGTTCAAAATTCACGATTAACCTGTTTCTACGTGACTACTGAATTAGTATAACGTTAAAAGTGTTCAAAGTTCACGATTAACCTGTTTCTACGTGACTACTGAATTAGTATAACGTTAAAAGTGTTCAAAGTTCACGATTAATCTATTTCTACGTGACTACTGAATTAGTCTAACGTTAAAAGTGTGCAAAATTCACAATTAATCTATTTCTACGTGACTACTGAATTAGTCTAACGTTAAAAGTGTGCAAAATTCACGATTAACCTGTTTCTACGTGACTACTGAATTAGTCTAACGTTAAAAGTGTTCAAAATTCACGATTAACCTGTTTCTACGTGACTACTGAATTAGTCTAACATTAAAAGTGTTCAAAATTCACGATTAACCTGTTTCTACGTGACTACTGAATTAGTATAACGTTAAAAGTGTTCAAAGTTCACGATTAACCTGTTTCTACGTGACTACTGAATTAGTATAACGTTAAAAGTGTTCAAAGTTCACGATTAATCTATTTCTACGTGACTACTGAATTAGTCTAACGTTAAAAGTGTGCAAAATTCACGATTAACCTGTTTCTACGTGACTACTGAATTAGTATAACGTTAAAAGTGTTCAAAATTCACGATTAACCTGTTTCTACGTGACTACTGAATTAGTATAACGTTAAAAGTGTTCAAAGTTCACGATTAACCTGTTTCTACGTGACTACTGAATTAGTATAACGTTAAAAGTGTTCAAAGTTCACGATTAACCTGTTTCTACGTGACTACTGAATTAGTATAACGTTAAAAGTGTTCAAAGTTCACGATTAACCTGTTTCTAGGTGACTACTGAATTAGCATAACGTTAAAAGTGTTCAAAATTCACGATTAACCTGTTTCTACGTGACTACTGAATTAGTCTAACGTTAAAAGTGTGCAAAATTCACGATTAACCTGTTTCTACGTGACTACTGAATTAGTCTAACGTTAAAAGTGTTCAAAATTCACGATTAACCTGTTTCTACGTGACTACTGAATTAGTCTAACATTAAAAGTGTTCAAAATTCACGATTAACCTGTTTCTACGTGACTACTGAATTAGTATAACGTTAAAAGTGTTCAAAGTTCACGATTAACCTGTTTCTACGTGACTACTGAATTAGTATAACGTTAAAAGTGTTCAAAGTTCACGATTAATCTATTTCTACG
Source organism: Tachypleus tridentatus (assembly GCF_004210375.1). NCBI lineage: Eukaryota > Metazoa > Arthropoda > Merostomata > Xiphosura > Limulidae > Tachypleus > Tachypleus tridentatus. Next base: position 186,975,323 of record NC_134834.1, on the reverse strand, counting down.
TGACTACTGAATTAGTCTAACGTTAAAAGTGTGCAAAATTCACGATTAACCTGTTTCTACGTGACTACTGAATTAGTCTAACGTTAAAAGTGTTCAAAATTCACGATTAACCTGTTTCTACGTGACTACTGAATTAGTCTAACGTTAAAAGTGTTCAAAATTCACGATTAACCTGTTTCTACGTGACTACTGAATTAGTCTAACATTAAAAGTGTTCAAAATTCACGATTAACCTGTTTCTACGTGACTACTGAATTAGTATAACGTTAAAAGTGTTCAAAGTTCACGATTAACCTGTTTCTACGTGACTACTGAATTAGTATAACGTTAAAAGTGTTCAAAGTTCACGATTAATCTATTTCTACGTGACTACTGAATTAGTCTAACGTTAAAAGTGTGCAAAATTCACGATTAACCTGTTTCTACGTGACTACTGAATTAGTCTAACGTTAAAAGTGTTCAAAATTCACGATTAACCTGTTTCTACGTGACTACTGAATTAGTCTAACATTAAAAGTGTTCAAAATTCACGATTAACCTGTTTCTACGTGACTACTGAATTAGTCTAACATTAAAAGTGTTCAAAATTCACGATTAACCTGTTTCTACGTGACTACTGAATTGGTCAAACATTACAAAGGGTCAAAGTTTGATAACTGGGTTATCCCTGGAAAATCATTGAAACAGTTTATCAGAGTATCTACAGCCGTTGATAATGTGACATCTATTGACAGCTGACAAGTACACGTTTCTCTCAATATGTGAAACCTCGTAGGATATCCAAAACGAATGTCTTCTTTTTATATACTTAGGCACATAAACGTTTTCACATGGAAAGTAATATGACATACAACATAATCAAAATTTGCGCTATATTTAGTGAGGGATTCGTTATCGCCTATCCAGGATGTCACATATCCTGTATGTCACTGAGTAACGCATAAGGCATATGTGAATCATCCATACTAAGATGATATTTATTTTAACACAGAATATCTGACGTTATCAACTAACGATATCAAAATTTTTATCTAAAAACATCTAACTTTATCAACTAAAGATACATTTATTATCTAAAACCATCTAACTTTATCAACTAAATATACATTTATTATCTAAAACCATCTAACTTTATCAACTAAAGATATCCACCTTCATAATCTAAGACATCTAACTTTATCAACTAAAGATATTAAAATTTGTTATCTAAATACAAACTGAGGATAGGCAAATAAGAAGAGTGAAAGACAAGTATAGAATAAATCAATAGACCGGTAAGAAAGTAAGAAAAGGTAAGAAGAGATTCGTATAAAAACAAAGAGAACAGTAATAATGTAACATGAAATGAGAACTGATGGTTAAAATGAAGCTTATAGAATACTTGGAAGAAATATCAAAAGAGATCAGAAATAAATACATGTATAGAAATTGAATTTCCCTGATTGATATTAAATCCGTTAAGATTTATAACTTAAGTTTTCGTACAGCTGGTACGAAGACACAGTATACTATACTCAGAAAGCATTAACAATATTAATATTATAACCCTGACGTTGGAACAAAATATTGCATTGATTTCGTTATTATCAATACTTTCGTTTTCAGACGTATGTCGTCAGTTCCTGTCGTCAAACTGTTATCTCACTAAGTTTCCCACCCCCCTCATGAATAATGAAATATGTTTAAGCGTTATTGTCCTGGCAGGACTATTAATTAATTACACCAATTCTGATTATGAATAATTAATCTACTTTTTATCGTTCAGATGTTCCAGCTTCCGTAACATAATAATGCAATTAATTATAAAACAAAACACCAGGAAAGTTCCCCCTGAAATAAGTTACACGTCAATTTCAGTACTTGTTCTCAATAATATGTAAATAAAGTTTGTTTTTCTTGGGCTAATTAGTTTTACATATTAAAATTGATGAAGCATTCTATGGATGCCAAATAAACCTCAAATTCAATTACGAGTCAAAAACAGATTTTTGTAAACACACACGCATAGAAAACGATTTTTCATAAGCTCGTGTATTTCTTATTCAGAATATAATTATTTGCAAATTCTGGGTTTTTTCCCCTCTCAGATTTTTCTTGGAAAGTACTAAGAAAGTCTGTATTTATTTACATTAAGCAGGTTGCACTGATTTTAAAGCTATTAAATATTTTATTTTAAATGTTTTTAAAACACATCTTACTGGGTATTGTTAAGTCAATCACGACTTTGCGCTACTATCAAACAAAAGATAGCAGTATTCATCTCTCACATGTTATTTAAACGTAACAAGGCCCCGTGCAGCGGATTATGTATTCAATATGTATAACAGTCCACTTAATCTAACCAGCTGGGTATGTCACTGTGGTCTAAACAGCCTACTTAATCTAACTATTTGGGTGTGTTACTATGGTCTAAACAGCCTACTTAATCTAACTAGCTGGGTATGTCACTATGGTCTAAACAGCCTACTTAATCTAATTAGCCGGGTGTGTTACTGTGGTATAAACAGCCTACTTAATCTAACTAGTTGGGTATGTTACTGTGGTATAAACAGCCCACTTAATCTAACCAGCTGGGTATGTTACTGTGGGCTAAACAGCCTAGCTAAATATTAAATACACTATATCTTTGATAACTAAAGACACATTACCAATATCCACAATACGATGTATTCAGACAGTTTCAAAATATGAGGGTCAGATGTTTAAAACACAAACTGAATGATGTTGTTCCACAAGGAACGGTTGAACCTCACACTATTCTATATTTTATTTTTTAACAACATGCCGTTACCTCCTTTATCACACACATTCGTGTGTCGGTGTGCCGACCACGTCGTTATATAAAACACGTTGTGTAACCCGCTCGTCGCGACGTCTAAGGTTGAAAAATGGAGCGTGTCATTCAACCCCACAAAAAACCCAAACAGTCAATATTTCACCGTAAAACTAGCAAATACTGATTGAATTTTATACCACCTCAATAACCCTCGTGTCAGTTTTTTTTATGTATATGGATGTGCATGATTCTTTACTGAAGGAGTCTGTGATTTGTTGGCGATAAATTTTAGCAATAAACAAATTTACGTTAAAGCAATTCGAGCAGTCCTTCTTCTGGTGAACAGAAGGCTGAATTCTAAGGCTCAGTGACTGCAGCTTCTAACACTGCCTTGGCTTCTTGCCTAATCAGCTCTCTCATCGCATAAGGGATATGGTAGGACTTCATCTCTACTGGATCCCTGGTTTTGGTCTCGATCTTGTGTCGTACAAAGTCTGTCTTGTCTGGTCTATCTGTGAAGACAAAGTTCTACAATGGGCTACGAATAGGTTGGTAATAGCTTTTAATATCCTCATTTACAAAATGATACACGGTTTCTTAAATAGTCAAGTTTCGTACAGAATTAATAATTTAGAACTTACGAAAAAGGGGTACATACCCTGTATTTTTAAAATTAATAACAGTAAGCATGACTTTTACTATATTAATAGTTTCACAGGAGAGTTATGCAACATTTGCAAATCAATTTGATCACAATTTTTCCTTTCTAGAGTTGTTTTTCATAAACTTTATGTATATTGATTTTCTTAAAATTTGTATAAAATAAAGCTGTTGGATTTTAAATTGATTTATTAATGGATGACTTATAATTTTTTTGCCACAACTGAGAAATGCCAAATGTGTATAATATGTCCGATAGAATAACTTTGCAAGTATGAAACATTTCAAGTAATTAAGGAACTCAAAACAAAGAGCTAACTGAGCTCTGTCCACCGCTAGGAACCGAGCCTTGGATTTTAGCATTGTTGATAGGTAAACTTTTACCACTGACCTATCATATCGAGTGACTAGAAGAATGTAGAAAATAAATTTTACCATAATTTATTGTGAAAATGAAACGGCAACATAAAACCTGTTTTAAACTACACTCGTTCCCCGCTTGTATAGCGGTAAGTTTACAGATTTATAGGGCCTGGCATGGCCAAGCGCGTAAGGCGTGCGACTCGTAATCCGAGGGTCGCGGGTACGCGCCCGCGTCGCGCTAAACATGCTCGCCCTCCCAGCCGTGGGGGCGTATAATGTGACGGTCAATCCCACTATTCGTTGGTAAAAGAGTAGCCCAGAGTTGGCGGTGGGTGGTGATGACTAGCTGCCTTCCCTCTAGTCTTACACTGCTAAATTAGGGACGACTAGCACAGATAGCCCTCGAGTAGCTTTGTGCGAAATTCCAAAACAAAACAAACAAAAACAAAACAGATTTACAACGCTAAAATCAGGTGTTCGATTTTCTTCGGTGAGCTCAGCAGATAGCCCGATGTGGCTTTGCTATAAGACAACACACACACATTATAGGCCCGGCATGGTCAGGTGGTTAAGGCACTCGACTCGTAATCTGAGGGTCGCGAGTTCGAATCTCCGTCACACCAAACACGCTCGCCCTTTCAGCCGTGGGGGTGTTATACTGTTACGGTCAGTCCCACTATTCGTTGGTAAGAGTAGCTCAAAGGTTGGCGGTGGTTCCCTCTAGTCTTACACTTCTAAATTAGGGACGGCTAGCACAGATAGCCCTCGAGTAGCTTTATGCGAAATTCAAAAAATAAAAACAAACAAACCAAATAAATTTATCGATGGATAAAAGGAAACTTTATACACACACACGGGAAGTTGGTTTGGGAGGTAAAGGAAGTAATATTAAAATATGGTTGGTTTTATTAGACCAAGTTGTTCAGCTTACGGTAACAGACAATGTGTGATACAATAGACGTGCATGAATTTAGATGTATATTGAAAGACCCTTTCACTTTAATTTGAAACTGTTATATTGATCACTGACTACCGTTTATCTGATGGAAAAATGAAGTAAAACGAAAGTATTGATGAGAAGCAATACGTATCGATAGAAACCAGAGATTAATTCTCAATACATTGGATCAGGTTGTTCTTTACCCAATGAAGAAAGTACAAGAGAACATCTCTAGAAATCGATCAAACAAAACTTTGCGTATGGTATACAGTGGGGAGTTGGGGTTGAAGGGGAGAGTAGACTTTCCGTCACGAAGGCAAAAACCAACGAGTTGATGAGAGAAATAATTCGCTCATAAAAAAAAAGAAGAAAAACGTTTATTCATGATCACAAAGTTCAAGTTAGAACCGAGAACAAGATGCAGTCAGCAGAGCGCTGGAAAATTATTTACAGAAAAAAAACAACACACTATTTAACTTTTTCTTTTGTTAGTAAAGTGTTTAAACAATGAAAATTTAAACTTCGGCAAAGTAACCAGAAATTAAGTTTGATTTTCAATTTCGCGCAAAGCTACACGAGGGCTATCTGTGCAAGCCGTCCTTAATTTAACAGTGTAAGGCTAGAGGGAGGGCAACTGGCCATCACCACCTACCGTTAACTGCTCTTTCACCAACGAATAGTGGGATTGACTGTAACATTATAACGCCCCCGCGGCTGAAAGGGCAAACATGTTTGGTGTGACGGGGATTCGAACCCGCGACCCTCAGTTTACCACCAACTCTTGCGCTACTCTTTTACCAACGAATAGTGGGATTGACCGTCACATTATAACGCCAACGCGGCTGAATGGGCAAACATGTTTGCTGTGAAGGAAAGTCAAACTCGCGACCCTCTGATTATGAGTCGAACGCCTTAACTAACTGACCATGCCGGGCCTAAATAGAACTTAATTGGTTTGTATCATTTAGATGTTTTAGAAATAACTTTAATTATATTAATTTGAATGATGAGGAATAACATCTTAAGATCACAGACTTTAACATAGCTCTACAAAGTCTTACAAACTGGTTATTTTATTCTTAAACAAAAGATTTAACACTTTAATTAGAATTACAACAGTCTGTCTTTTCTATCTTAACTTTTTTTATAAAATGAGACTTAATTAAAAACAGATAAAATCAAATAAAAACTAAGCATCAAACCAACGTTGAGGAAGTAAAATAAAACCAAGCTTTCAAGTAACATGAAGTTTAATTGTTTTTAAACAGAGAGATGTTTCCGATTTGTTTCTATTATTTACGTGTTACGTTTCTACTTGTTAGGAACATCTCACAAATGACCGAGTTTGTTTGACGGATTTCTTCAAAATATAATTCAGTGGAAGATGAATTAAAGACAAATGTATTTTAATAATCTATCAACTTCCTTCTTGCAAGAGCCGAACGTGGGATGTACAGCTGAGGTTCCGTGGTTCGCGACCCGTTACGGGTAGAAGTGAAAATGAAATTGTTCACCTCACTTTGTGGCCGTAGGTGCGCTGTAAGATGGACAGTCAAATCTTATTATCATGCCAGACAGGAGTAGCTCAGGAGCTGGCAGTGGTGTGTGTTGACTAGCCGCTTACCTTTTAGTAGTGGTTTGTGCTGACTAACCTCTTACCTTCTAGTTACAATTTTAAAACAAAGGACGGCCATTAAGCGCCAAAAATAAGGTAACAAAAAAAAAAAAGAGAGAGAGAGAGACAAAGTTCGCTGACCTCAGTTGAGATAAAACCGTGGAGAAAAAAAGAAAGAGTTCTCTTTTAGTGACATAATGGTTCATTACATGTCGGGGTGGGACGAGCCTTAAATGATAGAGCATAATGTCTGAGAACTGTTTTATTTTTTTATACTTTATATTGTAGTCTACAGTCTAATCTTAATAATGCATTCAAACCTGTCTTGTTTATAGACTTTTAGGGTTAGAGGAACGTCAAAGCTATTAGAGACTCAGTGGTTTCCCTATTGGAACTTTTCAAATAACGTTTCTTCAACGAAGAATACGACTTTAATGAGAAAAGCCCTCTCTCTCCCGCAGCACTGATACAGACCGCTAAAAACTGGATGGGCACAGCACAGATGGCCCACTGTATGGCTTTGTGATCCTCATCACAAACATGATCGCTCTTTCAGTCGTAGGAACATTATAATGTAACGGCCAATCCTACTATTCGTTGCTAAAAGAGTAGCCCAAGAACTGGCGGTGGGTGGTGATGACTAGCTGCCTTCCCTCGAGTATTACACTGCTAAATTAGGGACGGCCAGCGCAGATAGCCCGCGTGTAGCTTTGCGCGAAATTCAAAACAAATAAATTGAGTGAAGCCACGTAGCGGTGAGTATACGAAATAGAATTATCACGACGTTAACCTCGACTTATACAAAGCACACGCTGACGAAATTACATTTAATCATATTATTATTTTAGTGTAAATGAGCTATTATAATCACACTGTCACATACAGAGAGGGGCGATAAAACAGACTGACAGAAATGGAGAAAGAAAGGCCGTGATCGAGATTTCCTTATTAAAAACGGTCTTTACATAACATTCTTTCTTAACATACTGTAGATAAATGTTAGATTCATACTCTGCAGAATGAACACTGCATGCCCTTAATCTGTTTCAGAGAATGAGTGGTCCGGCATGGCCAGGTAGTTAGAACGCTCCACTCTGAAATGGGTGGCTGCATTTCTTTACCTACGAAACAAAGGTGTAAATTATTGTTGAAAACAAGGCGTGTAAAACATTTGCATTTCTGTTTCCCGTGAATATTTATGAAAATCACGTTCAACACGAACCATTACCAGAGTCAAGAGCTGGCCCAGCATGAAGTAGGAACTGCTAGCTCAGCTAGCCCTCGTGTAGCTTTGCCCAAAATTCAAAACAAGCAATCAAAGAATGAGCTTTCGTGGTATTATGACGTAAGTAAAGTCAAACGTTGTCCCACTCAAACCTCATTTTCCTTTTTTTTCTTTCTTAATATTGCTGATGCACTGAATATCCTCCAAATTGTCTTATAAAAATTGCAGAGAGATTGTTTCCACTTATCCCAATAACATCCTAAATATCGTTACCAGCAGAAGGATTACACTGTTTACGTATAGGCTAAGCCAATAGGATTCAACCTCCTACGTCACACGTGTAGGCTAAGCCAACAGGATTCAGCCTCACATGTCAGAAAGTCCACGTGACAAGAAGACTACTTTATCTTTATAGAACATTTTTTGTGTACTCTTGTTAACAGCTGCTCTGATTTCAACTTGATCCTCTTTGGTTCCAGTTGTCTGGCGAAATCAATTTCTTCTAAGTCGTTCAGCTCCATTCTTTCCCCAAGTCTGTAAATCCGATAAGGAGCATATGCAGTCTTAGCTGCTTAGATGTCGCGTGCACGGGAGGAAAAAAAAATCCAGAAATACATTCTGTAGCTTGATTTATTCTATGAGATGTAAAGCGATTTTCCATGTTGCGGGTTTCTTCAGAAAATTGATTTATTTGAAACGTACGACAAAAAACTTCAGACCCGCTAATATGTATACATTTCAAAATGTTATAATTTTCAATATAAGTATATTTTAAGATAATTTAATGTGTTCCTACAACTAGTGACGAGTACATTAATCGACTAAACGTCTTGAACATTATAATGTAACCTATTAACATGTTCTGCAAACAGGGGCGTAGATCCTGGGGGGTTGGGGATACATCCCCCTTCATTTTAAGTGGGGGATATTGTGCATACAATCATCCCCCCTACAGTGTGGTCTGTTGAATTGTTTTATTGCATCACAGGCCTACAAATTGTGTGTTTGTTCTTGTGATTCTCGTGTTCTTACCAATCGAATTACATAATTAGGTCTAGATGTAGGCTTTTTCAGTAGCCGAAATGTACATCTTTAATATAGGCGTGCTTCTAAGCTTTTCGATCTAAGCGATAGTTCGTAAGTATCAGTCAGTAGGCTCAGGTATACATGCAAGTATCGTGGCAACAAGATTACTCTGTAACTGCATGTGTTTACAGCTTTCAGGTTAATGTAATCAAAGATTACCAGCACACTTATGTGGACTGTTCAATTTGCAAAATCATTCCTCCCATCGGGTGTAAAAAATCTACGCCACTGTTTGCAATAAAGGATGCATCGGGTTGGTAGTTTAACAATCCTGACGTGTTTACGAGATCCCTAAATGAGAAGAAATTATTCGGCACTGGAATGTGGAAAATCGATACGTGACACAATTGGAATCCTTCTCACGGCTTGTGTTTTGTGGAAAAGAATGTTCGATTCTATCGGAAAACTGACAACCTAATACCTAACAATATCTGGGACACATCTAAAGTGCTATATTGCTATAACAAATATTCTTTCTTAAAGTTTCAATGACTACCATTAAATGGTTGTTGTAAGTGGTGTCCATGCTCTCCATTAATGTGGTCTTTTTGAAAAGGTAGAGCACGCAACCCCCATTAAGAATGATGATCACAGTTGTATCCAGTTTGTACGTGATCATCTCGTATAGGGCTATCTGCGCTAGCCGTCCCTAATTTAGAAGTGTAAGACTAGAGGGAAGGCAACTAGTCATCGCCATCCACCTCCAACTCTTGGGCTACTCTTTTACCAATGAATCGTGGAATTGACCGTTACATTATAACGTCCCCACGGCTGAAAGGGCGAGCATCGTTAGTGCGACGGGGATTCGAACCCACGACCCTCGGATTATGAGTCGAGTGCCTGAACCACCTGGCCATGCCGGGCTCACTTTTAAGAAACCATTAAATTCATTTCACACTTTCGTTTTTAAAACGACCTAAGTTTATTCTGCAAAATGGTAAAAATATTATAACTTTATAATTTCTTTATATTTATTTTACGTTGTAAAAAAGACAGAAATAATTTACTTTCTTTGCCAAAAAATATAAAAAGTATTAATTTTTCAGTTGCACGGAACCATGTCATAAAATTTGTAATGAGTTTATATTACACAGAACATCTTACTCATATATATTTTATACTTAAGATGGAAAACTCAGTTCAGGTTACATGCAAGTTTCTGTCGAATACTTCGGAAATACGTGTTTATATAGCAGATACAACGGGCATTACAATTTCCCGAAAAGCCGCGACTTAAGCTTCTATTACTTTTCCAATAACATCCTGACAGAAGAAGTCAACCAGGAAGACAGATAGGTCTAGAAAAAGGATATAAACGCGATTTTTACAGTATGCTATTTAAAGTTTTATTTTTGCCTGAACCAGTTCAATATTTAATTGAAACTGGTGGCATTGAATAACAAAATATCCTTGCTAAAGTATGGAAAAAAAATCTTTAATTTCAATGGATGGAAATAAGGCTTAGCTGCTTTCCGATAGGTCGCGCCACGATTCCATTCTTCTACTTTTTTTGTTTTAGCTTCATTTGTTCTTAGCTGTCGTAATATTACGTATATATGGCATCGATTCGAATATGTTTATTGCGATATCGTCTTTCGTGATTTACGGCAGTTCTCGCCATGAAATTAATTTCCTGAGGGCGGGACGAGATCGATATTCGAAAAGACATAGTGGGCGTAGGTGGGAATAGGGGTGATACTCTTGTATATATATATCTTGTTTAATCAGAGAACTTGTTATAGTTTGACGAAGCTCCTATGTGGCCTCTCTCGAAACTAAGTTTCTCTTTGTATCTGGTGTTCGTTTACAACAATTCGATTTTAGTTCGTGTAAGTTGATATATGTAATTCAGCGTACGAGTAAGATACGTGATTGGGTGACTTTTAACTTCGAAATAAATATTGTAACTCGAGTGGCCTGTGTCCGAGTTTTTGTTTTTGTTATTTAATTAACCAGTAAAATGTCTTAACTGTTTCAAACAGACTCGTCAGTAGAGAAGTAAACATGCTGCTTACAAGCTCTGAAGTCGTTATCAAGGCTTAGAAAAAGTTGCAAATATACAGTTTCATTCTACTCTCTTCCTTCCTCCCACCAACCTGGAATTTTCAAGCCTAACATTCAAACCGATTCTTAAGCATTTCAAACCAGATTAAATATAATATTTTTATTTACTTGTTGAATAGTTTGTTTAACTAACATCTTTCTATTTTTCACTGCAAGGATACCAAAATAACTCGACTACAAGTAGGCCTAGGAAATAACATTTATCTAATTTTCCCTGCAAGGATACCAAAATAACTCGACTACAAGTAGGCCTAGGAAATAACATCCATCTAATTTTTCCCTGCAAGGTTTGTTTGTTTGTTTTTGGAAATTCGCACAAAGCTACTCGAGGGCTATCTGTGCTAGCCGTCCCTAATTTAGCAGTGTAAGACTAGAGGGAAGGCAGCTAGTCATCGCCACCCACCGCCAACTCTTGGGCTACTCTTTTACCAACGAATAGTGGGATTGACCGTGACATAATAACGCCCCCACGGCTGGGAGGGCGAGCATGTTTGGCGCGACTCGGGCGCGAACCCGCGACCCTCAGATTACGAAGCGCACGCCTTAACGCGCTAGGCCATGCCAGGCCTTCCCTGCAAGGATACCAAAATAACTCGACTACAAGTAGGCCTAGGAAATAACATTTATCTAATTTTCTTTGCAAGGTTACAAAATTAACTCGATCACAGAATGGTCTAAAATTTTTCTATGCTAAAATAAAATATTAGGAATGAAGACGTATAATGAAACAAACATAATGACGAAGACATGGAAAACACGAAGTCAGAAATGAAAGCGAAAATTAAATTTACCGTCTCACTTACAGCAACAAGACATGTTAATTACCAGCAGTTACTTTTCCACTTGGAGATGTCTGCTTGGATTGACTGGTGTTATAAACACTACGTTTATGCAATACTAAATATAGTGCTCGTTGGGATTTCATTTAACAATGCATTATAAACGAAGTTTCCACCTCCTACGAGGTTACAGTGTTTGCACCATTGTTTTGTTTCAAGTAGAAAGCTGTACAGTGGGATATCTGCGTTGTTAAACATCGAACTTTGAACTGTAGCATTAATGAACTACCAAACTTACCACTGAGCTACCAGAAAGCTCAAACCATTCGAAACGTTTAGGGACTTTATGCTGCCATCTATAGAACAAAATAAGAAATTATCCAAGTATTACTGGTTTGGTTTGTTTTGATTTTCACGCAAAGCTAAACGAAGACTATCTGCGCTAGCCGTCTCTAATTTAGCAGTGTAAGGCAGATAGTCATCACCACCCACCGCCAACTTTTGGGCTACTCTTTTACCAACAAATAGTGGAATTGACCGTAACATTATAACGCCCCACGGCTGAAAGGGCGAGCATGTTTGGTGTAACGGGGATTCGAACCCGCGACCCTTGGGTTACGAGTCGAGGGTCAACTGTTACGATAATTTCAAAACTGAATATGCAGAAAGCGCAAATATGAGTGTGTATACATGTGTATACACCATATAATTTTTGTCACTGAAGGTTAAGACATACTGAAAACTTTAATGGAAGGAAGAGAAGTTATTTAAATGGTATATGGGTTAAGATGTGGTTCTTAAAATTATGAAAAAAGTTTGTTTTTATAAGACAAAGCCATACCGGGCTATCTGTTGGGTGCACTGCGGGGTGTCAAATCCCGAATTATGGAGTTGTAAGTCCGTAGCTTCACCCGCTGTCTCACCAGGGGCAAAAATAATAAAAACGAAGATTCGCAAATGACTATTTCTTAATGGTTCTTCCACGAATCCCAGGAATAACAACGAGTCATTGAGGTAATCAGTTATTAAAAATTGATCAAACTGCTGACTTCTGTTTCTTCTTAAGTTCTCTTTGAAGCAGAAGTTTAGTTGAAATGTAAATGTTTCATGTTTCATTTCGGCACACTTCATACTGGCGTCTTGTGCAATAACAAAGTTATTTTGCATTACTTTACTCTACATACAGATCCTTGTACAACACTGTACTGTCTAGCACCTGATTTCACTATCACAGCTTCCGTCCTCAGAAAACCCTATGAATAATTCATGCTGTTCCCTGTACCTCCGTGGAGCTAGTTAGTCGCTCCTCTGAGGTTTCTGTACTTGTTTGTACAACCTGGAGTTTGGAGCACCTACATCACACTGTCTTTACGTTACTCTAAATCAGTACATATTTTGTTGTCCTACCGGCTTCGAACCCCGGTCGCACCAAAAATGATCGACCTTTCAGTCGTAGGGGTGTTATAAGTGACGGTCAATCCCACTATTTGTTGCTAAAAAATTATCCCGAGAGTTGGCGGTGGGTGGTGATGACTAGCTGCCTTTACTTCTAGTCTTACACTAGAATTCATTAAAGTTAAGCTGGTAATAACTGGAAAGCTGCTTCAAAGATCGACTTGTAGCAACGTCTACAAACGAACCACGTAGTGCAAAAATCCTTAAGATGACGCTATAGAATTGGTAAAATTGAACTTGTATCAAATTTATTAGAGGGCAAGGTTAGAGACCTGCTAATTGTTACATTGTAGCGGATAATGTTTGCGTTGTTAAGCACAAAACTGCACAAAGGGCTATCTGTGCTCTGCTCACCTCGGGCATCGAAACCTAATTGTGAGTCCACAGAATTACCGCTGTACCACTAGATGGCGTGGTAAATGAGATTCTCGGTTTGTTTGTTTTGAATTTCGCGTAAAGCTACACGAGGGCTGTTTGCGCTCGGCATCCCTAATTCAGCACTGTAAGACTAGAGGGAAGGTAGCTAGTCATCACCACCCACCGCGAACTCTTGGACTATTCTATCACCAACAGCAAATGGGATTGATCGTTACTTATAACGCCCTCACGATTGAAAGAACGAGCATATTTGGTGTATCGAGGAATCGAACCTACGGCCCTCAGATTGCGCGATTCGTGATCTTACTTTCTTTAAGCTATTCTATTAAGCAGAACAAAGAGATAATATAATTTCAACGCGAGTTAACTTTTATTTTCCATGTATTTTCATGATTTTCGTTTTCAGTAAAAAGTATTTAATTCTTTAACGTAACAACAAGAACTTATAAATATATATATGTGTATAACAAAATCCGAACTTCTCTTTTTTACCAAACTGTTTTTATTTAGATGGTTTTGTATCACCAGATGTGTTTTTATATATCACATAACAGGCAAGTTAATCTAAACATTTAAATTAAAAATAGGTAAAAGAATAGCCCTTTGAGTTGACTTTTACAGCATTATAAAACAAGTTTGTTTGCAATTAAGCATAAAGCTACATACTGAGTTGTCTGTGATCTACTTACTACGGGTTTCTAGTGTTATAAGATGAAGACATTCCACTGGAGGACTATATAGTATAAGAAAGTTAAAATGTATCTTAGTAGAAGAGGTATTTACAGAAGTATGATCTAAATAACGGTAGGGATACGATACCTGTCGGACTTAATCTTTATTAGTAAATTTCGCATGCAGAAGAGTGATACTGAAGTTCTTGACAAGGGTTATTTATTACATGTATAATACTGAAGTAACATGACAAGGGTTATTTATTACATGATTAACACTGAGTTACTTGTGTCTACATAATTCAAAGATCAGTTAGTAGTATGACTTTCACCAAAGTAATCTCGTATTGTTAACTGTATATATATATTTAAAGAAAATCAATACTGATGAAGTAAAGAAAATCAGAAAGAAAGGTTGCAGATACAAACCTCTGACTAATTGTATTAGTTTGTTATAACCTAAAAACAAACCGAAACAAAAATAAATTAAAAAATAAACAAAAACGCTGCACAATTTAAAAAAGATTCGAGGGTTCAAGCTATAAGGTAGAATATAAAATGTACCCTAGATGTTGGAGGTGACTGATGACGTAGGACCCATACTGCGGTGGGGATACACCATCTATCAGTATTACTCTTCATTCGCCAGTCTTACATAAAAAATGAAATAAAATAGAAGCAACATATATAGAAATAGGAATTACGAGAGTGCGATATGGGTACTCAAGCCCACAACGTCCCACATCCACATAACCCTTCACTGCCTGCAGACAGCTGTGGGAAGGTGACTGTTCTCCAAAGTATTTGTTTGTTTGTTTTGGAATTTCGCACAAAGCTACTCGAGGGCTATCTGTGCTAGCCGTCCCTAATTTAGCAGTGTAAGACTAGAGGGAAGGCAACTAGTCATCACCACCCACCGCCAACTCTTGGGCTACTCTTTTACCAACGAATAGTGGGATTGACCGTCACATTATACGCCCCCATGGCTGGGAGGGCGAGCATGTTTAGCGCGACGCGGGCGCGAACCCGCGACCCTCGGATTACGAGTCACACGCCTTACGCGCTTGGCCATGCCAGGCCCTCTCCAAAGTAAAGAAAAAAGAATTGAATAATAAAAATAAGAATAAGAAAAATAAGGTACTACCATTTGGGGGTAAGTTAAAAATTTACCTCTTGAAGTTGGCATTACAGCCTCCATTATGGTAAAAAGACAGTAATTGGTAGCCCAGTAAACAAATTATACTACTATAAAGAGTCCCATCCTGTTATCTAAATAAACTAGTATAGCTCCTAACCACCACCCATTTATTTAGACTACTGTGATTATCATGCTCCAAACAAGCCTTTATATGGGATAAGGTGTACATCCGCATAAAGTAGTGCCAAGTTGTTAAATGACCTTATTCATAAATAAATAGATATTATTAAAAAATTTTAGTAAAATTTCTCTAATTTCTATTTCTTTATATTTATTTAAAACATTCTTATATTTGTTACAGAATAGCTTCATAATTTTATATAAAGTTTCTTTAATAAATTCATTAACTATTAATTTCTGTATCAGTATTTCAACATTACTGATAAAATATTATAATTTATTATATATTTTACAATATCTGAATAATTGTAAAGTTATGATACTCATAATAGAATGGTATAGTACATTACTATTCAAAAATGGTAAACCATAAATATTTACATTGATATCCTTGTCAATTATTTTAATTTCTAAATATAAATAATGTATTTCTGTATTATATATTGAAGTATTTTCAATTTCTAATTCTACTGGATAAATAGCGTTAATAACATTATTTATTTCAGGACTATTTATGCTAATTAAATCATATATATCTGTAAGTTAAGGTAAAAATAACTTAGTTTGTGTAGTTTTCAACAAATATATTCTCATAATAGTAAATCATGGTCCATCATGGTTTCGATACCTGGTATGGCCAAATCACACATGGTCCATTATGGTTTCGATAACTGGTATGGCCAAATCAAACATGGTCCATCATAGTTTCGATACCTGGTATGGCCAAATCACACATGGTCCATCATGATTTCGATGACTGATATAGCCAAATCAAACATGGTCCATCATAGTTTCGATGCCTGGTATGGCCAACTCACATATGGTCCATCATGGTTTCGATACCTGGTATGGCCAAATCACACATGGTCCATCATGATTTCTATGACTGATATGGCCAAATCAAACATGGTCCATCATAGTTTCGATGCCTAGTATGGCCAACTCACACATGGTCCATCATGGTTTCGATACCTGGTATGGTCAAATCACATATGGTCCATCATGATTTCGATAACTGATATGGCCAAATCAAACATGGTCCATCATAGTTTCGATACCTGGTATGGCCAAATCACACATGGTCTATCATGTAACTTTGCACTTAAGAGCAAAGAAATTATATTTTATTTCAACGACTAGCGACGAATAACTTGTACCTCTTTTCCTGTCGGTATCTTCAGCTTAACGCATCTTAAAAGAAAGAAAAGAGTAATCATTTAACTGTATCTCACAAAAGGAGGCTTCGTAATTATAGCTTCTTTTTTTAGAATTTCAGAGCTGTGAAATTTTAAAATTAAATTCTGTATTCAGATGCAAAAACAAAATCTTTACCTCATTTCTCTAAAACATTCCACGTCAACACAAGTTCTACTTTCGATAAAAAGCCACTAACCTTTCTTTAAATAATTGCTTTACAAACGACACGAAACGCAGAGTTGGACATAATAGGAGCTCATTATGTGCTTTATTACAGCCGTAAAGCGTTTCTCTTAGATGTAGAATTTGAATTCCGCATCATAAAGCGAAACTTGGGAAATTTCAAATTCTGTACATTTCGTAGAGAGAAGAAATTGATGTTGTTGTTTTTCTTAACATAGAGAATTGAATCGAACAGTACGTTCCTCTGAGGCAGCGTTCACGAGTCTAGTCATGATGTTATTATTGTTTCTCATCTTATTCGCTAGTATTAAAATATTTTGAGAAATATCTAGAAAATTTGACATTTATTACCTCGTTCTTTGAATATCTCAGCCAAAGGTACCGTTCAGCTGAATCTTACGTGATCAAAGAGCTTTTAGTCTTATTAGAAATGATTAAAACTATTTCTCTATTATTTTGTGATGAAAGTATTCAAAAAATATTCAGGTTTGGTAAAACAAAGAAAGAGAACCATTATATGCCTTTTGCAGCTAATATTTTGTATAAGGACTTGTAAAATTTGCGAGTTTTATGAAAGAGTACTGTTATCGGGTTATAAAAAATTTCTTCCGGATGTGAAGATAAAAGAAAACTAAATGACACAGTCTATGTCTTGTTAATTTTTAACTGTCTTTTAGTCACTAAGTTAACCTGGAGTCTGGAAAAAAATTAACTTGCTTATTTCTACCGTGACTTTGTTAACAGTGGTTTATAACCACATTTTCTGAAGGTTATAACTGTAGATACGTAACAATACTTTCTGATAGCTTTAATTACTTTCTAACAGTTGTAGCTGTGATCATGAAACATTTAATATTTCAAATTAGTTGCTTATATCAGCTGGTTACCGCTTTTCGACTGAAGTGTAAGTCTCTAATAATAATAGAATTAATAAATACAGTTAGAATAATAGAATTCAACGCAGAACGTGTGTGTTTTCCATGTAATCTTTATGTTTGTCTCGAGGGCTACCTGCGCTAGCTGTCCCTAATTTATCAGTGTAAAACTAGAGGGAAGGCATTCATCACCATTCACCGCCAACTCTTGGGCTACTGTTTTAGCAACGAATAGTGGGATTGACCGTCATATTATAATGCTCCCACGACTGAAAGGGCAAGTATGTTTGGTGTGACGGGGATTCGTATCCACGACCCTTGGATTACGAGTCGAGTACCTTAACCACTTGGACATACCGGGCTTATTTGTCAGGTAAAAATATTTGATTGAGTTGAAAAAACAATTAGAGGAGCATTCAAGTGTTAGAAAACAAATTTGTCGGTCCTGTTTTTTCTATATGGCAACATAGCAAGGTTCGTTAGAAGCTCCTGACAGCAGCAACTGTTCTAAACTGGTTCTTGTGCATAATAAAAATCGTGGCGTAAAATTAAAGTCTACGAATAATACAAAATTGGGTGGAAGTTTGGGGTTCTCCAGGTGAAGTGGAGGTAGAGGGATAGCAGTCTTCTAAAATTAGAATCTACAAGAACAATTAGGACTGTATGGAAGTTTGGGGTTCTCTAGTTGACGTGGAGGTAGATGGATAGCAGTCTTCTAAAATTAAAATCTACAAGAACAATAAGGACTGTATGGAAGTTTGGGGTTCTCTAGTTGACGTGGAGGTAGATGGATAGCAGTCTTCTAAAATTAAAATCTACAAGAACAATAAGGACTGTATGGAAGTTTGGGGTTCTCCAGTTGACATGGAGGCAGATGGATAGCAGTCTTCTAAAATTAAAATCTACAAAAACAATAAGGACTGTATGGAAGTTTGGGGTTCTCTAGTTGATCTGGAGGTAGATGGATGGCAATATTCTTGTAGTTGATGTCACAAATTTTAATTTCATTATAAAATTCCATTTATGAATAACTTTTTTTAACAAAGCCAAGCTCAGAGCGCAATTATAAAGAAATTAAAACAAGTGTAAACTGATATTTATTGGTTGTAATAGGAAGTTAAGTAGTGATAAAATTTGGATTGAGTTATTTTTTATTTCATAACATACAGCCCCATTCGATAAAAATAAATGTTTCCTTCATTTCACTAGAGAATCAACTTCCCTACTACTTCAGGATTTATCACTTGGAGTTGGTGTAGGTCGTATAGGTTTATGATCTGCGTCAAACGTGTAGAATATCTAGTATAAATATTTCTTCCCCATACTGTATATAGTTCCTGATGTTAACAACAGGTGGGGCATTTTTTTATTTACTTTACTCATGATTTACTATCTTTGCTCTGTCTGTTGTGTTGTGCATGTAATTTGTTATTTCGTGTTTCCTTCAAAAGAAAAATAATAAATTCAAGTCTATTCAAATTTGTTGAATCTTGTAAGAAGTGTTATATATTGAATTAGAACATAAGCTTTCATATGATCGTTGCCATCGGTTAAGCAACGTTAGGTTTATTTTCTATTTTGTGGTTTGTATTATTTACTGAGTTTCAGGTAATAATACAGTTTGCACAGATGCTTGACTGATTCTATTCCAAAAAGCGAGCCCAGGGCAAAAACGATTTAGAACATTCAGTAATATAAAATGAGTTATAACTCCACTGGGACGAAACGAGATACGCATTCAGAGAAAGAGACAAAAACTCCCAGGAAAACAAAAAAGGAAACGAAATAGCTTTCAGCGAGTCAAAACGTGTTGTGTGTACTTCCATGGATAAAAACTTAAAGGGTTCAAAAGGAATTATTCTGCCAGGTGTATAGAGCAAGTTACGACACATGAGGTTTAAAACTACTTATGCCACTAAGGGTACAAAATTACGGAACAGTATCGTACACTCTATTCTTCATGACTTGACCTATTTTTTAAATAAATAAATAAAGATATATATATAGCTCTATTCTTCGTGACTTAACCTATTTTTAACTAAATATATATATATAGCCTAAATTATTTTAGTAGTTTGTGAGTGTATATGGTTGGAGAAAAACATTTGTTTTGCTGCTAAGCATTGTATCATCTTTAAAAGATATGAAACATTCTAAATGTCATGCAAAACTTAAACGTGAAAAGTAAAATTTCAAAAGTTCAGGAAACCTCATTTTAAAATTTAGAAAGTTACTTCTGTAAACACGTGACAGAAGACAACCGAAAGTTCACTTTATAATTTGGGATTTGTATCTCTGTGTTTGATCCTTGATACGTTGTTTAAACACACTAGATAGAAGAGTGAAACTAGTCTAACAAGGTAAAACTGGCTTGGTCTTCCCATATTTGCGTTACTTCCTGTTGATTATCCACGTCACTTCCTGTTGATCAACTCCTCGATGGTTTTATCTTTCCATATTTGTCTTCTTTTTTTCGTGTAAAAATAGAATAAAAACAAGTTTTGTTTATTGTTTATACGAAACAAATAAATATTGTACACTAATTATATCAGTACTATTCCACTTTCATTACTTAAAAATAAAAACAACTGAGGACACTTAAGTCTAAGATCACACAAACAAATTTAGGATAGTTCGTTTTCACCTCATACGATTTCTTACAAACCAGTTTTTGCAGACTTTTTATTTGTGTTTCTATTTGCTGTTGCCATCAAACATACTTTGCTGTATAAACTACGAGGGTCCTCATGACGGCTAGGGAAATAAATCGAACATATTATTAATATTTGTATGACGCTGCATGATTCCACATTACTTTGGCTCGTGATAGATTTTCTAAGTTAGGAACATTCGCTGGTCAAACCTGACTAGAACTATATTCTGTTTTCCAATCAAACCATCTGCGCATTCCCAGATATGTGGGGAAAGAAAGTTGTGCGCGAACTTACAGCTTTACATTATTTTGATATTAATTACGAGCAATAACTTACGAAACTTGTGTGAGTAATACGCTGCGTTCGATTTATTCTCTTGTCGCTACGTATATTGTGTGTATGCATATGCAAGTTTGTGTATATACTTATCTATTTTCTATTATACCTTTTTTGTGAAGGGGGATTGTAAAGTTTGTTTTGTTTGTTTTTGAATTTCGCGCAAAGCTACACGAGGGCTATCTGCGCTAGCCGTTCCTAGTTTAGCAGTGTAAGACTAGAGGAAAGGCAGCTAGTCATCACCACTCACCGCCAACTCTTGGACTACTCTTTTACCAACGATTAGTGGGGTTGACCGTCACATTATAACGCCCCCACGGCTGAGAGGGCAAACACGTTTGGTGTGACGGGGATTCGAACCCGCGACCCTTAGTTTACCACCAACTCTTGAGCTACTCTTTTATCAACGAATAATGGGATTGATCGTCACTTTATAACCCCCCACAGCTGAAAGGGCGAGCATATTTGGTGTGACAAGTATTCGAACGCGCGACTCTCAGAGTACGAGTCAAGTGCCACAACCACCTGGTCATGCCGAGCCTCTCCTCGCTGTTTTAATCACAATAGATGTTCTAACTTGGATTTACCAACTGAAGTGCCCACATAACGTACGAAGAACATGAAGCCTTAAAACATGTACTTTATTTTTGTACAACGTTTCATTTCTAACAGTGAGACATGATCAGGAAGAACAATTATAGAACGAGATTGATCATGTCTTATTGTTAGAAACGAAACGTTGTACAGAAATAAATATATTATACCCCAAGTATATGTTTGAAGGCTTCATCTCGAATTTGTATTTTGAAGTGTAGGCTTACAGACTTGTCTACCTAAAGAGTTATCTCTGATAAAACAAAGTAAGCGCCATCATTCATATCACTTTAGTCAAAATCGTTCAGTCAAAGATATTTATTTATATAGAATTGTCAGTCTAAAGAGCTACTTGTCTGAGATACAAAAAAAGTATGCTGGTACCATAACACTTTAAATAAATATTTGTATCATATTTGTCTTTATTTAACCACGCATTTTCGAGAGAGCTGTTTGCGATATAAAGAAAACGATTCCTGCGTTCGTATCTGGAAGTGATATCAATTTCATATTTGTAACAACAAAATTATTCTTTAAACCAAGTGAAGCCTACATATCAGTAATGTTACTTCTAGAGTTCTTCAGTACAACGGAGAGTAATGTATTTGATGATTGTATAAACAACGAGAAGAGTATTTTACCTGATGATTGTACAACCAATGAGGAGAGTATTTTACCTGATGATTGTACAAACAATGAGGAGATTATTTTACCTGATGATTGTACAAACAATGAGGAGATTATTTTACCTGATGATTGTACAACCAATGAGGAGAGTATTTTACCTGATGATTGTACAAACAATGAGGAGAGTATTTTACCTGATGATTGTACAAACAATGAGGAGAGTATTTTACCTGATGATTGTACAACCAATGAGGAGAGTATTTTACCTGATGATTGTACAACAAATGAGGAGAGTATTTTACCTGATGATTGTACAAACAATGAGGAGAGTATTTTACCTGATGATTGTACAACAAATGAGGAGAGTATTTTACCTGATGATTGTACAAACAATGAGGAGAGTATTTTACCTGATGATTGTACAAACAATGAGGAGAGTATTTTACCTGATCATTGTACAAACAACAAGTGGAGTATTTTACCTGATGATTGTACAAACAACAAGTGGAGTATTTTACCTGATGATTGTACAAACAATAAGGAGAGTAGTTTACCTGATGATTGTACAAACAGTGAGGAGAGTATTTGTCTCGTGTTTATGATCTCTGTATTTCTTCTGGTTAAAATAATTTCAAAGCTCTGTAGTGTTGTTTACATAAGATCAGGCTTGTTCCGGAAAAAAAGCCATACTGATGTTGTTTTCTCCCACTAACTCACTTTTCCAGAAACCGATATACTGTGCATTTATGATCTCCTAGCAGACCAAAAGCAAAAGAAAAAGAAAAGAAATCCACTTTAGACGCGTCGGATGGACGTCACCGGTGTGTGTGATTCGACCTCCTTACTCAAAAGAACAGTCGTTGATTTAAATTAAAGAGCGACTGGAAGCTTGTGAGACTTCGACACTTTTAAAATCTTGTTTATCGCCTGGTCACTGATATGGAAAGTAAATGTTGTTTTATCCCCTGGGTTGTTTTAGGTTTCTATGTTTGCTTGTAATCAAGCACAAAACTATACAATGGGTTATTTGTCCTCTGCCCACCACGGGTGATTATCTTTGGTTATCATGGTATCAGTCTTGTTTGATTTAAGATACGGTTTTAGAACCCACTGATATCGTTGGTACCCTGATGTGGGAATGTTTTCATTCATCTGGAGAGAAGAAAGACGACATATTTTCGAGTAAATGCATTATTTTAAAATTCTTCATTTTCATGTCTTTTATCAGTTTTTGTTTTGTTTCGGAATAAGCAAGTCCTACATCCCCTGATGAAGTTTCAGGGGTATTTTACAAACCCAGTCTGAGCAGATTAATTTTGTACGTGTGTAGGTGGCTCTACCGTGTGGCTATTGTTGGTGAACAACGTTGGTAGTCACAAGAAACCAGCATTTAACTTAATATCCGTTTCCAAAACGTTGTTAATGTTCTATATCTTCAATAGTTTATCTCCTTCAGTTATCACTTTCTCCATATGGAAACACGTGTTAAACAAAGTAGGCTCAAACATTATCTTGTCATGAAATTAGGTGTTGAATATAATAAACTCAGCCGTTAGACGACAACGCAATCACATGCTAAACCATATAATCACAGAAAAGTGAGTCACCAGTTTACCTTGTAATAACAGAAAAGTGAGTCACAAATTCACCATGCAATAACAGAAAAGTGAGTCACTAGTTCACCTTGTAATCATAGAAAAGTGAGTCACATGTTCATCTTGTAATCACATAAAAGTGAGTCACCAGTTTATCTTGTAATCACATGAAAGTGAGTCACAAGTTTACCATGTAATAACAGAAAAGTGAGTCACAAGTTCACCTTGTAATCATAGAAAAGTGAGTCACTAGTTCACCTTGTAATCACAGAAAAGTGAGTCACTAGTTCACCATGTAATCACAGAAAAGTGAGTCACTAGTTCACCTTGTAATCATAGAAAAGTGAGTCACATGTTCATCTTGTAATCACATAAAAGTGAGTCACCAGTTTATCTTGTAATAACAGAAAAGTGAGTCACAAATTCACCATGCAATAATAGAAAAGTGAGTCACTAGTTCACCTTGTAATCATAGAAAAGTGAGTCACTAGTTCACCTTGTAATCATAGAAAAGTGAGTCACTAGTTCATCATGCAATAACAGAAAAGTGAGTCACAAATTCACCATGGAATAACAGAAAAGTGAGTCACTAGTTCACCTTGTAATCACAAAAAAGTGAGTCACTAGTTCACCTTGTAATCATAGAAAAGTGAATCACTAGTTCACCTTGTAATCACAGAAAAGTGAGTCACTAGTTCACCTTGTAATCACAGAAAAGTGAGTCACAAATTCACCATGGAATAACAGAAAAGTGAGTCACTAGTTCACCTTGTAATCACAGAAAAGTGAGTCACAAATTCACCATGGAATAACAGAAAAGTGAGTCACTAGTTCACCTTGTAATCACAGAAAAGTGAGTCACTAGTTCACCTTGTAATCACAGAAAAGTGAGTCACAAATTCACCATGGAATAACAGAAAAGTGAGTCACTAGTTCACCTTGTAATCACAGAAAAGTGAGTCACAAGTCCACCATGTAATCAAGATGAACATTACAAAATGATAAGGTGTAGAAAAGAAAGGGCGTGTGGTGGCATAATGGCAGAGACGATAGTTTGTAAGGATGAGATGAGACACACTGATGTTATTTGTGTCTCACAATGCTATGTGTTATAGTGAGAGAAATCTACTCACACTTATATTTACAAGTTTGGTGATACAAAGAGTCCATAGTAAAAAAATGAATAACAATTAAATATAGTATTTTATGTGTAGCTATTTTGGTGTCACTTGGTGATTGGTTCAATTTGCTGACAGTTTTATACATACCAGAAAAACAAAAGGGGAGACCTGCAAAAATGTATGTATTTTTGGCATTTATGTAAATACGTTTACACTGTAATATGCACGTACGAAGTAATTACAAATAACAGCTGTATGTATCAATATTATGTTTAGTACACCGGCTGTAAATAATTTATCGATTGCTAAAGTGGATTTTCGAAGGCCAAGACCTCACTTTCTTTAGTAACGGTATGCAATTCGACATAGTTTAATATAATGATGGGGTGAGGGTTAAAAATAGATCTTCACCATTAAAAAAAAGGCACAAAAATGGTGGTAAGAGTGTCTCTAGGGCTTTCTCTCACAGACAAGCACGTGTCATTCCTTGACGTAAAGGAAAGAGATATTTTCGTCAGCTCCATTTCTTGTTGCTACCAATGTGTAATTGTAATCCAATGTGTTTTGTTAAGTAAAAATAGATGAAAACTTATTCCAGTTCACGAGGTCCTAAATAGTTTTGAGATTTATCCAAACCTTTCCTTTTGTTTGTTTGTTTGTTTGTTTTGAATTTCGCATAAAGCTACTCGAGGGCTATCTGTGCTACCCGTCCCTTATTTAGCAGTGTAAGACTAGAGGGAAGGCAGCTAGTGATCACCACCCACCGCCAACTTTTGGGCTACTCTTTTACCAACAAATAGTGGGATTGACTGTAACATTATAACGCCCACACGGCTGAAAGAGCGAGCATGTATGGCGCCCGTCGCGAATCCGCGACCCTTAGATTACGAGTCGCACGCCTTAACACGCTTGGCCATGCCACGCCGCAAATGGATTTACAAAACTACTTGTGTAATTTTTCGTGGAATTTTCGTTTTTTCATCGCTATATTTTATAACTCAGTATTTGCTAGATCTTTCTAGTAGGAAAATATCGCATTTTACCCTCAGTTAAACATCAAACATACTCGCCCTTTCAGCTCTGAAGGCGTTATAATGTCATAATGAATCCCACTATTCGTTGGTAAAAGTGTAGCCCGAGAGTTGCTAAATTAGGGTCGGCTAGACGCAGATAGCCCTCGTGTAACATTGCGCGAAATTCAAAACAATCAAACAAATATTCACTTAATTTTACACATCGTGAGTTAGCTACCGTGCAAATCACTTGGTAGTTATTAAACTCAGTCTAATCAAAGACCTAACTTACTAATCAATTTTTCAACCTATAAATATATTTTTTTTATAATTTCCTATAAATGTTGACTTTATTTTTAACTTTGATCGTTGTACTTTTAAGGGGGCGCTCAGGTATTTGAAATTAAACATTCGGTGGGGAGATAAGGGTGCTTGTGGTAGGTAAAAATATTGTTCTTTGAAAAAATCGTGTTCATATTTTTGATCAACATAAATATTTTAAACAGCGTATCAAGAGACAAAAACCAACGAATAGTTGGTAAGCATACTATTCTGTTTATTATTCAATATTAAATACCTTAAATAAGTACGTTTACTGAGAACATTTTATAATCATCGGTGTAAGCACATAGCAATAGAAGCATAAAACCATATACGTACAGTAGTAATACAGAGACACACAACTAAGTTTCTACTCAGTAATATAAGTACACAACCTCTGATGAAGGCGAGAACATAAGCATACGGTAATGTCAGTACAGAGCAATGTGAAAACACAACAATATATACGTACGCAAGAATGTATGCCAATGGTAACACTTTCCTAAGACGTCACGTTAATTGAGCTTTGTTCCTAACATATTATGTTATACCTTATAAGATCTTTAACTTAAATTTTATACAATCAAAGACTTTGCGTAAAGACACTTGTCACCCTTATCCTTTCAGTACGGGACAACGGAGTATTTGCGCATGCGTAATAATGATTATCGTACATTTAAAAGACTAAAGAAATTTAGTTCTTGACTGCGTGGTAGTTCGTGTTAAACGTGATTTTCATAAATATTCACGGGAAACAGAAATGCAAATATTTAATAACAAACTTTACCTAAACATAAATCGTGAGTGCTGATCTGTAAAACATTATTTAAAGTTGAGACGCACCTAACGGTTTATTTAATACTGTTAAGGGAATGTTTCGTTTTTAACACTAAAATACTTAGCGAATAACGAATTTCATAGAAGAACGACTCGTAATGGCGACGTTCACACTATGTTGGATGGAAAAAGTTTACCCAGGTGTTTCCACTAAAATCTTGATTGTAATGAACTTAAATATTCAATTAGTGAAATTATGTGCATAAATTTTCTCCAGCCAATAATTCTTCACATATATACTCTTCCTGAATGATTCGCGATGCCTTTTGAGATGTTGTGTTTTCTGTAATTTTTTGTATCCACATTTTTACTTTCACGATGAGGGCGCTGCTTTTAAATGAATTTGACTGTAGTTTGAAAGCCCATTGTTGTTCTAAAATGTCTATTGTGGCATTTTATCTGATTCCATAGAAAATATTGAAGACCTCTTTCTTTGTAATGTTCCCTTCCCACTTGCTCTTCAATGTTTAACAAACTAGTTTTATGATACTCTTTTTCAGCAAAGCTTCTTATACGTCCCCCAGTCATAAGTCTACCCACGACGATATAGTACTGTTCAACTGTTATTAATATAAACTTATAATAAACAGTTCAGGAATGCGAAGTGAATTAACTACATATGTTAAACTTTCATTTGTGGTTCACGTTATTGTAGGGCCATGAGTTTCGCTATTTTTGTAAACATTAATAAATAACTTTACCGTCTTTTGAAACTGAAATACATACACAGTTAACTAATATGGGCACGATTTGTTTCAGTCCAAAGCTATACAACACGCTACGTGCGTTCTGTTTACTACGGGGAATCTAACTCTAGACTTTAACGACGTTAGTCTATAAACTTACCGCTAATCTCACGCTGGGAAGCTTTTAAGATAAAAGTTATTCTTGGATATCATAATATGATGCAAAGAAATACGTGTTTGGGGGTCAATAATGGACGGAATGAAACCAGATGCACGTGATCTTATTGTCTCATACTTTAACAGATGCATATTATCCGGGAAAATGTCAAAGTCGAAAAATTCAGTATTTCTAACCTGACTTCAATTTCGAATGGTTATTTCGATTATTTTTGAAACTCTTTGATCTTTTGTTTTTTATCTGAAGTAGATCGATCAACAAATATTGAAGATCCATCGGGACTTCTTTTAAATGTTGTAATAGTAGATGATGAAATAAAATTAAATGTTATACATGATCTATATTAAATTTCTACTTTGTATGATTATCAGGCCGCACAGAGTTGTAAAATATATTAAATAGGTTGTATAACACGCCCGTCAGAGAAAATAAGGGCTTATAGTTCAATCACCCGATGTATCAATATGATAAAACACAGACTGTTCTCTCAAATAATTTCCACAAGCCATGATTAGAATATTAATTGAAGTTTCAGTTCTGGTTTTCACGGGGATAACGAATTATGGGTGTGGAAGGTAAGAAGTGTCCATAATAAAACTATGACGTATCTTTACATTTCTTCACATGAAAGTTAAATTCGTTTCAGTTTGAAGGTTGTCTGAGTGTCTTATTTTGATAACCAGCAAGTTTATCGCCATTACTAATAAAATGTAATAATTACCAACAGTATATGATGCTAGAATCACTACTGACTCTAATGTATATAATGTAAGGTATCACTACTGACAGTACATGATGCTAGTATCACTACTGAGAGTACATCATGTAGGGTATCACTACTGACAGTACATGATGTAAGGTATCACTACTGACAGTACATAATGTAAGGTATCACTACTGATAGTACATGATGTAAGGTATCACTACTGACAGTACATAATGTAAGGTATCACTACTGATAGTACATGATGTAAGGTATCACTACTGACAGTACATAATGTAAGGTATCACTACTGATAGTACATGATGCTAGAATTACTACTGACAGTACATAATGTAAGGTATCACTACTGACAGTACATAATGCTAGTATCACTACTGAGAGTACATCATGTAGGGTATCACTACTGACAGTACATGATGTAAGGTATCACTACTGACAGTACATAATGTAAGGTATCACTACTGACAGTACATAATGTAAGGTATCACTACTGATAGTACATGATGTAAGGTATCACTACTGACAGTACATAATGTAAGGTATCACTACTGACAGTACATGATGTAAGGTATCATTACTGACAGTACATAATGTAAGGTATCACTACTGATAGTACATGATGCTAGAATTACTACCGACAGTACATAATGTAAGGTATCACTACCGACAGTACATAATGCTAGTATCACTACCGAGAGTACATCATGTAGGGTATCACTACTGACAGTACATGATGTAAGGTATCATTACTGACAGTACATAATGTAAGGTATCACTACTGATAGTACATGATGTAAGGTATCACTACTGACAGTACATAATGTAAGGTATCACTACTGACAGTACATAATATAAGGTATCACTACTGATAGTACATGATGCTAGAATCACTACTGATAGTACATGATGTTAGGTATCACTACTGACAGTACATGATGTTAGTATCACTACTGACAGTACATGATGTAATGTATCAGTAGACAGTACATGATATAAGGTATCACTAGCCACAGTACATGACGCTAGTATCACTAGACAGTACATGATGTAAGGTATCACTGCAGACAGTAGATGATGTAAAGTATAACTACCGACAGTACATGATGTTAGTATCACTAGAGAGTACATGATGTAAGGTATCACTGCAGACAGTAGATGATGTAAAGTATAACTACCGACAGTACATGATGTTAGTATCACTAGAGAGTACATGATGTTAATATCACTACCGACAGTACATGATGTAAATATCACTAGAGAGTACATGATGTTAGTATCACTACCGACAGTACATGATGTTAATATCACTACCGACAGTACATGATGTAAATATCACTAGAGAGTACATGATGTTAGTATCACTACCGAGAGTACATGATGTTAGTATCACTACCGAGAGTACATGATGTTTGTATCACTGGACAGTACATGATGTTAATATCACTACCGACAGTACATGATGTTAGTATCACTAGAGAGTACATGATGTTAATATCACTACCGACAGTACATGATGTAAATATCACTAGAGAGTACATGATGTTAGTATCACTGGACAGTACATGATGTTAGTATCACTAGACAGTACATGATGTAAATATCACTACCGACAGTACATGATGTTAGTATCACTAGAGAGTACATGATGTTAATATCACTACCGACAGTACATGATGTAAATATCACTAGAGAGTACATGATGTTAGTATCACTAGACAGTACATGATGTTAATATCACTACCGACAGTACATGATGTAAATGTCACTACCGACAGTACATGATGTTAGTATCACTGGACAGGACATGATGTTAATATCACTACCGACAGTACATGATGTTAATATCACTACCGACAGTACATGATGTTAATATCACTACCGACAGTACATGCTGTTAATATCACTACCGACAGTACATGCTGTTAGTATCACTAGAGAGTACATGATGTTAATATCACTACCGACAGTACATGATGTAAATATCACTAGAGAGTACACGATGTTAGTATCACTGGACAGTACATGATGTTAGTATCACTAGACAGTACATGATGTTAGTATCACTAGAGAGTACATGATGTTAATATCACTACCGACAATACACAATGTAAGGTGTCCTTACTGACACTATTAAATGTAAACCATCACTACTATATTTTGTGTCTTAAGCCATAAGTACTGACTTACTTAGCATTAGAAGTAGTGTACTTTGTAGGTTATCACTACCAGTAATATCTCCTGTAGGTTGCCACCACCAGTAGTGTATCTTGTATATCGGCAGTGTATCTTGTAAGTTGTTACTAGATACAGTATATCTTACCGGTTGCTATCACCAGTGGTATATCTTGCAGGTTGTTACCACCAGTAGTATATCTTGCAGGTTGCTACCACCAGTAGTATATCTTGTTGGTTGTCACCATATACAGTATATTTTACCGGTTGCTATCACCAGTGGTATATCTTGCAGGTTGCTACCACCAGTAGTATATCTTGTAGGTTGTCACCATATACAGTATATCTTGCAGGTTGTTACCACCAGTAGTATATCTTGCAGGTTGCTACCACTAGTAGTATATCTTGTAGGTTGTCACCATATACAGTATATTTTGCAGGTTGCTACCACCAGTAGTATATCTTGCAGGTTGCTATCACTAGTAGTATATCTTGCAGGTTGTCACCACAGTAGTATATCTTGCAGGTTGCTACCACCAGTAGTATATCTTGCAGGTTGTTACCACCAGTAGTATATCTTGCAGGTTGTTACCACCAGTAGTATATCTTGCAGGTTGCTATCACTAGTAGTATATCTTACCGGTTGTTATCACCAGTGGTATATCTTACCGGTTGCTACCACCAGTAGTATATCTTGCAGCTTGTTACCACCAGTAGTACATATTCATATTACACACTTCGAGATGTTAGGGAGAAAAACACTACCTTCAATTTTAGGAACTTTGATTTTTTGGTGTGAACACCTTTTTAAAACGTTGTAATGAATTATAATTATCATAAAATATTAGTGTTATATGTACTATGTTTTTTGGACTACATTATTAAGAGTGTATAATAGTATTTCAAATACACTTTGCTCACCATATCCATCGTAGAAAGTGCGTTTGGCTCAATACCAGAGCTCAACTTATCGACTACGATACTGCAAACAAAGCAATGGTTGAAACACCATATAGTCACTTGTTACTACAACAATTATCGAGACGTAAAACCATGATTATAATTAATTATAATTGCCATAAAATTTTAGTCTAATATTAATATCTTATGATAAATATAACTGACAGGTAATTTCTATTTATCTTATTTTAAAGTAAGTGCTTGGTGAAGTATATACTAAATTTAAACCAATACTTAAGTACTTGTTTCCTTCTAACATTCACATTATAGTTTTGGTACGAAAGATTCACGAGAGAACCAACGTTATTACCTGAAGTTTTGGCTGGTTTCTGTTCAACCATATCGATCTTCCCAGATTTTATTAAACTGCCCTTTGGTAAAATTCTACTCGTCATGGTACAGACAAATCTATTGATGCCTATTGAAAATCTCCTCGATAAATAGAAAAATAAAATATTGTATGTGGACTTACACGTGCAGCAAAGAGAAGCAATCTCTTTAAAACAAATGTTTTATTTAATGAAAGGCAAGTTTTACACCGCGTATTAAGGAAAGGAATCCTACTTCCTTTGTGTAAGTGATAAAACAGCACTACTGTTTTATTGGAGGGTAATATAATACATCAAATAGTGCGGTTGGAGTATTTGGTATATCTTGAGTTAGAGAGTGCGGGTTTATAGTGTTTTGTTATAATGTGAAAGGTTTTGTTTTATGGTGACGCTTGTTGTGCTTTACACGTTTTGGTAGGGCAGGAATTCATCGGTATAAGTTGTTACTGAATTGCGAAATTCTGTTCCTTTGGCTGCCGATGGATAGGTGGCTTGGCTTCTTATTGGATAAGATTAAGATTTACGTCACGCTTTGATGCGTCGTGTAGGGAAACAAGTGTAAATCTCATTTATAATTGAAAATTGTCATATAGTTGACTGGTATAATCTATAATCAGTCCTCATTGTCAGCAAACGTAGTTTTCGATTATTCATAAACAAATAATAAACCTAAGGTTCAGTTATTTGTACATCCCGATGAACAAAACAGCTGTGTTTAGAAGCTGAATGTTAAGGCGTCTTCTCCATTCAATGAGCAGAGCCAAGAGAAAGGCAGCTTTTTAGCGATACACACTTGTATGGCGGAAAAGACACATTGACGGGGGTTAGCCCACTTTGAAAATACCTTGCTACGTATCAAGGGTATCGTTGTACCCCTAAACAATGGGATTCCCCCCTCCCCAATGTTGTCCATAAATAGTTTTAATAATCTCAAATTAATGTACAAATGTATGATTAAATATGTCCAGAATATTTTTCTTCTGTATTGCAAGCCAATAAGTTAATCAAAATGACAGCATAAATTAAATAACAAAAAATTAAATCGTGTCCCATTTATTACAGTATAATAATTATTATTAGCTCGCCGTTTACAAGAAAAGTACTTTGTTTTCTGTCTATACTCCCAGGACTTTAAGTGCATAACATATAAGGTTATGTGATCAGATCACGTCCTTTTCAATAAAATAGTAAATAAAGAGCTGAAATAGACATCCATTGGAGAAAACATTTATTTTGTAACTTTTAACTCTTGTTGCTATGACGTTGGAAACTTTCTTTACCACGTGTTTTCATCTACTGGTTTGTAACACCAACATCAGTATTTGCGTTTGTTACTAGATATATATTAATTTTTGATTTTAAATATTAGTATTACATAAATACTTACCCAGAACAAGTTCTACAACAATTTAAACAGTGAATTACAAATAATGCAGCTTTCTTTTAATGTTCCATTCTGTTCACACGGTACTTCCCCCAACTGTGATTTCTATAAACCTGGTTTATAGAATCACTAAAACTTAGATTGTCCTCACGGTATTTCTTCTTCCCTAATGTACAAAGTTTCTCTCTAGCACTAGACACGGAAACCTAAAAGGATTTTTAAGCTGTCTTAAAATTGTATATATTCTAATCAATTTCTTTTTTCGTTTTAAGACAAATCATTAAGGTAATAACAATATATTTTCTCTAAATATATTTGTTTACATTATTTATTGAATAATATATGTACATTCTATCTCTAGAAGTATTGGTAGCGCAGTACTTGTGATGTATACTTTCTTTAGAAAAGTAAATAATGTTTATTGAATATTTAATAACTTATTACTGGGTGCAAGGAAGGACACGAGTGGCTGACAACACAGTTTGAAACATTGTTTGTGCTGCCATCTGAAGCGCAAACACTGAAACATAAAATTGAGCTTCTTAGGTATCGATCAATCAATTAAAAGATCGAGAAACTGTATGCATATTTTAATAAATTCAAACGTTTATATATTACAGTCAACATTTCCTAAATGAAGACAGTTTTATTAAATCGACCAACGTTACTGAGACACGTTATTGTGTTATATGACGTCAACTAACCTTAAATCTACTCTGATTTTCTCCACAAGTTTAAATAGTAGTGAAAAGAATATAGAACCAGCTCTGAATAGGACATCTCATTTTACGTTTATCAGAAATCGTAAAATAAGCACTGAATGACTCACTTAAAAACTACATAATAAAACATAAACATATTCTATCTTATAATGTTTACCGTTGGCGTAAAAATGAAAAATATTTTCAATTATGCAAAAAGCGGATACAAGGAGGGAGGGGCGGCATTTAAATTGATAGCCTTATCAACATAGACATATTATAATGACGTTTTTCAAGTGTTTAATAAGAACTAAAACATTTGTTTACTTTACATATTTTAGGGGGTTCTCACCCTTCAAGAAATTCTATTTTTTTAAAAAATCACAAATTTGAAACCATCACTAACACACCTAAGTTATTCTTTTCTTTCAAGACAGGCCCCGGCATGGCCAGGTGGTCAAGGCACTCGACAATACCGATAAATTAAACTTCCGTAGCACAACTAGAGTTTGAGGTTTCCATCACCTGATGAAAAGGAAATGACTCAATGTGTTTCTTGTAAAAACTGTTTCAAATGAGCTGACTCGTTTATGGATAAAATTTTTTTATTTTGAGACACGGAAAGATATTTTAGAGTTACTTTCGATTTTCACATTGTTTCCCAGTAAAACCACCAGGGCAAACGCACAAATACTGGTCATCTTCTTTGGTCTTGCTGACTCACTTGCTTCCATTCTGACAAGGGTTTTCTTTATCACAGAAGTTTAATTCTGTTTAAAGAGAAATTGTTGTTTTGTATTTGTCTGCTAAAAGAAAATTAAACTCTTAGATCTCGATAAGTTCGTACATAATTATAATAATGTCTGTAAAAGATAACTACAGCCTACTCATTAAGGAATTACTGAGGTTGGATTAATTCTATTAAAACGATTTTACCGCGTCCTTACAGTCTATGTATTTATTTCAGGTCATGCTCTTTCTTACAGCTGTGCATATTGACAATAGTCCTGTAGCGTAGTTCCATTGCAAAAGGCTCTATCATAAGTCTCTCACGCCCAAAGCACACGCCTCCACTATGAATGCTTTCTATAACCAGTCTAGTGTAAGAAGACAATAAGTTCCCATAATCCACTTCGAGAATATGCTCGCACAGAAATAAACGGATGGCTTATGTCTTTGTATGGAATAATATGAATATAATTTATATTGTCCAGCTACCTGAGGTATGCAAAGGTTGAACAGAATGTCCAACTGGGAGCCTCATGTTGGTAATCCCATCCATGATGGCCTCATTTCCTGAGGAAATTCCTTTAAGGGACACGTGGATAGCCTTTTCTACTTACTCTTGGGTTATTGTGTTTTTCACCTGGTACAAAACAATGCACTTTAATTACCATAACTGGGGTCGACTTGTTGTAGGTCTCTTTCTGAACGATCCATATTCCTTCATTTTCCAATGTCGTTAAATACAAAAGATATTTCCTTCTTGGAAAATCTAAATTCCAGATCTGACATCTTTATGACCCGAGTATATGAATAATTTACGTCGGAAGGGACTATCACATACTCTTCCCCAAAACTGTCAGCTTTTCGGTAGCATTACTCTAATTGAGAAACGTCAAACAATGTTAAACTGTAATTCTGATACATCCTGTTCCACCGCAACTTTAATTTGGCTGCATTTGTCACGTGACTTGTTGGTATGCATTCGAAACAAATCGTCTAATATAACATACTCAGCTCTCTGTACAACATACAATAAATTAATACCAATCATTCTTTACAATCTATGGTGAATGGTAGACACAAATGGGAACTAACCGTATTATATCAATATCTGAAATCAAAGTCATATCTACCATTCTCTTTTTAAGTAGCGGGAGCCATGTGTGACATAATTATTACTAAATCATACTTGAAGGCCCTGTCGAATTTTTCATTTAATTTCTTGAAACAGATTTGAAGACTGTTTTTTACCAGGACGTTATAAGCAGAGGCTGATGGGCTTAAGCCTACCATCATTAATGGAATCGTGTGTTTAAAGAAGAGGGTAGAAAGCTACTAGATTTCGCCGCCATCTTGTAATGGAGTTTCCATGTCATTGTTCAAATAGCCTTACAGTGAATTCTGTACGAGACAAGATAGACTGTTAGTAAATGTAAGACGATTCATAGTTTAAAACCATTCTCCTAACTTCCAGTCTTTAACTTCCGTATGACTTGCATACTATTACATTAAACTTTTGTGGCCTCCATTTCATATTGACACGAATTTCTTATGCCTTATAGTGATTCTTATGCTCGCATAGGAACCTGCATAATCTTTACAGTATATTTTTAGCTACGGCACAGGGGCTTATGGAATGGCTCCGAGTTTTGTTTGTATTAAGTACAAACATTTAGCTCTATCTCTTGACCGATTTGAAATCTACTTACAGCCGCGACTATTGTATA
This sequence comes from Tachypleus tridentatus, assembly GCF_004210375.1. Classification (NCBI taxonomy): domain Eukaryota; kingdom Metazoa; phylum Arthropoda; class Merostomata; order Xiphosura; family Limulidae; genus Tachypleus; species Tachypleus tridentatus. The sequence goes on along the minus strand of NC_134834.1, from coordinate 186,939,053 downwards.
TTCCCTCTTGTTTATATCAATGAATGCATCGTTTAACAGTTGACTTTCCAGCTAACTCTGGTACTTATTTATTTTATATTTTCTCTCGGTTTTGTTAATTATTAAACACAACACGCAATGTAAACGTTAAGAAAAAAATATTAATTTAATACATGAAAATATTCAGTAATTATTATTGGAATTAGTCACGATAATGTTTATGTGTTTGTGTTCTTTGTGTGTGTGACTCGGATATTATATTGGTGTTTGAAAAGAACATATAATTCCGATGGCTGCATCAGTACGGTTTAGGGCTAATTCAAAATGATCAATAGGACCTCGAGCACAATCAGCGCAGGCTGCGATTTGGAGCCAAATAAACTAATACTGCAGCTGGTTATATTATGACCAGAAACTGTTGTCTAACGAAACGTATGTTTCGTAGAAATATATACACAGTCTCGACTTTTAAGCCTTGCATAATTTATCGACCTTATCTTCCAGGATCTTTGTTTATTTTGACGACTTATTTAGTCCCAAATGTGATTAAAAATTTCCATAAATTCTGCCTCATTACTGATGTACGTCCAGTATAACGCATTAAGAAACTTCTTTATAATCTGTCTCCTAAGTTTAATAATCAACTACAATGTAACTTACTCTCGTCACACAAAAAGCCTTTCCATCCTGGTTCACAAATACATTCCCACGGACGGACACAGTGACCATTCTGACACCCTGGATAAGGAAAACACTCATCACACTTTTCTCCTTGCCATCCTACGCGACATCTGTAGGGAAAAAAGAATGAAATAAAATAAATATTAACCTTTGTTTTTATTTAAATCACTCAATAGGTTTTATAGATATATGTTTTGTTTTATCAGAACAAGTGGATTAGCCCTAATTTTGATACCATTCGTTACCGTAGGAATCCATATTTGCCGTAATTTGTTTGAAAGCTACACTAGGGCTAATCTAAGCTAGCAGTCCCTAGTTTAGCAGTGAATATAATATTTTTAGAATATTAAAATGTTCTGTTGCAGATCTGTACGTTTTAGAAACCACGATGTTAATAACAAATTTAAAGTTAGTTAGAAATCGTACCTGCACTCGTTAGGCTTAGTACAGTAGCCGTTTTCAACATCACAGCCTTCACGACAAACAGCTGAAAATAGAAAGTCAACAAATTAGTACATGCTCAAAAACAAAATAATGGAATAATTTAAAGCTATCATTCAATATGTTCAAAGTGTCACTGTAGATTTTAAGTCTTAAATATGTATCATTTGTCCATGGTATTTGTGTTTGTTTTCGTCGGATTGACTGAGAATTCATATTAGAGACATTTTCGGATGACGAAGATAGAAAATGCAAGTTTATCTTATTTTTTCAAACAGTTAAAATAAACTGTATTAAATATTTAGTTACTGGTAAAGACGCTTATATAAGGTCCCTCCTATGGGTCACGGATAGGTTTACAGACTTAGACAATACTAAAATCCGGGATTTGATTTTTTCTCGTAGATAGAACACAGATAGCCCAGTGTGTACCTTTATGCTAAGACAACAAGAGGTTTATATTCATTTGCAACTGGATAAATAGAAAAGATGAAGTATAGACGAAAGTTTAAATCCAGCCTTTACACATCTCTTGTAGTAAATAACATTTTTTTTAACTTAACAGCCTTCTACTTATCGATGTTATCAGGTTGTTGTGGTTTATTTTAGGGCAAGGCCACACTGAGCTAACTGTTGTGTCCATAGCAGGGAGTCGAACCCCGGACTTGAGCATTGACTCACCCTTGTCTCACAGTGGAACAACATTTCTAGGAACTTTAAACAAATATATTAAATATTGATTTACTTCAGGTATCCAACTTGATTATCCATGAAAAAACGTTTAGACATTGTGGTATTCGGGCCAATGTTTTTAGGGCAATTCTCAATTAAAGTGAAAACAAGTGTTTTGTTTATTTGATATTTTCTAGTTATTCCAGTAATAATCTGCTCAACTGAGTACATCAGCAAAGTTTCTATACTCAACGATTATTTTGATACAGGCCACAGTTACTAAATTATGTTATTTGAGTTGTGTCTTCAGTGGCTCAGCGTAAGCCTAAAGGCTTGTAACACTAAAATCCAGGTTTCGATACCCTTGGAGAAACCATACCACTTATCATTGACAAATAAGAATAGTGACCAACTATTACCATTAAGTAACCATAGATACCTCATCAAAAGTGAAGAGATAAAAATTGAAACTAAAACGCCCTATATCGAGATACTCCAGAAACACAACTTAGCGACACCAAACAGTTTTCAGATTCACTTCGATATGCCGTGAAAGTGATATTTAAAAAAATGCAACAACATATAAATGAGCCAAAGGAGATACTTGTTTGTTTAGAATTAAGCACAAAGCTACACAATGTACCAGGTTTTAAGCAGTGTATCCCCAGATATCCCGCTGTGGCCCCGAGGATCAAAAAGGGATAACAAAGGAATTATATTAATTTAATTTCAGTTGTAACGCCGTTCTGACACATTTTGTTTTAGCAAAACATGTACTTACACTTCATTATTTTTTTATATAAACACACAAATAAGGTTATTTAGCTCTGAACTTTGCTTAGTAAGGGACACTAAAGATCGGTTTTCTCCCAGAGGCACTGCTCTAGAATTAGGCATTATCTAGTCACTTTGTACTGGAATTAAACCTTACACATACAGATATCTAATATGTTCAACCAGTATTTACAAATAACGTTGCAATAATAATTTATGTGTGTTGTTTCTATTTACTCACGTAAGTTGCAAAAAATTCCCATCCACCCTGCCTCGCAAACACATTCTAACGGCTTGTTGCAGTAACCATGTGCACAGCCAGGCAGAGTCCTACACGTGTTGCACATTCCCCCTTTCCAACCGATTCGACACCTTTGCAGAGAAAATAAAGCAAAATCAAAAGAGAACGTAATATATATATATATATATATATTTGTGTATTAGTTTAATGATGGTTATACATTTATGTGTTATTTAAAAATCACCAAATGATAGCATCACATGATCTGTTACTGTTACCTTAGCAACAGTATTATTTTTCAATGTGTTTAGTCTACTCGTAACTAATATTTAATTCGTTTAAGGAAATAAATAGTCTCTCTTAAATGTGCGATAAATTAATCGAAATATTTACTGAAGATATTTTGAGACAACGATTCAACTATTAACCATGCTTAAAAAAACCAGAGATTTAACGAGAGGGGCGCCACTCTTCTACTTTAGTGAATTGTGCTGTCATCTGGTGGCCATCATTGAATATCTATGAAATTAAAAGAGTAATGTGTGTGCGTACTCGGGAAGCTTTTTAAACTTTTTTAAAACTTGGGTTTCGGAAGAGTGGGTGTAGATAGCATTACATAAGTTTAGATACAATAGGTGTAGATAGTAATATGTAATTTTAGAAATGATAGGTGTAGATGGTAATACTTAATTTCAGAAATGATGGGTGTAAATCGTAATACGTAAGTTTAGGGTGTGTGGGTGGGTGTAGATAACATTACGTAAGTTTAAGAAAAGTGGGAGTACATAGCATTACGTAAATTTAAAAAGGGTGGGTGTAGATAGTATTAGGTAAGTTTGGGAAGGGTGGGTGTGGATAGCACTACGTATTGCAGAGGTAGAACAGACCTGTCATCTGTCACGCATTCGACTCAGTCAGCACTGTTTATACATTAAGGTGTGTTAATTTCTTCATTTCATTTTTGGGCACTAACAGTACTAGTCGTTCTGTCTAGTTTAACACTTGTACTCGATATCCAGATATGGCGTCTCTTACTGGAGAAGTCGATCAGTGTGTTATTTTCATCAGACCCATTTGGCTCAAATAACTTTTGTACTAGAGGTGTTTGGTGATTGTTGCATATTTTGAAATGGGCTTAACCTACTTAGGTTCAACCTCGCACGGCCATAATATTTGTTCAGAACACTATCCTCATGCGTGAGTAGTCTACACTGGCTACTTTAACTGGATTAATTACCTTAGATACATAGCACAGCGTTTACATTTGATAAACTTTGCACTTTCAAATATAAAATATCATAACCACAACAACATCCTGTAAGCAAAGCACAAATATTCCTCCTGGTTCTTAATAATAATTCAAAATGGCCGTTTACAGAGAAGGAAACTGGTATGGGCCTCCAAACCATACTTGGTTTGTAACAAACTTACACTGTTGTGGCTCTAGTGTAAGACTAGAGGGAAGGCAGCTAGTCATCACCACCCACCACCAACTCTTGGGCTACTCTTTTACCAACGAATAGTGGGATTGACCGTCACATTATACGCTCCCACGGCTGGGAGGGCGAGCATGTTTAGCGCGACGCGGGCGCGAACCCGCGACACCTCGGATTTCGAGTCGCACGCCTTACGCGCTTAGCCATGCCAGGCCGGCCCGTTAAATAAAGTCGCTTACAATTATTACCAGGGCTATCTGCTGTGCCTACCGAGGGAAATCGAATCCCGAACTTTACTGATGTAAGTTCGTAGAGTTACCGCTGTGTGACACAGTGATGGTACGAAGAGAACCTTATTATTGTCTGTAAAGTGATTAAACATTACAGTAGGACAAAACAAGATGCCATTTAGATCGTTCGTGTGGCATTGCTTCCAGTAAAAAACTGACACAAGTAAGTTGAAATGGTTATCTTGTTAAACGAAACAAAACCTTGGCAGGGGCTGAGTTTAGAGAGAGAGAAGTCTGAGGAATTTTCTCTCCACCAGGGGTGTTCAGGAACGCTGTAGTTCCTCTTCGTCCCTGCTCGCGGAAGATTATTTATCTGTACGTGGGGGTTTCTCTACATTTTAATTTGGCTTGTTTGAGGCAATGAAGGGAGGTAGAGCAGTATGAGAATGATGGGTGTGAAAGGATATTGAGGCAAAGGCGGCAAAAAAGGAAGTGGAGAAGTCTGTTGTCCGCCGATAAAAATGAAGCAAGCCGAAGACCAACTCCACATCAATCAGTGAAACGTCCCGGGATCATGGAGTGGCTGGGATCTATAAATCTAAGTGCCGCAATCTTGATGTAAGAACCCTTGATTTCCTTATAGTGTACACAGCTGACCACTTGGTGGCGCCACGAAGTTAGTGACGCAATGTGGCTGTGCAACGGTGGCACCTCACCCTATTAAGACTCCCTAGAAAGACTCAAACACAATGACAGTTTTTAAATTTGTTTTCTAAGTCAATAAACCTACCGACGTTGTGCACTAACCTGCACTCCCCAGGGTAGTTACAGTATCCTCTCGTGGGATGACACCCTTTCTTGCACATAGCTGGAATAACAAAAAAACAAACATATATTACAACGTAAACGATTATGTGAAAATAAATCGTCACAAGAGGTGTTTATGCGTTCATAAGACACTTTTAACAGAAAAAAAAACTTTATGGAAGTGATTTAAGTGTTATAAGAAAAAGTTTTGGAATATGCGAGGTTGAAAAGTATAATTCATCTGCTATTTACCTCCTCCCAACACTCACAGTGAAACAGTGGTATGTCTGCGCAGTTACAGTGTTAGAAACCGAGTCTCGATATCCGTCGTGGGCAGAGCATAGATAGCCCATTGTGCGACGTTCTGCTTAATTACAAACAAAGAACACTATACTCTTCAAAACAAGAAATGCAAAAGGGATATTTTTGTTATTTTAAAGAGAAATATATGTAATAACGTTACAAGCTCAAAGTATGTGACGTTACACGTGTTAAGGCACTGATTGTCAGACCAAAATGACAATAAAAGTTGTGCACTTTGAAAACGGAGGATTTTTCGCCAAAACGCATGCGTGTCCAAAAAATTTGTTTAAGAGATCTACATGTTCTGCAAGTGCAACATGTGCAAAATCCCTATAAAAGTGATGGGTTCTCGGTTTCCATAGCTCAATGTTAATCCACCGACACGCAATACAGTTACGCCAAGGCTGACTGAAGCACAACGCAACAACGCCATTGGTAGCTTGGAAGAAGGCGAATCTCGATCAGATGTTGCCAGAGCTGTGAATGTCAACCCAAGCACCTTCACAAGGCTATGGAATCGTCACCAACAACATGGATCAACTCGTGACCGTCCACGCCCGCACAAGATCGCAACATTCAGTTACGTCACCTTCGGGATAGGACCACCACTGCGACGTCTACTGCCTCAACCATACCAGGGCTGCGTAGGATTTCCGATCAGACCGTACGCAACCGTCGACGAGATTCTTAGGCCCCATGTGCAACCCATCATGGTGAACGTCAACGACGTTTTTCAACGTGACAATGCCCGTCCTCACACAGCCCGACTCACCACTGTCTTCTTGAGATACCACAACATGAACGTTCTTCCCTGGCCCTCCAGATCACCAGATTTAAACCCCATCGAACATCTTTGGGACGAGTTGGACCGACGTCTGCGATGGCGACAACCTCAACTGCAGACTCTACCTCAGCTTGCAGGAGCTTTGCAGGCTGAATGGACAGTCATTCCACAGGATGTGATTCGTCATCTCATCGCTTCCATGGGCAGGAGATGCCAAGCAGTTATTGATGCTCACGGGGGGCATACTCGTTATTGACGTTGAGTGACGTTAAACTTCACCTAGTGAGCGTGAACTTCGCCTTTGCAGACTTTGGATGTTAAGCAGTGAATGTGCAAAGTTTCACACATGTCATACAGAACTACCCGGAGTACACTTGCTAACAATTTGTCTCATATTTTGCCTTTTGCGTTTCTTTTTTTGAAGAGTATATTTACTTGCGGGTGAATACTATTTAAAAAAAGGATAGAAACACTCGTAAGACTTAGATATAAACATTTTAGAGACAAAAATATGTGTTTAATTTCTGTCCATGTTGTTTATAATCAACATTGTTATTTTTGTGTGAAGAATTCGAATTTGAAAGATAAACAATACCTTTACAATTTTTCTGGCCGGAATCACCCGGATTCTTTGTCGTGCATGGGGAGTAGGTTGCGTCAAAAAACAAAAAGTTGTGACACTCAGTCGCTCGCTTTTAATTTGATTCCATTAAATGAAAAAAATATGCTAGCGTAAAAATCAATCCAATACATTAATATTTAGGGGTTGCACAATGCGCACAAAATAACAACGTGCTTCCGGAACCAAACGAAAAGTTGGCATTAGTGAAAGGCTAGCTTCGGCTTTAGACAGAACCCAGATCAGTGACCGAAAAGCCGCGCAAATTTTGCTTCCTTTTTGCAGCTCATACTGGACATAATATTGAGGATCTTGCCATTAGCCCAAGTTCCATAAGGAGGAAACGAATTACTAACCGTACTCTTCTAGCAGCTGAATTGAAGGAAAGTTTTCCTCCAAACGTTCCTTTGACATTACATTGGGATGGTAAGCTGATGCCTGACTTGGTTGGCAGAGAGAAGATCGAACGTTTGGCAATTTTAGTTTCAGGTGAAGGTGTAGAGAAGATTCTTTCAGTGCCCAAGATTGATAGTGGGGATGCAAATTCAGTAGCTTCTGAGATCGGATCAGTTTTAGTAGAATGGAATGTAAAAGACAGAATTAGATCGCTTTGCTTTGACACCACGGCGACCAATACAGGATCCAAATCTGGCGTCTGTCTGAGGATTGAAATGTTACTTGAACGTGAGCTCTTGCATCTTACCTGTAGACATCACATTTTGGAGATTCTTCTGAGCGCTGTATTCTCTACTCTCGTGATAGAGACATCAAAAAGTCCAGATATTACTTTGTTTTTAAACTTTAGAGATTGTTGGCCTAAAATTAATAAAACTAAGTACATAACAGCAGTAGAAGCAATGCCACTCCGAATACAGCCTTGGAAGGATGATATTATTCAATTTTGTCAGAATCTCCTTCAATCTCATCAACCACGGGACGATTATAAAGAGCTCTTGGAATTAGCTGTCATTTTTCTTGGATCTCTTCCACACGGACGTTCTTCAGTTTCTTTCCGTACTTCTGGTGCTGTACATCGTGCACGATGGATGGCTCGAGCAATATATTCTCTAAAAATTTGGATGTTCCAAGAGGAGTTTGGTAGACTGCAACCACGGCCTGCTTCATCTCGTGTTTCATTTGACGCACATTTCTGCAGCAAACTTGGCGATTTGTGTGTCTTTATAACTAAACATTACTTGCTCTCATGGTTTACAGCTAAGGATGCTTCCGTGGCAGCTCGAAGGGACCTTACACTACTCAAGGAACTTGCATTGCATGAAAATCATATGATTAAGGAAGTTGGTACAAAGGCAATGAATCGGCATTTATGGTATTTATCTGAGGTTGCAGTTGGGCTTGCGCTCTTTGATGACGGTGTAACGAATAGCGACAAACTCAAGATGGTTTCAAATATGAATACCGTGAGAGGATCTCCTGGGCCAACTCCACGTTTAACAGTTGATGCTGCAAGCAATGCTGTTTCCAGAAAACTTCCAGATTTTTTTACCTCGGCAACGAAGAAAAATTTCTACCATCTGGATATTAGTTGCGCATTTTTATCATTACCACCGAAAGAGTGGAGCGCCTCCGAAGAGTACAAACAAGGAAAGGACAGAGTAAAGAAACTTTTTGTGACAAATGACGCAGCTGAAAGAGGAGTGGCTTTAATTCAACAGTTTACATCAAAGGGCCGCACCAAGAACGAAGATCAATTTCAGTATATGATTCAGGTGGCAGAAGAACATCGGCGAACATAATGCGAAGGGGGCAGGGGGCAGGCAAGATAAAACTTTATTTAAATAAATTTTTCTTTCAAGTTTTTATATTTTTGCTAATTGTATAATCAATAAATATTAAATAATTTCTTTAAATAATTTAATTACCATTAACAATGTAATGTAGGGTAAATTTAAGGAAAATAGTGAACTTTGCGAGGAATGCGCGACCCCTAAATACTTCGCGATTGAAATGAAACTTTGTCTATGTTCTTTTCTCATGCAGTGGCACAACTGAGCAACTGAGCAAAAAAATTGGGACATTTTAATTTTTATCCTTTATCCGCCGACGCACCCTAATGGGGAGCTATGAGCTGATACATTTCTTTCAGAAATGGAATGAAAGGGTTAATTAAAAATGAAATAAATAAGATATTGCTGTCGGATTTCTCGTTCACCACCATGTGCTTGTTTGTTTGTATTTAAGCATAAAGCTACATAAAGGACTATCTGTGCTCTGCTCACCACGGCTATCGAAACCCGGTTTCTAGCAGTATAAGTCCGCTGTAGTAACGTATTCACAAATAATTCTTCGTGTTTTCACGTGAACGATGGCTAGTTATTTAATGAGTCCAACAGTGCTTTTTAAATCTTATTTTATCAATACGTTTTAAAATTTTCGAAGCCCCCTTCCTGTGAAAATGTAAAGTTAAAAATTAAGGTTAATACCTTCCTTTACTTTGGACTGTGACTCAGATCTCTGAGTACTACAGAAATTTTTGACCAGCCACACTTAAAATGGTACACAGTCTAAATTTGTCTCAGCAAAAATATTACCCCCATGTAAGGAAGCGGGTTGGCCCTGTTGTAGAACTTTGGGTTTAGGAGCTGGGTTCGAATACGTGCTTCTCCACGAGTATGAAATATTGTCAATGTATCTAGCGGATCAACAAAAGACTCACGCTGGTCACAGAAGAATCCGTCCCATCCTTCTTCACAGTTACATTCGAAAGATTGGTTGCAATTACCATGTAAACAGCCAAACATCGGGACACACGTTGAGCACGTGTCACCAGTCCACCCTAGTCGACAGTGACACTCACCGGGCTTCTCACAGTACCCGTGGGTTGGGTGACACCCATCAAGACATAGAGGAGTATTACACCTCTCGCCAACCCACCCTTTCCGACATTTTATTCTGCCTGAAGGTAAACAGTCGAACCTAGCTTCCGTATGGTTAGGGACTGGTGCAGCGAACTGTGCAGTTGTTCCCCGCAAATCCTTCTGCGCATCTAACTCGATAGGAATATTTAAGAAGAGTCCCTCTTTCAGATGTCATTTGTTCATCCTGCCAGTCGTCTCCTATTTCTAGATGGCGTTGTTTCTCATGACGCATGATGATTCGTCCACTACCAATGGCTACAAATACATGAAAAATGTTTATATATCAGAGCCTAAATCGTATAATGTGGAATATAGCGCAATCACTTTAGTTTTGTCACAAGATAACTAAATCCAACAATAAATTGAAAAACCCGAATAAACCGCTCTATGAAAAATATAGTAAATCAGAGAGTATATAATTTGTAAATTATATATTATTGTAAATGAAAATTAATCCAACAATAAATTGAAAAACCCGAATAAACCGCTCTATGAAAAATATAGTAAATCAGAGAATATATAATTTGTAAATAATAATAAACAGAGTAACCAATGCAATTCTGTTATTAGCCTGTAACCAATATAACCAATTCAGATAATAGGTAATGTGTAGCTAATCAGATGATTCTTAACTAATCCGATAACAGTAATTCATAACTATTAGGCCCGGCATGGCCAGGCGGTTAAGGCGCTCGACTCGTAATATGAGAGTCTCGGGTTTGAGTCCCCTTCGCACCAAACATGCTTGCCCTTTCAACTGTGGGGGCGTTATAAATGTGACGATCAATCCCACTATTTGTTGGCAAAAAGAGTAGCCCAAGAGTTGGCGATGGGTGGTAATGTCTAGATGCCTTCCATCTCGTCTTACACTGCTAAATTGGGGACGGCTAGCGCAGATAGCTCTCGTGTAGCTTTGCGCGACATTCAAGCCAATCAAGACCAATATAAACTTAAAATGGTGATTTACACTGACATAAGAACACGGAAATTGTAGGTGCCGAGGATATGTTTGTGTAGAATAGTTTCTATATAATACTGATTTAGTTTAAAATAATCGTAAACTTTTCATCAGCTTATAACTAACACCAAAATATGAAATACCTTAATATATCTTTAACTGTCACAAACAAGGCTACGTTTTCTCTTAGTCTTCTCAGAACATATTCTGTTTTCCTGCTTTTCCCACCAGCGTAAATTTCTCCTTTAATCACGCGCGGAGGAGCACAAATATGAATTGGAGTTTTCAAACAGTGTCTATTCTTCATTTAAAGGGGGCATTTAATTACTGTTTCAAATGTTGTGAACATATGTCCCCTGTGTCCCTATCCGTTTCCACTACAAGATCTAGCGAAAACCTGATTCTAAGTTACTTTTAAGCTTTTTAATAAGTGTTTGTATTTAGAGCAAAACCACATTGAGCTATCTGCTATGTCATTCGAGGGGAATCGAATCCTCTCATTTGAACCTTGTAAGTCCGTAGACGTAACACAAACTAACCTTAGATTGAGGTGTATACCACAAAAACAACTACTGTAAGCCGATATCACCTTTAAATGATACTAATACGTTGCTTTTTTAACGTCAGCATTTTTACAAATGTGAACACATAATGAATCAAGCTCAGCTTATCAAAGAATCCAACACTTTTACCTTCTTCTGCTAGTGGACTTGTGCTGTTTGTAGAGTGCCAAGCTTCGACAATCAATGTAAACTGGCCCTGAAATATACAAAAGCTACGTGATTGTTTCAGAAAACTGGTCTTAAAATATAAAAAAGTTACATGGTTGTTTCAATAAAAACTGACCCTGAAACATACGAAAGGTACAAGATTCTTTCAGAAAACTGACCCTGAAATATACAAGAGCTACGTGATTGTTTCAGAAAACTGACCCTGAAACATACGAAAAGTACATGGTTGTTTCAATGAAAACTAGTCCTGAAATGTACAAAAGTTTGTTATTTCAATGGAAATATAACCATAACTAGATCAGGCAAGAACAAGGTGTGGAAATATCACCTTAAATACCTCAAAGTTGAACACAATATAATAAATACTAACATTACCATATCAGAGTTGAACAAGACATGGCAGTTGTAATGGCAAGAAACCCACTTGAAGTAAAAATATATCTCAGAACAGCTGGTATGGGTATTAACACTTTTACTATTAAAGCAGAGAATGACGTTTCGACCTTCTTAGGTCATCTTCAACCGACCATTGCAAACTCTCTCTTTGTTAACCTAAAGATGACCTAAGAAGGTCGACACGTTGTTCTCTGCTTTAATAGTAAAAGTGTTAATACCCATACCAGCCGTCCTGATATACAAGTCATAACAAGGTTTTCAACTCTAACGTCAAAGGCGTTTCCTACCGGATTAAATATGCTGATATAAACACCAACGTCTTAACAGATATGTATGATTCGCTGCTGTTACAAGATACTAGCTACATTATGTTACGTAAACCAATAAGCAAATCTCTTGGAAAACAATAACAAAAGATTAAACATTCGCGTCGGTAATGTACGCTAATGTGATTAAAATCTACCAACAAACATTTAAACAGATAACTAGAACATTTAAAATAGACATGAACTTCTAACCACTAGTGTCAAAGATCATCCAGCAATGGGAAAAAAAATTCAGATTTCTCATGTTCCAAAGTGTAATTATTCAGTTGTTTCTGTCTCCTTTTGACCTTTTGTATTTTTCTTTTAGTATAAAAACTTTACCTACCGGCCAGGAAAAATCAAAAGTAAAGTTTAACACAGGAAGATGGTATTCCATATCTGAGCCACTTCTGTGTATAATATCAGTAACTGACACACCAATAGTGCACGGCGTGTTGAAATCAAGCCGACGTGAAGATTCGTAACTGGGAATTTTTCTTGACACGTGTGTCACACAGACCCGAAAGAACGTGTTACAGTCAGCTTCACATTTGTTTCCCAGGCGATCTCCACAACATTCACCATCAGCAGCTGTGTGGTCGGGATTGGAGAAGCTGGTAAATCTTAACACAAACACTCCCGGTGCTTCAACCTGTATTCCGAAGGTAATGAATTCACAAACATTCAAAAACAGTTGTCGAACGTTCAAGTAATGAATTTATGTTTTACGTTTTGACTTTCTTACAACCGTTCGATATAAAAACCTAGTGTATTCGTATCGTACAGTCTGACTGTTGAAGTGATCGTTGTGTATGTAACCTAATGTATTTGATGATACAGTCTGACTGCTGTAATAATATATGTATATAGAACCTACATATTTGATTGTACAGTCTGACTGCTGTAATAATATATGTGTATAGAACCTACATATTTGATTGTACAGTCTGACTGCTGTAATAATATTTGTGTATAGAACCTAATGCATCTGATTGTACAGTCTGACTGCTGTAATAATATTTGTGTATAGAACCTAATGCATCTGATTGTACAGTCTGACTGCTGTAATAATATTTGTGTATAGAACCTAATGCATCTGATTGTACAGTCTGACTGCTGTAATAATATTTGTGTATAGAACCTAATGTATTTGATTGTACAGTCTGACTGCTGTAACAATATTTGTGTATAGAACCTAATGCATCTCATTGTACAGTCTGACTGCTGTAACAATATTTGTGTATAGAACCTAATGCATCTGATTGTATAGTCTGACTGCTGTAGTAATGTATTTTATTGTATAGTCTGACTGCTGTAGTAATGTATTTTATAGTACAGTCTGACTGCTGTAGTAATGTATTTTATTGTACAGTCTGACTGCTGTAGTAATGTATTTTATTGTACAGTCTGACTGCTGTAGTAATGTATTTTATTGTACAGTCTGACTGCTGTACTGATGTGAGTGAGATTATTCTTCGTTGTGACAGTTAGTACGTTCTGACAAAGTTCAAACTAAATCGTTTCATACAACTCTCAATAAATACATATTATAACATGATAAATCAAAACACTTTAATAAAAATTTAAAACAGTTATTCAAATCGTAATTTACATTTTAATATTAAATTATTATTACTGCAATGGTCTATGATTATTTATCCTTAAAACAAATGAAGTGGTTTTCATAGGTAAATATAAAAACTAGTTAAATACAAAGTACTGTTTATTTTTTATCTCCTCTGATGAATGACCAACCATTCATTGAACGTCACAAGAGCTGTTCGTTTTATCTAAACAATGTCCTCTGAATACATCGAGTGGTAGTTTTGGATATTCGTGTAGCGTTAATCAAGGGCTACCTATCTGCTCTAGCCGTTCCTACATTTAACTTCATGGGCTGAATAAGGGCTACCTATATGCTCTACCCGTTCCTACATTTAACTTCATGAGCTGAATAAAATATATATTATACCACCCATCGCGAGCTCGTGAGCTACTCTTGTCAAACAGTGGTTAAAGAAATTGTCTGACGAAAGATAAAATAGTTTGACTCCACAAAAAAGAGGGCGTGTCATCTAAACACAGCCCTTTGGTGGTTCAGAGATAAGTCTGAAGGCATATGAAGAGTTACGATACTCATGTTTGACACCGCGGAGATAATTCATTCTGAGGTTTTGTGCTCGAGAAAAAAAGAAAGAAATCTAAATCGACAGCTGTTTAACGTAATGTTGTATAATCTTTCTCGGGTAGTTGTATCTAGCAGGTAGATAAGCGCATTCAAAAGTTTTGTTGAAAACAGTCAGAATATAACCCTTAAACGATAGTGTGGGTTCACTTAGATCTCTCACAACCTGGTGCCAGTAGTTGAAAATTTTACGCTATCAATCGACGGTTAAACGTCCTGAACGTTTCTTTCAAAGTTCTAGGTGAGAGAGTGAAGTTATTCTATACTTAAACTGAAGGTCAAACAAGACCCATCATTAAAGTACATATACACTACGTGGCCAAAAGTATATGGACAACCGACCATCACACTCATATGTGCTTGTTGAACATTTCATTCCAAAACCATAGGCATTGATACGAAGTTGGTCCCTCCTTTGCTTCTATAACAGCCTCCACTCTTCTGGGAAAGCTTTTTACTAGACTTTGGAACATGGGTGCGGGGATTCACTCCTATTCAGCCACAAGAGCATCAGTGAGATTGGGCACTGATGACTGACTCGCAGTCGGCGTTCTGGTTCATCAAAAAGGTGTTCGATGGGATTGAGGTCAGGACTCTGTGCAGGTCAGTCAAGTTCTTCCACACCAACCTCGGCAAACCATGTCTTTATGGACCTCGCTTTGTGCACGGGGGAATTGTGATGCTGAAACAAAAAAGGGCCTTTCCCAAACTGTTGCCACAAAGTTGGAAACACAATTCTCTAGAATGTCATTGTATGCTGTAGCATTAAAATTTCCCTTCACTGGAACTAAAGATCCTAGCCCAAACCATTATTCCTCCTTCACAAAACTTTACACTTGGCACTGTGCATTCAGGCAAGTAGCGTTCTCCTGGCATCTGCCAAACTGTCAGGCTGCCAGATAGTAAAGTGTGATTCATCACTCCAGAGAACGTGTTTCCACTACTCCAGAGTTCAATGGCGATATATATCACACCACTCCAGCCGACGCTTGACATTGCGCGTAGTGATCTTAGACTTGTGTACGGTTGGTTGGCCATGGAAACCCATTTCACGAAGTTCCTGACAAATAGTTCTTGTGCTAACATTGCTTAAAGAGGCAGTTTGAAACTCGGTAGTGAGTGTTGCAACTGTAAGTAGACGATTTTTACGCGCTTCAGCATTCGGCGGTTCCGTTCTGGGAGCCTATGTGGCCTACCGCTTCGTAGCTGAGCTGTTGTTGTTCTTAGACGTTTCCACTTCACAATAACAACACTTACAGTTGACCGGAGCAACTCTAGCAGGGAAGAAATGTGACGGACTGACTTGTTGGAAAGTTGGCATCTTATGACAGTGCCACATTGAAAGTCACTGAACTCTTCAGTACGACCCATTCTAATGCCAATGTTTGTCTGTGAATATCGCATGGCTGTAAGCTTGATTTTATGCACCTGTTAACAATGTTAACATAATTGTAATAACTGTATATCAGTCTTAGATTATGTTAAAGACGTTACACAACACACTGTATATCAGTCTTAGATTATGTTAAAGACGTTACACAACACATTGTATATCAGTCTTAGATTATGTTAAGACGTTACACAACACATTGTATGGCAGACACAGATTATGTTAAAGTCATTACACAACACATTGTGTACCAGATAGATTATGTTAAAGATAGTACACAACAGAGTGTATAGCAGACATAGATTCTGTTAAAGACGTTACACAACACATTGTATAGCACACATAGATTATGTTAAAGACGTCACACAACACATTGTATAGCACACATAGATTATGTTAAAGACGTTACACAACACAATGTATAGCACACATAGATTATGTTGAAGACATTACACAATACATTGTATATCAGATAGATTATGTTAAAGACGTTACACAACTCATTGTGTACCAGACATAGATTCTGTTAAAGACAGTACACAACATATTGTATAGCAGACATAGATTCTGTTAAAGACGTTACACAACAGATTGTATAGCAGATAGATTATGTTAAAGTCATTACACAACATTTTTATATGCAAAAACGGCTCGTTTGGATTGAGAAAATATTTTACATAGAAGAGCGAACAACGTTTCGACCTTCTTCGGTCATCGTCAGGTTCACAAAGAAAGAGGTAACTGACCGGAAGCTGACCACATGTTTGAAAGGGGTTGTGTAACTGTGTGTCGAAATGCATAGGGCGGTATTAGATGTTTGAATATATAATTATTTTATTTATTTGAATAATTAATTTATTCAACAATGTAGAAAAGAACAACTAACCCCTAATTTTGTAAAGGTAAAACTTTCAAAAAATTTTAATACATACACAAACATTATCCAAAATTTACAGAAAAAACTACTTAAAGCCATGTTGAACACAAAATACAAAGAACTACATGACTTACAAAAACAATAAATGAACCTAGACCATCAACTGGCATGTTGCATTAAACCAGAGATTTACGGACTTATACAACGAAACATAAACCAAATCAATACTAAGAACGACAGAGACAAAACGATCTGCCGCAACAAAAAACTAGAAAAACTAAGATGCAAACAACAAAAAAGACACCAAAACGACAAACCGTTGACTAACGTCATAATTAACAGATCCGACCGTCAATTAAACACAGACGAGATACCTCTACTTAACAAAGGACTCAAACTTCGCAATAGCACCTAGGTACATTCCAACCATAGAAATCAAAACATGTTTAGAAGACCTAGCCAGGAGACTTGTGATACTTTCTACGGAGAAGAAAAACAAGGAAACAACCAACAGAAAGAAGATAACTTAGATAATTTTATTGACATCCAACAGCCAAACTTCCCAGGAAAAATTACAAATTTATATTTTCCAGAAACACCTAAAAAACATCTTAAACGATTTTTTAAAGAATTTTCTCACAAAACCATCAACATAATTTCACAAAACAGAAAACTAAAAAACAATCTTACAAAAAGAGACATTAATTCCATTAAAAACCTAAAACAAGACAAAAACATAAAAATTCTAAAAGCAGATAAAGGTAACGCTATAGTCATAATGAACACGAATGAATACATCCAAGAAATGAATAGCATCCTATCAGACACGAACAAATTTAAACCAATACACACAAATCCAACAAAGACACACGAGACACAACTGAACAAATTACTACTACAAATGAAAAAGCCAACACAATTTCACAAACACTTTATTCCTACCTACGAAAAACCGACTCACGCACACCGCAAATATACGGCATCCCTAAACCTCATAAACCAGATTGTCCATTACGACCAATAATGTCCACATATGAATCGTTTAATTACAATCTTGGTAAATACATAGCATGGGCATTCTCCAAATATGTAACATCAGCCAGCTCATTCAAAGATCCTTTAATTTCAAGTTTAATCTTAATCAACTTAATCATAAAGCCTTAATGGCCAGTTTCAATGTTATATCCCTCTTTACAGAAGTTCCAACCACTGAAGCCTGCAAGATAGCCTTAGAACTCTATATCCGAGACCCTAACCCAACTATAGAAATTCCCAGTAACCAGTTAGCAACCCTCATAGAATTCACCACGATAAAGACAAACTTCATGTTCAACAACCAAAACTATATACAAACAAATGGCCTAAGCATGGGCAACCCAGTATCACCAGTTCTAGCCAATATTTTTATGACACAAGTTGAAACACAAGCAATTAACACAGCATTACATCCACCACTATACTGGTACAGATATGTAGATGACACGGTTGCGGGATTCAAATCTACAGAACACATACTTAATTTTTTCAATCACATTAACTCTGTACATCCCAACATTAACTTCACATGTGAACAGGAAGAAAGCAATCAAATATCATTTCTTAACCTCAAAATTACAAGAACTGACACACAATTCAAAACAGAAATCCACCGAAAAATCACCCATACTGGACTATACATTCCTTGGGACTCAGCACATGAAACAAAACAAAAACTCAACATACTAAGAAACCAAATAAACACAGCCATAAAACTATGCTCACCAGATAAAATTAACGATGAATTAGACAAAATAAAACAATACTTCATCAACATCAATAAGTTTCCTCCACAAACCGTAGAAAACATTATACGCACACACCTAGACAGAAAGCAAAATCAACCAACTAAAGTAAATACAGCTCACGAATCAAAAAACCACGAAACCATATACTGCTGTATACCATATATTCCTGACATCAGCAAACAAATAACCAACATTTGGCAAAAATTAGTAACAAAATATGACATTTCAGTTAATACCAAATTTATTCAAAAACCAGGCACAAAGCTGAGGTCTATACTATGTAAAAACTACACTGACAAACACCACACTAACATTATTTATAAAATACAATGTGATAACTGCCACGACTTCTATATTGGAGAAACAAGTAGAAAAATGGAAACCAGATTCAAAGAACATAAAAAGTCACCTTCACACGTTTTCGAACACTGCAAGTCAAATAAACACAACATAACCATAGAAAACCCTCAAATACTAAATAAAGAAACAAACATAAACAAACGCAAAATTAAAGAAGCCTTACTTATACAACAACTTAAACACAAAATAAACCAATATAAAGGAACGACTTTATACCTATATTAATACAATAAAATAAATAAAATTATATATTCAAACATCTACAACTTATACAACAACTTAAACACAAAATAAACCAATATAAAGGAACGACTTTATACCTATATTAATACAATAAAATAAATAAAAACGTATATTCAAACATCTACCGTAAAATACATTTCAACACACAGCCGTTACACATACCCCTTTCAAACATGTGGTTCATCGCATCACTGATCATTACACAACACATTGTATGTGAATCTGTTGATGACCGAAGAACATTGTAAACAGATGTAGATTCTCTTCTATGTGAAGTAAAATATTTTTCAATACCAGATGAGATTATGTTGAATATATTACACAACAATTGTTTATCGACATCACTGATCATTACACAACACATTGTATACCAGATGTAGATTCTGTTGAAGTCATTACACAATACATTGTATACCAGATGTAGATTATGTTAAAGACATTACACAACTCATTGTGTACCAGACACAGATTCTGTTAAGGATGTTACACAACATTTCGTGTTCGATAAAAATTAAAGCTAGTTCATGCTGTGTTTTCAGTCACGCCTTAACCACTGTAAAAAAAACTTTATAATAACTGTCACGCTCACAAAATCTCATTGTGTTGGATTTTTTTGACTAAGTATAAATCAAGAGAAGTGTTTGTTATAACCCTAAGTTATACGTAAGGCTTACGTTATCAAACAAAAAATATGAATACAAAGTATTTTATATTTTTCACTTGGCATTCTTAAATATTCGTTCTGCACTGAGTAACAAATGCTGCGACCTCACGTGAGCGATCACCAAAACAGAATATTCGTAGATTTTAAAATAAAAAATCACATAGTTTCTCAAAGATAAATAAAAAAATACTAAGCATACTAAGTTGTTTTTTTTCAAGCAGCTTCCAAAAAATATCCTTCGCTATCGTGCCGAGTTTTGGACTTTTTATCTCAGAATTGTGTCGCCTGGTGGGACAGCTGTAAATCTACAAACTGGTAAAGCTAAAATCCGGGGTTCGATTCCTCGCGGTGAACACAGAAGAGAGCTCAGTGGGGTTTTGCTTTAAAATAACAAGCTGGACTGTTGGAAAGGTTCAGAGGAGGGGTTGTAGGGTAATACCTGGAATGGAAAAAGTATGCAGCGTTTGTTTGTTTGTTTTGAATCTTGCGCAAAGCTACAAGAGGTATCATCAGGTGAGAATGGGTCCAGATGTCTGAATTTGTTTTATCTTGATAAAAGAAGAGTTAGAGGATATCTGACAGAGGTGTTTAAAACTATTAAGAAAATTACTAGTATTGATGCATCATCGTTTTTCATACTTGAAAATGGTAGATTAGGGGATAAAAATATAAATTCTGGCAAGGTACGTGTCATCTTCAGCTAAGATAGCTTTATTTTTCTAACGGAGTGGATGGCCTTTGGAATGAGTTGCTTTAAGAAGTGATGGATGTAGTTAATCTAAGGGAGTTAAGGGAAAACTTTATAATTATTTTAATGATAAAAGCTAGTCTTGAAGCACGTGTTTTTTTTTTTAAGTTCAGTAAATAGGACAGCCTAGATGAATCACAAGTTTCTTTGGTGACCTTTAATGTTGTGTAATAGCTGAAAATCTGGTCTTTTCTTCAACTTGAAATATGTTGTAATATTATCACATGGTTTGGTTTAATCGGTGTTCTATTGGCTAGAGAGTTTATTTAATCGTTATAAACGTCTAAACAGTATTTCACTAAGAACACACGCTGTACGCGAGGCTAGGGCATCTAGTGTAGTGGTGAGAATTGGTACTATTTATCTTAAAAGTAAAATGGTTACGTTCTTCTGGTCTTCAGCGATCACTGTTAACAATGCAGCGTCAATAATTATGTCTCTGTTTTGAATTTTTATGGACAGCGAAATAATTATTTGGTTAGGTTTGTTTTACGAGATAACAGTAAGTTATGGAGAGAGCAGTGTTAAATATCGTGTTATTTTGTTTGTTGGAAGTTAAGCACAAAGCTACACAAGAGGCTATATGTGCTTTTCCCTCCTCGTGTATCAAAACCCGGTTTCTAGCGTTGTAAGTCCCCGGAAATATCGTTGTACCACTATGGGATAATATAAAGAACGTAGCAGTGTTTTAAAACTAAAACTTTCCTTAAACAAACTACAATGTACCTGAAACCACTTGTGTTTCTTTATGTTATAACTTTATAACCAGTCGCTGTTCTAACTTGATTAAATTTATCAAAATAAAACAGTTATTAATTTCAGTTTCTCAGAGTTGCCTATAGGAGAGAAAAGACGGAGGGGAACTATTCCACACTTACCAACAACTCGCTGTTCTTAAAAGAATAGCCGTAACCTTCAAAATTTCACATATCTTCAGTACAAAATGACATTCACGTTTGTTAAGACATGAGGGCGCAATTGGGCATCTGCTAGAGCTCTGAATTTCTTTTCGAATCCGTGCGATACCACGAAATATTTCCCGCACTTAAAGCTGTGGATGCGTTATAAGTGTGGCAGTTAATCCTCTGTGGTAGGGCTGGTCAGTAGCTAAAATTTAGGGACAGCGATATATAGCCTTAGTGGGTTTGCAATAAACACAAAATAATGAGTGTTAAATATATACCATTCTTCTGCTTTCGAAAGGTATAAACACACACTTCTAGTCTGACATATTATATATTCATGGATCTTGTTTTGGAACTTATCGTATCATATAATTGAATTCTGTACAATCTTCACTTATTGGAACTGTTATTGAACATACGTCAAAATCAACACTTACGAAAAATATCTGAAGTCCGACGATAAATAAAGCTGTTACCATTCTGTTATTAACAGATGTCACTTTGATGCTTTTAAATTTTTTCATTTTTCTTGAAGGATCAATCACAATATGCTATATTTTACCACAAGAGGGCTTAGAAGTAAGCACAGGATGTTTGCGCGCACTTGGCCTTACCCTAATTTCAAAATCGTTTCTATAGCAACTTCCCTTTGTCACAAAATGCAAGCTTAATGCTTTTAGAACTTGAAGTTATAAGAAAACATGCCATACACAAAGTCGTTCTAACACGCAAACTAATCTCATTGGTTCACACCGAGAACTGGCAAAAGACTCTAAGAAAAGCCTCGGGGACCGTTGCAGTATTCTTTTATCACGGTTCTTCTTATCCGTTTATTTTTAATTATCCTTCATAAGAAATATACTTAGAGTTTCGTTATTTATTATTATAGCTAGCGATTTTAAGGTTAAAATATTCCACATAAAACTAGTTTGGAAACTGGTTACCCCAGCTGATTTCAACACGTTTTCTTAAAAAAAAAAACACCTATGATGCCCCCTGTAGGCTGGAGATAAACGGAGAGTTGTCTTAAGTGAATCAGGTTTTTGAGAATGACCTAAATGGGCCTGAAGCGATCTTAAGCGCTCAACGAACTGTGGAAGATAAAGGTGGTTTATTATTTCCTCCTTCAAGGTCCAGGTCGAACACCTCCTGGACATGGTTTTTAAGAGCACGTTCAACTGTTTGTGTGGAGTGTTTCTCGTGCCAACGACCGTATTTTTATTGTCTTTTCTTTTTTTACTTTATGAAAAACAGTTACTTTGCATATAGAAAAATACTGTTTCTGGTTGGTTTACAATGGAATTTTATTGGTTTCTTACTGGTTTATAGTGTGGTTTAGCCGGCCTCTGATTAAATTATTATGTAATTTAACTGAGCTGTGACTGAATTAGTATTGGTATATAGAGTTCCTCAAAAACTTTCAAGTCTTCATTAAGATTATAAATAGTGCAAACGTCTTCCTGATGGCCACTTCTTCATTGCAATAGTTCACCTGAGAACCATTTTTTCATTCATGGAATAGTTTATCTGAAAACCGCTTCTTCACTTATAGAATGTTTTACCTGAGAACCACTTATTTATTTGTTTAATAGTTTATCTGAGAACCACTTTTTACTGAAAACTACTTCACTTGTGGTGTAGTTTATCTGAGAACCACTTCTTTATTTTGGTGTAGTTTATCCAAGAACCACTACTTCACTTGTGGTGTAGTTTATCTGAGAACCACTTCTTTATTTGTGGTGTAGTTTATCCAAGAACCACTTCTTTACTTGTGGTATAGATTATCTGAGAACCACTTCTTTATTTGTGGTGTAGTTTATCCAAGAACCACTTCTTTACTTGTGGTATAGATTATCTGAGAACCACTTCTTTACTTGTGGTATAGTTTATCTGAGAACCACTTCTTTACTTGTGGTATAGATTATCTGAGAAGCACTTCTTTGCTTGTGGTATAGATTATCTGAGAACCACTTCTTTACTTGTGGTATAGTTTATCTGAGAACCACTTCTTTACTTGTGGTATAGATTATCTGAGAACCACTTCTTTACTTGTGGTATAGTTTATCTGAGAACCACTTATTTACTTGTGGTATAGTTTATCTGAGAACCACTTCTTTACTTGTAATATAGTTTATCTGAGAACCACTTCTTTACTTGTGAAATATTTGACCTGATTATCTCTTCTTCGTCATGGTCTACAACTTCAAAACTAGATGATAGTTGTGTGCAGGCGGCCCTTTTTGTAGCTTCCAGTGAAAATTCTGAAACAACAAACAAATCCGTTACTCACAAAATAACTTGTAAAACGATATGTTTATTTGCACGAATTTAACGTTAGTGCTATTTGACTAAAATAATGACCAGCCTAAAGATGTTTATGTAATGAACTTACGAATAATAACAATTATTCTATTTCAAACCTTGAATGTGGCAGCTTGTCTTTGCATCGTATTGCTATTATTTTTTTTAGATTTTGAAGTCAATAAAATAAAAGTACCAAGATAATCACTGAACTACAAATACGCTGATATTACCAGTACTGTAAACAGTGTACGTTATGTCATATGTCTAATATCACGTCACCCCCGTATTGTATGATTTTTAAAATCCGTGTGGTACCATAGAATATCTCGTCCTCTATCAAACTTTAAGCTGTGGGTGTGTTATAAGCAGACCCTCTCAGGGGTTCAGAGAGACCCGATCCTCTTTTGTCTTCTGAGACCCCTGGCTACAATCAGTAATTTAAAAAATAATGGCATAATAAACAAAATAAAACAGTCATTTGGTCAAAAGAAGAGTGAAACATAATGAAAATATTATTGTTTATTTAACATATATTATTAATATCAATTAACGAGTCGCGAAACTTAACAAACGCGAACAACAAAGAACAAGTGTTCAAATTTGAGACCTTTTTAGAGCACGAAGCCTGGATCAAATGACCCACCTGCTATCCCCTTCTAACTGACCATACATATAAGTGTCAATCACTTCTTTAGCGTTGGTGGTGATAGTTTGGTAGTGCGCTGTAGTTTAGTAGTTCAAAATGAAGTACGCTACAAATAGACTCAGTTGTTTTGCCATAAATGCACGAAACAAATATAGACTCCACCACCCTGTGAATTTTTGGGTGAGTTTGATGAGTTATAACGCTAAAATTGTAGGTTTAATCTCAAAGGTGGGTACATTGTGAAGCTTAAACACAAAGAAACATTTCGTATAATGTTGGTGAGAATTGTTACTTATGTTAAAATGTTGCAGCTGAGGAACTTGGTTGAGTAACTGAAAAAAAAGGAGTTTTTTTTTTTAATTTCGCGCAAAACTACACGAGAGCTATCTGTGCTAGCCGTCCCTAATTTAGCAGTGTAAGGCTAGAGGGAAGGCAGGTAGTCATCACCACCCACCGCCAACTCTTTGGCTACTCTTTTACCAACAAATAGTTGGATTGAGCGTCACATTATAATGCTCCCACGGCTGAAAGGGCGAGCATGTGTGGTGCGACGAGGATTCGAACCCGCGACCCTCAGATTACGAGTCGAACGCCTTAACACACCTGGCCATGCTGGGCCAAAAGTCCTTGGTAACAGTTATTTAAAAAGTTTGTCGATTTATAAATCAATTTGTTTTCACAGTGCGCCGATAACAGCTTTCTGGACATAAGAGTGGAAAATGTTCATGGTTGGTCCATTTGTTTTTTCGAAAAAGTTATTTGTTTATATTCAATTGAATAGTCTTATGTTTAATTACATATACTGAGAAACCTTTATAAAAATATCCCGTTTAAAACAGAGTAATATATAACTTGTCTTAAAAGTACGTTGTTGTTTTAGAGCTAAACTTAATGATGGGTTGTCTGCACTTTGTCTACCACGACGAATGGATGACTGAATTTCATCATTAGAAGCCTGTAAATATAGCTCTGAACCACCAGGATTGAGGAACATTATGACAAAAAATATATTTGTAGTTAGGTATAGGTGTCGCTAGTAAAGTTTTTCGAGAAATGTATTTGATACAGATATAAGAAAACATAAACTTCTTCTCTAGACGATTTCTGTGTTAATAATCAATTAGTTGCAGATTTAAGGTTGTGTGAGCCCTGGGGCTGAGCCCCTCTAGCCCCTATCTACATACGCAACTATAATCAATTCCACTACAGTGGAACACATTTCTTCTCAATTTGTTCACCTGTGCTCATCAAACGATTGGTTGGTTGGTTTGGCGTTCTATGGCGCAAAGAAACTAGGCTATTTGCGCCTCGTCAAGCAAACAGAAGACAGTGATATTAATCTATATCTTCAGTAGTTGTTTTATTGGCAGAATCACAAATCAGCACAATATGTAGCATATACTACATGGCCAAAAGTATGTGGACAACTGACCATCATACCTTTATGTGCTTGTTGAACATCTCTTTCCAAAACCATGGGCATTAATATGGAGTTGGTCCCCCTTTGCTGCTATAACAGCCTCCATTCTTCTAGGAAGACTTGTCACCAGACTTTGAAACATGACTGCGGGGATTCGCTCCTATTCAGCCACAAGTGCATCAGTGAGGTTGGGCACTGATGTCGGGAGGAAATGTCTGGCTCGCAGTCGGCGTTCCAATTCACCCCAAAGGTGTTCGATGGGGTTAATGTCAGAGCTCTGTGCAAACCAGTCAAGTTATTCCACACCAACATCAAACAAAAAAGGGCCTTCTCCAAACTGTTGGAAGCACACAATTTTCTAGAATGTCATTGTATGCTGTATCATTAAGATTTCTCTTCACTGTAAATAAAGATCCTAGTCCAAACCATGAAAAACAGTCCCAGACTATTATTCCTCCTCCACAAAACTTTACAGTTAGTACTATGTATTCAGGCAGGAAGCGTTCTCTTGGCATCCGCAATACCGTCAGACTGCCAGATAGTGAAGCGTGATTTATCACTCCAGAGAACGCGTTTCCACTGCTCCAGAGTCCAATGGCGGTGTACATTACACCACTCCAGCCGACTCTTGGCATTGTGCATGGTGGTCTTAGGCTTGTGTGCGGCTGCTTGGCCATAAAAACCCGTTTCGTGAAGCCCCCGATGAACAGTTCTTGTGCTGACGTTGCTTCCAGAGGCAGTTTGAAACTCGGTAATGAGTGTTGCAACTGTGAACAAGTGCTTTTACGCGCTTCAGCACTTGGCGGTCTCGTTCTGTGAGCTTGTGCAGCCTATCGCTTCGTGGCTGAACTGTTGTTGCTCTTAGACGTTTCCACTTCACAATAACAGCACTTACAGTTGACCGGAGCAGCTCTACCAGGGCAGAAATGTGACGGACTGACTTATTGGAAAGGTGGCATCCTGTGACAGTGCCATGTTGAAAGTCACTGAGCTCTTCAATACGACCCACTCTACTGCCAGTGTTTGACTATGGAGATTTCATGGTTGTATGCTTGATTTTATGCACCTGTTAACAATGTTTGTGGCTGAAATAGCCGAACCCACTAATTAGAAGGGGTGTTCACATACTTCTGGCCATGTAGTGCAATCCTTCTGCAGAAAATCATGTTGATAATTATTTGGAAATCAGATCGTCAGCACAATCACCTCACCAATTTATGATTACTCAGAATAGCTCATGAGTTATAATAAAAATATATGAAATGACATCAACTATCAATTCTCATTCAATAGTGGGACTGGCTTAGCGAACACAAATAATCATGATCGCAACTTGTTGCTGAGAAAACGCCTTCAGTACTTTGAAGCCGTGGGTATGTTACAAG
The DNA here is from genome assembly GCF_004210375.1 of Tachypleus tridentatus. Lineage (NCBI taxonomy): Eukaryota > Metazoa > Arthropoda > Merostomata > Xiphosura > Limulidae > Tachypleus > Tachypleus tridentatus. The sequence goes on along the minus strand of NC_134834.1, from coordinate 186,911,906 downwards.
AGAAATATCAAAGCCCATCAATCGAGGTAGCCTACTTCAAAAATAGGGATGGATATGATCAGATTCAGAAACAAGCTGATCTGCCTCTGACAACATGTTTTCTAAGGCAGTAGATCAAGGAATGCGAACGTGAAGTTAGGGTTATATGATTTAAGTAATTATCAGATTGAAAAACTTACGTAATGAACATATGAAGTTTATAGTATATTTTTAGTAATATCCATAAACCGCGCGAACACAAAGAATATTTATATGTATTTTTATCTACAGTGCTGGTGACAAAATTATTTCTTACGGATATTTAATGCAATGTTGTTTCTTGTTTAAATTTAGTAGAGGTGTCAAAAAACAGACTGCATATTTATGTTATATACCACCAGGATAAAGTAGGTGCAATTGTTGTTCTCAATGAAAAAAAGACTATTTGAATAAAATGCAGGCTATCCGTGCTCTGGCCACCATGGGTATTGAAACCTAGTTTCTAGCGTTGTAATTTGGCAGACATACCGATGTGCCACTGGGTGACACCTCGTCTCTTCTTGACGACTGTTCTAAATTTAAGCTCTGAAGCAACGACACTATTTTTTACCATCCAGGGTCCGGCATGGCCAGGTGATTAAGGCATTCGACTCATAATCTGAAGGTTACGGGTTCGAATCCCCGTCACGCCAAATATGCTCGCCCTTTCAGCGTTATACTGTGACGGTCAGTCCCACTATCCGTTGGTAAAAGAGTAGCCCAAGAGTTAGCGGTGGGTGGTGATGACTAGCTCCCTTCCCTTTAGCTTTACACTGCTAAATTAGGGACGGCTAGTGCAGATAGCCCTTGAGTAGCTTTGCGCGAAATTCAAAACAAAGAAAAACTTTCCATCCAACATAATTTTAAATCCAAAAGTACCTGAGTTTTTTTCCTTTAGAAAAAGGGAAATTAAAACGAATGATACAGCTCTGTATAAATACTTAAATACACATATAAATACGATAGTATAAAGAGCTTTAATTTGTAAATAAAACGATGAATTTAAATACCAATTATCTTATTTCAAGTTCTAAAATGTAAACGTGTTAGTCTGTCTTTACGTATTATATCATCTTTCTTTCTGAGTTTTAACGTTACAAACTGTTTTTCATGACATATAAAAGTGTCGAATAACAGAAAATATATAATTAATAAAGCGATACTTGCATGCTGGAAGTCTAAATGGATATTTTTCTTTCTTGTATTGTTTATTTTTTCTTGGAGGTGATGTTCAAGTGAGAATGTATTTATTTTTACATGGTTTTTATATAATATGTTCGACTATTAACCACCAGATGGAGAAGTAGGCAAATACGTCTAGACAGATGTTGCAAGACATTGCCAATACTTGTTCAAATCAACTAGTCAGAATATGTAATATATTATTTAGTTCTTAGTAGAAAGTTTCTTCGAATTATATTTTAATCAGAATAATTCCAAGTAACGAAGTTGAATGTATATATTTAACAGAAGTCTATGATATCATCTGTAACATCTTGTAGAAACTGGAATGAACTTCAAATGGTGACGCATGTGTTAAAAATGGTAATTAAATTAAAGTTGTACAATTCTTTGGAGCTGCCAACAAAATTTTTCCAGATTACATTAATTTACACATGATAATGATACTCATAATAGCCTTTTTTATAATTACGTATACTATACTAGTTATACTGATCATTCGTTTATTTGTAATTCGACTTATCCTCGTGAAAAATGTGTATAGTTGAAACGGAAGCGAAACAAAGTTTTAAATAGTGAGATTAAATACAATATGTAAATTAAAACGTTGTTAATTATTTATATTAATCTCGACAGTTGCAAGTTCATATCAGAACTAATTATATATAACACAAGTTTTCATATTTATCAACTGTACTGATATGTGTCAACTTGGTGTGGTCAGTTCTTAAACTTAAAACTCCTCTAGTATATAACTAGATTTTGTTTCTTACTGTAGAATGTAGTATGAAGACTTCATATTAACTCTCTAATTTTTATAACTTCCTTTAAAACCTTCTAAGATATATTTTTTGATATTTAATAAAAGGCATTTTGAAAAACTAATTTGATAGACACTTTATGAAATGGAAGTTAAGTGTCCTAATCTAAAATAATGAAGAAATGAATCCTCAGAAGAAATTGAGGGAGGAAGATCTCTCTGGAAAAAAGATGTTGTGAATTATCAAAAGTTAACATTCACAATATTTTTATTGATCTATGACAGTGGTTATACCACTTTTTTAAAAGTAGAAATAAAATTTATGAGCCTGTAATTTTCCAGTATCATTATGACCAGGAATTTTAATTGTGTCCTGTAACTTTAAAGATATCAGTTAATTAAAGCCATGCCATCTCATTATATAAACTAATAAGTTTTAGGATAGATCCCAAAAGCTTTACACTTTTGCTCACTTTGAGTGATTCAGGGTTTGTATTAAACATGCTCCTCAAGTAAGTACAGCTCTTTCTGAGTGATTCACAACATGAGTTATCTTACATGTGCTCTTCAGCTGTGCTATAGGATTGGGCCATGCTTCTTGTAGTTTTATATACCTTGATGAAGTCCACATTGATGTAGTTATATATGCCTTAATGAAGTCCACATTGATGTAGTTATATATACCTTAATAAAGTCCACATTGGTGTAGTTTTATATTTTCATATCCATTATGATTCTTTTCCTGCTGACAATGAGAATTTTAATAAACAAAAATATGTAATAATGTTTTGATTTATATGCACTACTGTTTTAAGTTTCTTTTGGTTTGCTCCTAATCCCCATGTCTTTCATTCAGCTTCATTGTTTAATATATATAAAATCAGAACTGAAAGAAATGAAGACAACATAAAACTAAAAACAAGGATAAACTACACAAAACTAGGAATGTAAACTATATAAAACTAGAACTAGAAAGGGTAGACCACTTAATACAAGGCCTGGCATGGTCAGGTGGTTAAGACACTCGATTTGTAATCTGAAGGTCGCAGGTTCAAATCCCTGTCACACCAAACATGCTCAACCCTTCAGCCATGGGGTTATTGCAAAGTGACGGTCAATCCCATTATTTGTTGATAAAAGAGTAGCCCAAGTGTTGGTGGTGGGTGGTGATGACTAGCTTCCTTTCCTCTAATCTTATATTGCTAAATTAGGGATGACTAATACAGATAGCCCTCAAGTAGCTTTGCACAAAATTCAAAAACAGACAAACTTAAGACTGGCACTAACAATAGGTCATTACATAAAACTATTATTAAAACAAAGGGAATTTTGATTAAGGGTCATTATTTATTGTTAGGAATAATTCATGCTATGTTGTATACATAAAGAAGGACTGTGTAGTCCATACATTGGTGAAGGCTGTTGTCCTAGTGGTTAGTAAGTGCCCATATAAAAGGCTCATTAGCAAAGGAAACAAATGTGTAGTTACAATATCTTTCATTATTAAAGAGACAGAGGATGAATCTATTACGTTCTGGGTGTTAATTTCACCAAAGTTTCACTGCACAGTGTTTATATAGTCAAAATAACTGTATTTGTTTTCTCTCAATTTCTTCCTTAAAATCTATCCTCTTCCTTCCTCTAGCTGTGACAGTGTTAAATATCTGTAACTGATGGTGTGTTTTGCTAACAAGTATTCTTTACAACATGAACTAGAGGTGAAATAATAAAATTGAATAAAGATACTTATCTCTAGGTTATTATGCTTGTTTTATGAACATTATGAACTGTATGGCACTTGATACATGGTTCTACTGGTTAACACTCCTACGAAAAGACGTTTCTAGTCCTGATTTCTCCAAGCCCGTTCCCCTGGCTGTGGTTTCGCTAGATAGTAGATAGGGACAGTGGGAATCTCGTTAATCCATTCATTTATGGATTTAAATGGCAGTTTCATTTAAATACAAAATTATTAGCCTAATATTAATAACCTTTCAAGTTGCTCTGGGGCCTATTAGGCCCCACTTTTCGTAGGAGTGTTAAGTAGAACAGTGTGAAATGCGTAAACAATGATCTAGGATACTGAAAGAGAAATGTTTATCACATTATTTAAGTAAATCTGTGTGAAATGTGTAAAGAATGATCTAGGATACTGAAAGAGAAATGTTTATCACATATTTTAGCAATGAAAAATAATGGTTTTAGAGGACAGCTGTGATGTTTGGCAGGATCAAAAGAACGACAGAAAGAAGGAAGATACTAATTTCAGTCATGCATGATACAGGTATGTCAATCTGTCTTCTGTATTTCACAGTTGAATATTATTATTGGGTTTAAATGTAATCAGAAAATGATATATAAATCTTAACACAATGTGTGGTGGGTATGTTACTTAGTTATTTCATGTTTCTTTAGTTTTGCATATATTGTAAAATGTTTCTTGTTTCTATATAGTACTTAGGAAAACAAAGAGCTCACAGTTTGAGAAGTTGTTTGTTGAAGGATGAATAAAAATGGTTGTGTGATATGGTTTCACAGTTATATTGCCATTTAGAAAAAACATCAAGATGTAAAATAGGTAATATGGCAGAAACTCTAAACCTTTGAAAGTTTATAGAAGTGTAAAGAAACTTAACCTCTGTGATGACAAGAAGCCTACTTCAAGTAAAAATATGTCTCAGGTCAGCTGGTACGGGTATTAACACTTTTACTAATAAAGCAAAGAACAACGTTTTGACCTTCTTTAAAGATAGCCTTTCTGTCTAAGTAAAACTGTTAACACTTTCACTGTTCCCCATATTGTATGATGTTTTAATTTTTTTCCACCAATGTTTGAAGTCCCAGCTGGTTTTAACAGCAATATATAGATGCAACTCCTGATGTTCATAAATAGCTGGAAAAACCACCAGCTTTTGGCTATCATGAGTTAACCACGGATAAATCACTAACGTTGTTGTCTCGAGGCAGGCTATGAAAGATGAAAAAAAGTTTGATTTTTTTAATATGTGGAGAATAATATTTCAGATCACACTTAAACTGTGGAGTATGTGAATAGTCTGAAGGTATTATGTGTAAAAAGAAACTTAAACTGTGGAGTATGTAAATAGTCTGAAGGTATTATGTGTAAAAAGAAACTTAAACTGTGGAGTATGTGAATAGTCTGAAGGTATTATATGTAAAAAGAAACTTAAACTGTGGAGTATGTGAATAGTCTGAAGGTATTATATGTAAAAAGAAACTTAAACTGTGGAGTATGTGAATAGTCTGAAGGTATTATGTGTAAAAAGAAACTTAAACTGTGGAGTATGTGAATAGTCTGAAGGTATTATATGTAAAAAGAAACTTAAACTGTGGAGTATGTGAATAGTCTGAAGGTATTATGTGTAAAAAGAAACTTAAACTGTGGAGTATGTGAATAGTCTAAAGGTATTATATGTAAAAAGAAACTTAAACTGTAAAGTATGTGAATAGTCTGAAGGTATTATGTGTAAAAAGAAACTTAAACTGTGGAGTATGTGAATAGTCTGAAGGTATTATGTGTAAAAGAAACTTAAACTGTGGAGTAGTATATGAATAGTCTGAAGGTATTATGTGTGTGTAAAAAGAAACTTAAACTGTAAACTGTGATAGTCTGTGAATAGTCTGAAGGTATTATAGTCTGTAAAAAAAGAAACTTAAACTGTGAATAGTCTGAAGTATGTGAATAGTCTGAAGGTATTATATGTATGTAAAAAGAAACTTAAACTGTAAAGTATGTGAATAGTCTGAAGGCATTATATGTAAAAAGAAACTTAAACTGTAAAGTATGTGAATAGTCTGAAGGCATTATATGTAAAAAGAAACTTAAACTGTAAAGTATGTGAATAGTCTGAAGGCATTATATGTAAAAAGAAACTTAAACTGTAAAGTATGTGAATAGTCTGAAGGCATTATATGTAAAAAGAAACTTAAACTGTAAAGTATGTGAATAGTCTGAAGGTATTATATGTAAAAAGAAACTTAAACTGTAAAGTATGTGAATAGTCTGAAGGTATTATATGAAAAAAGAAACTTAAACTGTAAAGTATGTGAATAGTCTGAAGGTATTATATGTAAAAAGAAACTTAAACTGTGGAGTATGTAAATAGTCTGAAGGTATTATATGTAAAAAGAAACTTAAACTGTGGAGTATGTAAATAATCTAAAGGTATTATATGTAAAAAGAAACTTAAACTGTAAAGTATGTGAATAGTCTGAAGGTATTATGTGTAAAAAGAAACTTAAACTGTAAAGTATGTAAATAATCTAAAGGTATTATTTGTAAAAAGAAACTTAAACTGTAAAGTATGTGAATAGTCTGAAGGTATTATATGTAAAAAGAAACTTAAACTGTAAAGTATGTGAATAGTCTGAAGGTATTATATGTAAAAAGAAACTTAAACTGTGGAGTATGTAAATAATCTAAAGGTATTATATGTAAAAAGAAACTTAAACTGTAAAGTATGTGAATAGTCTGAAGGTATTATATGTAAAAAGAAACTTAAACTGTGGAGTATGTAAATAATCTAAAGGTATTATATGTAAAAAGAAACTTAAACTGTGGAGTATGTAAATAATCTAAAGGTATTATATGTAAAAAGAAACTTAAACTGTAAAGTATGTGAATAGTCTGAAGGTATTATATGTAAAAAGAAACTTAAACTGTGGAGTATGTGAATAGTCTGAAGGTATTATGTGTAAAAAGAAACTTAAACTGTGGAGTATGTGAATAGTCTAAAGGTATTATATGTAAAAAGAAACTTAAACTGTAAAGTATGTGAATAGTCTGAAGGTATTATATGTAAAAAGAAACTTAAACTGTGGAGTATGTGAATAGTCTGAAGGTATTATATGTAAAAAGAAACTTAAACTGTGGAGTATGTAAATAATCTAAAGGTATTATATGTAAAAAGAAACTTAAACTGTAAAGTATGTGAATAGTCTGAAGGTATTATATGTAAAAAGAAACTTAAACTGTGGAGTATGTAAATAATCTAAAGGTATTATATGTAAAAAGAAACTTAAACTGTGGAGTATGTAAATAATCTAAAGGTATTATATGTAAAAAGAAACTTAAACTGTAAAGTATGTGAATAGTCTGAAGGTATTATATGTAAAAAGAAACTTAAACTGTGGAGTATGTAAATAATCTGAAGGTATTATATGTAAAAAGAAACTTAAACTGTGGAGTATGTGAATAGTCTGAAGGTATTATGTGTAAAAAGAAACTTAAACTGTGGAGTATGTGAATAATCTAAAGGTATTATATGTAAAAAGAAACTTAAACTGTAAAGTATATGAATAGTCTGAAGGTATTATGTGTAAAAAGAAACTTAAACTGTGGAGTATTTGAATAATCTAAAGGTATTATATGTAAAAAGAAACTTAAACTGTAAAGTATATGAATAGTCTGAAGATATTATGTGTAAAAAGAAACTTAAACTGTGGAGTATGTAAATAATCTGAAGGTATTATATGTAAAAAGAAACTTAAACTGTAAAGTATGTGAATAGTCTGAAGGTATTATGTGTAAAAAGAAACTTAAACTGTAAAGTATGTAAATAATCTAAAGGTATTATATGTAAAAAGAAACTTAAACTGTAAAGTATGTGAATAGTCTGAAGGTATTATATGTAAAAAGAAACTTAAACTGTGGAGTATGTAAATAATCTAAAGGTATTATATGTAAAAAGAAACTTAAACTGTAAAGTATGTGAATAGTCTGAAGGTATTATGTGTAAAAAGAAACTTAAACTGTAAAGTATATGAATAGTCTGAAGGTATTATGTGTAAAAAGAAACTTAAACTGTAAAGTATATGAATAGTCTGAAGGTATTATGTGTAAAAAGAAACTTAAACTGTAAAGTATATGAATAGTCTGAAGGTATTATGTGTAAAAAGAAACTTAAACTGTAAAGTATGTGAATAGTCTGAAGGTATTATGTGTAAAAAGAAACTTAAACTGTGGAGTATGTGAATAGTCTGAAGGTATTATGTGTAAAAAGAAACTTAAACTGTGGAGTATGTGAATAGTCTGAAGGTATTATGTGTAAAAAGAAACTTAAACTGTAAAGTATGTGAATAGTCTGAAGGTATTGTGTAAAAAGAAACTTAAACTGTGGAGTATGTGAATAATCTAAAGGTATTATATGTAAAAAGAAACTTAAACTGTAAAGTATATGAATAGTCTGAAGGTATTATGTGTAAAAAGAAACTTAAACTGTGGAGTATGTGAATAATCTAAAGGTATTATATGTAAAAAGAAACTTAAACTGTAAAGTATATGAATAGTCTGAAGGTATTATGTGTAAAAAGAAACTTAAACTGTAAAGTATGTGAATAGTCTGAAGGTATTATGTGTAAAAAGAAACTTAAACTGTAAAGTATATGAATAGTCTGAAGGTATTATGTGTAAAAAGAAACTTAAACTGTAAAGTATGTGAATAGTCTGAAGGTATTATGTGTAAAAAGAAACTTAAACTGTAAAGTATATGAATAGTCTGAAGGTATTATGTGTAAAAAGAAACTTAAACTGTAAAGTATATGAATAGTCTGAAGGCATTATGTGTAAAAAGAAACTTAAACTGTGGAGTATGTGAATAGTCTGAAGCTACTGTGTATATAAAGAAGTTGAAACTGTGGAATATATAAAGAAGTTAATACCAACTTCAAATTAAAGCAAGTTACCTACACAGAACGAAAGTGAAATACTTCTGGTAATGTGTATAGTTAATTAAATGTATTTTCTTTGTGTTGTTATTTATAAAGATTAGAATGTAATATTTTATCACTGCCAGTGAATGTGTTACTTAAACTGAACTGTATAAAGACATTGAAACTGTTGAGTTCATAATGAAACCAAAACTGTGGAGTGCATAAAGAAATGATAAGAATGTGTTACTTAAACTGAACTGTATAAAGACATTGAAACTGTTGAGTTCATAATGAAACCAAAACTGTGGAGTGCATAAAGAAATAATAAGAATGTGTTACTTAAACTGAACTGTATAAAGACATTGAAACTGTTGAGTTCATAATGAAACCAAAACTGTGGAGTGCATAAAGAAATGATAAGAATGTGTTACTTAAACTGAACTGTATAAAGACATTGAAACTGTTGAGTTCATAATGAAACCAAAACTCTGGAGTGCATAAAGAAATGATAAGAATGTGTTACTTAAACTGAACTGTATAAAGACATTGAAACTGTTGAGTTCATAATGAAACCAAAACTGTGGAGTGCATAAAGAAACTGAAACTGTAGAGTACTTGAATAGAAACTGTAGAGTACTTGAATAGAAACTGCAGAGTACTTGAATAGAAACTGCAGAGTACTTGAATAATGTGGAACCATTAGTAGTGTATAAATGTGTAGCACAAGTCTTTCTAATTCTTAATTACATATGTATACAGTTTAATTTCTGTTATAAAAAAATTGAGAAGAGTTATACACCACTAAAAAGACTGCTTGTTTATTTGATTTCAAATACAAATCTACACAGAGATATCTGTGCTGTGTCCACTGTGAGTATTAAAACCAAATGTTTAGCCTTATAAGCTCTCACACCTACTGCTGAGCCTTGGGTGGGGGTGGGTGAGCTCTAGAAAGACTGTATGCATGTATCATTTTGTTTTTCTAACTTCTTTCCATTGAGCCATACATTAAAACTCCTGAATTTTGATGTGCAAATTTTAATGAGTACTAACAGAACTCATACAGATATATATTTCCTTTAAAAGGATTTTTGAAGAGTGGATCAAGTGTTTTAAGAAAATGATACCCTCACTTACATCATATAAACCAATGAACTTCATTGCCATGACAACATTATTGTTGTTGAGATTTGTGAAATTACAGGACTGCACCCCTTTCACTGCCATACTCATTGTTGACCATCATATGGGCTATTGTGAGATAAATTTGTGATTGGGCTTGGTGTGAATTTTTGGGTGGTTTGATTTATTTAATCAATATGAGGGTGAGCAGTGTACAATGTAATGTTTTTATAAACTTACACGACAATCCAAATTCCATAGTTTCCAGCTATGACTAATGGTTTAACTTTAATAACAACATGTGCGTCTTGACTGTTTGAAAGCTAAGAAAGCTTTCTCAGCTTGGTAATGTTAAATTTTTTTTTTTATTCATTTACTATGTGTATCTGTAGTAAAGCTGTGTAATTTAATTATGTGTGGAAAGTGATTATGTCAGTTAGAGTCACATAAGCTAATTGATTAATCACAGATACCATTTCTGATTATTACTGATTTAGATTGTATATGTTAAAGTTTTTTTCTTTTTCTGTATTAGAATCTCACAGATTCTCTTTCCAATTTCACTTCTAACGAGAAAGAAAATAAATATTTAATGCGCACATATATGTAATTATTAAACAGTTGGTTCACTTGATAACTCTGAATAATGAATCAGGCACAATGTCATAATGTTAACCACATATCTAAATTAATTTATGCCACTGTATAGTGAATTAAAAAGCACTTGAAACCTTGTAGATAGTGTTTTAGATTATTCCAACAATCAATTAATTAAAATTATAATTAATTCAAATGTTATGAAAATAATAAACTGATCAAAATCACTGTTTTTCAGTATTCCACCTGTCCATGTAATTGAAATATTGTTATTATCATTTTCTGTTTTCTAAGCACAAAACTATGTGAGGTACTAATTTTAAACAGCTGTATAAAGGGAAGGTTGCATGGCAGAACATCTGCTGGCATATTTTTTTTCCTCATGAACTGTTGACTAGAGATAAGGCAACTGTTTCACAGCATTTGCCACCAGCCTCTAATTTCTAATTTTTAATTTTTCGACTCTTTACTATCAGGAAAGCATTTTTTTTTAACCAATTGCTTCCAATTTTCTTTCCTGTTCGTACATATCACAATTTCAGGAACACTACTAACTGATTAATTGAATGTAGTTGATTTAATGGAGATGTTGGTTAGTTGATTAGAAAGTATCCCTAATTGCCCAGCTCTAATCTGTATGATAGAAGAAAACAAAACTTCCATTTTTTGCCTTTCTGCAAGTACTGAAAAAAAGATATCCTTACTTACGTGCATGTGTTTTGTCTTTTTTTTTTTCCTGCAGGAATCCTGCATGTATTCAGTTGGCATCTTTGTGAACAGGATGTAGATAGTGAACTTCTGCTAATCCTCTAGTCAAGATTGAGGTTATGTATTACAAGGATTATCAAATATATCATATACTGGCTTGATTGTGATTCTGAGTCAGTTCCTCCTAGAGTGAAGTCATACTCACTTCAATGGGTGGAACAAAGAATTGCACCAGTTAGTATGCTCTGGAGGTGATTTACCTTAATACGTATAGCGGTGGCAATTTGTTGATATATGTATTCATGTGACTTGAAAGTGTGGTATTATTATTTAATGTAAATGATCTAGGGTTGTAGAATACTGGACTAGGACTTTCATGTGACTTAGTTTCAGGTTGGGCCGTACTGAAGGTGTCAATATATAGACAATTCAGGAAGAAAATATAAGACTCCATTAATCAGAGGTCTTAACTGTAAATTCACTTTTTTTCATTTTCCATTAAGTCATGTTCTGGATTTTTCTGAAAGGATTTTTGTGGTCACTTGTATTTCTTTACCTTGTGATAATGCAATTTATGCACCCATGATTAATCAGCATTCTATCAAACCTCTGTTTTAGATAGGCTTAACAAAAACCATAAATAAGTGAAAGTTTATAATATCACTCTTGAAGAGAACACATGTTGTGCAACTGTGAAAGTTTATAATATCACTCTTGAAGAGAACACATGTTGTGCAACTGTGAAAATTCCCACCTCTTAAGTTTGAAGAAATCCATAAATATATATTTGTTTATAACTGTTATTATTGAACATAGGATGATTTCAGTTGTTTGAAGGTCTAATGGATTGGGAATTTTCCCTTATCCTGGTTTGGCATAAAAGATGAGAAACCAGTTTTTTATACACTTAATGTTTGTATGTGGTGAAACTGTAATTACAGAATTATATGTTCAAAAGTACATTTCACAAATATTTCATTTATTATAATCATGATTGCACCTAATGTTGCCTGTTTGGATGACACCATGATCATAATAAGTGAAATAAATGTGAAAGTTAGTGCTGTCTTTGTTTTCCTCAATTATGAAACAATTTTTGACTGTTTCCTTTTGTAAAATATTCAATACAATTATCTTTAAACTAGGCACAACACAAAGGGATTAATGTATGAATTTGTGAAAGTTATTAATGGCACTCCTATATATGTTATTTATTATATAATCTTTTTTTTATTTAAGTCTAATTTCTTAATTTTCTCAAATTGTACATTCAATTTTATCATACCTTCGTATTGTATAAATTATGATTTAGGTGACATGTAAAAGATTATCTATAGGTGTCAGGATAAAGTTAGCAATTTGGGAAGAAGAGTGGCTAGATGAAAGAAAGCAGAGGGTTGTTACAAATGGGAGTTCAGTCAAACTTTATTAATGTTATAAATGTGGTACCTCAGGGCTCACTCTTGGGACCTTTGCTCTTTCTGATTTACGTCAGTGATATAGATGAATGAATAGTCAATAAATTATATTTGTTGTGCTTTAAGATCTTGGGCATTGTTGGCTGTGAGGATGCTACTGCCTTACAAAAGGATTTGGTGAGTTTGGTAAATAAGTGGCAGATGGCCTTTGATTATAATAAATACAAGGTAATGCACATGAGAATATTCTGAAAAGTGTTACGGAAGGAAATGATCTTTGAGTTGTCATTGATTTGTTTTCTCTTAAAAATTGAAAGAAGAGTTAGTGGGGCTCAAGTCACAATAGCCCACATTTTACTGTTATGCCATCATTATGACTGTGAACAACTGCACCATTTTAGACAATCTTTTACCCTGGGTTCACCCATGAAGTTGGTCAGTGTCATTGGCGATGGTGGCACCCTCTACCTCAGTTTTTTTTTAAGGAACGTTGTCCTTTTTAACTCTTAAGTTTTTTATTTAAAAATTATACTTTGTTTTGTTTTAACGTGATTTCTTTGTATGTACTTTCATAACATTACTTTTATTTTTTGCCAGTTGTATGGCACAGATAGCCTAGTTGCTTTGTGCCAGTAAATGCCAAACAACTAACCAACCTTCCTTCATGCAAGGCTCTATGTAAGATATCTACACTTACACTGGTTCATTACATGTGTGGTGTAAGTTATGTTTCTTTTTCTTTTAATTACATTATACATTGTTTATGGCTATAAGTTTCTAATTATTGTAGAAAATATCTTTTGGTTTCTGTAATGTTTATTTTTATAATTGTTTATTTAACATTTGAAATATCTGTAATTTTCTAATCACTGTGAGCAGTTTTTGGTTTGTGTAATATTTTCAATCTTCCCTCTATTTTACTTTTAGAGTCAAAAATACAAAACTCTTCAAACCAAGGGCTTTCGAAAGGTGGACCTTTCTTTTTCAGCAACAACAGGGAAACATAGTTATGTGATTGGATGCTACTTCATTAAATACTTCAGATTTCATACTTTCTTTTTTATATATTAAAACCTATATCTGTGCTCTAAGTTATCTGTGACCAATAAATTCTTTTGATCTCAGAGTTCTTATTTGGGTTTATGGTCATTCATCTCTAGGACTACATAAGTCAAGGCATCCAAGCTCAAGCATTGAACTATCTGACACAATACTGAAAATATTTAACTGTAGCTCTCTTCATAAGAGTTATTTTGTTGTCAGTAAACTGTTTTGTTCTTTCTACTCTTGGCTCGGCATGGCCTAGCGCGTTAAGGCGTCCGCTTTGTAATCTGAGGGTCGCAGGTTCGCGCCCAAGTCGCGCCAAACATGCTCGCCCTCCCAGCCGTGGGGGCGTTATAATGTTACGGTCAATCCCACTATTCGTTGGTAAAAGAGTAGCCCAAGAGTTGGCGGTGGGTGGTGATGACTAGCTGCCTTCCCTCTAGTCTTACTCTGCTAAATTAGGGACAGCTAGTACAGATAGCCCTCGAGTAGCTTTGTGCGAAATTCCAAAACAAACAAACAAACAATCTTTCTACTCTTTGTGATGGTGGTGATTGGAGTTCTTTACCACACAAGATTCTGTTCCAGACTTGTTACTGATTTAATTGATAATACACATCAATCATTTTCAATGGCAATCCTGGTTTTTATTACCATTTAGGTACAACAAGATATTGTTCCAACTCTTCCCCTCGGTGTAGATTCCTGTACATGGTGAGGGGACCTCCCAGGGAAGGTTCTGTTCTTTCAGTTTACCTCCTCTGGGATCTAAACCTTTAGGGCAAATGTCTCCCTTTTTTATTCAGAAGGGGGACTACAAGGACTTGCTAGCTCTCCAAAGTGAGTCAAAGAGCTTTGTTCTGGTGACATATTGGTGGAAACATCCACATCTCAACACAGGGAACTCCTCTTTCATTCAAAGGCGATTGGGGATATACTTATTGAGATTATTCCCTGTGCTATTTTGAATTCGTCACGAGGAGTTATTGTCGAGAGGGATTTGAAGAACATCCCCAAGTCAGAGATTCTCGCTGGTTTCTCCACCCAAGGAGTTCCTGCAGTGAGGCGTATCTCCACTCGCAAAGATGGAATTATAATGCCGAGCAATGTCCTCATTTTAACATTTACGTCACCACGTCCACCTGCCACCATCAAGGCAGGTTATCTTAATTGTAAGGTATGGCCATACATTCCAAACCCTTTCAGATGTTTCAAGTGTCAGCGGTTCAGTCACTTGAACATGTCACATGGCTTTTTGATGTGTGCTCATTGCAGTGGCAAGGACCATGATGCCTCTGAGTGTGAAACAGACCTTCATTGCATCAATTGCGATGGCTCTCACCCGACCTACTTTCGTTCTTGCCCTGAATGGTTGGAAGAAAAAAAGGTGCAGCATTTGAAGACGGTTCAAAACATTACTTACCCTGAGGCTCGAAAATTGCTGTCCACCACTTCATCTTGGATGTATGCTGCTGCACTTGATTCCACTACTACAGTGGGAGTGCAGACAGATCTCTCTGTGCCTCCAACAGAATCGTTCTCAAACCATATGAAAAGTCTTTTGACCTCAGTGGTTAAAAAAGTTGAATCATTGTCAATAACCATCTCTGCCCCTAACATTCATTCCAGCAAACCCCAAGATCAATTTCCTTTAGTTCCAGGTACAGGCATTTCCTCGGGTACATCTTCTTCTCCCACCCCAAGATGCAAAACTATCATTCATTCACGTCCTCAGTCACTGGAATCCTCTTCCAACATCAAAGACCTGTCAAATCTATCCAGGGCAGGATCCATGAAGGTCGACACACCTCCCTTTAATAAAGACAATAAAGAAAAAAAGACTTGGACGTAAACAGAAGGGCTCTCCACCCATTTCACCTACACATAAATACAAATGGCCACTTTTATACAGTGGAACTGCCGAGGTTTACGTTCTAATCTGGATGACATCAAAGCACTGATTGCTTCCTACCATCCTGTATGTCTTTCCTTATAGGAAACATTTTTGAAACCTGCCGATACAGTCACCTTTCGGCGGTTTTCTTTCTACCGAAATGACAGGCTGTGTGATTGACGTGTGCATAGAGGGGTAGCACTGTTGTTTGATCAGCATGTGCCCACCCTGTCTTTGCCACTCGACATATCCTTGGAGGCCGTAGGCATCCATGTTTTCTTGGGTCATACCATCATTGTTTGTTCTCTCTGCCTGGAGAGACATATGATCAATCAGACCTTGATGCTCTCGTTGAATATTTGCTGTCTCCCTTTTTAATCTTGGGGCCTTAATGGTCATCATCTCCTCTGGAGAAGTGCTGATATTGATGGGAGAGGTCACTCTATAGAGCATATGCTTTCTGATCACAACCTTTCACTTTTCAGTGCTGGTTCTACTTATTTTCATGCACCGAGTCAGTCCTTTACTCATATTGATCTCTCAATTTGCTCCTCTTCACTATTCTCCCATTTTTCATAGAGAGTTGACAATAACCTAGGAGGCAGTGATAATTTTCTTATAATTTTTAGAGGGACTGGCCATTGTCGATGCCACCCAACTCGCGTGTCCAGATGGAAGCTGGATCAAGCAAACTGGCTCTCTTTCACCGTTCTTACAGAACTTGATTTTGCCATTGACTGTAAGCCATTAATAGACGACTGCGTGACAGCAGTAACTAACTGTATTGTACAAGCAGCTACTCAATGTATTCCTAAAACCTCGATACTTTTCCCACGATATCCTCTTCCGTAGTAGTATCCTGCCTGCCACATGACATGGAAGCCTCTAAAACGGGCCTGGGATACTTTTCGTAGGTATCACACACTCTCGCACTGCTTTGCCTTCCAGCAGGCCCGTGTACATGCTCAGTAGGTAAGACGTCAAAGCCAGAAGGAACCTTGGATTAAGTTCACAACTGGTATATCTTCTATCACCAGTTCCAAAATCATACTGGACATGATTCGAAAGGTGAGTGGGCAATATAATGTTGTCCCCCTCTCGATCTTTTTCTCTGATGGCCAGGAAGTCGCTGATACCCGGAGCATCACCGATACTCTAGGTGAAAGCTTTTGCCGAATATCTAGCACTTTTGCTTCTTGCTCCACACCTTCTAAGCCATCAAGACTGGCAGAGCGATCACCTCTTTCCCTTCGAGCTCATTGTCTCTAACAATAATCGTCCCTTTACACTGGTAGAACTCAAACTAGCCCTTTATCGGTCTGACAGTACATCTGTTGGACCTTATGATGTACACTATGACATGCTGCGCCATCTGTCTCCTGCTTCTCTTGCTATTCTTCTAATTATTTTTAACCGAATCTGGCAGAAGAATGTTTTTCCTTATGCCTGGAGCTGGGCTATTGTCCTGTCTTTCTCTAAGCCTGGGAAGGATCCCAAGAGCTCTTTAAACTACCGTCTAATTGCTTTGACAATCTGTCTCTGTAAGACCTTAGAGAGGATGGTTAATGCTCGTCTTGTTTGGTTCCTCGAATCAAACAACCCAGTGTGGGTTCCGACGACAGCGCTCCAGGGTGGACCACCTGATTCGACTTGAAACGTCAATCAGAAAAGCATTTCTCAAATGACAACATCTAGTATCAATATTCTTTGACATTGAGAAGGCTTGTGATACAACATGGAGGTATGGCATTTTGCGAGACCTCCATTTATATGGGTCACGTGGTCATTTGCCCAATTTTAGTAAAACTATTTTAATGGACAGGCGATTCCAAGTTTGTGGGTTCGACACTTTCCCGTTCTTTTCTATAGAAATTTGGAGTCCATCAGAGCTGTGTTTTGAGTGTCACACTTTTCATTATAAAGATTAATGCCATCACTGAACAACTACCTCTCACTATTGCAAACTGGCTCTTTGTCAACAACTTTCACATTTCGTGTCAGTTGTCGAACATGCGGTATATTGAGAGGCAGCTACAGACTGCCCTCAACTATTTAATTAAGTATACCACAGCAAACGGCTTTAACTTCTCTCTCTCTAAAACACTTTGCATGCACTTTTGCCACCAACGGGGTATTCACCCTGATCCTGATCTCCGTATTAGTGAAGTTATGCTGCCTGTGGTCCCTGAGACAAAGTCCTTGGGGCTCATCTTTGACTGTAAGCTGACCTTTATACCACAATCAAGTAGCTATGGGTCAAATGTAAAAGAGCACTGGTCATTTTCCGTGTCCTATCATCCAACAATCTGGGAACAGATCGATGCTCTACGCTAAAGATAAATCGTGCTCTTATTCGATCGAAACTAGACTATGGGTCACTGGTCTATGGCTCTACCAGGATCTCGGCCTTGAAGATGCTTTCATCGTTTTCTTTTATCTGGGACTGATGTACTAATGTGTTGTCTATGTAACACACAGATCACGGTAAGCCACACTTTACTGTCTTGCCGTCGTTACGACTCTCAACGACGGCACCATTTTAAACATGTTCTATCCCAAGGTTTATCCATAACGTTAGACAGTTATTGGTGATGGTGACACTGTCCACCTTAGAAATGTTTTTTAGTTTTTTAAAGGTCGTTAATTATTTAAGTTTTTAATTTAAAAATTAGAACTTTTTAATGTGGTTTCTCTTTAAGAGTCAAAGTACATTTAGTTAAATTTGGAATTAGAAAATGGCCATAACGTCAAATAACTCGAAATCAGGACTGGAAAGACCAACTTCAGGTGACTAACGCTGATTTTTAAACTTACCCATTAGTCATCCTGGAGAGTTATGATAAATACAGTTATGCTACAGAAAGTACTTTACAACTTATATTACTGTAGTTTTTCTCTTACCAGGTGACTAACGCTGATTTTTAAACTTACCCATTAGTCATCCTGGAGAGTTATGATAATTACAATTATGCTACAGAAAGTACTTTACAACTCATATTACTGTAGTTTTTCTCTTACTGCTCTAAACTAGATGTAAAAATTGCATTTAATGTTATTTATGTTTTTAATTGAACAATTAAACTTTGTTTTGTTTTTACTTAATTTCCTTTTATGAATTTTAATAATTTTACTTTAACTTTTTTAACAGATGTTTGGCGCATATAGCCTAGTTGCTCTACGTCTTCAAATACCAAACCAACCAACCAACCAATCCAACCCTGCCCACCCTATCACAAGCATCACGTTTCTGTGCAGTATAGTCCCAAATGTTAAAAATATGCTCGGTGATTACCACATTAGCATGTATGTAATAGTTATATTATAGTTGATAAAATATTCAACATCTCTCAGTAACAACATTATAAGCACATATGACAGTCAGACTTTCTGTGCACGTTACTACTGAATAATTGTCTGAATAAATAATGTTTACATGTTACAGTTGAACAAACAAACGTCATATGAATAAAACCGAAGCGCTGAATTTTGCACCAGTAGATATATTTCCTTCAATCAAGTATCTGACATATCTTAAATTTTGAAATATTGTTTAAAATTCTCAAGATGTCTAAAAATGAAATTACTCTTGAATGTGCTTATATTGAAAAATGTAAAATATTGAAAAACTTAACGTAGCCATACATCATACAAAATTACAAACTGTCTTGAAGGATTTATATTTCTCAATGATGGTGCTGATAGTACTGTATAATATTCTTAGATTCTAAATCATTAAAAAACAAATGCTATCTGAAAATAAGTAATTTGGAGTGGTTTATGTAAATTGGTTTTCATATGTTTGCAGTTATAATCAAAGTAAAGTTTGTTTTTAATTTCGCGCAAAGCTACACTAGGGCTATCTGCGCTAGCCGCCCCTAATTTAGCAGTGTAAGGCTAGAGGGAAGGCAGCTAGTCATCACCACCCACCGCCAACTCTTGGGTTACTCTTTGACCAACGAATAGTAGGATTGACCGTAATATTATAATGCCCCCACGGCTGAAAGGGCGTATACATTTGTGGTGCAACGGAGATTCGAACCCGCGACCCTCGGGTTAAGAACCGAACGTTTTAACCCACCTGGCCATGCCGGGCCTATAAAAAGAATAAAGCAAACTGTAATAATAATACTACAGGAGAGTGTGTCAGATTATTGGTGTGGGTGTCTCCGTTATGGCCCAGTTGGCTAACGATCTGTAATGCATTGGTTCATTGCGTAGTCGATAATTGTTACTTGGGCTGAGTGATTGAAATTATATTACGATTGGATTGTGTATCTATGCGTTGGATCAGTGTTTTGACCCTGATGGGTGCCATAGCCGTGATTAGTGTAATTTTTAAAAGTTGGACTTTCAACTGTCTCAGATATAATGATTGTGTACATTTATGCGTATGCATAATATCATCAAATAGTTTGTACGCGATACGAATCGAATAATGAATTTGACAAAATGTCACAACAACGGGCATCCGCATGATGAGGCACTGGTGGTGTGCCCCCCCACCCACCCACCCACCCACCCGTAATTGCAGTTGAAAATAATACTGCTTAAACATAAATAAAGAAATTAGGCTTACCTAAACGAGCCATAATTAGCCAGGGTATCGCATTAAGACTTTAAGGCAAATGGTCTGTACACTGCGATGGTTGCTCCATCTGGAATATATTCTACAAACACTCATGTTCATAACATTATTCACTTACCTAAATTTCTTCAGGTTGCTACACGGTGAAGTAAAACAGAAGCAAAACGTCCATAGATGTATAAAATTTAACAGTCCCAAACAGTCTATGGACAATAAAAAAGTAAATCATATTTACCCTAATGTGTATGCATTACATTATTAATCTGTAATCTGGCAAAGGAGCCCCCTCCCCAGTGGCACAGTGGTATGTCTGCGGACTTACAACACTAGAGAGCGGGTTTTGATACCCGTAGTCAGCAGGGCACAGAGAACTCATTGTGTAGCTTTGTGCTTACTTGAAACTGGCAAAGGAAAAGTGAGCGATTGTTTGTTTGCTTCCGTTCAGTGCCAGCAGTGCCTTACGTTTAACACTAGCTGTTCAGTGTGCGCCTTTACGTAACATCCTGAAAAGTCAGCGCTTAATAAACCATGAAAAAATATATATATTTATATTATTCATATACAACAGACAATGGTTCTTCTGCAGATTGTTAACATAGAAAATCACTCAGACTTCTGGGTTTAGTTTTATTTTTTTATATATAACCTAAAATCAGGTGTAATGTTATCAAGTCACCAGCGTTTCCTAATGAGGTAGCTGTACGTTTGGGAGGTGGAATAGGCCTTTGATGTGGATAGCTAAGTATCTCCCATGATACAACGGGTGTGTTGTATTTTTCCAGTCTTGTCTAGATGTGTAGCTCTCGTGCCTATACAGCTGACGTTACTTCCTCGTGAAACTTCTAATGGAGTTCGTGCAGTGGTTTAAGTACAAAAGATATCGCTCCCCCCCCCCATGAAAAATAACGTGGCTCCCTACAATTATGCCCCTATAATTGTAGTTACGATTCTAGCTGATTCGCCCCCATCTCTCCCAACACGCCACCGCAATTGCATGCCTGTTCCACTACGTTCATGTGGCCGGAAAGGCTAAGCTGTCCGTTAAATATTACCTCCAGGTGATTCATTGTCTCGTCCAGTGGGATGACAGGTCACGAGTGGGTGTACGTTAGATGACAGCAGACCGTGAAATCAGAAGTCACCTGTTGTATCCAAGTGTTAGCATTTAATGAATTGTGTTTATAGTGTAATCTGTCGTAAAAAAAAAAAAGAAAGAATATTTTCCAAAAAGCATTTTATAATCTCTAACAGGGGTGTAGGAATATTGAATGTAACTGTATCAATTATTTTATAATCTCTAACAGGGGTTTAGGAATATTGAATGTAACTGTATAAATTATTTTATAATATCTAACAAGGGTGTAGGAATATTGAATGTAACTGTATCAATTATTTTATGTACTAAATGTAAAGTAACATTATAGTTGACGATGTGCATATCAAAATAAGATAAAAAACGCATTCTTAAAAAAAGAATTATACATATTATCTAACATTTTATAAAATTTATTATACATATCTAACATTTTATAAAATTTATTATACATATTATCTAACATTTTATAAAATTTATTATACATATTATCTAACATTTTATAAAATTTATTATACATATTATCTAACATTTTATAAAATTTATTATACATATTATCTAACATTTTATAAAATTTATTATACATATTATCTAACATTTTATACAATTTATTATACATATTATCTAACATTTTATAACATTTTATACATATATCTAACATTTTATAAAATTTATTATACATATCTAACATTTTATAAAATTTATTATACATATCTAACATTTTATAAAATTTATTATACATATTATCTAACATTTTATAAATTTATTATACATATTATAACATTTTATAAAATTTATATACATATCTAACATTTTATAAAATTTATTATATCTAACATTTTATATATATTATCTAACATTTTATAAAATTTATTATACATATCTAACATTTTATAAAATTTATTACATATATCTAACATTTTAAAATTTATTATACATATCTAACATTTTATAAAATTTATTATACATTATCTAACATTTTATAAAATTTATTATACATATTATCTATTATACATATTATCTAACATTTTATAAAAATTATTATTATACATATTATCTAACATTTTATAAAATAAAATTTATTATACATATTATCTATAACTAACATATTATTTTATAAAATTTATTATACATATTATCTAACATTTTATAAAATTTATTATACATATCTAACATTTTATAAAATTTATTATACATATCTAACATTTTATAAATGTTATTATACATATCTAACATTTTATAAATGTTATTATACATATTATCTAACATTTTATAAAATTTATTATACATATTATCTAACATTTTATAAAATTTATTATACATATCTAACATTTTATAAAATTTATTATACATATCTAACATTTTATAAATGTTATTATACATATTATCTAACATTTTATAAAATTTATTATACATATCTAACATTTTATAAATGTTATTATACATATTATTTAACATTTTATAAAATTTATTATACATATTATCTAACATTTTATAAAATTTATACATATTATCTAACATTTTATAAATGTTATTATACATATTATCTAACATTTTATAAAATTTATTATGCATATTATCTAACATTTTATAAATGCTACTTCAGAAAAAGTCAGGATTTTTATATATCGCTGACAAGAAACTGCTTGTCTGAAACTACGTAATTGTGATTTGTTAGATTGTTTATCGACCTGTTAGGACTAATTAATAAAACGAAACCAAAACCGTCGGAGCTGAGTATAAGATGATAGTGTGCGAAAATTGTTTATAAAATATAATTTCTCAATTAGTTTTCCTAACTAGTTTTATTCGTACCTTATTATGTTATTTATCCTATTTGTGCATGTTTGAAATACTGGCCTTCAGGATAACGTACGTAACTTAGATAAAACACCACATAAATATAAGGTAACACAATTCGTTGGTTAAAAAAAAGTAATCCAAGGGTTTGCGGCAGATAGTGATGACTAGTTGCTTTCCCTCTATTCTTACACTGTTAGGTTAGAGCGAGAGAAGATATTTCCATACGCTACACTCCCGAGTTATGTTTTATACTATTTATATTTTTTATTAGTAAATTGTATGATTTTAAAAATTTTGCCCATAATTTATTTGTTGTATTGAATATCTGTTATGTTTCCTTTACTATTTGTTTCAGTGCTTTTGTTTTTAAGGTGTTTCAACTTTGCATACAATGTTGAGAATGTTTTGAAGTAAAGAGCTGAAAACGCCGCTGTGTTAGTCGGTATGTCATAATACAGGCGTATATTTTATCAGGAATATATATATATATATATATATATATATGTTTATATATGTATACGTATTTATTGCGATTACTACTTAGCACAAACATCATATTAGAAAAGGTACACAGGCACGATATATTTTTATTACTGGATAACACGCATGCGCTACTTTGTCCACTAACTGTTTTAGTGGGAAAAAAAAACACAACAACATTGCTTTAGTAAAAATTCTAGGTGTCAATTGCTCTGTTAATTATACTTATGAAAATTATTTAGCATTGTATTGATTTTGAGTTAAGGCCATAAAATGTTAAAACTTGAATTCGAACAAGTGATTCAATAGAGAAACTGAAATTTGCTAGGCCTAATGAAGTGTTCTCTTACACAACATTCTTTTGAAATTCGTGTCGCAATATTGAAATAATTACTTATTCCAACCTTACATTACTCACATGTAACATACCTTTGTTCAGGTTTTTTTGATTTCTTAAACTTTCGTGCAGCTGTTTTACGTGAAGTTGGTGTCTTCCTGGTAAACAAAAGTCGTAAACTTGCTTTAAACTTTACGTACTATAATAATTACTCCATAGAGATTATAACTGTTTAATCCTTTATCTGTGTCTTCTTCTTGGTGTGAGGTTTGCTCATTTTAAGGAGCGAGCTATACAAGTTTAGGTGAGAAGAGCTGTTTATTGGGAATGATCGTTGGCGTTGGTATAAACTTAAAGATTGTGTAACTTGGTATAATTTCATGGAGTACTATTTCATTATTATTTATCCTGTTCTTGAGCTGACTCAGGAGGTCAACTCATTTTGATAGATATATTTAACCACGTCTAACTTCTCGCACAATAATCTAATTCTGCTTAAAAGACTGTGAATTTAAGGGTAGGTTGGTAGAGATCCTGATGAGTGTTAAAATTGAATCGGGTATACGCGCGTCCCATGCTTGGTGTTGGTGGCACACGAAAATATAGGTAATAAAAATTAAAAAAAGGTTTCATTGATTAATTTACTATAATCCAGCCTAAACGAATTTCGAGTTGTGCCACGGCTATTGAGGATTCCCTTTTATTCAAAGTTATACTGAAAATTCCCAAAACCGTTCAATGCCCAGTAATTTACATACGTTGTTGTATTAATAAATATTTTTCTTTTATTTCTACATCTGTTTTTTTTTTTTTTTAATGCTTCAATTACCGTCGAATTTATCATTATTCACCGCACAACATTCCGGTACTATTATATGACGGATACTTGTAACTGTAAGACTTCAGTGTATAAATGTACCACATTTACAGTGGATTAATAATGAGAAATATGGCAAAAACGTACGCAGCCACACACAAATGTTATCATAATTACTAGGCCTAACGAATATTTGCGATACAGTCTTGTAGGTAGCTAGATTACCTGATCTTACTCGTGATTGATGTTTAATTTAGTTTCTTTGAAAGCTCGTAACTAAAGACAAAAACGCACATCTGTTTTGCTGACATAGAGTGCAATAAGAAGTAAACATAGTACAAGTAAAAAAAAATATAAAATTCAATGGCAACATTGATATGTTATAAGATTTTATAAAGCTACAATTTCAGATCATGGTAGTAAAGAAAGGCTACTTTATTAGCAGAAAATGTGAAAAATAGAAAGTATTCTAACGAAAACGTTGCTCTGATTTCAAGTACTATAACAAAGTTTTGGTCCTACAGTGAACCCATTATTAGGTGCACCGTAATGGTAGAGAAGGAATCTTTAGTGGTTATTAAACTTCAGTACCTAGTGGAGAAAAATACAATACGTATAGGTGTAATTATTTTATATTATGGAAGGTCTGGAGATTTGGGTATTCGGTTCGCAACCTACAAATTATGAATTCGAGTCTTATTACCAAACTTTTCAACCAGGAGGTCGTTACAACGTTTGGTCAGTCTCACTATTCATTGATAAAAGAGTTGGCTGTAGGTGGCGTTGATTGTCGACTTTTTCATTACTATCACTTCAAAATCGGAGGCAGTCTCCTGAGAGTAGCTTTGCACGAAATTTAAAAAACAAATTTGTTTTAAGAGTATCACGTTTAAGCATTAACGTTTATTACGTCTATTTATTACCTAGTGGATCTGCGTTTTCTTTATAATTATAAAGTTTTTGTAAGCACGATAAAGAAATTTCTAATATCACTGTAGCCTAATATCTAACGATCATCTTCTGCTTTGGTGTCATATGTCGAACAGTAAACGCATATGATTTTAAATAAACCGTCCCATAAATAACTATTTTACTTTAATAATAACAAATTATTTTTACTCTATGTATTACTAAAGCTAACATTAACTGAATAGTACATATATAATTTTGTAATTTGATGATGCAACGCTAGTTGAAAATCTGTGAAACCACTGCTAACAATTAGAAAATGCAGGCTTCAAGTAGTGTTTCGTGTGTAGGATCTTTGTAAAAATAGTTTAGTAAATTGTTAGTGTAATCAGGATTTTCTGTGAATTTCTTTGTTTGTGAATTTCGCGCAAAGCTACACGAGTACTATCTGCGCTAGCTGTCCATAATTTAGCAGTGTAAGGGAAGGCAGCTAGGCATCACCACCCACCGCAAACTCTTGGGCTACTCTTTTACCAACGGAGAGTGGGATTGAATGTAACATTACAACTCCCCCAAGGTTGAAAGGTCGAGCATGTTTGGTGTGGCTGGGATTCGAACCTGCGACCCTCAGGGTGAGTCTAGCGCCCTAACCATCTGGCCATGCTGAGCCTTTCATGAATTCAATAGTTTGGCATTTATTAGATAATTTCAATGTTATAATGAAGGAGACGTTTTAATATAGTTTGTTTTCTAGAATTGTTGAATATAATCTCATCTGGTGGAAGTGTTAAAGTATCGTCTATAAACATTGGTAATGAACTTTCTTTTTTTTTTTCTTTGAATTTAATGTCCACGAAAGTAAGAAGTTAAAGTCCAATTTCATTGGTGAACTGAATTGTAGGGTGGTTATTGGTAACATGAATTAGTAAGTAATGTTCACTCCTCTGTTTGTGAAGCATCGTCAGGGGTTAACCTGGGGCAGAACAGTCCGGAACGGTGTTTCATTTTGTGTTTTGGTCTCCTGATTCGAATGATGAAGTGGATCACGAAAAGAAGCTACATCTATGTTCGTTAACACAATATTTTACAAATTTTATATTAAATCTGAACTGTATTCAGTAATCTTTCGTGTGGGACCATCGGTTTGTGTTCCGAACCTTTTACTATATAGAAACGTTATTGGCCTATATTGCCAATTTGTTATCGTGAGCGTAATAGGGTTAGGAGGTCCCGACCTAGTTTGTACATTGTTGCCCAGTCCATCAATTTTTGTTTTGTTGGAAATATCTGACATTGCGGAAACGTTATGTAATAAAACTCGTTTCTAGCGTGCAACGTTATTTGAACTTTTTTAAAATCAACTATTTCCTTTTGCTATAACTAAAGAAAACAAGAACAGTTGTGAAAGTCTAGAACAAGTTACTCAGGATATTTATAACAGCCAATCTTCACAAAGATATATCATTGTTTTTATTACTGTGAGCGTCCGAAGAATTTATTCCAGGTGGAGACAACCGTTGCAGGCTGTGCACCTGGTAGTTTAAATGCGTTGCTCGGACTGATTACGGCTTATTTGTGTAATTCTTTGTCTTTTACATTTAAATAGGATTATTTTCTAATACGCTCTTAAAATAAATTATTCAAATAAATTTTCTTCTGAAATTGCGGGGTTGGGGAGGTATTTCTCGGCTCCATCCCATAAACGCTTATGTTTACGAGTGGCAACATATTGACTCCCAGTAGCTTAGGGGCAACTCTGAAGGCTCATAACGCTAAAACCCGTTTTCAGATACCCGTGGTGAATTCAGCATAGCCTCTTTGCGTAGCTTTGCGCTTAACAACAAACGAACAGTCAATACATCTTCCGAATCCCCGTAATCTGAGGGTCGCGGGTTTGAATCCCGTTACACCAAACATGCTCGCCCTTTCAGCCGTGGGGGTGTTATAATGTAACGGTCAATCCCACTATTCGTTGGTAAAATATTGACCCAAGAGTTGGCGGTGGGTGGTGATGATCAGCTAGCTGCCTTCCCTTTAGTCTTACACTGCTAAATTAGTGATAGCTAGCGCGGACAGCCCTCGTGTAGCTTTGCGCGAAATTCAAAACAAACCAATAAATCTTCTAAGATTATCTCTCGTACACTTTCAAGGTTACGGCGGTAATTTCAAACGATATAAATATGTTTTTTTTTTTAATTTCGTGCAAAGCTACTCGAGGGCTATCTGCGCTAGCCGTCCCTAATTTTGCAGTGTAAGACTAGAGGGAAGGCAGCTAGTCATCACCACCCACCGCCAACTCTTGGGCTACTCTTTTACCAACGAATACTGGGATTGACCGTCACATTATAACGCCCCCACGGCTGAAAAGGCGAGCATGTTTGGTGCGACGGGGATGCGAACCCGCGACTCTCAGATTACGAGTTTTACGCCTTATCCCACCTGGCCATGCCGGGCCTAGATATAAATATGTGTAAGGATAGGGTTTTCAGTTACTGAAATTCAAATCAGTAGCAACAACGAACATATTACAACCGATATCCCGTTAAATAATTGTTCTACCGTCACAATAGCAGGAATTTATTGTTCACCCACGAAACAATTAGACTTAAATTTAATTAATATCTTTTCCTACAATAAAAATGCAATTTAAACAGTAAACACATCGACCTTGGATACAATTCAACAATAGCAAATGGAAGACTTCTCCAATTCATAGATGAACACAACAAGCCTTCCTGAATGACGACACGCGCCACCAACACCAGTGACATACTAGACGTATGCCTAAGCTCGTATAACATGAGCCAAGAATTAGTTAAATTTCATGTGGGAAAAGATGTAGGCAGCGATCCTTTACCTATACGGTGTGTATTTGATCTCACCCTCCATAAAAATACAATATATAGAAAAGAAAAATTAGATTACAAGAAAGCAAATTGGAAGGAATAATAAAAACAATTAGACCATCGATTACCAAACAAAATTATAACAACAGCTAAAAATAAAATATATATTGATAATTACTGTCAAATAATCACGGAATGCCTTCAAACCGCAGCAAATCAGACAATACC
Organism: Tachypleus tridentatus; assembly: GCF_004210375.1. NCBI lineage: Eukaryota > Metazoa > Arthropoda > Merostomata > Xiphosura > Limulidae > Tachypleus > Tachypleus tridentatus. Next base: position 186,883,393 of record NC_134834.1, on the reverse strand, counting down.
TAAACAACAACATAAAACTATAAATAATGCATGGAAACCACATAAACAACTGTTAACACTAATTAAGCACAGACGCCAATTAGGAAGACAATACATGGAGACAAGATATAGCGAATTAAAAACACAAATAAACCAACTAAGAAACCAAATTAGAGCAGAAGTTAAATTATTAAAACAAGAAAAATTGGATGATTTCTGCACCAAACTTAATGAAAAAACACACACACCTAAAAAGACTCGCAAATAGAGACACAGTAACAAGAAAATACTCGCCACCAGAACACAATAATACCACAGCACATATAAATAAAGAAAATACCAAAACATTCAATCAAAACTTCAAAATACGTTTACAACACACGACGACCCAGACATGAACGTTACTTTTATAACAAAGTAAACAACTTCATAACAAATAACTATCAAATCAACAACACAGACGAATACACAAAGCTAACAAAGACAATTTCCGCACAAGAACTCGTAGAAGCAATAACTAACACGAAAAAATAAATCTCCGGGACAAGATACTGTCAAAAAAATCACTTTGAAATTATTTGAACATCTCACAGCAATTTTTAATCTGTCAATATATTCTGGTTACATCCCGGTTTCTTGGAAACATACAAAATATATTAATGTTACATAAAGAAGGAAAGCCCGCCAATAACCTAAATAACTACCGACCAATCAGCCTGACCAGCTGTGTTGGCAAAATTCTAGAGAGAATAATCAGTAACACTCTCCACATTCCTGGAGACAACATCAAAATTACCAGAAGAACAAAATGGTTTCAGAAAATTCAGACAAACAACAGACCACTTAGTCAGATTAACCGAAGCAATTGTTGATAGTTTTAATAAACGAGAATGCACTGTCGCTTGCTTTCTCCATATTGAGAAGGCATTCGACACTTTATGGCATTACGGTCTCCCGTTCCTAATGCAAAAATGGGACTACCGCGGGGAACTAATCGCTGGGTATCTAACTTTCTGGAAAACAGAATATGTAGATTTAATGTTGAAGGGACCTTTTCAGAGTGTTTCACTCCAGAAGCTGGTGCCCCTTAAGGAGGGGTAGTTAGCCCTATTATATTCATCATCACAGTTCGCAGACGATGTAGCAATCTGGAAAAGTGCACCAACACCAGTGATAGCAGCCACAAACATACAACCACAATTAAACAGAATAAGTGAATATTGTAAAATATACAGAATCAAAATAAACACAACTTGTAGTATTCACAAAGTTAACTAAACATAAAAAAGCACAACCAGAGATCTATATGAATAGAGAACTATTCCAGACTGCTACATCTGCAAAATTCTCAGGAGTTACGTTTGATTCAAAACTTACATAAATAATATTAGAACAAAATTTGGCGAAGAACAAACTATGTTAGGAGTCTAACTGGTGAAAACAATGGAACAACAGCAGATAACATCATAAAAATATATAAAACGTATATTAGACCTGTAATTGAATATGCAGCCCCTGCATAGATAAATGTAAGCAAAAAACTAGTACAAACAAAACTACAAACAATACAAAATACAATACTCACAACAGCTTATACCCAGAACAACATCATCTGAATTCATGTATAAATACGCACACATGGAAACAACAGCAGATAGACTCCTATATTGTACAATAAATTATTTTGACAAAAATTGGTAAAAAATGAACTAGTGAGCGAACTTGACCGGTACTGTATACATAATGATGATAGACCTAAACAACTTTCACCAGTGAATATATATTTTCTAAATAAATAAATTTAAAACAGGCCACCTATAGACTAGAATCCACATTAGTTTAGGGGTTAATTACTAAACATTGAAAGGGTTTTTTTATGTAAATGCTGTATAATTAATACCTAACTAATGAAAATGCAAATAATCTATGAAACTATAAGAGAAAATGTTTTATTTGCACCGAGTGCATGTGTAAATAATGTATGGGCATTGCCCTGAAAGGGGCGTAGCCAGGTGGGTTAAGGCGTTCGACTCGTAATCCGAGGGTCGCGGGTTCGGATCCCGGTCGCACCAAACATGCTCGCCCTTTCAGCCGTGGGGGCGTTATAAAGTTACGGTCAATCCCACTATTCGTTGCTAAAAGAGTAGCCCAAGAGTTGGCGGCGGGTGGTGATGACTAGCTGCCTTTCTTCTAGTCTTGCACTGCTAAATTAAGGACGGCTAGCGCGGATAACTTTGCACGACATTTAAAAAAAAAAGAAGAAATGGGCCCTCGTTATTGCGGGTTACTCTGGCCCTCGTGTTCCATATATAAATACACTTGACATTTGCAAAACCAAACTTTAAAGGAAAGAGGAAGAGGTTAACGAAACCTGACCCTCTTGGGTAGATAAATATCAATACCCAAATATCCATACAAGAGAGAGAGCGATAGGGTTTTGTTATGTGATTGGTGGCGTGTTTGATTGACTCTCCTAGATCCTTACTACCCTTATCCACAGCCATGAAAACAGTTTAGAGAAGTGTTAAATAAATAATTTTAATCAGGAAATCATTAACTTCGTCAAAATGAACAACAAATACTGTGTATTTATTTTGCTATGGAGTCCCAAATGGTATTAAGAAAAACAATTAAAATTACGTTAATTGTCAGTTTTTTTCTCCCATAAACCTTTTAAAATTTACTCCTGTCTAAACAGCGCTTATTTTCTATACATCATTCACGAAGGCATTGTTTTTAAAAAGTGCAAGAATCCTTCAGCTCGTTTGTGTTATGGCAGACAAAAGTAAGTATAAAAGTTAATTTTTTCTTATTTTCTGATGCACTACAATTAAAAGAACATTATTACATTGTATAAGCACGTATAAAAGTTAATTTTTTCTTATTTTTGATACACTACAATTAAAAGAGCTATATTACATTGTGTAAAAAACGCCTGAGTTAGCGAACTAATAACGCTGTTTAGGCCTAACGTGGGAATTATAAATAACGCTCGAGTGAAGATTATTTTCATTTTCGTATTGTTTAGTTCGTTATGTGTATCGAACCGGAGGGGTGTAACGAAGTGTGTTTCAGATCTGTCTTTTGTTCGTATCACCATCTGTATTCTTCAGTTGTACTGCCACGAGCTGTGTATTTTAAAATATCAATCGAGAAAATCGCAACCATGCGTTTAGTTTTCTTTTCTGTTTGTCCTTGTTTTGTTTCCGAGCTAAACATATTTTTAAAAAAGTGACAGAAGATGGCATTACAACTCGTACACGCAATGAGATAATCTGTGTCTTTCAACCTGGGTCTACTTTACTGTAAATATCTCAATTTTAAATAACAACGAAAAACCTCAGACCTTCTTTTAACCTACTTCCGTGTGTGCGTATTTTTAAAGAGAGTCTAATCTTACATAATCATTACCTGTAACAGGTATAAGGTTTATAAATATATATTACGCAGCGCGAGGTAATATCGTTCTGATCTGTAACGCCAAACTGTTGTCGTTTGTACGCGTATTCACACCGTGTGAACAATTCATATACATATGTGTATCAAAGCCATATAGGACCATCTGTCAATCATGACTATACCACTATGCAACACAAATTTTGTTCTTGGATAGTGCGTGTTATTTCTTAATTGCTTGTGTTGTAAAAGTACACAAAATGGCCATTATTCCCTTCAAACTTTGCTTTTGTGACCTGGATAATGAAGTTTAGAAATTAACCTATTTTCTATGTATAAACGGGCAAATTTGCACACTTTCATTTACATAAGGTCTAAATAAAACAACATATGAATCAAGATTAGCATGCATTTATACTAAAGTTATACAAAAATGTTTAGAAGCGAGTAGTTTTTCGATATTTGCGACTGTAACGTATATCAGTTTCACGTATCAGCCCCCAAATATAGTCTTCTATCATGTTTTCGTTATACGTTCACAGGTCACAAAAGCAAAGTTTGAAGAGAAACATAGGTCTTTTCTATTTACTTTAGACATAAGCAACTGGGAAATAACACTTTCTGTCCAGGAACAAGAAGAAGTAAAAATTGTATTACATGGTGTTATTGAATATATTATTTTTTGGAGTCTCATATACTGCATCTTCAACGAATGTATAAAAATAACACAATTGAACAACCTTTGGTATAATTACTAATTTTCAAATAAAATGAATAGTATTAGGAAATGATAGAACATTCAATTTTGTTGTTGTTTTTAAACGGACTATTTGAATAAAAGAATGAATTTGAATTTTTATTGAAGGTTGAATTTTCGTTCGCAATATTTAGACTTATTTATCATCAGAGGTCCGGCATGGCCAGGTGGTTAAGATACTTGACTCGTAACTCTAGGGTCGCTGGTTCGGATCCCCGTCACACTAAACATGCTCGCTCTTTCTGCCGTGGGGGCGTTATAATGTTACGGTCAATCCCATTATTTGTTGGTAAAAGAGTAGCCCGAGAGTTGGCGGTGGGTGAGGATGACTAGCTGCCTTACCTCTAGTCTTACACTGCTATATTAGGGACGGCGAGCGCAGATAGCTCTCGTGTAGCTTTGCGCGAAATTCAATAAACGAACCAAACAATTATCATTTAGTGATCTCTACATCCGTAAGTTAAAGTTGAAAATAAAAAGTCTTATTGGGGTGAGATGACAGAACTGGACTTGAACTTCAAATTCCATCCAGCTGTCCTATATTAAATAAAGTCACGATTGTTACCAAGGCTATCTGCTGTGCCTACCGCGGGAAATCGAATCCCGAACTTTACTGTTTTAAGTTCATAGAGTTACCGCTGTCCGATACAGTGACGGTAAGAGAGAATCTGTGAGCCTCATGCTGGAACAGCGGTAAGTATAAGGATTTATAACGCTAAAATCACAGGTTTGATTTCCCTTGGTGAACAAAGTGGTAGCCCGATGTGACTTTGCTGTAAGAAAAACACATACACAAACACATAAAATCTGTTGTTAAAATATTGTATTTGATATGTAGTTTATTTAAGACTGTCTGTAATTATCATGTGTTTTATTGATATAATTGTTCACTTCCACGTGGTTTTTTAATTCCAAAGTTACATATGACTTTCAAAATATTGGAGCATAAAAATATGTCCCACTTTCTCTTTCTCAGCTAGATAGTTTGTGTTTCTGTGGGTGTGTTTCTCGAATATTCGCTCGAACCTACCCAAGGGCTGTCAACGCTAACCGCCCTCGATTTTAATCAAAACCAGCTAGTCAACAGAATTTAAGGTCAGCTCTTTATATATTATTGTCAGACCAAGTAGTCGAATTTGAGTCTCTTTTATAATGTCCCCAAAGTGTGACTTTTATTTGTTAGATCTGACATGGATGGTGGACCCCCAAGATCCACTTTTTGGTGAGCGCGGTTCTAAGGAGCTCGTGAACTTGTACACTATTTTACTTGCTCTTTTAATTACAATCCATTTTAAGCCTGAACTTCATTTCGTGCAACTCTTAAGCCAAAAGACCCCAAAATATTCAGTGTTGGCTAGACCTTAGTTACAACTGGTGACCCAGAGGGGAAGGGGTAATAAGTAACCAACATCCGCTTTTTTTTTTTGTTTCTGTCGATATTAACCGGATAATAGAATTGACGGTTATAACGCTCTTAGGACTAAAAGTGTTTGAATGTCATATCGCATCTTAAACCTTGGACCTTCAGATAAGCAGCGTAGTGCGTTACACTAACCACTGAGTCATGCCGAGCTGCGCAATAGTATGCGCTGCCTATCTTCACCAACAGCAGTTTTATTTTATGTGAATTTTAACAGGTCCTACTAGTCCAAAGTCATATGGTTAAACACATGAAGTTAACAGAACCTACGAGTCTACAGTCAAATTATTAAACATCTGAAAAATTGTATGCCTTTTTAGGTCTGTATGTTAATGAAGCAGGTCGCATGCGACTAGAACATAGATAAGTGAAGGACGTCCGTTGGTTTCTTCCATGTGACACTACGTAGGTTCAGAAACTGCGCGAATCAAAATACTGATAATCCTGAGCCTTGTATGATCAGTTAAACCAAGTATGTGAATCAGACTTGATGACAAATGTCTCTCATAACTTATCACTCTACAGTAGCACAACGGTATGTCTGCGGACTCGCAACGCTAGAAACCGGGTTTCGATACCCGTGGTAGGCAGAGCACAGATAGTCCATTGTGTAGCTTTGTGTTTAATTCAGAACAAACATGAACTACCATTGTCTCCTGTTTATGTAATGTATCCTTTTTATAAATTATGATTAGATATTTCATGTACTAATTAATACACCATTCTAGGGCAGTGTTTCTTTTGTTTTCTGAAATGTTTTCTTTTGAAACTTGCACTTGTTTTTTACAGTGAGATAAAACTCGTTCTGTAGTGATGTTTATACCTTGTCCTTGATTGAAATTTATCATATGTTAACCCTTTCAGACCTGCGATTATATTGCCTTCGGTTTTACATAAACGCTTTTTAAATCCTCACTTAATATTGAGGTAATGTTTGTTTATTTGTGTGTTTTACACAACTTGTTAGGGCCTGGCATGGCCTAGCGCGTTAAGGCGTGCGCTTCGTAATCTGAGGGTCGCGGGTTCGCGCCCGAGTCGCGCCAAAACATGCTCGCCCTCCCAGCCGTGGGGGCGTTATAATGTGACGGTCAATCCCACTATTCGTTGGTAAAAGAGTATCCCAAGAGTTGGCGGTGGGTGGTGATGACTAGCTGCCTTCCCTCTAGTCTTACACTGCTAAATTAGGGACGGCTAGCACAGATAGCCCTCGAGTTGCTTTGTGCGAAATTCCAAAACAAAACAAAACACAACTTGTTCTGTGTCTAAATCCTAAATTTTAGCATTTCAAAAATCAGTTTTAGCCACCAGGAGATGTTTTAAGTTATAATAACACGCAATTGTTTTTTTACGAACGCATTTGTTTTTTCTGAGAATAGAAGAACATGATTGGCTCAGCTGTGTTATGGACTACTTTACTCATTCAAAAAAAACCAATTGCCATCTAGCGGATATTTAATGTAACTTATCCTCAATTTTGAATATGCGATCCCAGGATTTTATGCCAAGAGGAACCCTTTAATTTGTTTTGTCTTGTGTTTACTAACTTTTGATCAAATGAACATATCAGCATTTCGTTGTAATTGAAAAGTTTGTTGTTTGGGGTTAAGATTTTCTGATTCGTGCATTGAAGACCTGGCATGACCTGGTAAGTTAAGGTGCTCTACTTGTAATTTGGAAATCGCGGGTTTGAATCCTGTGGGGTTATTAAAATGTATCGGTCAATTCCACTATTCGTCAATAAAAGAGTTGGCGGTGGATGGGGTTGATTAGTTGCATTCCCTTGAGTATGTCACTGATAGACTAGGGACGGCTAGTGCTAATAACCCTGGTGTTGCTTCGCACAAAATTCCAACCAAACCAGAATCGTGACACACGATGCATTTCAAACCCACGTGAAACACGAACCAAGAATTCGAGAAAAACACCCGTACTACTTACTGTACCACTAAGATATATAGACGACAACTTATACATACGCACAGGCAGCATGCACACAAACAGGAAATCAAGAAACACAAAACAAATGAAGCAAATACAATTTCAATCCAAACAAGTCATAACCAAGCAGTTAACCTAATTACAGACGCAGTCAGAAAAACCTTTCTTTAAATTTATCACTCAATATAAAAAGTGACAAAATCAAAATGACCAAAAAAAGACCCTACACCATTAGTACCATATATGATACAGCTATTAGTAAACCCAATACTACAAACCCTGAAAACCAAAACTACGTAGGTCTAAAACCCAAGACTATCTAACACTAGAAATAACGAAATTCATGAACATGACCCTCAAAAGGAAAAAGTACCAGAAACAACAAATGAAATGTGAAATCACCAAATTTATGTATTGAGTCTAAAAAATAATAGTTCAGGAGGGAAGACGAAGTCGAAATAATACCTGACCTTCCCAGGTCTACACAATGACCTGAGGTCCTGTGACGAAACGATGATGTGAAAGTTATGGTACTTTTTTAAAGCCTTACAAAACGTTGAACTATTCTTTGAAATTTTGAAAGAATAAAACAGTTTTCAGAATATGTGAATTTGTCAAAACTGTAATAACAGAGTTTATAAGTCAAGGGAAGTAGCTGATCAGTGCTCCAACTCTGGGGTTGTGGGCAAGTTTTTGAGGCAACGGGACGCCAATATTCAACGTGCTTAGCGAAATAACAATATGTCCTGGTATCGTCTTCTACGTGTCGCACCACTGTTGTAGTTGTGCATTGCGAAGGGTCGTTCAAACACTATATACGCAATTAAAGTGTATCGTGTTACAGTTATGAGCATATAATTACTCGTTCCGCTGCGGGGGTTCACAAACCCCCTCACGATTCGCAGAAGCTTCAGTGTATTGATATATTATCCAAAGTTATTCTGTAGCTACCCCAACAGGATCCGTATCCATCCGTATCCGGTTAAGACACCCACGATTAGACCCATTAGCTTGTGAAGGTGAAGGGGGGAGTATGAACGCAGTTTCAAACATAACACCACCAGTGGGAGCCAGAAACACAAAATTCGATCTCGGTGATCATGAAAACTAACAGTATACTTGTGTGTTCTTCCAGGTGAGTTTTGTCTCCCCTTGGTACTGGTGTCACATTCCCTATGTCATACAGATAAGACAACCCCCAAAGCATTCATTCGGAGATTGTCTGCCAAGGCTAGCTCTAAAACTGTAGGAGTTTGCGAACAAATAAACACAGCATAGATAAGTATAGGATAAACGTTATGAAAGAAATCAGTTTGTTAGCTTCTTTGGAGAGAGAGAGAGACTTTAAGCCGTGACTGCGTTATGAGAGTGGCAGTCAATTCCTTAACGTGGATGGTGGGTGATAGGAATCTGTTAACTGGTTGTGATACTTATAGTCATTAATTTGAAAATTAGGAACGCTGGTAAATAGCTTTCTTAATTCTCTATAAATACACACTTTTTTATGCTCACAGAAATGAAAGTTATTGTATCGTATGGTCTCTTATGGGAAATATCACTAAGCCGACAATAAACGAGGAAACCAGGAAACCGTCAAAAGTTATACATCGTGTTGATGAATACAATAAACTTAAGTGTGACTAAGGGCTATTTATATATACAACGTCATATTTAAATATGGAACAGGTGTTACAAAACATAATACATTGGCTTTGACAGAAACAAGGTGAGACCCCCTCTAAATCGTTGATAAATCTATTTTTGTGTCATATCTCCGGATAAATAAAATACTTTGTCAGCTAGGAAGATAAAACTTGAACATATAATTATTACTGCACGCCTTTATTATAACACGATATTAAAGTCTGACAGAAATGAAATGACTAGTTTAAAGTAGCCTAGGCCCGGCATGGCCAGGTGGTTAGAGCGTAATCTGAGGGTTGCGGGTTCGAATCCCCGTCGCACCAAACATGCTCGCCTTTTCATTCGTGCGGGGCGTTATAATGTTACGGTCAATCTCACTATTCGTTGATAAAAGAGTAGCCCAAGAGTTGGCGATAGGTGGTGATGACAAGCTGCCTTCCCTCTAGCCTAACACTGATAAATTAGGGACGGCTAGCGCAGATGGCCCTCGCGAAATTCAAAAACAAAATATATCTTAACGTTTTCTTGTACTGCTGACATGTCCTTCAGTGGAAGAGGGATGATGGTAAGCTTACGGATTTACAACGCTGAAATCCAGGGTTCTATTCCCAAACGGTGGATATAATGGATATTCCAATCTGGGTTTGCTTTTGAAAACAAACACATTGTGTATATTTTATCATTGCAAAACCACATCGGACTGTCTTCTGTGTCCACCGAAGAAAATCGAACCCCTGATTTTAGTGTTATAAATCCGAAAACCTACCTCTATCCCACTGGAGGACAGTATGTAAACAAACATAGGGTGAAATATTTGATATTTACACACTAATTGAATGGTCTGTCTCTTTTTGTCAGACGTAATTGAAACTTTAATGTGTGTATCGAGAAATTAGGGTATATTTTTTGTACCGAGTTTTTAGGTCGTTGATGAGGTCAAGGTGCATTTTCGACTTTTCCTTCATTCTGGACTATTGATTTAATAACTGATAAATGGCACCAGTAATATTCGCGACATAAAACACTGATTGAAATGTTTCACCTTCTCAAGGCCGTTTAGTGTGTTGGTGAAAATGAAACCAAACTTTAGAAAAAACTAATATAACATTCTGATCGGTTGACAGGTACGTATACGTACTGAAGGCTAACAATAGTACGTTTGTGTTAAATTGAGCCTCATATCACGGCTTGTATAACATATACACATTTTTCTTCTTCCGTGAAATAATGTCTAGTTCAGAAAAACAAATTCTGTTAAAAAATTAGTGTATTGCAGAGACGCAAGTAAGTCTGTTCTCCCTTCCTACTCCTCAACGTGGTAACATTTAACAGGAAACTCAGACAGCTCCGATCGACCCACCCGCCACCAGTTAAAAATAAATGAATAAAAGTGTAGCTAAAAATATTGCTTGTTTTTAGCTCTGTTATAAGAGGCTTAGCTCTTTAACGTTCGTTACCTATCACTGCACTAATCTGTTGTTATGTACCAATAAAGTTAAATATAACCATTGTACGTTCTTGTTTGTTTTCATGGATGACTGGTGTTCAGCTCGTGAGCTTGCACTTAAAATATCACGTGATCTTCTATTAGCAAGAAGTCAGGCAACTCTGATTTAATGGTTAATATTTTGCTATCGGTCGCATTATTAGTTCCTAAAATTGTGTATATGTTCAGTAATTATAATGGGTTTAAGTACTGTGCGGATGCAAGCTGACATTCAGGACCGAGTCGTAGCCAAAGGGTGGAGGGTTGGATGTTAACCCCCCCCCCCATGGACCCAAACTTTTTAGACAAGTTCAGTTGCCACCTATGAAGTTTCATAAGGATCCGTGATTGCATGACAGATAATTTCACACACAACAAATGGTCAAATACATATTTCTGATTGAACACTTTTAATACAGCAAGTTGTTTCAGAACTAGAGAAATACAATCGAATATCTATGAAAGGCTCAAACGCCAGTTCGTTCTTGCCAGGACATCTACAACACAGTTTGGTTCAACTTTAATATCTCGGTGAATGTATAATGAGGCCTGTTCATTCAATCAATCTTCAGTGGTGGTATTTCTCAAATACGTTTTGAGTCTTCTGAGAGTTGAAAACGAACGCTCCACTGAGCTCGTTGACACAAGCAGTGTAGCAAATACTTTTAACAGACGAGACATGACTGGAAACATTTCTGTATTGCACATTGCATATGCATCTATGACATTTTTTGGTCTGTTGTTCGCAAGTGATTTGAACCAAACCCTAAGTTCACCTACTGTAGCTAGTGAAGTGTTGTCAATATCAGCCTTGTATATATTGACCAACTCTTTAATTTGGTCACATTGTTGTGCTGTAGGTTCTGACCGTTCTGTGATAGATCCTGATGGTAGTAGACACATGAAGTTTGTAAGGAGAGTTTTGTGACTGGACGGACGGTCACATATTTGTGAAAGAAAGTGATCAACAAATGGTACAAATAGAACAATACTAAAGTACTCCTCAGGGCTAGTGATTTGTGGGTTAGCACGATACATCTGTCTTTTAGCCTACCTTGGCATAATGATGTCAATTTGAAGCTCACTACACAGAGTTTGAGCCTCACAGAAAATGTTGTTAAATTCATTCACAGTATTATTTCTGAGTGGATTAAATCTTCCACTATTTCTGCATGATGCATCGCAGCACCTAAATCAATGTTTTGTTGCTGCAGTAAGTTACACAGAGGTAAACTAAAGGAGAACAATTTAGCAATGGTAAGTAGAGTGATGATGAATTCTGGCTGTGTTATAGAACATAACAACTGATTGGCTTGCGTGGCAGAATATCTGTCTTGCCAACTTGATATGGTCTCAAGGGCATCTGCAACTGCATGGATTAATTCTAGAAAGACAATGACTGAGTCATGCCTCTCAACCCACCGGGTGGGACAGATACCTTTCAAACTTTTTTCGATTCAGGTGCTTTATTCTTCACCGAAATAGCCAAAACGTGCTTTCGTTTGGGTGTATTGAGAAAGTTTTCAATGCTGGAAATTACTCCCATGTAATTTCGCACAGAAACTTCTTTATAAGCATCAGAAATTGCCAAGTTTAGGGAATGGGCACTGCAGTGTACATGGGGTGCAAGTGGGAATTTATCAGTTATGTGTCTCTGGGTACCAATGAATTTCTCACTCATAGAGGCAGCACCGTCGTACCCTTGTCCTCGCAGGTAAGCCATGTCAGATTGGTTATGATAACATCAGCCAAGTTTCTGCCTGTCACATCATAAACAGGTATAAATTGTAAAAACTCTTCTCTCATTGCAACAGAGTTGTCATTGGCTGGCAAATATCTAACACAGCGAAAACTGTTCAATGCCTGAAATATCTGTTTCATCAACTAATATTGAGAAACACTTTGCAGCACTAACCCTGTTGACCAAAGCATCAAGAACATGAGTATACAGACATTGATGATTTCATTTTGAATTTGAGGACTCAGATACGTAGCATTCCTCTTTGTACTCTTAAGGTTTACTGAAAGCTTGACATTACCCTTTGCCTGTAGCGCAAAATTGCCCGAAAATTCTCATCATTATTGATGGGCTCCTCATTAGTTTCACCAACAAACATTGGACCAGAATCATATTTTCCTCTCAAAGCTGAACCCTGTCTCTCACACAGCAATACAGTATCAATAATAGGCATTACATATTGCCGGTTCTTGCTTGTAAGTTGCATCAAGCTGCAAGTGCACAGATTAACTTGTGTTTACGACCTGTAGAAAATTGTTAGCTTTTTCTTTGCTGTCTTGGTGGTACTGTTTCAATTAATGTGCCTTGAAGTCTTCAACAGCCTTCTTCCAGTTTGTGTATGGAAATTTCACTAGTTGTCCCAATTTCTGGCTTCCAACACCAGTACCATCAGGAGCAAAAAGACAGCAGTACTTACAGAAAGCACCATTTGCATGTTGACTGTAGAGTAGTCATCTCCACTCTGAAAGCCAACGATGCTGAAAACGCAGCTTTCTTGGACCACACTGGGGGAAAGCATATCTCCCTGGCTTCCAGGCATTCTCAAGGAGGCATTTTTTGGTTTCAGCGTCTATTTAAAAGAGACAGAAAGACATAGTTCTAATTAAGTTATTTTGCACATAGGAAAGTTTGTTATGAGAGTACAATAACCTTGAAGAGAAAGGCTTAGAGCTGTACTTCACAGAGCGGGCCTAACATCCTGTGGCTGTAGGCCTACGATCACTAGCAGCAATGAATATTCAGTCTAAAACTCATCAGAGTGTTTGCATGAATTTTAATACAAAATTAATATAATGAGGAGTCGACTTACCTGTTTACCAATGCTGACATCATCAGAAATGTAATTTCCAATGTCCCAGACTGGACCTGAGGTGGTAGTGGCAGCACTGGTAGAAGACCACGGTGATGACTCTGACAATTCAGTTGACAATTCTGATTCAACCTGATTGGCTGCAGCAGATTGACCAGGTTCAGCGTCATGAATGGGTTTAAAGAACCCTTGCAATATCTTTTGCTTTTTCAGACTTGACATAGTGAATGATTGTTTATCGCAACTTCTGTTTGTTTACGTCACATTCACAGTACAATTGGCGCCATCTATAGTGAATCATTCACTATAGATCGCGCCAATGGTACTAGGTTAGTACAATGGTGCTGTCAGCCTGCCACGGTGCCACCTACTGTTTATTTGTGAAGTTAATTCTTGAAATCCAGGGAATCTGAACATACACTGTCCATGATATTTGAATACAGATTATAGACACAATACATATATTTTGTACTCTCCTGAGTGACTATAATTTGTATGTTGGTGACAGGACTGTAGGCCTACTTTTCTGGGCCTGATAACTTTAAGTTATATATTAAATATATAGGCCTACATATTTGTTTATGATTTAAAAAATGAGACAAACACCTCAGTGTGCCATTCTGAAACTTGCAAAAAGGTGGTCTCAGAATGCTTAATTCAGGCTTTTATTTTATGTTTTTATTAAACAATTTCCCAGAGGGGGCATGCTCCCGACACCCCTAGCATGGCTTCGCGCCAGTGGCACTTGCATCAAGCACTCAAACTAACCCTCCCATGGCCATTTCTGGCTGCACCCCTGATTCAGGATATTTATCACTCTCCTACAGAATAGGTCTGGTACAGACACTTGAATCATATTCTTGTAATAGAACGTCTGACCAGCAAGAAGTTGAATACACAACACCACCCGCCGCCTGTTAAGCATCTCTTAATATGATGGAGAAATTAATTATAGCTTTTATAGCACGCCGAGAAATGAAAGAAGTACGGGGAGCGTATTCAGTGGTGCTTCGCGAGTTGAACCTTGGATCTTCCTAACTGCAGCACTATATAATGCTGTCACAGCAGATTATTGGCAAATTACTTACAAAACTGTCGGTATATTCTCACGTGATTAGTACGCTTTGTGGTTATAAGTTTGTGTGGTAATGTGAAACAAGGCTTAGCTTATTAGTATTTTAATGGTTGTAAATTATTGTAATGATGTCATTGTATTCTTTTAAGAGTTCAGTTAAAGATGTCAATTGTTATGATTATTAGATGAGGTTCATGTTAAGAAATGTGGATATGAAATCCACCCTTTTACAGTACGGATATTATAATCTTGAATATTTCGAATGAAATAATTCGTTTACTAAGTGGTGGTCTCAACAGATAGCCACGATGTGGCTTTGCTATAAGAAAACACACACACACACACATTCGCTAACTGAAATCTGAAGTATAGTTACTGTTTTAAAATATAGTTTTGGTTGCATTTTGAATGGGTAATTTTCTTGATTTTTTGAGTCGTGTACACAATATTTTTTAACGGTTTGAGTACTTTGTTTCGTTATTCAATTTTATTTTGTACAATTTCGTACCTATTCGAAATTTTATTCACGGTTCATGACTTTGGAAAAAGTAAAGTGGAATGACCCCCCTCCTCGTTCAGTTACGATAACAGTGTTTGCTTCTTTTTTTTGGGGGGGGGAGGATTAAAGCTGCCACTGCGCATGTTTTTGGTTGTACTTGTACGAACCGGTGAGATCTAGATTTATCTCTAACAGTTAATATTTTACAATAAGCCGTCGTAGCGGTTCGCGAAAATGTTTACACATTCAGTAATGTTAGTAGGTTGAAGAGGAATGAAGTATTGTGTTAATACAAGTTGTCATTCAGGATCTTTGTCACTCTCTTACAGTGAATTTGTGTTGGAACGAGAGGGGCGTGCCGTCAACTCTATCAGATATCACGTGTTTCGTACTTCCTGAAAAATAGGTTATTTCCTAGTGTTAATGAAATTTTGGATGTAATGAAACATCCTGTAAGAGGTTTATTGAATCTTCTATCCCTCGATGACTAAGTAATAAGCCTGCGATCACAAAATGCTAAATTCTTGTTTCGATGCCAGCGGTGGGCAGAGCACAGATAGCCTAGGGAGTAGCTTTATGATTACTAAAAAATAAACAAAAAACTTTAATCGTCTGATGCCATTTCCATGCTCTGGAAACTTATTGCTTCGCAAATTAAGGTAATTTGTATAAATTCTTTTGTAGATGTCTTAGGCAGAGCTTTCGTGATTCACAAAAAAAGGTGAAATGGGCAGCAACTGCCTGGTTGACCTTTTACAACTATACTATTTTTG
The DNA here is from genome assembly GCF_004210375.1 of Tachypleus tridentatus. Classification (NCBI taxonomy): domain Eukaryota; kingdom Metazoa; phylum Arthropoda; class Merostomata; order Xiphosura; family Limulidae; genus Tachypleus; species Tachypleus tridentatus. The sequence goes on along the minus strand of NC_134834.1, from coordinate 186,867,598 downwards.
TATATGTACTTTTCCAAGATTTTCTCCACAAATGTCACGCTGTATTAGAAAGTCGTTGCCCATTTCACATTTTTTTGCTCTGTAACGAATTTACTGTTATGCATTTATTTTAATATCTTCGTGTGTTTCAACTCAATGCGTCTGATGTGTATTGCGCAAGTCCCGCCTGTTCTCTAACTTTGTAGAAGATTCTTGAGAATAAAAATCAACAATATATGTTTTACGAAAACGCTTGCGTGTTTTCGAATATTGTTGAAAGTTCGAGAATCTCGCGTGATTGGTATTTAAAACCGACGCATCGAGAAACATTATTATTAGTTAGCTACAGCCAGTGTACTATAATTCTAAAAAAACTACAGAATTTGATCAGGAACTTTATAGATTTCGAACGTTACAAACCTTTTAACTTCAGTGAATTAACTTCGAACGCTATTATTTCCACGAGGACATTAAACATCTTCGTCGACAAAAAGTAAGCTTGTAATCGGTGTGACGCCAACCAAGCTAGCTAGCTTAAACGAGGAGTAGCAGTATCAACTCACAGTTAACTTGCTCTTCGTGGACCTGAACCGTCGATGAAATATTCAGTTCTAGACTGGATAGAAGACCTGGTATAGTTTGCTTGTAAAACTCTTGTATATAAACCAATATTTGTAAATAACCGTTATTATCAATAGTATTATTATTTGTATATTAAAATATATTTATGTTAAGAAAGAAAATTGTTTGTATCAATCTTGTCGGCAAATATCATAAATTTGAAACATATCAACATTTAATGATTTTCTAAATCCAAATTTCCAGCTATTTGGAATCGTAATGCGCAACATACATAACATAATAAATCGGAGACTAATCTGAGATAAATTATAATACGTAACAGTTCATGTTCTAAAAATTACTAATCAATTAAATATTGGAAAAACAAAGCAAACAAGTTTTCAATATCGACTCGCGGGATGGAAATCCATCACCGATACATTTTTACCTTTTCTTGATAAATGTGCCTTGTATTTTTAGTTTATCTTACCGAGACATTTTTTAAACGAAAATCGTGCTGATATATTTGCAATAATAAATAAAACAGAAGAACGAGAGAAAGAATCATTATTTTATAGTGAACTATTTGTTGATGTAAATTAGGTGTTTCTCTTCTGTAGGTGTTTTAACCAAATAAACTACAAATGTAAGTAACTGTTTATTCACGTTGATCTTGGAAGTGAAATATAGAAACGCGTATTATCATATCAGTTATGTCCTGATACATGCATGTGAAATGTGTTTTAATGTGTTGTGCATTCAGTAATTTAAATTACGCTAAACTTGGATGACATATGTAGGATTATTGTTGTTGTTGTTGTTTTTTTAATTTCGCGCAAAGCTACACGAGGGCTATCTGCTCTAGCCGTCCCTAATTTAGCAGCGTAAGACTAGAGGGAAGTCAGCTAGTCATCACTACCCACCGCGAACTCTTGGGCTACTCTTACCAACGAATAGTGGGATTGACCGTCACATTATAACGCCCCACGGCTGAAAGGGTGAGCATGTGTGGTGTTACGGGGATTCGAACCCGCGACCCTCAGATTACGAGTCGAGTGCCTTAACCACCGGGCCCAGAAGTGAAATGTAGGAAATGTGATATAGTTGTACCCTAGATATATTCGTGTAAAACGTGTTGCAGCTCGATACATTTAATAATATATCGCTAATTGCTTTCTACATAAAATCTCTTAAGTAATATAAGCTAGTCCATATTCTATAGTTCATTAATATTATCGGTTATAATGCTGGACTATATGGAGATTTTTTTTTCACTTATGAGGACTTTTGTAAAGTCATCTTGGTGATGTGTTTAGGGCTGACAAAGTTTGCTAAGTTGTCCAACCTTCGTGTTAACAACAATGACACCCATTAACGATTCTTTACAGGTGTTGTATATCGAAGAAGTGCAGTCAGTGCTTCTGTACCACCTTTTTTCAACCACCAGCCCCAATCCATGGGAGTTCACGAAAACAAATAGAACGTTCAAATATAAATTGTAATCGCTTAATGACAGTATAAAGCGTTGGGAAACTTGTCTAGACAATTTGTTGCACGAAATTGCCTTCATTAACGTTTTGGTAACTTTGTATTTCTCTTTTTTTAAATGGCTTATATTCCTTCAGAAAGTATTAATGATTGTAATTACGACAACTTGGTAGCTACGAAGAGACACACAACAAACACGTTTCCTTTGACAAATAGTGCCCATGAAAGAACATTTCCTAACGACCTCCGTCATTCGGACATTGAATTTCGTGCTTGTAAATGTTACCTGCTAGAAGATAAAAATAGGTTGAGAGCGATTTTATTCTAATCTTTTTTTTTTTTTTCATGTAACTTTAAAAGGTGCAGACCTGAAGAAGGCATCGTTTGAAAGATAATCAACCATAAAGAAAAAAGTTAAGTTTTTAAAATGATGTGTTAAGATTGGTTTGTTTTTGAATTTCGCGCAAAGCTACACGACGGCTATCTGCGCTAGCCGTCCTTAATTTAGCAATGTAAGGCTAGAGGGAAGGTAACTAGTCATTGCCACCCACCACCAGCTCTTGGGCTAATCTTTTTACCAACGAATAGTAGGATTAATCGACCATTATAACGCCCCCATGGCTGAAAGGACGAGCATGTTTGGTGTGACGAGGATTCGAAATCGTGACTCTCGGATTATGAGTCGAATGCCTTAACCACCTTAAGCCATGCCGGGCTGATGTGTCTTGGAGTATTTGGTTTAACGCTCGCTTTGATTGATAGGTTGGCAATCGATGAATAATAGTAATCGAATCGGTAGTGTTGGTATTAAAATGTTAATTAAGATAAAGAACAGAACAACGTTTCGACCTTCGACCAAAATTTAACCAATATAAATGAACACCTTTATACGTATATTAATTAATAAATTAACATCTAACTGCAACGACCCCTTCAATATTGTACTCTTTCACATAAGACGTGCCCAGTTTCAAATTCTCTTTGTTAACCTAAAGATGAAACGTTGTTTTGTACTTTATTTTAATTAAAGTTTTAATACTCATACCAGCCGTCTTGAGAATTCATTTTTACTTCAAGTTTCTCGTCATAATGAGTAATCGACTCTTTTTTTCTTCGGAAAACGTAACTTTATGATGGAGCACAACACGTACGTATGACAGAAAGTAGTTATTAAACATCTCGGAATAATCAAAACTTGTCCATCGCTAATCTATATGTTCAAAACAAACAGTATTTATAATTACAACAGAAATACGATAAATATAAAAATTAACGAGTAATTACTTGTTTGTTTATACGTGTAGGTTACTGATGTAATTTTGATGATTTTTTAAACGTTTAATAAATACTTTCTATTATCATGATAAATATTAGGCTTAGCACTCCCGGGTGTAATTTTCTAGTATGAAACAAAGAATGAATATGAACAATTGCCTTAAAAGATTTGTGCATAACTTTCCATTGTAATAAAAATATGTATTTATGCGTCTGTGTGTGTATATATATCACAGTGAGAGCTGATAAAGACGTCTGTAGGACCAGTTTCTGACTTTTATTCTAGATGCAATGGAAAGTATGTTTGCGTTTTTATAAACTCCGTTCAAAACAACTGTCTGTATTACGCAAGTCCCTTGTTTTTAATTTGTGAAGACGTAACCGCTCGTGTTGTAACGACAGAAAGAAAGAAAAAAAAACTAATATATGCAGTCAACACGTCACTGAAATAATTTCGTTCGAAGTATAAACTTACTTGTTTAGTTTTATTTTATTACCGTATCATACTACATAAAACTTAGTAGATAGACGATACCCCGTAACATCTGATGTCGATTACGTAATTTACTGTTGTCTGGAAATGCTGGAAGAAAAACAACTGTACGCACGTTCTTGTTTGGTAATTCGTGGGGAACTCGTGTTTTTTAACCTTGTGTATTATGCAAAGTGGCGTACAGTTGTTGATAAAACTAATTTGAACTGATGACAAGTGTTTGTTGACGTACTGAACGAACACTGTTTTCTGTCATTGTTACCACTCATAATTATACACTTATATATACCGTGTTTCTACGAAAATAAGACAGGGCTTATATTAATTTTCACTCCAAAATATGACACTAGGGCTTATTTTCGGGGGATGTCTTATTTTGATATATTAAAAAAATGAAGTTACAAAGTAAAACTATTAAACTAACCATTTAAAATAAACTATTATTAAACTAACTGATTAATACTTAAACAAACTAATTAACTAACTATTAAACTAATTAATAAATTAATTTTTTTTATTTCTTTCCTCTTCCTGCCACTCTTAACTAGGGCTTATTTTAAGGGTAGGGCTTATATTAAAACTATCCCCAAAAATCACACTAGGTCTTATTTTATGGGTAGGTCTTATTATCGGAGAAACACGGTAATATATTACGAACTAACATAAAAATACGTTTAACTTTTGTATTGAAATACTTTATAATAAAAATACACTGCAACTCAAAATATGGGCGTTGAAGTGTGGTGAATGAACTTACTGAAGCAACACCATGGGCGTATGTGCATGTCCAGTTCCCAACAGAGAAGTGCCATGGGCACATTTGTATCTCCCCTTGTAGGTCGTGCTACGGGCACATACGTGTCCCCCTTCTAGAGTACTGTCACGAACACGCTTATGTTGTTCCCCCGTACAGTACTGTCTAAGACACACAAATGTTTTTTTCCTTTTACAGTACTGTCACGAATACATATATTTTGTACGGTATCTCTCACGGTACTACCACGAATACCTTCATGTTGTCCCCCTTTGTAGTACTGTCACGTTATTCCCATGTACAGTCACGTGTCTTCCTTCTCTACATTACTATAACGAAGACGTGTGTGTTGCCTTGTGTACAGTATTGATACATACGTGTCCACGTAAGAGTTAACATAAGCTATTGTTTGTTTGTTTTGGAATTTCGCACAAAGCTACTCGAGGGCTATCTGTGCTAGCCGTCCCTAATTTAGCAGTGTAAGACTAGAGGGAAGGCAGCTAGTCATCACCACCCACCGCCAACTCTTGGGCTACTCTTTTACCAACGAATAGTGGGATTGACCCTCACATTATACACCCCCACGGCTGGGAGGGCGAGCATTTTTAGCGCGACGCGGGCCCGAACCCGCGGTCCTCGGATTACGAGTCGCACGCCTTACGCGCTTGGCCATGCCAGGCCGTATAAGCTCTTATAACCTGGCGCTTAGCGAAATGTACGCACTTGTTAGTACATAATATGGATACTGATGTATTATGTGCATCTAGTTACTGACGTCACGAGATCATACTACGCATGCACCATTTGACATGTTTCGGTTTCCATACAGAATTACGTATGAGGTAACGGATTACTGGTAAGTTATATGTTATCACTTCATTCTGTCACAGTGTGTTTTTAGTTTTCGAGGTTATCTCTTGCATTTTGTACTGTTATCAGATATGACTAACGGAGTTGCGTTTGCCCTCTCGGTTTTTTGTTTCTCTTATCGCTAAGTGTTCTTACGGTGTATAGTAGAGAAACGTTACTCGGCACTTTGTTTACATGACGGCTGCTACCATCGTCATTATTGTTGACAGAATTTAACTTCTAGAATAAAAAAATCCATGATGTGGGGGAAGGTGTTAGACGTGATGTTCTGAAGGTAAAATCATAAATATTACCGTGGGCTCTGTTGGAGCTAAAGGGGATCAGTGTTGTTGACTTCATTGGTCAAAAACTAATTCTCAAGACATTCGCGCGAGACGCTATCATAGTTGATTATGATGTTTCCAGCTTTAGAAAACCAACATAAAAAACGAAATACAAAACCGGACTGTAATCTCGAATCTTTGGGATAGAGGGGTGATCCATCAGGAATCAAGCACTTGTTATTAACAAAACTTATCTCAGTAATTCCTGTTACAAGCCCTCCTGTACATGACACTAATTCTGATGTTTTGATAAACGTCTGAAATGAGCCTCAGTGAAACATTTTGCTTTCCAGACGACTTTTGCTTGGCTGAAGTCACGTGCTTAATGAAAATTAACGCCCTCACATCTCGACAAGTCACAGACCACAAACATAAAAATTGAACATTGATCTATTATAACCCACATGTCGTGGGTTATGGTCTTCTGTGGGTTATATTAAAGAATGCGGCCATAGTTTGTCACGTAACTGTTGAATTAGGTTGAGATCTAGCGACTGTGATGAGCCCAAAAAGAGGCTGAAGTCCATGCGAGCATGCTGGATTGTTGTAGAATATTTCTTGTCCAACAGAATGATAATATAACAGTTGTTATGGTGTGAATACCTTTTTTGTTGTTATTGTTGATTTACAGCTGGCGAGGCATCGTTATAATTAACTATACTTTCATAAGACGTTACGCTAGGCTTATTATATTTTAACACTACAATGTGAATCTACGTTCTAAGGGATTTTCAAGCACGAAGGTACTGTAGAGTAATAATAGTTCAACAATCAGAACGGCTGGTATGGGAATTATCTCTTTCACTGATAATCAGAGAACAACGTTTCGGCCTTCCTAGGTCATCTTCAGGTCAACCTGAAGGTCGATACAATTTTATTTCAAGTGGGTTTCTTCTCATCAAGAATTTCAACAAACAAACTCACCATATGAATTGCCGACGACGCGTTTCTCTCAGTCCAGAGTTATTCGTGTATTGTTAAGTACTTTTCATTGGCGACAATGTTCAAACGTAATCTCGATGTTATTCGCCATTCCACACGATTAAAAAAGGCTTAGCTCCTACTTGGAATGTTCAACTTGCAGGTATTGTTTCTCTTTCTGTAGTTCTCTAACACATATGGACATATAACTATATATATGTATAGGGGCACTTGCCTTATCTTACCTTTGCTCTCCCCACCTCGAGAGATTAATCCGGGCCTGTCCACGCCTTTATACCACTGAACACAGTAAGTAGTGTTAAGTACAGTGTTTGGTTTACAACAGAGGTGGGTGATTTCTGAACGGGTTTGGGTTTATAACGGATTTGTTATGCTATTCATATACGAACTATAGCTAGTGTTTCACGTATCAGCTTGTGCAAACCACCATTTCTTCAGTCGGTTACCAGTGGTTGATGTTCATAATGTTTCCTAGTAATACACGTAAACTCCACTAAATGCTACTGTTGAGAGACTATGAAAGCAAATGAATGGTTTTGAACAGCAAGTTAAAAACGACGAAGTTCTTACCAGACAGTCATTGACTATCATGCCCCTTTGAGAGTCCAAGAAGTCGTTGCTCTTACTCGTATTTTTACACGATATAATTACGTCTCTACGATAATTTGTTATTTTACACATCACCTGATCAATGTATTTTGCCCATGCAAATAAATGACGCATATTCTGCATTACGAGTGTCGGTGAGTGTGTGGGGATCTTAATATATTGCCCATAGTCCTGTGTAGTGTGCATTCATCTTGGACAAGTGTTTGCATGGATGTAAATAATATTGCATTAAAAATATCAATTCAAACTTGTATATAGTACAAGAACAGTGCAATCATGAAATATTCGAACATACCAACCATACCAGATAAACTCCTACATAGTACAATAACGTACTTCGATAAAAATTGGATGAAAAACGAATTACTAGATAGGTACCTCATACATGAATAAGTTAGTCCTAAACATCTCTCCTCAATATATATTTTAAACATAGAAAAATAAAACATAAATAAATAAAAATGTATAAATGAATAAATAATAAATATATAATTAAAAAATGTATATATATAACGAATTTAAAAAAAAAGTGCCACCAACAATTTTGACATCTTGCTGATAGGGCAAAATAATACCCATATATGTATCACAATACATGGACATTGATAATACCCATATATGTATCACAATACATGGACATTGATAATACCCATATATGTATCACAATACATGGACATTGATAATACCCATATATGTATCACAATACATGGACATTGATAATACCCATATATGTATCACAATACATGGACATTGATAATACCCATATATGTATCACAATACATGAACATTGCACTGAAAAGGGTCGAAGAAATATTCAGTTCACTCTGACCCAAAAATGAAGCAACTATCAATATCAAATACTGCAAGACCACATAAGTACGGGGAGGAGGAAGAGGTCGAAGAGAACCTGACCCTCCAGGGTACGAACATATCGTACCCAAACACCGAGAATGCAATCATGCTTGGGATCAAGAAAGTCCCCCCTCCCCAACTTAACAATACTAAAGTTGGGGTTAAATTCCCATGTATTTTTGGTGTTTGTTTGTTTTTTTCGGATCAAGAGCAGCTATTGTTAAAGTCCCCCCCCCCTCTATTCGACAGCGCCAAAATCTGAATTTAGTTTCGCATCTGGGCGTAGCAAAAATAGCCCAGTTCAACTATTACACCTGTTTCGTATATATTTTATGTAAATATCATGTCTGAGTACTATTCCGTCGAAGTTTTTTTTTTATATCCGAGTGTTAATATTCCGTCGAAGTTTTATATCCGAGTAATAATATTCCGTCGAAGTTTTTTTATATCCGAGTAATAATATTTGGTCAAGAATCGTAGCTGAACAATAATATTTGATACAGGTGATATTACTTCAGTCTGATCATTTATTTCATTTAGGCTACTAAGTTTTATTAAATTTTCGTTTTTATTAAAAACAAACAAACAACCGTTCATTATGTACTTGGACATAACATGATTTAGTAATTCATCATAGTATGTTGTTATTTCTTTTAAAAAAAGGAAAGAAAACTGGTCGAACAATATATCCACGTTTGTCATGTATGTTGTGATTAGACGTCACGTGATAAACGTCTGCCAAATCATGTTAAGCTCATTTTTGACTCCATAATGGCGTGCTCCATTGGATGCATTTACGCGTAAAATTCGGGTAAAAAATTAGACATAACTGTATATAATATTTACTTAACTTGTATGGGGATATTACTGTAATGTTTTATAAATTTGAACTCGGTCCTTGCACGAGTATGAATTATTTGGTTCGTAAGTCTAAGAACAATTACACTTTTCAGGTCTTATCTGAACAGCCCTAGTTTGATTTTTTAATTCTACGTGATAAGAATGATGCTAACGAACGACAAGAAACACTGGAAAAGCTGCGTTATCTCAGAAGTTTTTCCAAATCCCCCTTTGTGTTCGTTTGTTAGTAAATACGATCGTTGTGACAATACAGGCTGTAAAATATATCGTTCTTGCACATAAAAGGTTCAAGGTCACCTTAACCTTGTTGGTTTTGGGTGTGGTGTAATAAGACGAACTGTGACACCACGTGTCTACCTTGGCAATGCTGAAAATAAGGTGACCCTCAACATGACGACAGGATAGATTGTTTGTTTTGAATTTTGCGCAAAGCTACACGAGGGCTATCAGCACTAGCCGTTCCTAATTTAGCAGTGTAAGACTAGAGGGAAAGCAGCTAGTCATCACCACCACCCACCGAAAACTCTTGAGCTACTCTTTTACGAACGACTGTCACATTATAACGCCACCACGGCTGAAAAGGCGAGCATGTTTGGTGGTACGGGGATTCGAACCTGGAACCCTCGGATTACGAGTCGAGTGTCTTAACGGACAGACAACAGGATAGAAATTATTTGATAGATTGATTAGGCAGAGTATTCCAGATTAAAAATGCTGTCGTTCATTCTACAAAGTTTCATTCATGATAGAAATTGCATTGAAGTTTTTTAATTAACGACCCAGAATTTTACTTCAATACATAATTTGTTTAAGTTTGTAGTAGGTCCGATGAACTGATTGAATTTAAAACGTGTAAATTACTTATTTCGGGATAATCATGATCACGAGAAACCCACATGAAGTAAAAATGTACTCTCAAGACGGCTGGTATGGGTATTAACATTTTAATTAAAGTACAGAACAACGTGTCCACCTTCTTAGGTCACTTTCAGGTTAACTTGTTGTAAACTATCTATGTTAACCTGAATATGACCCAAGAAGGCCGAAACGTTACTCTCTAGTTTATTTTAGTTAAAGTTTTAATACCCATACCGGTCGTCTTTAGAATACATAATTTCAGGATATGTTTTTTCATTTCTTATGATAATGAAGAACACAGAATGAAATTGTGTGACCCCACTATATCTAAAGAATCTACTATTTATTTGGGCGTTATGATGTTACAGTCAATCCCACTATTCGTTGATAAAAGAGTAACCCAAGAGTTAGCAGTTGGTGGTGATGACTAGCTGCCTTCCCTCTAGTTTTACACTGCGAAATTAAGGAAGGACGGATAGCGCAGATAGCTCTCGAGTAGCTTTGCGCGAAATTGAACGAAGAAACAAAACAAAATGTATTTAGCGTGAAGTACTTGTTTACATCATCTTTCCTGGAAGTAGGTTTTTCACTTTTTCTTTCACCTAAAACTATTTCGTATTCTTTACTTAAGGTTTTTTTTTTTCAGCCGCGGCATAACGGCTCATAGAATCTCTGAGTACACTTGTTTTTTTCCAAGTACAAACTTTTAGCTCATTTCAACGATTTCATAAATTTGAGATCTAATTACAGTTTTGGATTCGATTGATGTATTTGAACACATCCTAGGTCTCATAGGTTAATTTATTTTAATCACGCGTAATAGAATTTCAATTTGGTGGTTGGATGGTAGATATCTTGATGAGTAATAAAATGTAACTGGGGGTATACATGCGCCCCACAAAAGTATATCTAATTAAAACGAGAAAAAGGTGTAGATTAATTTACTTTAATCCTACCTTAAATAATTTGAAGTGCGGCGGCTATTGAAAATTCCTTCTTGTTTTTACTTTCTCCCAAACACATAAGTTTTAACGGTAAATAAGGCTTTTGTATCTAAATCAACGTTAAACAACCTGATAACGTGCTTTGATTCAAACTTATGTGACGGTTAAAATAAAATCTTGTGTTAAGATGAGGGACAATTATTTTTAAAACAGATACAACGTTTCGATCGTTCGTGTATCTCTTTTAAAACTAATTTTCCTTACTGGTAAAGCTGTACCTTGTAATAAAATAATACTTATAAGCGCTTAGTAATCTCAAAATGAAACTATTAATCACCTAAAGTAGTTTGAGGCGCTGTTAGAGAACAGTAAGTTTATATGGAAGCAAGTTTTGATGAAAAGTTCCCAGAATCGAAAATGAGTTTTAAAAATGGATAAACAAATAATGCTATTTGTCACCATCAACGGTAATTTTAAGCCTTACTTCTTTCTAACGTCGTACCCTGAGGCGACACGGAACTTTCATTGGTAAGTGACTATGTACTGTTTAAATAAAAGAAAAGGTAGACAGAAGAGGGCGCTGGAATTAAACTGGTTGTTTCCAAATAGTGTATTCAAACTTTCAATTAATCAAAGTCTGGCAGACAGTTTGTATTGTTATTACTATTTTTTAAAAGGGAGATTCAGGAAGGCTGTAATGAAAGGAGGGGAGGCCGCTGTCTTGATAAAATGGGTAAGTTTTTTGTATATTACTTATCACAGGTTCCGTTTTTGTGATGCACTTCAATAATTCTAGTACATTACAAATTGTCTAAAGTCTTAGTGGAAAATCTCTACTTTTTAAATACAGAAAGGGGATTTTTTTTAAGTTCCTTCATTGGAAACTGAAAATTCCTCGTTTATTTTAATTTCTATATTCTTGTAAGTTTATCATAAAAATAATTGGGAGTTCTGCGCGATTTAATATGTTTCGACATCACTTTAAACAAGACTCACACATCTTAGTGGTAAACATGCTTGACTTAAACGTCTGATTTCTGATTTTCATAATTAACGATTCCTTACATGAGTGAAAAACACCCAATACCTTAGCGAGCAGGTGTTTTATTTAGGAATGTTTTCAAGTAAACCGATCCTTTTTATCGTTGGATCTTACTGATTATAAACAACAAATTTAAACATACTTTCATATTTGGAAAGTACTGCCCTTGTATTGTACAACAATGAAGTTTTATTACGAGTTCGTGAATTAAACCTCAAGTTATTGACTTCCTTTATACCTTTCAGTACCGGTGGGATCCAACTTATTTAGGATATGTTTGTTTTAAATCCTTTTGCGGTACCCACCGTGTAGATTCGAACCTCGAATTTTAGCCTCATAAATCCATAAACTTACCCCTTACCTGCATCCTATGGAGTAGCTTAGAATTTTCTGTGCTGCAACATTTAATGTAAAGAACTGACCGAAAGGAGAATTTTGTGCAAAATACACATAGGAGACTCCAGCAGCATCCTCTCGGAGTAGCTGAGCCAAAAGCGAGTTTCGATATCCCTTGTGTATCTTTGTGCTCAACAACAAACAAACTCCTGTGGTTAGTGATGACGAGAAACTCACTTGAAGTAAAAACGTTTCTCAGAACTGCTGGTATGGGAATTAATACTTTTGTTAATAAAGCAGAGAACAACGGTTCGACCTTCTTAAGGCATCTTCAGGTTGACAAAGAGAGAGTTTGCAACAGCATCCGACAGTGCCGAAAGGAAAACAACTAATCCCTGATTTTGTGAAGATAAAACTCTTCAATAATTTTAATCAGTGTACAAACATTATCCATAATTACAGATAAAACTACTAAAAGCCATGTTAAACTAGAAATATAAAGAACTAAATGGCTTGCAGAAACAGTTGCAAACTCTCTCTTTGTTAACCTGAAGATGACTTAAGAAGGTCGAAACGTTGTACTCTGCTTTATTAGTAAAAGTATTTACACCCATACCAGCCGTCATGAGATACATTTAAACTCCTGTGGTAAATATTGGAATTATGCAATACTGATGTTCTTTTTGTTTGTCTTGTTTGACACTTGTGCTACTACGAGCACTGTAACCAACGGAGTCATGGAGCCCCAAGTACATTTGGTACATATGGTAAGTAATTTAGAAAAATGGATTGGAAAAAAAAACCGTCGGCAATTCCAGGAATAGAATTTTCGAGACTAGTATGTGTATTTTATGAATTATTTGATGTCTGCAATTAGAGAGGAATACGTTTTGAAAATTGTATTATATGTATAGTAGCTGATTACCTGTGACGCCAGTGCATGACATCATATCTGTACCCTGAGAATGGAGAAAAATATCGTTCTCCGTAACGGGAAACGGAGGCAAAACTGGAAAAATGTGACCCTATTGCAAATCTGCATGCACACAGGATAAAAAATTTCGCGAAGTTGGGGTTGCACATTGCGTAATTTGTTTCCCCCCTTCAGTATCATATAAGCAAGAATTCTAGTATAGTATAATATACATATTAGGAACGGATTTTCTCATGGTTACTGTACAGATCATATGTAGTATAAGAACGAACATTCTGATCGTTTGCGTTAGAAAGTATGTTTTCGTTCACATACATGGTTGAAACTGTATCGTTTCAAAATTGTTACGACACCAAGAGGCTCAGGCTAAGGCTGAGGGTTTTATAACCCCTTGAGTCTGTGTTCCGTCCATGTGGTTAGGTACAAGTCGATAGTTGTGCAGTTTTGCGCTTAACAACAAATGAACGAATAAATTAAATTGTTAACACTGCTCGCTCGTTCTTCATTAGTTCGTAAAGTAACGGGTACAATGTATAAAAAAACCTTTTTCCAAATGGATTATTTAACGTTCATTCGACTTGTTCATCTTGTGCAGGCGCCTCGGCATGGCCAGGCGGTTAGGTACCCGACTCGCATTGGGTCGCGGGTTCCAATCCCCGTCATATAAACATACCCACCCTTTCACCCGTGGGAGTATTATAATGTTACGGTAAATCGCACTATTCGTTGGTAAAAGAGTATCCGAAGGTGGGTAATGATGACTAGCTGCCTTCCCTCTAGTCGTTCACTGCTAAATTAGGAACAGCTAGCGCAGATAGCCCACGTGTAGCTTTGTGCGAAATTCATAGCATAACTTTTAGAACTTCAAAATTCATATGTCGTATTCGTGTGATGGGCGCAGCACAAATAGCCCATTGTGTAGTTTTATACTTAACGATGAACACTGTTTTACAGGATATTTCTAACTGTAATTTTACGCCAACAGTTTCTGCATGAAGTGATTCAATTAATATGAAGGTACAGTGAGTAAAGTTAAATGTTTATAGTTTATTGTACAACTTCAACGGCAATAATTATTTGGATGGCGTAAGGGTTTGCATACTGGGCTACGGATCGAAAGATCCAAGGTTCAGCCAACGCTTTATATTTTCAGTTGTGGAGCGTTGTAACATCGACAATAAATCCCACCGCTCAGCTAAGAGTGCCTGGTTTTATAGGCGGCGGGTGTTGCTGACTGGTTTCCCTCCCTCTGTTTAGTAGTTCTGAATTAAGAGTGGCTGTACCAAATCATGAGGTTTCTAAACTTGTCGTTCAGCGCATAAGATATTTTTTCTGTAAATCGTGTGGCCAGGTGGGTTAAGGCGTTCGACTTGTAATCCGAGGGTCGCGGGTTCGAATACCCGTCACACCAAACGTGCTTGCTCTTTCAGCCTTGGGGACGTTATAATGTGACGGTCAATCCCATTATTCGTTGGTAAAAGAGTAGCCTAAGAGCTGGCGATGGGTGGTAATGACTAGCTGCCTTCCCTCTAGTCTTACACTGCTAAATTAGGGACGGCTAGCGCAGATAGCCCTCGTGTAGCTTTGCGCGAAATTCCAAAAGAAACAAACAAACAATTCTGTAAATCATTAGAAACCCAAGGTGAGAACGCTGCTACGGAAGGGAGTTGGGTGGAGGGTGTATACTAAAGTTTGTTCTTCTCCAGGCCTCAACAAACCTCCTGGTAAAAGTTTGGTCAGTTTAGTGTGTATGTTAGATGAGATGTGTTTTAATGCTCTTCTACACATATATTGCGCTATAATGTGTTAAATTAAAGTAACGTGTGAGGTTCAAAATATTTCAGTAGTGATCGTGTGTTTTCCGTTCATTCAGTCTCTGGCGCCAGGCCTGGTCCTAGAACTCAAAATACCACTAGGCATCTTGCGGTCAGTAAAATAATCCTTGAAGATATGAACATACAAGTGTCATATATGTAGCGCAGGGTTAACTCGTTGCTCTTATCTCGCACCTGGGTCTGCGAGACACGCGCATTTTGGCCTTGTTTAGTCAAGCATACTATCGCACTTATAAAATCTCGTGCATTTATTAGTATCGCTCACAGACAAATGATATCGGCCCATGTCCCCAGTCATCAGGGCTGGATAGATTCTATAAGTTGGGGCAGGTGGCAACTAACAACCAGCTCACCCCTTAAGCTTTGTCAAAGAAAAAAGGTAACTTCTTTGTAGTGTCAGCAAGCAGAATAAAAAGTGTCGGGCGACTAGTGTGACAAATCACAAGATCGATCATTTTTATTCCTCGAATTTTTCAATAAAGTTTCTAATGCTTGTAAGACTGTTAATCCTTGTTCTGTCCGTGCTTCTATGTGTAATAGTGACATCACGTGCTTATATTGTTGCTTTCCTCACCTTCCAGATTTCACAGTCTTAAGATCTTTGCGTCTTTCGTTCGCGATTCACATGTAATAACTAATTCACGCCCTGGAAGTTTTACGTAATAGTCTGAACGGGTATTGGTTTACTGTTTAAAAACCTATTAACGCGATGCACTGATATGCGGTTGGTTCTGGAGAAGTTGGTTTATATTCACCCTGTGTTTCAAGTCATATGCCAGTTGTTGTTTTTTTATTTTCATTACACAATTATGCGAAATATTGGAATGCAAGGGTGTATTCGCTTCTTATCTCCAAGCTATAAGGTATAGGTTGTCTATACCTCAGGCAACAAATAATACAGGGAACTGCGTCCGATATTCTAGGCCTATTTCCTTAACTTTTGTTAAAGAAAAAGCCACACAATAATCTTATCTGTGTTGAGCCCACCACTGATACTGAAACTAGATTTTTAGAGTTATAAGACTTCAGAATTATTGCTCAGCCACGGTTAGAGGGGGTGTAATCTGTTTAAAAGTGTGAGCTTATAAGAAGTATGAATCACTGGAAATTCCACCAACAGATCTAGGACAATCCTTGATTAGTTTACCCACGTTGTAAATCCTTTTTTATTATTATTATTTTCATCTGTAGTTGCAATTAACATTTTTTTGCGTGAGACGGCCATCGCTAACGTAAGTTGTAGAAGATTCTCAAGTGTAAGACTCAACTTTGTACTAAATGTATTGGTATATATAGAAAGTACATACACTCTGTCGGTAGGAGAATTTGATTCTTGTTCCATTGGTCACAGTTGACTATATAAAAGGTCAAAAGGTCGCTGGTTCGAATCCCGTTACACCAAACATGCTCGCCATTTCAACCGTGGGTCGTTATAAAGTTACAGTCAACCCACTCACTATTCGTTGGTAAAAGAGTAGCGCAAAAGTTGGCGGTGGGTGATGACGACTAGCTGCATTCCCTCTATTGTTACAATGCTAAATTCGGGACGGCTAGGTCAAGATAGCCTTCGTGTAGCTTTACGCGAAATTAAAAAAATGAAACTTGTCTGCCAGTCGGTGCAAATATAGCCCTTTGCGTAGCTTTGTGCGAAAATTCTAAAACAATTTAATTTTACCTGAGACCGTTTTGGGTGAAGAACATTTCTCTTGTTTTTCTTATTTTAAATATAGGTTTGTGTGTTTGTCTATATACAGACTGTTCCTTTTTTTTCGCTTGCTTGTACATGTTCGTAACCGCGTTCTGTTTGTTGGCAAGATGAGGTTTTCTTGAAGTGAGGGTCAGAACCAATTCCTACTTCACTTCTAAAAGTTGTGAAAATTTAATTCAAGAGACCCACAGTTGCTTTCATGTTATTTGCAGGCATAGTCTCTAAGTTTAGGTACTGGTTTTAAAACCGAAATATCTCTTGTTACAGCCGCGTGGAATATTAAATAATGTGATTGTTTACTTAGAGTTAAACAAAAAAAAAGTATTTGAAACTTGAAAGAAAGAACCCCAGTAAACGAAATGTTGATAACGATTATTTACATGCATGTGTTTAGTTCAGAAACGACTGTGTTAATTGCGTGCATGTGTTTAGTTCAGAAACGACTGTGTTAATTACGTGCATGTGTTTAGTTCACAAACGATTGTGTTAATTAAGCTCATAGTCAGCTCGTGTGCTTGGTTCAATTTTCCAGTTTTCAAACACGATAATTTTTAAACCTGGTATTGTTTATAGAGCACTTCTATGACATGAAATTTACAAAAAGGTGGAGAGTTTCTGAGTCGGCGTTTCTCAAATTTTTCGACACCAGGGGTCGGCTCACTGCTTTCCAAGACTGTAGCGAACCGTTAGTATTCAAACAACGAAAGTCCGTAACAATTTATTTATTATTATTTATTAATACTCAGTCAGTTTTTGTTGTTGCTCTTGTTTGTTTTTCGTGAAATCCCACAAACCAGCAAGGTGGTCGTGATGGACATGCGCGGACGGCGGGTTGAGAAACACTGAATGCTTCTAACTAATACGAAACTTACAATTTCCTTAAATCTAACTATTTCTGTCGTTTCTACTAGGGAAAATGTGAAAATGAATTTCACAATGCTTTAGAACTATCTTCGTATTTGAGTACACCAGAATTTCCAAAGCTCTATATTTTGCCCTCTGTGCATTTACGATATATGTTCTATCAGTATACTCTGATAGCAAGCAGTGATAACTTTGTTGGATATTTTATATCGTAAATCAGTTTACACGTCGTGGATCTTGATTAATTATAATGATATTAGCACATAAAAAAACTACAAAACTACGTGACAGGTATTATAGATTGTTGTGATGGATGCACTGTTATATATTTAGAAATACATGTAACTTGTACATGTAACTTAAATGTGTGTTACGAAATTTCTGCCTGTTCACTAAAGTTGCATACGATTCTCGAGAGTAAGAATCAACAATCTATCTACTATGTGTGTCTGTAAATAAAAAATGATCGCCGTTATTGTTACCAACTGAAATTTCAAAAACCTCGCCTAACGATTACAAAAC
The DNA here is from genome assembly GCF_004210375.1 of Tachypleus tridentatus. Lineage (NCBI taxonomy): Eukaryota > Metazoa > Arthropoda > Merostomata > Xiphosura > Limulidae > Tachypleus > Tachypleus tridentatus. Next base: position 186,849,548 of record NC_134834.1, on the reverse strand, counting down.
CATCGCAACACGCGGAAAGACATTGCTGATTTGATACAGTTACTTTGCTGATAAGATTCCGAAGTTATAACTGGGATAAACCCTTATTAATTGGGAAACGACAGTGGATTAACCTCCACTGAAATTAAACTGTTTGTAATGTTCTAGATTTATAAACTTTCCTGGTCATATGTCTGTCGTTTCCAAATGAATAGGGCTTATCTTGGACGTTAGTGTTTTCTACGAAAATATTAAATAACTTAAGCAATGAAAAAAAAACAACAACAAACAACTCGCGTGTGTAAAGTGAAACGTTAGCTTAGCTATCCACTAGGTCAGCTGTATCATTATTAACTCGAAATAGACGTCAAGAAAACATTCAGTTCCAGAGCGGATTAGAACACTCGATATTGTTTGTAAGATTGAAAAAAACATTTGTATATAAATCATTATTTGTAATAACTATTAGAAATAACCGTTATTATAAATAATGTTATTTTTATATATTAAAATATATTTGTGTTAATAAAGAAAACTACCAATCTTGGTGACAAATATAAATTTGATAGCATGAAGATTTAATTAACTTCTTAGTTAAATTGAAATTTAACGGTTTCAGGCCGTTTGAAATAGTAAAATGTAACTTTTTTTTTTGGGAGGGTCTATAAAGATATTTGGTTATTTTATGTAAAAAATGAATAAAAATTATAACACGAGCGCTTTCGAAAGTTATACCTTTCGTCTTCAAGGTCAATGGTTTTTATTCATTTCTATCGAGACTTCTTGGACCTCCGATTTTTTTTCTAACATGACGAATGGTGATTTTATTTATTATGTTCGCATTTGATATTAAAGTTTCTTCTTAAAGACTAAACACGTGTAGTGATAATCACGTTTTTGCTCTCCAGTAATTGCTGTGGTTAGCAATACGTCGAACGTTTTTGGGTAAATATACCGAACTTTACACACGTTCAGGGCAACGAACGTCGGGCACTGGTCGTTGTGTGAACGGAAAACTGTTACACATTGTGCCGGGCAAAGAAATACTACATCGTATAAATAATTATTGAGAAGTGTAACAGAAAGGTCGCTGTTGTAATATTTATGTCGCGAATTTTGTTGCTCAGCTAATTATTGTTTTAAGATGTAGCCAATGTTGTTATTGTCGGATATTTGTAAAAACGTCACAACATTGTGTTCCCAGTCTTAAGGACTAGAAATGCGCCTTGTTTCATACCGATAGAAGGAAAATGTTCTGTAAACAGTTTATTTTACTCCTGTTGTTAGTTTTCCTCGTGCTAGTGGCTCAGCTGTAAGTATTTGAAGGCTTATAACTGCAACAACCCCAGCATGGTCAGGTGGTTAGTGAGATTATGAGGCCTCGTATGGAGGGATTCGAAAATTAAAAAAAAAAAAAATTAAAAAGCTCGACTTATAATGCGGGTTGCGGGTTCGAATCCCTATCACAACAAACATATTCACCCTTTCAGCCGTGGGAGCGTTTTTATGTGACGGTCAGTGTTTCGTTGGTAAAAGAGTAGCTCAAGAGTTGGCGGTTTCTAGCCTTACACTGCTAAATTAGGGACAGCTAGTTCTCGTGTAGTGTTGCGCGACGTTCAACTCAGACAAATATAACTACAGCTTGGGGTTCGGTAGCTCGGATGGTTCGTTGTGTAGCTTAATACACAAACAATATCGTAATAAAATACTGCACCCAAAGAATAACGCGCAGCAACCATTTTTAAAGCGTCGCGAGATTCGAACAACGTGCGTAAAAGTTGTGCGCATAACCATGGGTCGAGTTTGAACTTCTGTAGACACTTTGTATAAACATTAATTTTCCATAAACCACTGAAGCACGTTTTTTTTATCATTTTAGTAATTTATATTGAAATTCGTTGCGAAATATAAATATTAATAATATATGACTTTTTATAAATCATAATATTAAATTACAAAATGCAGTTCTCCACTGAACTTCTTTTGAAAAAAAAACAGAATTAATGAGTTATGAAAACTACTGATAAGTACTAAAATGACTAAATATTACTACAGTGTTAAACTAATTGTTGTGTCGGCTGAACAACTGTGGTGGCTAAGAATCAATACTTACTATGTTTGTTGAACACAAACCTATACAATGGACTATCTGTGCTATGCCCACTGCCAGTATTGAAAACCAATATTTAGTTTGTAAGCCCTCAGACTTAGCGTTCAGCCAGCGGGGATGCGAGAGGATAAAATAAGCCATTAGCGGCTTAAGATAACTAGTGTTGGTTAAAACAAAGTATTTTGTTTTCTACAATGACAACAACACCCGTACTGTACTAGATATTATTTAAAACGAGCGCAATAATATATTACTTTGTCAACAAAACTTTTGATGAATTCACGTTAACTGCATTTCCCCCCCTCTCCCCATGTTTCCGTTACTTTGTCTATTTCAAATTGAAAAGTAGAATCGTGATTTAATAACATTTCTGGTCTATTTTCTCTCACGAGTTACTTTAACCAAAGGCGTCCTGGACAGTGACTTATTTGAGATAAAATATTTTGGATTGCTGTTTTTCACACCTTTGATTTTTGAATCTGAAATTGGAGTACCAGGATGAATCTGAAAACAACACTTGCAGTTAAAGCCATTATTATCACAAAGTTTGGTCTGTTCAATTCCTGTCTCGACAGTTATAAATATGCAAATCTATTTGTTATTATGACCTTTCAAAATTATTGTCCCATGTATTAATTATAAAAGTGACTTTTCAGATATAATGGATTGTTCGTTTATCGGGTTAATGTATTGCACGAAAGGTAAGTAGTAGAGAGAAATTACAAAGTTTTACGGGTGTCTGCACTCCTGAGATGTTTTATTTTTCACACTATAAACATTCGACCATACGACCACTTCCAACAAAACAAGGCCCTCTTACATGTAGGACGTTGAACAAAATAAATAGGTTTCAAGTAATTAAATGGTACAACGATTTCATAAAATTTTTGGTGGCTACTCACTTCTGGACAAACACCTTGACCTTTTAAACATGATTACGTTGTAGTATAACTGAGCTAGGGACGTTTATTGAGTTCGTTTATGCACGATAAGGATTCTAGAACTTTATTTCACGGGTATGTTTTATGCGAAGGATTGTATTATACTGTGTTTCATTTAAAGGATTATACTCTTTTTGTTGTATTTCGTTAATTGTATTATTCTGTTTGATTGAAATATACTGTTTCATTTCATATCACGTTCTTTCATTTTAACGAGTATGTTGCTTTGTTTCATATTCATTATTATATTGTTTTATTTTGTTTGATGTGAAGAATTATATTATTTTGTTTCTTTTAAAGGATTATAGTTTGTTGTGCTTTTTGTCCCAAGGATTGATTTTGTTGCTTCGTTGAAAACCTACGATTGTGTAACGTTTTTTCGTCTGAAAGACTTAATTTGTTTGTAATACTATTTTATTTCGTATTAATAACTGTTTCGTTTTTCTTTGAACTAATATAAAAATCCAACACTAAAGCATGTGTTAATTAGTTGTGTACTTGACTGCTTTCGGATGGTTACTAAGTTTTATTTGTTGGTTTATTTTGAAATTTAAAAAAATCGACCCTATTATTCGTAATCCAAATGGCCTTTCAGTGCTTATACGAGTTATATTTAAATAAATCTGTTCAGGTCCAATGAATAAAAAGTACTTTTTGTTGACTGTGTATGGTTTACAGAAATTGTGTCGCAATGTTAGAAAATGCAACCATTACATTATTGTGATGATGAGTCTTGTGGGATATTTACTTATTTAACGGTAATCTAAGCGTTATGGTATTGTGTTAAGTGGCATCTGTTGATGGTTTGTCGAGGTTAGATTTTAAATGTCTTTGATTCAGTGAACGTTTGTCCAGAACTAAATTTCCCCTTAAAACAGTATCAGACGACAGATAGAAGTCAGCTTTGGGACGGCTTGTTATTGTCACGACTGCATCTCTTTTTCTCCCTGTTCGTGGTGTAGTTTATCTAACGTGCGCGCGCGCGTGGCATTAGCCCAAATGATGTCAGCTGCTGTGCCCACGAACCAGCTGGCTCGTTCACGTGGCGGTACTGGCTGACTCGGCAGCAATTGTTCCAGCCTTCTCACCTAGCATGCAGCAGAGCACTTGAGAAGTTCTCTGCCTAATATATGTTTTTTTTTTTGTGATGCATCCGTTTGCATAATTAAAGGAAGTTGGAAGATTTAGTTAACTTATTCTGAAAATATGGTTCAAGCAGGTAAGAATATTTTAAAATAGTTGCTGAAAGTGTGAAAACTGATATCCAAAATGTAATATAAAGCTTGTAGTGTACAGTAGGACTGCCTACGTTAGGTGCGGGTATCACCCGACATCTGTTGGTCCATTGAGTTACCAGAATTGTTATGAAACATTTCCTGGTTTCCACTTCTCAACAAGATGCAACTTTTCTCACTAGTAACCTAAGCTTGCGGTTTTATTGGAAAACATTTCGTATCGAATGTTGAATTTACCGTGAACCTAGTATTACAGGACTCGGATCAATATTTTCCAGGCCACCATTCTCGCTTTACCTCTACTTTTGCCGTAACCTATTTTCGGTTAGAGCTTGTGTAATCTGTTAAGAAAATCGAGGTTAAAGAAATGCTAACAGATACACTAGTCAGTAGTCAAGGGCCCACATGAATACCATAGCATATTTAAGTAGTTTATAATTACTCAGTGCTTTCCTTTTTTTTTAATTTTGAAATTTTGCATTTACTAGTTGTATGTTTTATTGTAATAATTTAAAACAGGTTAAAATTACTAGCAACCTATCTTATAATTTTTGGTAGGCATGAAAAATAACATCAAACATTTTCGTTGTGTTTCACAAGTGCAATCGAGTATCCGGCAAGCTTAATTATTTGATAATTTTAGGCTGGTTGTTAGGCCTGAGCTGGAACGGATGTTTGGAGCGATATAACGCATGAGTGATAAACTCTCAGGTGAATGGCCGGTGTCAGGTCATTGCCTGCGTAGGTCAAATGCATGAAACAGTATGCATTTTATAATATTAAAACCGAATCAAGTTTTCATACAGATACCGTATTTGTTGATACACAAAACTCTTTAAATCAACAATAAATTGTTGAATAAATAATTCAAAACTAAAATCGATCATACTAAAACAGCTAAATGAAGGAGTCTGTACAGGACGCTAGAGAGAGCCATTCTTGTATGCCAATTAGTTTTTCGAAGTACAAACATAGGGAAGAAAAAACAAGAGCAAATAAGTATTACTGTTTCTGGTGATCTCACGATAAAAAAAACGTGTCATTCTCCAAGTTTAGAAATTAAAATATGATTCATTGCATTATAGATTTTCTTAGTTTACTGAATCAGGGTAGGATAGGGTTTTTTGTTGTTTTTTTATTGAAGAGATAAAAGTTAGATGTACAAAGGTGATTATACACTCACATTCTTTAATGTTTCTGATGGTTGGAAAGCACATGACACAATAACATCCAGTTTGAAAATAATTAAAACAAAAGTGGTAACTCGGGAGGTTCCAGAAAGTAGATGCTCATCTGTTCCATATCCATTAATTCTGCATGTCTGTCTGTAAAATGTACATAATTACAAGACTTACATACATTAAAGCAATTGGTTTTCATTCTAGGTGGAAATGAAACAGATTGAAGAATTTATTTTAGACATTTTTTTTTTCATGGCAATAGAATTGTCAAAAGTAATGTATAAATAATCAAAAACACATTTCATGACTTTTATATGTTATCAATAATTTGCTTAGAACCAGGCTGCATTTATAAAATAAATAAAAGATTGTACAGTTAAAGCTATGGTATTAGGATTGAGAAAGATATTATTCACTTGAAGCATTATGGGATGGCCAGGTGGTTAGGGTGTTAGATTCATAACTGAGGTCACAGGTTTGATTTCCCATCACACCAAACATGCTCTCACTTTCAGCTGTGGGGGTATTATAATATGACGTCCCACTATTCATTGGTAAAAGAGTAGCCCTGGTGTACCTTTGCATGAAATTAAAAAAAACAAAGCATTATGGGATATGTTTTTAAATCATTTCTTACAGTTTTAAGGATTTTGAAGGTTAGTATTTGTTCCTTCAGTGTATTACAAGTGGCTTAGATTAGGATCATTCATTATGTTGTTAAACAGCTAGTTTAGTAGATTTTAACTAATGGTTGTGATACCTTGATCTGAAATATATATATTTTACTAAATTCAGTAAATAACAAAAAAAACATATGAGAGTATGTTTTGTTTTTTCATATAAACAGCCCATCATTATGAAGTGACTTAAGAGTTGGATAGAAACTGCTTTAGATACAGATGTAGTGGCTAACTTTGTTAATTAATTTGTCAAATGCTAAGTTAAGGCAGTAAACAAGATGTAGGCAGCCTTCAGTGAACACAAAACTGTCAAACAATATTTTTTTGTGAATTTTCCAAATTAAACAAACTTTAATATTTGACAAAAATATTGAATGTAAATTATTGGATATTACTACCATGTCGTCCATTGTTTCTCAAATACATTGTTATTTAATAAAAAATGGTAAAGTTATGACTTAATTGAGTTGTAATTTTAAGTCTCAAACAAAGATTCTTGATTTTACATGCTGTTTTAATACTGTGATCAAAAGGTTAAGTCGTGAACCTCTGGGTGTAATTTATATCATCTTTTTATTGCCTGTAATGTTCTTTGTTGATTAGGTCAGTTCATGAAATTTTTGATTGTATATTGTATCACTTATTGTTTCAAAATTTCATTCTTCTCTGTTAGAAGGTTAATTAAACTATTTAATTTTTTAAAACTTGCTAACCTGGAGGTTATTGTAAAATGACTTGTGTTCATTCACAAGAGAAAAAATGAATAGTCATTTTGTAATAACTTTCCATAACTTGAAAAGTGGTTAAAGCAAGGTATGATATGAATATTGCTAGACTACTATGGGATGTTTATTTCTATATTTACTTTAAACCTTACTACTTTTTTTTTTTTTAAACTTTTAAATATGAAGAGTTTTTGTTTGTTTTTGATGAAAAATTTCAAGATTGATTTTGATTGATTTGACCAAATTTTTATATGGGAGTTGAAGTTCTTATTGAAAGAGTATATCTGAACTTCTAAAATTACATATGAAAAAGTATTTCCAAACCTGTTCCTTAGACTTAAATGCATTTAAATCTTTGACAATGTAACCACATCCACGTAGAGACCTCGTGGCTGTTTTTGTTTTCATTACAATTTCATATAATAGTTCCAATACACATGTAATGATGATACTTATCTCGGAAAAATGTTTTCATCTTCATTGCATGATGAAATTGAACAGCAACTGCTATTAGATTCAAAACAACATCTGTAACCATGATTGCGATGAATTTAAAATTGCTGTCAGCTTGAAGTATGTGTGCCCTTGTATTCTGAGTTATTGTTTATAAGAAACCAAAACACTGTGGATGAATTATTTTTCCAGGTCAACAATTTTTCTTTGTTAAGATTGGGTAGTGTTGATTTTAGTGCTTGAATGAGTTCTTTCAGTTCATAAACAAGATAATTTTACCACCTACAGTGAACTTGAGCGGTAGCAGCAGAGTGGATATTTCCAGTTTTGAGCTTCTTAAAGTTTTAGGAAAAGGTGGTAAGTGTTAAAGTTTTTATTATTGTTTTATTTATCTTTCCTTTAAATTGTGAGAAATGAATTTTTTTTTATCCAAGTATATAAACTTTAGAAATGCCATATTCCATTACTCACTCTACTAGAAATGTAAAACTGAAGTGATTCCAAAATAAGTTGATTAATAATTTGATTTGAAACTGTTATTACTGATTGATATATATTTTGTGCATAATGAAATGTGATTTCTGTTATCTTACATTAATGATAAGAAAAAATGTGTTTACTCTAAAGTTTCATGTTTTTATTAATTTCTACATACAAATAGCTTTTTGAAATCTTTTAATTTCAGGTTTACGGATCTAAGATTTTTAGGTACAATGAAATAATTATTTTAAACACTTATGGTTGGTGTCACACACTGACAAGATTTGGGATCTATATTGAGTACATATAGCAAAATGACCTGTTATAGTATGTTAGTCTCAACATCTGCTGTGTGTTTAATTTTATATAGTGTCAGGATGACTGCTTTTGTATATGATGTAACATAGAATATACTTATATCTGTCTTCACACAAAAGTTTAAAATGGTAGTATTGGTTTTAAAACTTAGTTTTAAGTTCTAGGTAAGTGGAATGCACCAAACCTTGGACTCTTTGAAAGTTGCCCTTATGTATGAAATCCTACACATTCAGAGGCTAAGCCCACAATGGGTTTAATTTTGCACCTGGCCTAATTGTTGAATAATTGATTGATATAATTCCAATCAGTTGTTTAACATATTAGTTTTTACTTGAAGATTAACAAATCACAAGCTATGTTTTTTTCATTTTCTGTTACTGGGCCTTGCCTACTGACATGGACAATAAGGCATTCTTGGATGTTTTGATGGATTTATAAAGAATATAATTGCAGTATAGTTCTAAGCAAAGCTAGTTGTACAGCATGATTCTTGTCCTGTGAAATTATAAGGTTAGATTTGTCCTTGTCAAGTATAGCTAATCTGACCTCGGATAATGAAAACCATTCTCAGTGATATATTTTTACATATATGAAAACCATTCTGTTTACCTTAAATGTATTTGCATGTATAAATGTGATTACTGACTTTGTCTGTAAAAGTGTTTTGTTTTTTTCTTTCTGTGTAAAACATATACATTTAATATTTCTTACTTCTGGTGATACTGAATATATCACATTCTGCAAAGAAATTTACTGAATACCCTAATTCAAGAGGTTAATAACGTACTCATTGTATTGAGCATCTGAGAGTTACTGCGATTAAACAAGATAAAACTTCTGTTTTAAATCTTTCTTCATGGTGCCATAAGTCATTCTAGTCTGCACAGCAATAAAAATGAGACTTAGTCTTCAAGTCTATCTGCATAGTGTCATTCTGGTCAGTATTTCATACAGAAACTTAATTTCATGTATATATTTGTATGATGTTGCTAGTCAAAAATGATAACAATGGCAAACATGATAAGAAAAATAAAAATTTCTTCTTCCTCTTTTTGTACAAAGTTTATAGTCACTTTTGATTAGCAAAGCAGACAAGATAAAGCTTTAATCTCACATTTATGTTTATACAATGTCACTAGTCATTCCTAGTGGGCATAGCAGATGAGGTTCTTATCTCATATTTGTCATTGTTTAGTACCATCAGTAACTTTTGATGATCATAGCAAATGTGGTTCATACAATGTGTGTTTGTTTTTGTGCAGTACCTCTGGTAATTCCTGGTGGGCATAGCGGATTAGGTTCTCTCCTCGTGCATTTCTTTATGTAGCACCATTAGTAACTTCTGGTGGGCATAGAAGGCACAACAAGGTTCCTGCCTATAGGCATGTGTGTAGCTGAGGATTTGGGTGGGCCATATTATATTGTTTTGGAAAATGTGTGTAATGTTCCTTGTAATATTCTTTTCTCAGGTGATATATCATGCATGATTGTTGTTAGTTTTTAATTTTTCTTTCATTTGGGTGGTCCTTGTTCCCTTGGACCACTTTGTACACACACCTATATTATGTTCTCATGTTTTTACAGCACTAGTCATTCACTTGGCCTGAATGTTTTGTAGCTAAAAATCTTGAGCTCCTTTACTAAAAGAAACAGTGACATGGTTTATAATTTTGTTTGGAAATACAGGGTGTTCAGAAAGTCACTGTGCAGTTTTGTCTGTTAATAAATATATAAGTGTACAGTGACTTTTCAAACACCCTGTAGTTCTTCCTGGTGAGTTATGATAATTACAGTTATGCTACAGAACGTACTTTACAACTTGTATTACTGTAGTTTTTCTCTTACTGCTGTAGACTAGATGTAAACATTGGTTTTATGCTGTTTTTTTTTAAAACTTTGTTTTGTTTTACCGTAATTTCCTTTTATGAATTTTAATAATTTTACTTTAATTTTAACTTTTTACCGGATGTTTGGTGCAGATAGCCTAGTTTCTTTGTGCCATAAAACACTAAATCAACCAACCAAACAACTGAATATAGTTCAGTTATATTTGAATTTTCTAAACTAAGTAGGCCATTTTTTAAAAGTTGTCATTAAGTATATGTACATATGAACCCTAACTTACACTAACTTTGAATTTTTTCAACTACTTGAAAACAGGAAATATTTTGTGGAAAATTTCTCCATGAAAAAAAATTGCAACATTTCACAACATAGACTTTTAAATCTAGAATGAACTGGCTCATTCTGGAACTTTATTCATTCTGCTTCCAAAATCTGTTAAAATCTCAGAGTGCTACTTAAAGTTAAACCCTGTTTTTGAAAATTATAAGTTTATTATGTGAATTTGTTTATTATGTGTGTATGTATGTATGTATGTATAATATTTTTGATAAAGCAACAGATAGGGAAAAATACAGAATAGAAACTGAACTTAATTAATCCATAACTATAACAGATTTACAAAACTTTGGGGGGGATTACCCCCACACCTTTTAATATGTCCAAGTAAAAATGTTTCAAAATTATTCTGAGGAAAAACAGGAGAGTGCATAGAATTAAATCCAAAATCCTGGAGCTTCCATGACCATAAGTTGAGCTCCATATCATGGCTGTAATTGGTACACCTGTGGCACACATTCCCTTACTTTACTTGGCCAAATAAACCTTAGACTCCACCCCCACTTTTAATTCACTTCCTACACCTATGCCAGTTTTATGGAAAATTGTAAGCGAGTGTTATCAGTTGGAAAAACTTGTAAAATGTTGCATGATCCATAAAATATGCGAGATGAGTTTCGTTGTTGTGATACTAATGCACGATAATAATTTCTGTTTTCCATGGAAAGTCTTAGTTCTCTTACAGCTGATGATTACTACTGTTACTACATTTACAAAATAAGACATAGAAAAAATATTGAAATGCACGTTTTCAAATCAACAGAGTTACATTTGAGGAAATGTCAGTAGACAGACTTGTTAGTCTTAACCTTCTGTAGTTTATTATTTGTAAAGTTTAGCAGCGAACTACAAGAATAATTTTAAAGTGTGTTATCGTATTAGTCGTCTTCTGTTCACAATTTAATTTTTTTTATTTTATTGGACTAGGACCAAATGCATAGTTATTATTTCTGACTGCAGATCTGATTTTCTATGGTTTGCACCCTATTGCTGCCAAAAAATTCATACTCTGTACACTGGGGTCTTGTGTGCATCAAAATAGTGACAGCCAGATTCCAGTATTTTATTATAGTAACCCACAAGTTGGTTGTGGGCTGTGTTGACTAGTTATCTTCCATATATTCCATCACTTTAAAATCAGAGATGGCTAGCACAGATAGTCCTCAAATAACTTTGCACAAAATTGAATCAAACCTAACTAGACCAGGTTAGTTTTGTATAAAATTTAACCAAATTTAACTAGATCAGGCTAGTTTATTTAAAAAAAAAATGTATGCATATAAACTGTGAAAATCATTATACAGGCTACTGGTATAATAATTCACGTTTCTTTTAATTTGTACGTCTTTTCAAATGTTGTTACCTTCCCGTTACTGGTTTATAAAATCACCATTTTCACAAAATGTGAAGTCATTATAAGTTAAAAGGGCGTGTTTATAGATACAATTGTTTTTTAAATGACCCATTTGTAATGTTGTTTTAAGTTTAATTGCATCCGTGAGATACTAACTTTTATCCTGTGAACGACTTCATAACAAACTAGGTGGTTTATATAACACTGAGAAAACATTTTGGTTTATTCCTAATTTGAAATGAAGTTGGTGGAATTTTCATCTCTATCAAACAAGAAAAATTTGACAACTTTTCCTTTTACAAACCTCTGGTATTTGTACTATAATTTGATTATTCTGTGTTTGAAGTGTATTTAATATTGAGTTAAAGAATGCTGAGTATTCATGTTGCTATATAATTTGATGTTAGGCACATTTATGTACGTTTTATAAAGTAAATTTTATGAATTCATTGATTACTTAGACACAATTGGTTTTGCGACTTACTTTATTAGTTCTTGTAAATAGTCTTAAATTTAAATGTATGAATAATGCATTTACCAACATTTCTACCAGTGTACAAAAGTACACATGAAACAGTTGTTCCATGTCAATTAAACAAATAATTATATGGTTTAAATTCTGAAGCTTGCTGGTGTAATTCGTGATTATTCTGAGTTAAGGATTAAGTGATTTTAAATTGTTATAGCACATTGGGTAAATGTAGTTAATGAAACATTTCAAAATTGCTTGCAATATATTCAGAGTTAAAATCTACACTAGAAAGTTCTGTGACATACACTTAATAGAAACACATGTCAAGAGAATAAAAATGTAACAAACTCTTTATTTCAACAAGTGAATAACACTTCAACATATATTAACAACAAATTAAACATTTTTTTATATAGTTATGGATTCTGCAATAATAATTTCAAGTTACACAGAAGGCATTTGTAATCTATGAATATTTCAATTATGACAACAAATAAATATTTGTCTATAAAATCAATTAAATTATGCAACTATAAATTTTCAAAACTGTAATTTTTCTGCAGTAAAATAACTGAGTAAAAATTAGACTGTTTTCAATGAAGCAATTGGTTATTCTACAACATCAACAGTTTGAACCCTTTCTTTGGTGAATTTAAAAAAAAAACTTGTTCTTTCCATTTTATGAATTGTGTTCCATTCTTCACCTCTTTTTGAGTCTCCATGAAATTACTTTAGTTTTATTTGTCAAGTCCTTTTGGAAATATTGAGCCAAACAATTCTGTTTCCTAATTTGCTTTATGCTTGTGTGTTATCAACCAACAGGCTAGAACATGTGGAAAGTTTATTTGTGACTGCCTTAAGGCTACTTGAGAATTATATGTTGCTTTGCTTTAGAGAAATACAGTGTATTTTTTTTATTTAGGTATTCTTCATTGTTCTTAGGAAGGAGGTTTCTAAAATTTGCTACAGGCCTAGAGTACATGTAATTGAAATCTCTGCGATTGAATGCTGATTACTTAGAAAAATGTAAAACAAAATGTATACCTTTCTTTAAATATATGAATGTACAGCTATGTTGTACTTCAGATAACTGACCACCAACCTGTCTCAAGTGAATTCAAATTTAGAATCATGTATTGTTGTATTTAAATCTGTGTAATTAACTTGATGGATTAATACAATTGATTATTATGAGAAAGTATTACATGGGTTAATGTTGCTAAAATAATCAACTAATTTAAATTAGTGTTTCTTGTTAGTGCTGTTATCTTTAGTTATTCCAAAATCCAAGTAACCAGAACATGATTTTTTATGTGAGAATAGCATACAAGTTGAATGTAGTCTATTAATGAGTCCAACAGTTAATTAGTTATCACATTCCTCTGATCACCCAGCATTATTTTTACTGAGTTTTCATAAGAACTGCAGTGTCACTTGGAGGGATCTGACATTGTTCAAGAAGAAAGTCGAATTGTAAGGTGATCAGCGAGTGTGCATTTTGTAAATGAATTCACTTCCACCCTGTTATTCCAATGAGGAAGCATCTAACAAAATTCTTGCAACAAATACCTGTGAGATATACATGGACCTACAGGGTGTCCAGTTAACCACAACTGAAAGCAAGTGTTACTCTGGTCCTGCCACAGCTGATGTTGCATACTATTATAAAGGCAATAACTATTTCTGTATGAGATGTTTTATTATGTTAATCTTGTAAACAGGTGTTTTTCTGTTGCTGGAGTATAATGTGACAGTTAATCTTGTAAACAGATGTTTTTTTCTGTTGCTGGAGCATAATGTGACAATTGATCTTGTAAACACCTGTTTTTCTGTTGCTGGAGAGTAATGTGACAATTGATCTTGTAAACAGCTGTTTTTCTGTTGCTGGAGAGTAATGTGATAGTTGATCTTGTAAACAGCTGTTTTTCTGTTGCTGAGATATTCAGTCTTCACCCCCATCCACTTAACAGATTATATGGATCCAAAGTATAGAGTTTAAAACTTACAGGATGATGGAAACTGTGAACATGATTTTGAAGGCAGCTGAGCCTATTTCCAACATGGACCCAGTAGTGATTTGGTTTACTACTGGTAATGGAGAGGAATTTTATACAAGTCAACCAGCATCATCACAACTTCACTATGGGAGGGTCAGCAGTTATGTAAAAATTACTGTTTTAAGTTTTCTGATCTCTTCAGTTGATTGTGAATGTAACTGGAAGACATTCAGTAAAATAAGAGTTAAAACCACCTTGCACATGACTGAAAATCAGTGACATAAACAGTACCTAAACTATTACAATGTCTGTTGTATCCCACCTGGTCTGAGGAGCCTTGGTATTGGACAAAAGGCCACCTTGCACTAGATACAGTGGATGCAGTTTTGGTTGATGTACTGTTTCACATTTGTCTTGACAATCACTTAAACTCTTAGAAATGGTATTATTTAATTAACATTAACAACATTGTTGGGTGTTGCTCTGTTAAATATTAAATAACACGTTTAGAAAAATTTTCAAAAGTAATTGTTTACTAAATTAAAATCTCTGTATATATTTGGCTTTCCATTTATTCTTCTTTTGTTAAGGACTAAAATACTGGATTATTAAAACTTACCAAATGATTAGGTTTGTTTCTCAGTGTCTCTGAAATTTTTAATTTAGAAGTAATTCAGAATTCTATAGATAATGGACAAAAGCAAATTAATTAATTATGATACAATTGTGTTCTTTTTTAACAGTAGGAAGACAAAAGATTTTAAGTTTGAAAAAAAGTCCAAAAAGTTTGACCTATTTTGTCAGAATCTTTTCTATCTTTGTGCATGTGTGGTGTCTCCAGCATGAACTGTGAATTTCAAGTAGAATGCATAATTATGGGTTATTTTAGACTTTTAATGACTAAAATGAGTTAAAAGAATGGAGCATACTTCAATACTAACTGTTTTGACATGTTTCAAATGTAAGATGACACCAGTGTTTACAGTCAGTTTTTGCTAGGTGTACACATATCAGATAATTCAGTTTTTTATTTTATCAGGAAGTAGGTGTTTAAACTGAGTGTTAAACTTTGTGTGCCAAAGATATTTTTTTCATATTCATGATTTAATGATTCTTGAGACAGTCTATAAAAGGAGTTTAAGACAAATTTATTTTAAAAGTTTTATTTCAGATTTTTTATATTGTTATTTAGTTATGTGTATTCATCGTAAACTAATTGTTTATTATTACGTGTAATATTCAGCTGTAAAGAAATAGGATATTATAATGTTTGCTGATTTTCAAATATAGGCTTATGAAGGATGTTTTTGCTGTTACAGTTTATCAGAGAAGGTTTATTAATTCTCATTGTTACAGCATATGGAAAAGTTTTCCTAGTCAGAAAAGTGGGAGGCCAAGATCACAAAAAGTTATATGCTATGAAAGTGTTGAAGAAAGCAGCCATAGTTCAGAAACAAAAGACACTCGAACACACCAAAACGGAACGACAGGTACTGGAGTCCATTCGTCAATCTCCGTTTCTTGTCACGCTACATTATGCCTTCCAAACAGATGCAAAACTTCACCTTATACTTGGTATGCTAACTAAATATTTGAGATTTTTAGAATTATTTATTGACGTTAGGTTTAAGTCGATGCTCATCTGATAGTGTAAATTGAGAATAAGAATTATGTTGTCAGTTTTTAGTTGTAAAGAACATTAATTTCTTCTTATTTTCTCACATATTTTCTTGCCTATGAATTTTTCTCAAGCCCAGGATTTGCTGAATATTAGGAATTCAGTTCAGGTCGTTTTTTGTTTTTTTTTCTCATTTTATACTGCGTGAACTTAATTCTAGACTCCAGTGACCCACAATTTTATTGTGACCTACATTAGAAACCGTGGCTCATTGCTTTCTACTAGTTATGTTGAATGTGTAAGCTTAGATAAGTAGTGTTTTAATCTTTACTTGTATTATCATTACAAGTACAGCATTTGTAAACAAATAAAGATGAAACCAGGCTTGTAGGTGAACAGAGCCATTGTGCCAAATGTTGAATTATCCCAGTGATTTTGTCATCTACATCTTTGAATTTGGAATATTATTAAGTATTAAAAATATTTTACAGAAGTTTTCACTGTGATAATGTAGTACTCTCACACTGAATTTACTATAACAAAAAGTTTGTGAATCTTGTAGATAGAACAAAGTTCCACAAGTGGAAAAACCTTTTTCTTAATTTTAGTATCTTAATGTTTATATATAATTTCTCAATGGGGTAAAATATTTATTTTTGAAAAAAAAAATAGCATACAAGTAAAAAAAGTTGATATTTTGTAAAGAATTTTATAAATCAATAGTATAAAAAAATCTGGAAATGAACAAGGTATTTTCTGTGTGATGTATTTGAAAGTTACGCGTATTCTGTTGAAAGTAAATTAAGCTAACATAGCAATTGCTAGCTTATAACCTACATTTAATGTAAACTTTGAAACATGAACAACATTGATGGTGATTTTAATTAATTTAACTGTTGAGATGTTGTTTTTATTTTATATAACATTCACAACAGTGTTTTTATTTTGATTATTTAATGTGTTATGATGTTACATAGTTTTTTATTTACTGTTAGTTTTTGGTATATACCATCATCTTATGAAAGATGATTTTGAGTACAAATTTATTATAAAAATACCAGCAGAATGTTTTATTTTTGAATAGGATTTAAAGGGAGAAAAATATACCTTTGTTTGACTAATTTGAAATTAGTGAGTAAATACTCTTTTTACAAGTTTGGGAACCTCCTAGACCCATATCCCCAGTGGGAGAGTGGTAAGTTTACAGACTCATCATGTTAAAATCTGGGTTCAAGTGTTCCCAGTGGCATAATGTAGTTTTATGGGTTTGAATATCCCCAGTGGTTTAATGTGGTTTTGTGGGTTCAAGTGTCCCCAATGGTTTAATGTGGTTTTGCTCTCAAACAGTCAGCATTAAGATATTTTTCCTTACAGAAAGGGAAGAGTTGTGCTAAAACTCAGTCTAAAGCTTGTTTTGAACCTCAGAAAGTCGTTCAGGTGATTTGAAATTAATACGTTACTTGTATGGCTTCCAGATTATGTGAGCGGGGGTGACTTGTTCACACATTTGTATCAGAGGCAGCATTTTATAGAAGCTGAAGTTAGGTTTTACATTGGAGAGATTATTTTAGCTTTGGAACATCTTCATCAAGTAAGTTGTGTTAAGACTTATTTCTGTAGATATTAATAATAATTTGAACAGGAAATACTGTTGGTCTGTATTTAAGGTTATATGTTCTGTGATAATTGTATGTAGAAACTTTCTACTGGTGTATACTGTTTTGTAAGTAGATAGTTTTTGTGGATGCTATGAGACATCATTCCAAGATTATATTTCTCTAGGATTTATTCTATCAGTTATATAATTAAACTTAAGTTTCTTTTCTTTTTGCTGTTCCCAATGTCCTAACAGTAAGTCTTCAGGTTTATGACATTAAAATAATTTTTAAAGACTTGTAGTGAGCAGAAAACAAACAGCGTATTGTTTAACTTTGTGCTAAACAACAGTAGTAATCAATTTTATTTATTTATTTTTCTTTTATAAAAAGCTCCTTGTGGATTGTAGCTGTTATCTAATTTCTATAACTACTATACATTGTTTGTTTTTAAACATTTTTAAAATTTAAATCATTGTATAACTGAAAGTGATTAAAAATTTAATTTTAAAAATAAAACAGATGTAGATACTCCCTAGTATAAAATTAAAGAGGTCAGTTCTGTTAAAAAAAATGCAGAAAATGTGTAAATAGAGAATGAATTGTATTTAAAAGACCAAAGAAATATTAATGTTCAGAGTAACCTATACTGTTGTAGTCTTGATCATTATAAATACATTATATTGTTCAGTATGTGTTAACTTTGTGACAATTATGCTAGCTAAAGATGATACAGTTAAAAAACAACTTATTATTTTTTATGAGTAAAAAAAATTAAAAAGACATCTACCTCTCTTTCAAGCTTGGCATCATATATAGGGACATCAAACTGGAAAATATTCTTCTTGACGCTCAAGGACATGTTGTGTTGACCGATTTTGGTCTTAGTAAAGAATTTCTGCCTCATGAAACAGTAAGTGATTCACTACAGTTAATGTACTTTCATTTTGACAAATACACATTTGTTGAATATTTTGAAAGAACAAACATGCTAGTTTTCAAAAGGTAAAAGACGAAATGGATTGAATGGGTAATGAATAAAACATTATGAAATATTGAAATCTTGTTGGTCTCAACAGAACATGACCAAAACTTTCAAAATGTCCTTTGTACATTGTAGAGCATGAGTCACTCATAATTTCTTACTCTCCCATCTTCCATGTGGCTACAACACCTCAAGATATCTTACATATGCTCTACTTTCATGCCCTAATTTAGATGTTCTCGTTGATGGTCATGTTGTTACCTTTGCTATACCATTCTTTCTGATACAACTATTTCTGTCATTATTGGAGACTTGCATACTTTTTTTATTTATGATACAATTGTCAATGATTTTCAGCTCTGACTTCACATATCCATCATATAATGATGTTTCCTAACTTGCTTAAATATTGTGAGAGTTCTTAATTTACATGACATTTGCCATTTTCTTTTGTTTTTGATGACGGTCAGTTATTGTTTGTGCCTAAGTACTTGAAGCACTGAATTTCTTTGCTACAGTGCCAACCCTAGACCTAACAATATTAATGCTGGTCTCATTTCTTTTTCTCTTTTGATACTTTTGTCAATTAGGCTGTGTAGCAAAGTACTTACATTTAGAGTATTGGTATTATGGCTTTTATTATTTCAGAGCAAAGCCTGTTTGAGTAAATTTTACATCTTGGAATTAATTTCAAACAGGTAGTTTCTTTTGGAATATCTTCTTTTCCCATGTCTCAAAACTGACTTTTCATCAAGGTTGCAACTTTTAATAAACTAGAAATTACAGTGATAAAGTAAAGTTAATTTAAGATCCCATAATGCTTAGGTGATGTATTCTCTGCAAGAAGGTGATAGAACGGAGAATTATGGTTAGGTGATACATTTTCTGAAAGAAGGTGATAGAATGGAGAATTATGGTTAGGTGATACATTCTCTGAAAGAAGGTGATAGAATGGAGAATTATGGTAAGGTGATACATTCTCTGAAAGAAGGTGATAGAGTTGACCACATGTTTGAAAGATGGTTGAGTGTGATACATTCTCTAGATATTTGTAAATAATTTTGTATTATTTATTTTATTATTATTTATTATTTTTAATATAGGTATAAAGGTGTTTCTTTGTATTGGTTTATTTTGGGCTTGAGTTGTTATATAAGTAAGGCTTCTTTAATTTTGCATTTGTTTATGTTTATTTCTTTATTTAGTATTTGAGTGTTTTCTATGGTTATGTTGTGTTTATTTGACTTGCAGTTTTCGAAAACGTGTGAAGGTGACTTTTTATGTGCTTTGTATCTGGTTTCCATTTTTCTACTTGTTTCTCCAATATAGAAGTCGTGGCAGTTATCACACTGTATTTTATAAATAATGTTGGCGTCGTGTTTGTCAGTGTAGTTTTTACATAGTATAGACCTCAGTTTTGTGCCTGGTTTTTGAATAAATTTGGTATTAACTGGATTGTCATATTTTGTTTCTAGTTTTTGCCAAATGTTGGTTATTTTTCTGCTGATGTCGGGAATAAATGGTATGCAGCAGTATATGGTTTCGTGATTTTTTGATCCGTGAGAAATATTTACTTTTGTTGGTTGATTTTGCTTTCTGTCTAGGTATATGCATATAATGTTTTCTACGGTTTGTGGAGGAAACTTATTGATGTTAATGAAGTATTGTTTTATTTTGTCTAATTCATCGTTAATTTTATCTGGTGAGCATAGTTTTATGGCTGTGTTTATTTGGTTTGATAGAATGTTGAGTTTTTGTTTTGTTTCATGTGCCTAGTCCCAAAGAATGTATAGTCCAGTATGGGTGATTTTTTGGTGGATTTTTGTTTTAAATTGTGTATTGGTTCTTGTAATTTTGAGGTTAAGAAATGATATTTGATTGCTTTTTCTTGTTCACATATGAAGTTGATGTTGGGATGTATAGCATTAATTTGATTGAAAAAATTAAGTGTGTGGATGTAATACTGTGTTAATTGCTTGTGTTTCAACTTGTGTCATAAAAATATTGGTTAGAACTGGTGATACTGGGTTCCCCATGCTCAGGCCATTTGTTTGTATATAGTTGTGGTTGTTGAACATGAAATTTGTCTCCATCATGGTGAATTCTATGAGGGTTGCTAATTGGTTGCTGGGAATGTCTATAGATGGATTAGTATCTCATATAGAATTCTAAGGCTGTCTTGCAAGCTTCAGCAGTTGGAACTTCTGTGAAGAGGGATATAACATCAAAACTGGCCATTAAGGCTTTATGATTAAGTTGATTAAGATTAAACTTGAAATTAAAGGATCTTTGAATGAGCTGGCTGATGTTACATATTTGGAGAAAGCTCATGCTGTGTATTTACCAAGATTGTAATTAAACGATTCATATGTGGACAGTATTGGTTGTAATGGATAATCTGGTTTATGAGGTTTGGGGATGCTATGTATTTGCGGTGTGCGTGAGTCGGTTTTGCGTAGATAGGAATAAAGTGTTTGTGAAATTGTGTTGGCTTTTTTCATTTGTAGTAGTAATTTGTTCAGTTGTGTTTCGTGTGTCTTTGTTAGATTTGTGTGTATTGGTTTAAATTTGTTAGTGTCTGATAGGATGTTCTTCATTTTTTTGATGTATTCATTCGTATTCATTATGACTATAGCGTTTCCTTTATCTGCTTTCAGAATTTTTGTTTTTGTCTTGTTTTAGGTTTTCAATGGAATTAATGTCTCTTTTTGTAAGATTGTTTTTTAGCTTTTTGTTTTGTGAAAATATGTTGATGGTTTTGTGAAAAAATTATTTGAAAAAATCATTCAATATGTTATTTTCAGGTGTTTCTGGAAAATATAAATTTTTAATTTTTCCTGGGAAGTTTGGCTGTTGGATGTCAATAAAATTGTCTAAGTAGTCTTCTTTCTGTTGGTTGTTTTCAGTTGTTTTTGTTTTCTGTGGAAAGTATCACAAGTCTCCTGGCTAGATCTTCTAAGCATATTTTGATTTCTAAGGTTGGAATATACCTTGGTGTTATTGCAAAGTTGAGTCCTTTGTTAACTAGATGTATCTCGTCTGTGTTTAATTGTCGGTCAGATCTGTTAATTATGAGGTTAGTCAACAGTTTGTCTTATTGGTGTCTTTTCTGTTGTTTGCATCTTAGGTTTTCTAGTTTTTTGTTGTGGCAGATCTTTTTGTCTCTATCATTCCTAGTGTTGATTTGGTTTATGTTTCGTTGTATAAGTCTGTAAATCTCTGGTTTGATGCAGCATGCCAGTTGATGGTCTTGGTTCATTTTTCGTTTTTGTAAGTCGTAGTTCTTTGTATTTCATGTTCAACATGGCTTTAAGTAGGTTTTCTGTAAATTTTGGATAATGTTTGTGTATTCATTGAAATTTTTTGAGCATTAAAAATGCTCAAAATCTTGAGTTGAGCATTATAGTTAGGTGATGCATTTTCTGCAAGAAGGTGATAGAGTTGAGAATTATGGTTAGGTGATGCATTTTCTGCAAGAAGGTGATAGAGTTGAGAATTATGGTTAGGTGATGCATTCTCTGCAAGAAGGTGATAGAGTTGAGAATTATGGTTAGGTGATACATTCTCTGCAAGAAGGTGATAGAGTTGAGAATTATGGTTAGGTGATACATTCTCTGCAAGAAGGTAATAGAGTTGAGAATTATGGTTGGGTGATGCATTCTCTGCAAGAAACTTTAAATACTTGGGAAGTACACTCAAAACTGAAGGAGGACTTGGAAAAATTGTAAGGTATGGAGCCCTGTTGGGTTGGAAGAAATAGGATGAAATTGCCACAATCACCTGAAACAGAAGTTTTACTAAGGATGCTGAAAGCTAAAATGTGTAAGACAGATTAGAATGTTGCTTCTCACCAGAACCAAGACTTGATTCTGAAAAAGAAAGTTTGTTGATAAGAGCAGAAACGAAAATGCTGAGATGACTATTAGGGGTGTCACTGAAAAAAAGAGAAGAAATAAGGACTTTATGTAATTGAGGAAGAGGTAAGAGTAAGAAGACTGAGGAGGCTTGGTCACGTGAAGAGGAAAGGAGAAAAACAGGCAATAAGGAGAGCATTAGAAATGCCAGTAGTTTGTAAAAGAAGACAAGGAAGGCCAGTAAACTATTGGAAGGACAGAATTAAGGAAGACAAGAAATGGATTGTAGAAGACCTGGTAAAGAACTGAGATGATTGGAAGAGGGCAACACATGAAGGTCGGTGAAACTCCTAAAGGAAAAACTGAAGACAGATGAGTACTCTATAATGTGTATAGGACATTCAGAAATTTTTAGTCTTGTGCTTTATTGACAGCATGAGTTCAAAGCCAACAAGGAAAAACTGTCAGTAAAGATTAGTTGTTTAAAAGTGTGTGTGTGTCAACTATTCATATTTATCATATGTTAAATATTTTCAATCATTTTGTTTTAGAACTATTATGGGAGTAAACTCAGCAGTGTAGTTTCAGTTCTGGTAAGAGAGTCTATTCAGGTTGAATGACTGAAACTTGAGTTTTTTTTCATTATTGACTTGCAAAATTATACTTCTGTAGTGGAATTCATTATAGCTAGGGAGTAAAAACTGGCTGGCTTTGGGCAATTAAATTTTCAGCTGCCAACTTTGAAAAACCATGTCATGAAAAAACTTGGGCAAAAAATACAAATGTGATAATTTTTTTTCTTTATTGTTTTCTCTATTTCATGCTATTTTGGGATAAGACATAATACCATCTCAGTAAGTACAAGTGAACATAAAATAATATTTAAAAGTGTTTATTAATTTTATTTCTTTTGAGTGCCCTCTACAACCTCCAACTCAAATTCTTGGCAAATTTCCTGATAAGTAGTGGCTTGACTCATTTGTACTTATTACCTGTCCCCGTTGGTACAGTGGTAAGTCTATGGATTTACAATGCTAAAATCACGGGTTTGATTCCCTTCACTGGACTCGGCAGCTAGCCCTATATGACTTTGCTATAAGAAAACACATGTGCTTAATACCTCTGCCCAACTTAATTTACTGTATTACCCTTTGACAACTTAAAATTACACAGTGCCAGAATATGAACAG
Source organism: Tachypleus tridentatus (assembly GCF_004210375.1). Lineage (NCBI taxonomy): Eukaryota > Metazoa > Arthropoda > Merostomata > Xiphosura > Limulidae > Tachypleus > Tachypleus tridentatus. The sequence goes on along the minus strand of NC_134834.1, from coordinate 186,826,200 downwards.
ATTACATTTATTCTGCTTATACATAGGAGTAAACTGATGTATTATGTTTTATAAATGGTGATGTTTTGCTAAAAAATTCATTGTAAACCTCTGTTTAGATTCACAGAACATACTCGTATTGTGGTACAATAGAATACATGGCCCCAGAAGTTGTGAAAGGTGGAAGATGTGGTCATGACTTTGTAAGTAAAACTCTTGCCTCCTTTTTATTTTCTTAACTTTTGTCTTTAACTAAGTAAAACATAGAACACCATTAAATTCGATGGACTCAAATCTCCAAGTACTATTTCATAATAAAATATATCAAACATGTACATAAATTAAAATGTTATGTAAATATAATCTCATCAAAAACACCTTATTTGTGAATAAATAAAGGTGTGGTCGAAAATGGACTGAATGTATGACTTTAAGGATCGAAATCAAAATTGGTAACCAAACTGGTAGCTACATTTAGCATTGATAAGAATTTCACAGCAGACTAGAAGTTCAACTAGAGACATGATGGTGAGTCAAACAAACCACGAGGCCTAGCTAACAAGTGAATGTCTGTTGCAAAATCATTATCGATGCTATAAGTGTAGCTACCAGTTTGACTGCCAATTTTGATTTCATTCCTTTAACTTGCATGTGTGTTATGGTGATAATGTTAGGTGTAAAGTACGTTGCATAGGTTTATACTGAACCTGACTCTCTCTGGTCCAAAACATGGACTGAATCCTGATGAAGAAGATGCACTCCAAAGATGTGTGATCAGTCCTTTTTTGGCCACACGTTTTCTTCACAAGCAAAGTGTTTTTGATTGGCTATTGTGATGTTTTGTTAATACACACAAAATATGAAAGTGGCACTCAATAGCAACAATTTGCTTTAGGATTGCAACCTTATTATTTGAAACAGACCTATACTTTATAGAACCAATCAGATCCTTTAAATAATTATGGTAATTTTTTTCATCTCTAATAATGTTAATAGCTTTATAGTAATGCCATGGAATCTAGATTAACAGTGTTTTGTCATTACCTTCATGCACTTGGTACAGCTGTATAAAGGATCTTTATTTACACAAATTACTTTAACTAATATCATGTGATGCTAAATGCTCTTTAATTAAGATAATTTTATAAAATTTAGCAAATTTTTGCTTAAAAATGTGGCATTGAATGACGAATAATAATTGTTCACCCACATGATTCTTTTGAAAATTTGAGTTAGAAACTTAGTTCTATAGTTTTGCTGCTCTAAATTAGTTGTCTTTAATCTGAAAGACAAAAAACAAAACAAAAGAGGGTCCACTTTTAGGTGAAGCTGCAGTAAAAATTTCCGACTGATAGCTCGTGTGTGCAAACATTTTGGTCTTATTTGAGCAGTTTGTAAGAGTTGATAGATTCTAGATGTAAAGTCCCATTTGAAAGTTTCATGATTGCAAGCTCAAGTGACATCAAAATGTGGAATTTTGGAGTTGGGGGTTGATGAATACTTTGGCAAGGCATTGTATCTATGTACAAAATTGGAAAAAAAAATCAATAAAAGTTACATACGTTTTTTTTTATCGAGTAAAAGTTTCCATGCTTTCAGTGCAAAGAAACAATGGGGAAAAAATTCAATTAAAATTGGGAGGTTTTATATCTCTTGTACTTCTTAATTGATTCCCCTGAAATTTGATATGTGAAGTAAGTTTCCAATGTAGAATATTCACAAAAAATATATGATAGTTTAGTTTACTACAGTCCAAGCTACAGCTGGAACTTGCTGAACTATGTTAATAATGCACATTGTGTCCTGCAGGTCGTTTTAACTGCACAACACACCACCATGAGTTTGATGATAATTACATTTTTTTTATTTGTTTTTGTGTACATGTATGTGTGTAATAAAACTGCTCAGTTATCAAGGTCTAAACTAAAAGAATCATACATATAAAACAAATACAGGATACTAGATTCAACCCTATAGTTACTGATTGGGGGGGACATATAAATTGCACTGGCTTTTTAAATTCATTATTATGGATTATTTGAGTACTGAGTTGTTTGTGGGTGTGTGAAATTCTTGGTTACTGGATTCCTTATAACTTGTGAGCCATACAAAGTATAAATAAAAAAATCAATGAATATTACAATTAATTTTTTTCTGTGATGAAACCAGTAAGTCTATGGACTTCAATGCTAAAATCTGGGCTTTGATTCCTTGCAATGGACACAGCAAGTAGTTCAGTGTTGTTTTTCTATTAAACAAACAGTTAACTCCACCAATTACTGTTGGCACTTCCTATGCATTTTACATTCTAAACAAGAAATTTCATCTAGAGTGTTTGGTCAGTTTTTATAACAAGTGTTGCAACAGAGAAAAATTTAATAAAATTACTGAATATGATGCAGTATTTGGACCTTTCCTGCAATGAATGATATGTAAACAAATTTGAGTGTTAGTAAAACATGAGTTCAAAAGTAAGAAATTGTGTAGTGGGGATACTTGTATTTTTAAACTTTTTACATTTACTTAAGACGTTTATTATTTCTGTGTCTTAAAGGCACTATAAACCCATGCTTAGCTTCAGTTTCCTTTGGCAAGTGGATGATAATGTTTACATATTAATTGTGGAAGGTATGCCATTCCATTTTATTATGGAGTAGACTTAGGAAGAATTGAGTACTTTGTTGTACTCGGTGACATAATGACTACACTACATTCAGAACAGCTTTGAACCCACAACATTCTGTTTATTTACCCTATATAAATTTTCAAAATAAGGGCACATAGAGACCCCAAAGTTCACAGTTTTTAGGACCTAAAAAATGCCACTATTCGTCTTTAGCCAGTTGTATCAAAGTGACCACTCCTAATAAAGTAAATTGCTTCTTTGTTAGTTTTATTTGTGTCTTTCATGTGTGATGCTTTTCGTTTTTATTGGGTTGTTTTATTTGAATAATTGTATTAGGATATTGTTTGTTACTTGTTATTATGTAATCTTTATTCTTATATACATATGATGTTTCTTACCCACCTTGCTAGCTGGTACTAAGTGTGTATTGTGGTGTAAAATCTACTGTTTTCTGTTCCTGTGGAAAGTTAGATTATTAGACATAGTGCAGTAATAGACAAGATAAATATCTGGAAATGATAACATTTAACATTTAATTTACGTAGGACTGACCACAAACTTCTCAGGTGTGTAAAGAGAAGTAAAAAGTACCTATAAAAACCTGGCTACCAGATTTAAGTCCAGTGGACTAAAATGCTTCAGGGTCCTATGTGGGCACAATGAAAATTTAATAAAGCTTGAAAGTGTTTACCATTTGTGCCTATTCTTTGTCAAGTTACTGTCAAGTATATTCAACAAAAGTTTAAGATACTTGATTTTGTGGAAAAGGTTTCTATACTTCGTTTTAGAAGACTTGCGTGTTTATTGTCTTGGATTGTGCCAACAAAAGTGAATGTTTATCTGTAAGAAGTAACATCCAGAAGTGGTATTTACACCTTGATTCAGTCCTACAACATTGCTAAGGCTGACTTAGGATTATCTATTCAAGGCAAAGCCATCAGTTACATTATATTAATACAGAAAGCTACACTGATCTACATTATTTTATAATACTATTCTCCATATTCTGTCTGATTAAAAAAATTATATTTGGTGTCCTTTTAATTCACAGAAACTCTACATTCAAGAATCCAGCCAATTTATGTGAAGGGTAGCCTTTTCATGTTAATTCTATAAATAGTTTTATATTACAGTATAAACAAATTGATAGACAAAATATAAGGTCTGTAGATCTTTTTCACTAGTGGAAGCTTCCTTGACCTTGGTTCCTCGAGAAGTTAATGCTAGAAACATTCCATTCTGAGTAGCCTTTTTTTTATTGCTGCTAAAATTGTTTATTAGAATGATTAGAAAACTTAATTGTGATAAAATGTCAAATACTTATTTTGTTTATTTTTAACATTGTTAAAATTTTTATAGTGAAGACTAGGAAGAAATATAGTTTCATTGAAATGTTAAATTTATAAATTAATAGCAGACATATTTTTCAACCCCAGTTTGATTCATAAGAACAAAGATGTCACCTATCTTCTGAAAATTTCATCATTACCTGTTTCTTTTCTTGTAGTTGTATAAAGGTTGGTTGTCTTGTGCATCAAAATAATATGCTGCATATTAATGTTTTAATTTTACTTCATTATTTTGTATGTTTACTAACCTGTATTCATTTACATAAAAGTTTGTACTTCTTGAAATATAGGTGATTGTTTTTAATGGGAACTGTTTTTAATATGCATGTGACCATCTTGATATCTTGACTTTTATTAGAGTGTAGACTGGTGGAGTGTTGGTGTGTTATTCTACGAACTTCTGACTGGAAATTCACCATTCACACCTCAGGGAGACAAGAACTCACAATCAGAAATATCTAAGTATGAAAATTGTTAATTTCTAATTCAGTTATTAATATTAATAAAACTTTTTCTTCTCTAGTTATCTGTGTTATATGATGAAAGAAAATCCCAGTTTTTTAATTGTATAAAGTTAGGCATCATGATCTTGGTTGCTGTCATTTGGTCACAGGCCATTTTGTACATAAAGTTTAAAAATGAGTAATTTTACTAATTGCAGAATTTTTTCTTTTTCTATTTTTACTTTGATGTAAAATTAACTAGATCTTTCTTACATTAAAAGTATGTTGTTGTTTTTTTAGTGTGTGTGGTAGAATTACACAAATAAACTGTAAGTCTGCATAAAGAAAAAATAGAAAAACATAAGTAAAAATATACATTTTTACTTAATATATGTTTTTCTTTCTTGCCTATAAAATTTGATGAAGTCCAGATAAAGTTAAAATTTTATTTTATCACTTCAACTACAGAAGAATACTTCATTCACAACCACCTCAGCCTGATCATGCTTCTGCAGCTGCTAAAGATTTTATATATCGTACATTGATTAAAATCCAAGAAAACGACTTGGAGGGGGACCAGAGGATGCTTTGGAGCTCAAAAGACACAAGTTCTTCAGGGTTAGTTGAGGTTTTCTTTGCATGAGTGTAATATGTTTTTTTTTTTTTTTTGTAAAGCTGTGTCATGGTCTTAAGCTGTGTTTGTAGAATAAGTTTATGAACTTAGATGTTCCCCAAAAGCCTAAGCCTAATGCTTATGATGCATTGTTTCAGGATGTTATTCTATTAAATAATATTTATAAATCTAATTCTAGATCAGTTGTATCTCAATGAAGATGTACAAGACTTGAAATATTGGTGTATTATGTATAATTGTTCTTGAAGTTAAATTGTTTATCACTGACTTTCATAGGTTAACAGCCTTATTTTTTATTACATATCTTAATAAATTAGTTATCTTCCCATAGATAAGTGTTAAAACTAGAAGCCTTTAGAAGCATATGATAAATATACATTAATGCAACTAAAATAGCAGAGTCTGTGGCTGTTGAATTGTGGCAAAAACTTTGTTTTGAACTTGTTTATTTACTGAAGATTTAGGGTTAAAAATGTTTGAGTTATTTATATGTCCTAAAGACTAAATACTAATAGCCTGAATATCTTTTTTTTTATTATTATTATTAGATAGGATTTTTCTTGGTAATGAAAAGAATATAAATCTTCAGAAAACATTAATATTGATTTTATAATTAAAAATAATAAATTGTTGAAGAATATCTGTGAATTAAATAGAACAAGCACACACTGGGTGTATAGATTCACAGGCTGGTTTCACTTGTGCTTTAGGAATAACCTTAATATACATCACTGTAATTATTAACTGTTTCCACAGGTTTTGAACTGGGACAAGCTTTCAAAGAAGCAAATTTCTGCTCCTTTTGTTCCCAAGATATGTGGAGAACTTGATGTGAGTAATTTTGCCGAGGAGTTCACTTCGATGGTTGCTGCCGACTCCCCAGCAATAATACCTCCAAATGAAGAAAAAATATTCAAGGTATATTTGTAGCACTTTTCTCTATAGTATTTTCCATTTTAACTACATTTTAAAGTTGTATTAAACAAGTGTAAGAATTTTTCAGGTGTTGCATAGTATAAAACATCTTTCTTATTTCTTAGAGCTACAGACAACTAGTTCGACGTACAAAATTGATTAGGCAGAATATATATACATACATACATACATAAGAGATAAACCTTAATAAGAACATTTGTAATTTCTCTGTGATATATGGACTTTAGGGTTCACGGTCTGCAATCTGTTTGGCAGTAATATGTTCTGCATTTGGGGCTGTGGGTAGACTTTGAAAGTAATGACCAAGCTATACTAATCTGTCAAACAAATTAGCCCAAAGGTTGCCTGTGAGTTTTGATGACTACAGGTTTTCTTACTAGTTCATTAGTTTAAAATTAGGGATAACTATATGCCAACAAAATATCAGCTAGAGTAGCAGAGATCACGTGAAAACTTTGAAGTTCCTTTTATTTTAAATTTCTCCAGGCCTACTATTGGTAGAAAAAACAATATTAAGATATTTGATGAAGTAACAAAATGCTTTATTTTTTAAATATTATGAAGAATTTAAAACATAACCAAAGAGCAGTAAAGTCAGTTTGGGTTAAAAATATTAATCAGTTATGTACTTAATAGCTATTTTGAATTTAATGTCATTTTATATCACATAACATATAATTCATTATTGCACTACTACAAATCAAGTTGCTATTTCCCCAAATTTTTTAAATATTCTCTTAATACTTTAAATCTGTTTATATTACTTTTGTGTTTGGAAATTAACTGATAATAACATGTGCATTAACTCTATGTTATATAATTTTTAACCTGTATGTAATAAGTTTTTTGCTTTAGAAACATATCAATGTCTCAAAAGAAAGACAGTTGATAAAATATACTTAGTAAAAACTGTTTCTGTTTACAGATAGTTTTATTACAACTTTCTGTTCTTTAGAGAAGTTATTTATTATAACATCTTTGGATACCACTTAACTTAGAATTTACTTACTGTATTACTGATTGCATTTATCAAAAATAGAGGTTTTTAATATTTTTTAGGTTTATTCACCTTCAATATTACATATCTTGTATGACATATATTTGAATTTATTTACTACTGTACTTTTATCATTTTGTTTCCATACCTGTCATCTTAATGTTTCATAAATGGTATTAATTTTATCGTATCTCTCGGTGTATATATTTCACATTATTTACTCATTTGTAATTTGTGTGTATTAGTTAAGAATATCTTTTTTTTATAAAATATTTATTTTCAATTTAAGGAATATTTTGTTTTTGAAATGTCAGTAGATAATTAGTTGTTGTTTATTTCTGGTCTTCTTAATTAACATTCCTAAATTTACTACACACTTTGCTCACAAAACACATCCATTTTAAACTAGAGAAAATTGATTTAGGTGTTACAAATCTTGTGTTGTTTGCAGGGTTATTCTTATATTGCTCCATCTGTGATGTTTACTGAGAATATGATCAGTGATGACTTATTTTGTACACCAACAGAAAACAAACTTAGTGCCTCCTTGCTCTTAGCTGCAAAGTTTAAGGTAAGCATACAATCAGTAATGACTTATTTTGTATGTCAACAGCAAACAAACCTAGTGCCTCCCTGCTCCAAGCTGCAATGTTCTGGGTAAGAATACAGTCAATAATAACTAATTTTTACACTATCAGAAAACAAACCCAGTGCCTCTTTGCTTTTAGCTTCAAAGTTCAAGGTAAGAACATGGTGTGTAAGAAGAACAAACTTAGTGTTAGCCAGCTGGTAGTTTTGATGTTCTAAGAAAGAGCTTTTTTTTTTTGTTTGTTTCAAAGCAAGTGTGCTCTAAAACAAGAAATACTTGTTCTATACTATTATAGAAGAGAAGAACGGTTTATCTCTTGTCATTGTTATTATTTTAAAAACAATGGTATATGAACTGCCTTAATTAATGTTTTTAAGAAGTTACTTGTATAATTAAAATTAGGTATATTTATCATTAATGTTATATTCTATCCTGTATGTTCATCTACTGTAGAATGAGTTAGAACCACATGTACACAGTGTTTACATAAATGTGTCATAATTTATGAAATATTCATCACACTTCTAATTTTACTGGAGTAACTCCATAATTGTCTTGGCTTCATATTGGCTTGAAACATTTGAAATGTTTTGATAGTTTTATGATCACTAATAACAAATCACATGAATAATTGTGTTTTTACTATTTATATCTTGAATGTGAGAATATTATAATTTCAAGATATGCTACTGTAATATGTTTAATATACAAGTTTATGGGTAATGTGTCAGTTATTTGTCCACCTGTATTTTTCACTACTTTTGTTGGATTCTACCAGACAGAGATGGCAAACCATCAGAAGAAAAAACATTTTTAGTAGCATTTTGCAAATGGAGAATTTTAGTCAACTGACAGGTCTTTTTTTCTTCCTGATTTCCACAGAACTCCACTTTCTTCCAAAAATACGAACTAGTTATTAAGGAAGGCCTTCTTGGAGATGGTAGCTTTTCTGTATGTAGGTGAGTTTCACACTAAATAAAGGTACTATTTGAGAAGTTTTTTAGTGTTTTTTTTAAATAAAGTACTAAGGAATTCTTTGATGTGTTTATTCTGTTATGATAATGTACATAAAATATGCCTTCACTAATTTTAATTGCTCTGTATTTAATACTATATTTCATTGGTGTCATGTCAAAAGTATCTGTGTCCATAAGACCTATTTTACTGATTCATAAATCACAGTTTTGACATCCAAAACTTTAGGTCATATGAACTGCAAGGCTTTAATAGAATACTATAAGTGTGCTGTTTTTAATTGGAAGATGTTATACGGTTTTGACAGGATGTAGAGCAGCCTATTCTTAGAACATTTCCACATAAAATACAGATCATGGAAAAATAAAATCTTATGATTTTGTTATCTAAGCAAAAATAAGTGTGTTATTTCTCTGTATTGCTAGCAATAACTAAGTGTTAAAGTAGAAAGAGCAAAGCTTGTTGTTTTTGTGATGACCAAGAGTTTTCATTATTGTACTTAAAAAGTTCTTTTAGGTTTCTGTATAGCAATTTGAGTGGGTGAAGAAAATTGGCAAAGTTCAGTTTATGTGATGTAAGAGAGAAGTTAAGACTTATTTAGGGTGGATATCAGGCCATTAGGATCAAAGTTTTGGACATGTTCAGGTTGGGGAATTTTTTTTTGTTACACTTGTTTATTAGATGGGTGTAATCAAAATGGGTAATGGTGCTTTGTAGTGTACATGTTGAATTTTTCAGTAAGCTGTCTGTTCTGTGGATGTTACAGTTGAAGTCCTTGGTCCAGTAGTCTCTTCTAGTAAAGCTGACAAAATTTGGTTTGACAGTTTATAAAGTTGAAACTTTTGAATTACATATCAGAGATTGCATTCCAAAAGGAAGTAAATTTTAGAGTGTACTGTTTTTAATTTTAAAGTCCCATTTATTACAGATATGGTATCAATATAGCAATTCATTTCAATATTGTTGTATCAGGATATTTGTAATTGACATGGTTGGAAGAAAACAAAGTTTCACAATAAGATAAATGGCAACATGAGGGGATGCAAATAGACGTTTTGGAATTTAGCAGCTTCCATCTTCAGAATCTTAAGCAAAATAAAAACAAAATTATGTCATTCCTTAAATTGCTATAATGAAAGTAATTTAACAAAAGCTACAACAATATAAAAATTGAATTATTAACAAAAAATACTATATGTATTAGAAAAATGTGCAATTTAAGTGAAACCTGAATGTTGTTCAGTGTTGGTGAAAGTTGTTTGATCTGGATGGTTTCTTTAATCAGTTATTCCAGATCAGTGATGGCGTTAGAAAGGATACTGAAATTTGATAGGTTAAGGTCATGTTCTGTTTTGTTTTGTTTTTTTTCTTATGCTGGCATGTAGAGGAAACACAGTTGTTACTTATATTGCTACACAGAAACCTAAAAGACCTTCCTGGGTACGATAAAGGAACTCTTAATCAATCCAGTGATTTATTTCATTACCTGTTAAAGTGTAAATAAACCATCTGGATTAATTATACCTGTTTGAATTTCATTGGTTTACCTCAGAATATTAAAAGTTTGTATTATAATAATTCTTTGGCAGAAAATGTATTCACAAACAGACAGGTGTTGAATATGCTGTGAAGATTATTAGCAGGAAAGTTGACAGTACAAGAGAGGTGAGGTTACTCCAATACTGCCAAGGTCATCCAAACATAGTCAAATTTCACGAAGTTCATTATGATGAAGTAAGTAATTCTTTATCATTTGGAAACATTTTTAGAAGATATAGCAAAGGTTTTTTTTCAAAACCATACCTTGTTTATATAATCTGTTTGTAATGTTTCTGGTGTGTGTATTTTTATCTGTGCAAAAGAAATGCTTCTGTAATTAAAAAAAAAAATCTTCATTTTAGTTTGTGGCTCTAGGTGTGAATTAGTAACAGTTAAGGAAGTTGTGTGTAGTTATTTAAATATTTTGTCTTAAACAGTTGTCTTTGCTTAAGTGTCAAGTGTGAAATTAAATGTAAAAAATTTCAGATATAACAAACTTTTTGAAATTCAAGTACTCAAGTTAAATTTTGTTTAGATTCTGTCTACATATGTAACGATGTATAGTTCAAATCTAGAAGGTTTCAAATTGAAATTTCAGTTAAAACCTAGATTATTTTTCAAATATTCTTAGTTAATAAAAGTAATGCATTAGTAACATGAAAAATAGTTAATATTCTGTATTACAATGGCAATAATGAAGAAATGAAACATTAATATAACATTCTGCCTAAATCAACTTGTCTAGTCAGATCAAAAGGGCAATAAATATATTTGTTCAAATATACCATTCTCAAATTTTCATTCATCAAGGTATTAATGCATTGTTTTAACAGTTCAGTACCTTTGATGTCGAGAAAACCCACTTGTAGAGAAATATATATGCAAAAACGGCTCGTTTGGGTTGAGAAAATATTTTACATAGAAGAGCGAACAACGTTTCGACCTTCTATGTAAGATATATTCTCAACCCAAACGAGCCGTTTTTGCATGTATAGTTCAGTACCTTTGTTGTGAACAGCAGTTTTGGCCATAATCCCAATGTATCAAGATGTTTGGGAATTTTAGATAGTTTAGGTTGGTTTTGAATATGTATACTAACTAAACAGTGTAAAATATTTTTTATAATAAATGTACAATAATGAATTAAAATTTGATATAAGTAAATGAATCAAACACAGCTGTAAATGAAAGCAAGTCAAAATAAAAAAAAATCTAGTAAACCTTGTATACATGTGAATCATACAATCAGTAGTTTTGAAAATCTACGCATCAAACTAACAACACAAAGTATTCTTAATAATAATATCATAATAACGTTAATAATAATATCATAATAACGTTAATAAGAATACCTGTATTAGACTTTCCAATAGAACTGTTGATGAAAGCTACTCTTAAAGAAAGAACAGATTAAGCCTCAATTGTGAATCTTTTCAGCAGGGGGTTCCTGCTTCATACATATGATCTAACTGTTTGAAATTCTTATTGTTCTGTAGTACGCTTGTACTGTTTAGGAACAATTTTATGAAAGAACAGGATGCATTCTATACTGTTATGCAAATTTTGAAAATATTGGAATGAAAGAACAGGAAATATAATGGTTTTTTAGGAATAGTTAGTGAAGAAATACAAAACATGTTTCATTATGTATCTAGTATTGAGAAATATTAGAAAAATTGTAGGACAGTTTGCATATTTCTGAGGTTTAGAAACAATGGAATGAAAGAAAAGTGCAGATCTTGTAGTGTATTTCTGACATAGGCCCGGCATGGCCAGGTGGATTAAGGTGGTTTGACTCATAATCTGAGGGTCGTGGGTACGAATTCCCATCTCACCAATCATGCTCGCCCCTTTCAGCCGTGGGGATGTTATAATGTGATGGTCAATCCCAATATTCGTTGGTAAAAGAGTAGCCGAGGAGTTGGGTGGTGATGAATAGCTGCCTTCCCTCTAGTTTTATACTGCTAAATTAGGGACAGCTAGAGCAGATAGCCTTCATGTAGCTTTGCACGAAATTCAAAGTAAACAAGCAAACAATTCCATTCTTTTTTTGATATCTTGTAAAATTAAGTTTTATAATTAGTTTTTGCATGATGAGGTCTCGTTGCTGTTTCCTGTGATTTATCTTTCCATTTAAACATATTTCAGTCAAATTATGTTTCATATTTTGTTGTAATTTAGTGATGTCAAACTGTAAGCTTTCCATTTGTTTTCATAGTTTAAATATTCTGAATTAGTATTTTTATGTTTTCTTTCTGCTTTCAAATGTTACATATAAGCTATATGTCTTGTTTTAAAAGATTAGCAAATGAAAAATTGAAGAAAGTTTTCTTTTAGACGTACTTTTAAATACATATGTTGACATTGAATATTTTATACATTGCACTGTCTTGGAGTTTAAGAATAGACACTTTGGTCTCCAAGATGAAATGTTCATCAGATACTTTTGTTGACCATAGTATAAAGAATGAAATAATCAGTTGTTCACAGTTGGTCTTAGCACAAAGACTAAAACAACCAGATGTTGACCTTGGTACAGAGACTGAAATGTTGTGCACTTTAAACATGTAAATGTATGCAAATAAAACACAATGCTGTTACAGATATATTCTACGTCTGTACATTAGAAATGGTACGTATTACATTTTGATACTTTGTTTTCAGGTTCATACTTACGTAGTGCTCGAGTTGTTGAAAGGAGGTGAGTTGTTAGAAAGAATTCGTCAAAAGGCCAGGCTCACTGAAAACGAAGCAGGTCACATTTTCCAAAAGCTAGTCTCTGCAGTTGATTTTATACATTCTCGAGGTGTGGTTCACAGGGATCTTAAACCAGAGGTAATCCATAGTGACTTTTTAACACATTTTCCAGTAAGTGTTTGTGGTCATCCATTTTTTTCTCTTGGCACAAGTCATAAATGGTTTGCATCTGTGTGAATGAACACAGTTATATATTGTAAGAGTTCAGATTGTATCATCAGTACAATCTTCAAATGTAGGTTAACCTGGTTGATTTAAACCAGATAAGAGAATCCTCAGCATATACTGCGTTATAACTTACTTTTCTATTTTTTACTCTGATTTTGTAAAACTACCTAGTTTCTTTCAGTAGTTTTTAAGTCATTTCTGTCTTCTCTTTATTTTGTTTACATTATAATAATAATAACACGTGAATGTTTTGTTTTTTCAATGTTTAGATATTCTTCATTCAGTAACATTTCTGATTTTATCATGTGTTTGCCATCCTGCAAATTTTGGAGAAATAGTTTTATATAAACAAATCTATCACATGCTTGATAAATGTAAAAAAAGGTAGCTTCCTTGTTTTTTTCTGTAACGGTAAGTAAATTCAGTGGTCAGTTTCCATAGAATTGACCTGCAGCTCAGTTATGATAGACATAATGTCAGAGTTAAAGGTGGAATGACCAAAGTTAGAATCCTTGATCTGCCTCCTTATTCTTATTGTTTATTACAATAAAGTTTCTGTAATAACCAACCTGGAACTTAAAACTGAACCACTAAAGTTTATAAATAGTTACTTAAAAGATGAAGTAAGAGCAAATGAGTTAGATGTATAAAAAAACTTCCCTAAGAAAATATAAATCTAGAATATGATGTTAAGTCATTGTATAGAACAACATTCTTACTATATATACATTGTGCTTGCTGTTTTTATCTTTTCATTACTTCCTTCCACCATTTTGTTCCAAGAATCACTTAAAACTGCCCAGAATAAAAAACTTGACTTGAGGAGTTTCCTAACAGGCTTAGATTTTTGAATTACCTTCCATGGGTAATCAAATGCACTGCATGGGCTTAATGATTGCTAGAACATAAATGACAGACCAACAGGAAATAGTAATAGCAGTGAAATATATATTAAAGATAAAAGTCTTCTGTTTTGTGTTTTATTTCTGCAGTGCCCAGTTTTCCCTTACACTGTCAAATTATTATCCATAGAACAGATATGTCCATTAGTAATTATAAAAAGTTTTGTAGTAAATTATTTGCTATGAAAATGTGTTATTGACTGAATAGGCAGATGTTTTACAATTGGGTTTTATATACAGCCTTATCATTTAGTACATACATGGTAGAAATGTTTCAGTAAAAACTCTATCCTTATTCACCCATATCCTTTAGACAGCAGATATTCATATTCAAGATTTTTTAGTTGACTAGACATTTATAAATGGTCTAGTATGCTTTATTTTATAAAGTGGTATTTTTCTCTGTGTAATATAGATTTAACCCTCTTGCCACAGGTATTCTCCACTGCACATGACACAAGTTTAATATCTTACATTCAAAATTTTATGAAATTACTTTGTGTTATACCAATTAGTATAGTATACAAATCTTAGCTAATAATCTATATTTTAATAGCATACAAGTTATAAGTTCTTAATTCTACAAGGCAGTAGTTTAAAAAATCCTGAATTTTCCCTTGTGTGACACATTTTCTCTGTGCTTCTTGTCTTCTCTATTTATCCAAATCCAATATATGTTAAAAAAATACAAAATTAAACATAAATTACTTGCTATAAAATCATCGCCTTAAAAAAACAATTTTTATAGCCTTTAATTTTGTTCTGTTACAGTACTATCAAATATAGGCCTTTAATTTTGTTCTGTTACAGTACTATCAAATATAGGCCTTTAATTTTGTTCTGTTACAGTACTATCAAATATAGGCCTTTAATTTTGTTCTGTTACAGTACTATCAAATATAGGCCTTTAATTTTGTTCTGTTACAGTACTATCAAATATAGGCCTTTAATTTTGTTCTGTTACAGTACTATCAAATATAGAAGATCACCAACCACCCCTCCCTAACAAACCCACCTGTCACATCCTCTCTTTAAGTATTTGGTAATAGCTGTCTTACATTTAATTGTATATTACCTATAACCAATAAAAACTCAAGGTTATGTGAAAATATAATAGAAATGCTTCACATGGCATGCATGCAAGTAGGCCATTGATAATGTAATTTACTTACCTTCCCCAAGTGATTTACATCTTATAACGATGTGAGTAGTAGTTAGACATGGTTCAAAGACCAATAAAACAATGAAATTTAATTATAAATAAATGTATACTGTTACGAGCGTAAAGATACTAAAGATAGACAAATGTTAGTTTAATATTACAATTTGAAGTAATCCTAGAAACAAGAAAAAAGGGTAATTTAGAAATTTTATTTGTGTGGTGGTTACAAGGTTGGTTAAATTGGCCAATCATGTATGGAGATAGGATAAAGAAAATAACAGATAAAATATGTTAAATACATTTAGGAAGCTTTAGGGATTACACAAAGGAAATGTGAGATTTTTGAGATGAAGAAAGGTGTTTTTAATCATAATATGAAAATTAATTGGTACACAGATTATTCAAAACAATATTTTGTATATTTGTAAATTTTGTGAAGATATCTACACATTATTGAAAGTTAGAAGTATTAAATCTATAAAAACTTTAAATAAGTACAAAAATGTCATATGGTCAGTTGAACTGACTAAGCCTGTGTTGAGAAATTTAAAGACTAAATAACAAACATTAATTTTTCTATCCCAATGCAGAATCTCTTACTTGCCAGTCAAAGTGATGAGTCAGAAATTAAGATTGTGGACTTTGGGTTTTCCTGTCTCAAGCCACTGACCAGTGACCAGCCAATGCAGACACCTTGTTTCACTTTAAATTATGCTGCTCCAGAAGTTTTAAAACATGCAGTATCAGCTTCTAGTGGCACTGGAGTAGGATACGATGAATCTTGTGACCTGTGGAGTCTTGGAGTCATTTTGGTAAGTTTTCTATAGACATATGTAAGAGATGTGCACATTTTTTATAAATGTTAAATGCATAGCTGTTGTGATGTGAGTATGTATGTTTTTGTTTAGCTTATTAACACAGTTGTTTGGCATTTGACCAGTTAAATGATTCCTATAAGTAACCTAGTTAAATGCTGAAAATTGTTGTCTACCCAAGTAGTTAAACCCTTTCTCTGTGCTTCATTGATGCATGCTGAAAAGTTGATAACTTAATATCCAATGGTCCTAAAGTTGTAATAAAAAATAATGCTAGACTGCATTTGTGACAAACAGGAGATAGTAACATTTTAATCAAAAGGTTGTATTTATCTGAACCTGATTTATAATCTGTCGAGCACTAATTAAGAAGCTTGTCTAATAATGCTTGAAGACTAGCATGAATTATACAATATTAGACCTGTTCTTTTCGCTGCATTTTTAAGTTTACACATCTGAAAGTTTAACAATAACTTTTTAAACTGCTTATAAACAGAATTTTAAAACAAACTTTTGGCTGTTATCATTTTCAGCCCAGTTGTTGGCTTTTGATATTATAAATAGAAAGCCTCTTGGGGGGGGGGTGGATTGTAGCAGACAAAAGTTAAATCTAATTCTTACATGTGTCTCATTTGAAGATATTAATGGATTTCTTAGATGTGGATGGGAATGTTTATTTACAATTTTTGTCATGTGTATTAAAACTGTTAATCTTGTCATGCCATTTAACAAGTTTTTAACTCAGTCAAAACACCTATCATACTTAAATGCTCGATTTTTTTGATTTTTTTTTTGAAAAATAAATTTGTCTTTGGAACATAGTTTAACTTAATTTTAAGCAATCTATTCGAAATCAATTTTTAAATGGTTTTTTAACCTTCTCTCCCACTGAAGACTTCTCAAACCTTTTATGTGTATGCAGAAACTGTAAGGCTTACTATTTTGTTGTAACATAATGTCTTTTCCTAAAATGTGAGATCATGAATCTATGAGATTGTCAGTGAGATTACTAAAACACTAAAGAAATCTTGCTCCTCACTAATAATCTAACACAACAAAGACATGGAACATATGATTTTTCAATTTTACATTACTTTTATTGAAATAAACCTTGTCAGTTTACTAACATTTTGCTGCTTTTAAAAATACGCGGTCGTCATTCTAACTGGTTCTAATTCTTTAATCCATCTTCTATTAGATTTATTTATTGTATAAAAGTTTCTTGTTTACTTCTTCTGTTGTGCATAATTTGTTTTTCCTTTATTTAGTATACAATGTTGTCAGGTAAGGCACCTTTCCAGTCCTACAGTCGAGAAGCAAGCGCTGCAGCAGTCATGCAACGAATCCAAGAAGGAGAGTTTTCCTTTTCTGATCCTGTTTGGAATGTGGTTTCTCAACAGGCTAAGGACGTGATAAAAGGACTTCTCACTATAGATCCTCAACAACGGCTCACCATGAGTGAACTTCGGGCACACGCGTGGGTTCTAAGACAGAATCGTTGCAATGTAACCGACACTCCACTAATGGCACCTGGCATACTCAGTTCATTACCTTTGCCATGTGTTGCAGACACTGCCCTTAAAGCAACATTTGATGCCTTTCGTGTCACTTCTCGTAAAGAGTTTCATCTGTTGGATGTTTCTGCAGCTCCCCTAGCTCAAAGGAGAAGACAAAAGAAAAGTTCCACTGACATTCATACAAGCTCTTTGAGTAGTAGCTCTAGCCAAGGTTCTCTTACAAATGGCCCTCATGCTAGCTCTACTTCTACCCATATGTCCACCCCCCCAAAGATGGCAGACTCTACTATATCTTATGGGTTCGTTCCTCATAGAGACAATTCTGTCAACATCATTGATAGTGTCTTTACTTACCCAGAATCCAAAGTGACAGCTTACCTCTCTCAGTTTTCCTTCAAAGCAGACTCAAATATAGATCTTGGTCAACAGTTTGTACCAACCAAGAGGGCTTGCAAACATGAAGACAGATCTATTGTGTTAAATAACCATGGACCAATAACCAGGTCTAAAGCAAAATCTCAAAAGAGAGTGAGTGAAGATGACTGTATTGTTCTTGAAGAAAAGGAAGCTTGTTCAACAGATACAAGCCATAAGCAACCAAAACGACCCCGTCTTAAAACTATTGTTATAGATTAGTGTAAGATTTAGAATAGTTTACTATTTAACTGTAATATATATATATATATATATATATAAAGAAATATATTATCATGGTAAAATGATTTTTTTATGTGAAAGATATTATTCTATTCTTCTCTTACACCTTGTGCCTTTCTATGTTTAATTAGCATATTGTCAATACATAAAGGGTCCATAGTTTTGATCAAAGTTGTTGTGAAACCAAAGAGGTGCTTGCAACTCTTTAATATGATTTCCACTGAATGAAACACAAACACGTTTATGCTAGCCTGACGTACATTACTAGTTGAACAGTGCCTGCCTAGAACACACAAAGCATACGGAGATCACTTAGGTTCTTCTAGAAGCTTGTACTTTTGAAAATTTCAATTTTATTAATGATTATAAGATCTGCTGGTGTTCCTTCAGTCTGAAATATAAAATGAAGCTTTATTGTTTGTTTCATAATAGTACAATGTTTTCTATATATCCAATTTCATGCTATACTGAAGACATAACACACAAAACTATACTTAAACATCTAAATTTGTTTTTTTCTTGAGTACATAATGATACATTGTAGTAGTTTAAGAAATAAGAAATTCGTTTTTGGGATGTTAAAGGTGCGTGTCTTTGGTTTACACCTATTTTCACAAGCACTTTTTCCTGGTTAATTTTATGAAGGTCTGTCCTTTAATGCTGCTGCTCAATGAAAATAATACATGGCAAAATCCAGTCTAATTAGTAATCCTGAAATGCTCAAAGAGTTTTTTCAGTTGCGTCGGTCTCTTCAGTCATAGAGTATGTTAATGTGATATACAACTGTATGCTCCATTAGATATGATTTAGGATCTGTTATTAGTATAAACAAGTCAGTGGCCAGAATATTTCAAATAAACTCAAGTTCTTAAAAATATTTTATCACATAAGAGGTTTTTGTGTTTTTTCATGACTGTATTATAAGATTTATACAGCTGAATTTTGGAACCAGTACTTAAGTTCAGGAACAAACATATTTAATTATGCAGAGAAATTCCAGTTAATTTAATAGAAAATTAGATATATAATAACTTTGATCTCTGAGTGAAAAGTTTATACATGTAGTAACCCTTCTGTTAAATACTGTTATTTTATGTCTAGAACATTTTCTAGAGCAACAAAAATTCCATGGTTTATTCTTAAAAATGGAATGTATACGTTGGAAAAAGATTTATATTTTATGAATAACTAGTCGTAATTATTTACTTAAAATAGCAAAGAGAATTAACTATTAGAGTATAATATATGATTAAAAATAACTTCTTAGAAGTCGAAATAGAAATAATAGGAGCTTATAAGTCCAAAGTGTTGTTAAATGATTAATTTTGTAAATTTTATTTCTTATAGTTTTAGTATAAAGAAAGAAAGAAAAAATTTAACTGAATTTCTGCTTGGATTTGAGGATTCTCAGAGCCATGTTTTTGTATTGAAATAACTACTGGTGGGATAGATCTGATCTAGTCTACTTTTTGTGACTACGTTGTCTGATAGGTACAAAATAAATTTCTGGAACTGAAGTTCTAGCATGACAATGCTGATTAAGAGCAGGTTATGAATACTTAGCCGACCACTAGTAAGGCTACGCTGAGTATCAAACGGTTGTTGATACTGCATCAAGCTCTTCACCCGTGCTAATTATCAAAGGGTTGTTAACACATAGCCAAGTTCTTCACTTGTGCTAATTATGAAAGGGTTGTTAACACATAGCCAAGTTCCTCACTTGTGCTAATTATGAAAGGGTTGTTAACACATAGCCAAGTTCCTCACTTGTGCTAATTATGAAAGGGTTGTTAATATGTGGCCAAGTTCTTCACCCATGCTAATTATGGAAGGATTGTTAATATGTGGCCAAGCTCTTCATTTATGCTGTGAAAGGGTTGTTAATATGTGGGTTCTTGTGCTAATTATCAAAGGGTTGTTAACACGTAGCCAAGTTGTTCACTTGTGCTAATTATGAAAGGGTTGTTAATATGTGGCCAAGTTCTTCACCCATGCTAATTATGGAAGGATTGTTAATATGTGGCCAAGCTCTTCATTTATGCTGTGAAAGGGTTGTTAATATGTGGCCAAGTTCTTCACCCGTGCTAATTATCAAAGGGTTGTTAACACATAGCCAAGTTCTTCACCCGTGCTAATTATGAAAGGGTTGTTAATATGTGGCCAAGCTCTTCACCCATGCTAATTATGAAAGGGTTGTTAATATGTGGCCAAGCTCTTCACCCATGCTAATTATGAAAGGATTGTTAATATGTGGCCAAGCTCTTCACCCATGCTAATTATGAAAGGATTGTTAATATGTGGCCAAGCTCTTCACCCATGCTAATTATGAAAGGATTGTTAATATGTGGCCAAGCTCTTCACCCATGCTAATTATAAAGGGTTGTTAATACTCAGCCAAGTTCTTCTCCTGTGCCTGCTTTAATGTCACTGTACACCAAACCTTTTCCTTTGTATTTTAAGCAGTGTACTATGTATGTTTGGTGATGAATAAGAAAGTCAACCAGCAATAATCCACTCACTCACAGGTTGTTATTGGTTATTTTAAATGTGTCTAACAACTAGAATTACCCACATGAAAATAAAACTATTTACCAAGTTGAGTATCCAGTCATATAGGCATTTGTTAATGAGATAATGTTGAATTTTCTAGCACTAATTTGAATATAACTTATTTTAAAGGTATGTAATTGCAATATCAGTAGTATCTGATGTAATACCATAATATATTTTGAATTGTCTAGTAGGGTACGCTGAATGTCAGTAGTAGCAGTATGAGTGGGTTTTTGTAGTGAAATACATTCTGTTTTACTTGTAATCCAATTTTATATTATCAGGTCAGGAAATCTAACTTTTGTGTGGCTACTGACTGTAATAAATGAAAATAAAAGTTAAAGAACGATATATGTTAGGCCAAAACATGTAAAAACTACAAATAAACTTAATGTGAAAATGTCCAGATGTGCAAGTTTTCTGCTCAGAACCTGAACTCTAGTGGGTTAATTCAGGGAAGTCTGCAGTCTTTCAGAGAATAAGAAAATTTTGAGGGGTTGCAACAAATTACTAAGAAATAAAGCAGCCGTGAAACGTACACTGCACCCTAAGTAACCGACCAGCTCAGGATCTGTCTGATGGTACATGCCAAGAATGACATGCAAGAAAATCCAGTCATGTTATGTGATCAGCTATTCTCTCTAAAAATTTAAATGGAACTTTTATGTATGCAGACTGTTTTTCTAATGTACAATGCAATCTTTCTGTTAAATGTTGACGGTGCAGTGCACAGGAGCCAGCTTCATGTAGTGAAAAACCATGGGCTGCCGACACAAGACTTGAGCAATAAAGCTACAGCCTCAAAGCACACATGTAATTGAAGGTTGTGGGAAAGTTTTAAGCATTTTTGTTGTTGTAATACCAATATTTATAAAACCCAAACTGAAAATTTGTGGGAATGATATACTTACAAACTCTGCATGCAAATATTAGAAGAAGGTTACACATCATTGAATGTTAACAAAGATATTTTGTTATTGTTGGTTCACATGTGATCAGAAGCACTTGTTACATTCAAACCACTAGTATTGTTATAGGTTTTCATCTTCTGCTATAGTTATAGGTTTTCAGCTTCTGCTATAGTTAAGTCCTAAGTATAGTCATTTGATT
Source organism: Tachypleus tridentatus (assembly GCF_004210375.1). NCBI lineage: Eukaryota > Metazoa > Arthropoda > Merostomata > Xiphosura > Limulidae > Tachypleus > Tachypleus tridentatus. The sequence continues at coordinate 186,804,495 of NC_134834.1, read as the reverse complement.
CCTAAGTTGACTAATGCCAGTTTCTTGATACCTTCATCTTTAATTCAATGATATGTACATGACAGATAACCCATCATTTCTTTGTTACCAAAATACATTATCACTTCACTCCAAATATTTTAATGACTGGTATGATGCAGAGAGCATCTGTTGAGTCACATGTGTTGTAATGTTTAGTTCAGTATCGTGAACAACTATTTCCTGTTGTTTAATTCAACCCAAAGTACTGCCTGTTGGCTGTTATAAAAGCATGTCTTAAACAATTTCTAGAAGTTTGTTTTTCAGAATGGCTATTATAATGTTAAATAAAATAGTTTTGCATATTTTTCACGCAATGAACAGTAGTCGTTTTTCAAATATGAATATGTTTTAGGCTCAAATGTTAGCATTTTTGTGTTTTATTGTATTAATAAAACTTTAATTTCAGGTTTAAGTAGATGCAGTCCCCTTCTAACTTTTACATTATTATTTGCATAATAATTTTATATATAACAAAAACTTGTTCAAAACAAATGTTTTAATATTGCTGTTTACGATGTGTTTAACTAATTATTAAATGTGTAAGAAGGGTGTGAGTAAATATAAATGTGAATTCATGAAAAATATGAAGCTATCCTCATAATTCAAACTACACTAGCTTCGTATAACCATAAAAATCTTATGAAAATATTTAAACTCTGTAGAAAAAATGTTTTAGTTTCAGATGATAACATGTTTTTCAGCATTTACCATCACAATTTTTTGTTGTTTCCAGGCATAGTAAGCACACCAGGTACAAATGAACCAAACTTCCAAATTAAGAAAAAAGTCCATAAAACAGTGTACTTTTTTTGGTGATGAGAAACTCACTTGAAATAAAAAGATATCTCAGAACGGCTAGTATGGGAACTAATACTTTTATTGATAAGTAGAGAACAATGTTTTGACCTTCCTAAGTCTTTTTGTTAAGCTGAAGATGACCTAGGAAGGTTGAAACGTTGTTCTCTTTGTTTTTTTACGTTGTGCCGTTAACATGTTCTTTCAGAATATGGTCATTAGAAACCGTTCTATATGTTCATGAATAGAAATTCAGAAAATTAATTGTATGTTTTAATAGTACTTGGTTTCTGTTAAGTAACATGAAACAGAAATAAGTCAATCATATAGTTGGTAACAAGTTTTATAAGCTGTTTTCCTCGTTTGTCATAAAGTGAGCTTTTGGTGCATTTGCTGTATTTTTAATTTCTTCCTTACAAGAAATGCTTTAATCTGTCTGGGAGTATGATAATAAAAAATGTTTGTGAGTTATATTTAACTTATTATGCACTGTTTGTTGATAACATAGTTATTAATTATTACTTCTTTTGTGACCTTGTACAGGAATACAATTTCAGTGTTCGTACGCAACATTTTGAGATTTATCATCATCTGAAGTTTAATGTAATTAGAGAGAGAGAGGTAAAATTTGCATAAGATTTTGTATTGATGTTACAGAGGGGTTTATAAAGCACAACTGTGTTTCTGTCATACATGATATTGTGTGATAAATTATGTGAAAAAATGGGTTTCTTTCATCACTTGGAGTTTAAGTTGTAATCATTGAAACTGAAAATATTATATAAAAATTAATTGATTGGCTATTAACAAAGAATATTTTGATCACCCTAGCAACATAAGTGACCTTATGATACTTGATGTATGTATGTACTGATGTGGCTGGTTTGTTGATCGGTGTTTCAACTTTAATTTCCCAATACACATCCATTGTAGGGAAATATTTATGGCTGTATTATTAACCAACTTTGTTGGAAGTTTTATTTTAATTTCATGTAGTAATTGGATATCTGTAGTTAGGAGATTTTTTAGAATATCTTATATTTTAGTTTGTAGTTTGGCTATTTTAATATCTAGTATTCTGTTCTCCTAACCAGTTTACTGCTTAGTTTTGTTTTTTTCATCACCCATATCTGTTTCTTAGTGGTGTGGTGTATTAGAAGTACAGTGAGTGTACTTTGTACAGTCAGTATTCATGAATTTTGTAAGTTGGTATAGTATCTTTTTGTGAACTTTTCCAGGAGCATTCCTTGTGTTTAATCTAATGCTCAAGCTACTTAAAATGAAGCTGAATTGGGAACTAAGCCTATGCTTAATACTAATTGATCAAATCAGGCAATTCTCTAACAACGAAAACAAACATGGCCTTTCTGCACATTGATTGTCATTTTTGTGTGTATATAGAGATTTATAAACATACTTGAAGAAACTGTGAAATGTTTCATATCAAGTGAATGAATATACATTTATCTCTTTTGCAAATGTGTAAATACAAGATGCCAGAAAGATGACAGCTATCACTATTAGTGTAATTCATAGAAACTTTACACTGTTTTACTGGAGTACACCATATGATAATTTTTTGTAGTCATTTATCACAGAGTATTATGTTTTCATATATGCTGTGCACTGTATAATAGTTTTTGTTTGTTGTTTTTAATAGAAAAATATTAATTTCAAATAGTTTTTCAGATATGTGAAAGGCTAGACATGAATATGGATACATATTAAAAGGACTGCAGCTTTTCTTTGGTTGTATTTAAAACATTCCATAATAATAAGATACAGCTGTTGCTACTAATGTGGCATCTTTATTACTTTAGCATAAGAAATAAAACTGTAAACAAATAATATAATTTATTCATAAGTCTGTTATATTATTAGTACATTAATAATCAGCAGTATATAAATTATATAAGATTTCTGTGCCATTTTAATAGTAATTCTATGAATATGATTGCTGTAGATTGAGATATGTATGGATGTATTTTACTGGAGATGAGTTTTGTGTTCAGTATTTTTTGTTTCTTAGATAAGTACAAACTTAAACTGGATGAAATTTTGGGGCATTGTAATATTTTCTCAGTCCAGCTCATTATTTTCACTGCTATCGTTTTTTATGATTGACTTTTATAGCTGTGAAATAAAATTAAGTTAATAGTGTAACTTCTACACAACTAATAGAATCAATCATAAGAAAAAGTCACCTACCGGACAAAGTTACTACTATGAAGAACCCTAAAGCATTCCAACAGATTTTTTCTTCAGTATTTTATATATGTATGTAATAACTAGTGAGAAGTAGGCTAAAGGACAGATTGCTGAATATTTCTTCTAGTCTAGCAGGAAAGGTGCTCTGGCGTGATGAGATAGGTTATGGATTGTTTACTTAGACTGAAAAAAACAAGCAAGATTCGTAAGTTGGTGACTTACTACAAATTTCATTAGCTATTCAAAGATTACACATAACATATGTTATACTGAATTTTTCAGTTCAGTATACAGATTTATTTATACGAATAGTAATTTATTATCCCGATATAAAAAACAAAAAAGAACGCTAAGACACGTTGTGGATGCATGACTAGTAGGGAAAAAAATGCTAATTTTATTATAACCAAATCTTTGTAATAATAGTAGGTTTTATCCAAATAATAAAACTAAACTTGTATATACATTAATACAATCAGGCTATATTTAACCCTTTATAAATGTGTTTTCCCTCCAGATTATTTTGACTTTTGTTATGTGTGAAGGGCAATAAGTGATCAAAACACAAACGTGTTAGAAATTACTAGCACAGATAACGAAAAAAACATTTTCTGGAAATGAAAAGTCAAGTCAGATTTTTTTAAAGTTATTTTTCTTCTTTTTGATATTAAATTTGATATGCATGTCTGATAAAATATGGGGTACCTTGCAAGATTTTTCAACATTTTGGTATCTGAGATTTGAAAAACCAAAAACCCTTAAATACTTGAAGAACTACTGTCGGATAATGTGCCCAACATTTCAGTTTTTTTAGCCCATTATACGGAGATTTATTTGTACAAATAGCCTAATTTATAACCCCGATTTAAAAAAATGCATATTAAGCCATGTAAGTACATTTGTACAGCTTCATGTGCTCAACGAAGTACGGTATTTATGATTATAGTCTATAAATTGTGTTATCTACCACCTTGATAAAATGCATCTGATACATATATAACGTTTGAGGTTTTGTATTATTAAGTGAAACATGGAATTAGTTGTACTGTATTATGTGTTATCGTTTATAGTAAATAAGGACATTACCAATTCTGTCCCTTTATTCTTTACATATTATTGTGTTACTACTTTGTACGTTGAGTGGTAAAGCTAGCACTTGACAAATCTGAATATTTTATGCTGTTTTGCTTTTGGATATGCGCGTATATTTGAGTTTGTTGTAGGCTCCAAAAATGTTAAACGTAGTTTGAATGCTTGTTTTGAAATATATTTGTGTCGATGTTTACAGTTCAATGTGAGCCTAGCAACTGTGATAGTTAGGCCTGTGCCTAGGTGACTGAATGTCTTCAAACTTTGGAAGGTTTTTATCCTCGTTTCCCAGAGTAGTTCTCTCTCAAAGGATCACAAATTAACGTTGTCAATAAAAATTTTGCTAGTAAATGTAATATTGTGGTATAGTCTTAAGAGTGTAAAATGAAATAGTGACAACTAAATATTTAAGACTATTATTAAGTGCAATATCACGCTTGAAATTTCTAGCCGTTGATGTTAACTTACCCCTTACGAATGTGTAGCAGACATTTAGGCCTAACTGTACAGATCAAATTTTTTCGAGAATTGTTGGAAACATATTCATTTACAAGAATTAATGTATTTAAATAGTCTTCATTGATGCTTGAGTAATTTCAAGAATTTTTAAAGCAAATGTTTTCTTGTCACTTGTTTTTATTTATTTTAAATTTTGTTTTTGAACATTTTATGTGAACACAAAAGTGAAAACTGTACAATTAAAACTTGTAGGTATGTAGAGTTTACCATGATTATTTAATTAACAAATTGAAAGAATTTCCAGAAAAATTAATGATAGTAGTTTTTATACGTTAGGACGAAAGTCCAAGTAGAGAATCGAAAAAAAAAACTAACGTTTTGAATTTATAAACAGTTTTGATATTGAATAATTATGAAGTTAATTGTGAATATTCTTGCCTTTCGTTCCTGAAATTAGAATGAGAAACTCAATATTTAAAGTAAACTGCAATTATCATGTTTTGCTAATACTAGTCTAAAAGGGTTGTGGTGAAATTTTGTTTCAAGTACGCATAAGGCCCTATTTAGACGACTAATAAAATTTTACGTATTTATTAAAATGTCACTAGTGTGGACACAGTTTAATCGATCTAAAATATTATACTGAGTTACAAGAATGCGGGTATTGATAAAACTTGGTTTTATTTAACAGTAAAACCTGAGATTTCTTGCCAAATTAAATTTCTGTAATGTACATATCCTCTCCAGTGAGCTCAACATATTTACCATATGATGACTACAGCTGGTAGTTTTGAGGTATGACAATTCTTTCAAGAAAATGAACATTTTCACGGAGTACAATAATGCATAATATATTGTGAAAAATATTCCATATATCAGAATACTTTAAAGAAAAGGTGGGTTAAAAAATTTATGAAGTGAAATATATATATGTATACGTAATTCTTTCCTTGGTAATATTTAATATTATAATAAGGTTTACTCTAGCAGTATCTCTGTGCTTAATGCATAGCTCTCGTGTACAGACGTGTATGTAATAAATTGTTTTCAGTGACTGGGGGTTTTATTTATTCGTATATAATGTAATCTTACAAATACAACTCTCTCTTCAGTTACGAACCTGTCACATTTAACAGGTGTATTTTAAATGAAACCGTATTATGAAAATACCTGAAAAAGAGACAGTCGATTGAGTTTGACTCTCAGGCTTTATGATATATGTACATATGAAATGTAGGTGACAACTTTTTAATTTTCAAGTTCTTGTACAGTAAATGACAAGGTATAGACTGTGACTGTCTTTATCTTTTAACCATTTTAATTAACAACATGGGTACTTTTTTTTTTCTTTATCGGATCACCAGTTTTACTAATACGAGTACATTATGGTTCTGCAACTTGTAAAAAATAATCCGTTACATAGTATTTCTAATACAGGTGGTTAAGGCACTCGACTCGTAATCTGAGGGTCGCGAGTTCGAATCCCCGTCACACCTAACATGCTCGCTCTTTCAGCCGCCGGGGCGTTATAATGTTACGGTCAGTCCTACTATTCGTTGGTAAACGAGTAGCCAGAGAGTTCGTGGTGGGGGGTGACGACTAGCTGCCTTCCCTGTAGTCTTGCGCTATTAAATTAGGTATGGCTAGCGCAGATAGCCCTCGTGTAGCTTTGCGCGAAATTCAAAATAAACCTACTACAGTTAAATTACTTAACCTACCGGCTATGTTTCGGGTTTATATAGACCCGACTTTGATTTATATAACATTGTAAAGATATCGACTGGGTTTTGAAACTAGCGAGCCGAACTGTAACCAGCGCAATAAAACAAAGTACTCACAAACCACTTTAAATTTGTTATTGAGTTATAAGAGTGACAGTTTTTCTCTCTTAATCCTAATCCACCATTTTGTGTTGTTCACATGTATTCTGAGATTTCAGTCTACCAGCGAAATTCAGCACCATTGTTTTTCCAATTATTCTGTAGAATATCTGTATGTATCTTGCACCAATTACTGTTGTAGATCATTGTTTTACAGAATATAATGTCTCCCGGTTGAACAGCGGATATTCTATAAATTCGTAACCCTAAATCAAAACATTCAAACAAGATGGTGGCAGAAGTAAAATTACACACCTCAATTAATTTGGGTTACCTTTCTCGTGCTGGTATAAATACCCATAATCATGTGATAAGCAGGTCTTCCTGAAATAGTTGAACACAATTTAAAAATGTTTAGTAAAAGTTATTTATAGCACAACTAAGTTGCATGCTAATTATTAACTATCAGTCGCATTTATTCTCTTTAATCATAACGAGGGAAATCGAATACCATTCACTGTATAGTTGTATCGGTTAAACATCTATGTATTGTTTTCTATACGCTTTTTTAGTAACTTAGAGCGATATTCACTAAAAAAAAATTTTTCTTTGGTAGAGGATAGTTTGTTTTGGAATTTCGCGCAAAGCTACACGAGGGATATCTGCGCTAGCCGTCCCTACTTTAGCAGTGTAAGGCTATAAGGAAGGCAGCTAGTCATCATCACCCACCGTCAACAATTGGGCTACTCTTTTATCAACGAATAGTGGGATTGACTGTAGCATTATAATGCCTCACGGCTGAAAGGGCAAGCGTGTTTGGTGTGACGGGGATTCGAACCCTCGGATTATGAGTTGAGTGCCTTAACCACCTGGCCATGCCGGTCCGGCGGTATGTGCTGCTGCTGCCTAGCTACCTTCACTCTAGTCTATTGTTTCGTACTATTAAAAGTAAATAGCCTTTACACATGGTTTAATTTACTCTTTAAGTAAAACGTTACAGCCATCTATATATATATTAACAGTAACGCAAGTTCATGCTTCGATGTAGCCCGAGGCACTCAACTGAGAAAACAATTTCACTCGTTTACCTTGAAAAAGTACCATATTTCGTCAGAGCAGTAACCGCCTCGATTTTGTAAGTACATCATGACCTTTTAAGATGTAGCTGTTTCAAGCATCACATGTCACACCAATGCTACACAGCCAAAACAGCATACCATCAGTTTTCAAGGTCCGGTTGGACAGCGGTTATTGTAAACACTTATAACTCTAAAATCCAGGTTCGATTACCCATAGATAGCCCAGAGCAGGAAACAAGATCATTTTTCATATTGTTTCTAGTACCGTGATATATATGTTGAGACAAAACGAAACAAATGAAATCTGTGAACTTTTCTGCATCTATTAATTTCTATCTTTATACAGTCTTTGATTAAACCATTGATTAAATATCGTCGAATTGCTCATCTGTATTAACAAACATTATTATTATTAACCCACCATTAATAACAAAGGAGCTTTGTTTTCTGACTGTCCTCCTTCACATACGCACGCGCATACACGTCAGTCCCGGCGTGGCCATGTGGTTAGGGCGCTCGATTGGAAATCTGAGGATCGCGGGTTCGAGTCCCTGTCACACTAAACATGCTCGCCTGTTCAGCCGTTTTAAATAGTCCCACTAAATGTTTATAAAAGAGTTGGCGGTGGGTAGTGCTGCCTTCCCTATAGTCTTACACTGCTAAATTAGGGACAGATCGTCTTCGTCTAGCTTTGCGCGAAATTCAAACCAAACCACAAAAATTAGCTGCATAAACTCACTGCATACAAGGTACTGTTATTAAAAATTAGTATATATCCTCTCATAAATGAGGGGTGTTTAGAAATTCTGTAAATATTCCTTCCTGTACATCAAGTAATAACAATTTTATTCACATTAAAATATCATTTTTCTTTTTATCACTTTATATATATATATATATATATATATACATACATACACACACAACACTGGCAGTGTAACTATCGTCAGTATTTTTGAATTTCCCTTGGAATTGTGAATCAATAATTTTCTCCTTGAAAGTTCATCGGGAAAGGCCACGTAAATTTGGCTAAACGCCGTCGATCTTTCTTACCGTGTTTCTTGTTTGTTTTTTTTAATTTCGCGCAAAGTTACACGAGGGTTATCTGCGCTAGCCGTCCCTAATTTTGCAATGTAAGACTAGAGGGAAGGCAACTAGTCATTACCGCCAACTTTTTTACCAAAGAATAGTGGGATTGACGGTCCCATTATAACGCCCCCACGGCTGAAAGGGCAAGCATGGTTGGTGCGACCGGGATTCGAACCCGCGATTCTTACATTACGACTCGAACGCCTTAATCCACCTGGCCATGCCGGGCCTGCGTTGAAATGAAGAAACTGCTAATATGATTTACATGCTACAGTTAATTGTATTTTCATTAATTTAATCACTTGTTTAAAGTATGCGTTTAAAATTTAACATATTTGAAGGATTATTTTAATCTGACATGTAATTTAATAGTTTTGGAATAGCAAAATTACTACAAATTATTTTGTAATTTAAGAACTAATTACAACAAAGAAATTAATTCTACACTAACTTATTGCTTACATATTTGAATGTTTGACGAAAATAATGGGAAACATTAATCGAACATTATAATCTGAACGTCAAAAGAGCAGTTCAGTTTTAACGATGGATGGATTTCGTCATTTAATCGCAACGAATGGAAGACTATATGAAGTGAAAAACGTAACTTTTTCAATAAAATAATTACAGTTCACATTTCTTTAGTTCCGTAGTTTAAATACTACGCGTTCCACTTATAGAAAAGTAACAAAATATTATCTGACTCTTAACGTTAATAATAGTAGGTAAGCATTAGTCTTTTATAGTCCAATTTAAGCATTAGTCCTAATACATAAACGTAAAGATAAGGCTTAACTGAAACACTACTTTAATGATATCCTTTGTAATTTTTATTTCGTTTTTGTCTGCAACTCAATGTAAAAAAAAAACAAAAAAACTTAGATGATCATTGAACAACTAAAATGTAAATGAAATGATATTTAACTTATCACATTGCGACAAGAGAACATAAAAGTACTATTTGTTTTATAGTTAAGCCTAAAATACGGACGTGACGTGCAATAACTTATATTAAGACCAAGTAAGTAAAACTTCTCATGAAAAAAAAAATCTAAATCTAAATAATTTCTGAATTAATTATTTTGCTGATATATCACAGAAGTTATCAAAAAGTTAAAGAATAAAAAACAAACTTTTATAACAAATCAACATGTATATCAAAGTATTCAATATAAACAGCTGGCCTAACAACATCAATAGATCATGGTAATAGACCTTCACAATTTGGTACTGTGGTTTGTAGGGTCCATGGCGAGATACATGCAAATCTGCTGTTTCACATTTTATGTTTTGTAGTTTCTACGGGCGTTTTTTTACAAGCACATATAAATGAAACAACTTTTAATGCCCTAAAATAATCTTTCATTAATCATGAATTTACATAACTTCCGTTCAAGAGACGTGTACTCCAGCTAATATATTAATAATTAGCTATATCGTTGCAAACAAAAAACGTATGAATAATGACTTTCACACAATGATGAATTTATGTAAAACCTCTATTTATTTATTTTTCACCGCGTAAAAATGTTTCATTACCTGATTTCCTCCAAATAATGTTTCGCTTATCGGTTCATGTAGTATTATTTGCATTAAAATAATCTCATTAATAATGAATAATCTATCGCGATAAAATGGGTATTATTACATAGCGAGTGGATACTTTGTGATTTACATTTACAAAGGCACAAATTTTGAGACGTAATTATTTTGTTCAAGGTTTCTTGACATGATAATGGTTACTTTTATAATATCCAATAATACAATTTCTATACGTGTAGCAGATCTTAAAACGAAACAACCAATTGCAGCATTCCTATATCAGCGGTAAAGTGTCATAGACAAACAGAATGTTCTTTTAACTCTCCAATGTTACTTCTGTGTGGTACATTAACCGAATGTTCATCTTTTAACTCTCAAATGTTACTCGTCTGTAGTACATCAAAAGAATGTTCTTTTAACTCTCAAATGTTACTTCTGTGTGGTACATTAACCGAATGTTCATTTTTTAACTCAAATGTTACTTGTCTGTGGTACATCAAGAGAATGTTCTTTTAACTCTCAAATGTTACTTGTGGGTGGTACATCAAGAGAATATTCTTTTATCTGCCAAATGTTACTTGTATGTGGTACATCAATAGAAGGTTTTTCTAAGTCTCAAATGTTACTTGTATGTGATACATCAATAGAAGGTTTTTCTAAGTCTCAAATGTTGCTCAGGCGTGATACATCAACAAGATAGGCTTCTAACTCATAAGTGCTGAGGATATATATTTTGTATGGTGGATAAACACAAAGTTATGTTACTATTTTTAAAATTAATTACTGTAGTAATAACGCTAACACTTTTTAGATATAACAAACAAAGAAACAACAGTAACCATAAAACCCCAGTTCAAGGTGAATGTAACAAATGTTGCTAAGCTCCACTTGTTATAGCTGCTACCTAACATGTTTCATTTTTCTTCTACAGTTAAGATAAGTGGATATAACAAAAGGGTTTGTTAGTTTCCAGTCGCACGTCTACAAAAAACGACCACGTGTGCGCCCTAACTTCCCAAAACATGTTGTTAGAACTCGTTAAATTTTAGTTCTTTTGTTTAAAGTCACATCGACGCAAACTTCGCATGAAAGTTACATTTCATATATATAAAAGTTCTGCCCTACTTTCAAACACATCTTCTGTTATGAGGTCTTTAGTGGACTATTTTTAGGGAAATTGAAGATCCTTTTAACAGCGAACAACACTTCTTCAAGTGAGTTAATTTTAGGTACGACGTTTCGCTTACTTTGTTTCAAGGTTTGAAGACATGTTCCAAATATTTGATTTGGTTGTTAAACGCAAAGATACACAGTGGGCAATCTGTGTTCCTACCCACCAAGAGGATCGAAGACCGATTTTTAGCGTCATGCACCTACTGGTGTTCCACGATAATATTGTACATTAGAAAAAAACACAAACATAAGTGTCTTTATCGGGAGCTTATTTTCTTCAGGTTTCTTGTACCAATCCATAACAATCAAATAACGTGTAGGAACGTTATGCAAATTACTGTGTTATAATTTCACTTGAAACACTTGAAATTTATGGTTCAGTTGGTAAGGATCAAGTGAACAGAATGGATGTACTGTTACTTAGTGTTATATGGGAACATAAAACACTAAGTAGTGGTACACCTTACAAAGAAATATATAACACTAAATAGTATACAAGTTTTAGAATGACTGGCAAACAAATCTTCAAGACCTAGTCATCCATGACGTTTACGAACCTAATCGAAATTTTGCAAGTAAGAAAATACAGTACATAATATACAAGCAGATTAGGGTAATTTTATTATTTTTTATTGAATACTTCAGAAAGATTGACTGCTTGCTCACTAATATAATTCGTTTACTGGACTACCAATTAGTGCCTTTCTACCATAACGGGGGCTGGAATGCTAACTTCAAGAGGCAAGTTTTTAACTTACTTACCTACAAATGGTAGTACCATATTTTTTTTTATTCTTATTTTTATATTTCAATTATTATTTTCTTTACTTCGGAGAGCAGTCACCTTCTCACAACTGTCTGCAGGCAGTGAGGGGTGATGTAGATGTTTGTTTTGTTTGTTTTTGAATTTTGCGCAAAGCTACACGAGGGCTATCTGTGCTAGCCGTCCCTAATTTAGCAGTGTAAGACTAGAGGGAAGGCAGCTAGTCATCACCACCCACCGCCAACTCTTGGGCTACTCTTTTACCAACGAATAGTGGAATTGACCATAACATTATAACGCCCCCACGGCTGAAAGGGCGAGAATGTTTGGCGCGACGGGGATGCGAACCTGCGACCCTCAGATTACGAGTCGCACGCCTTAACACGCTTAGCCATGCCGGGTCTAGATGGTAGAACTAGAGCGCCAATTCGCCACAAGTCAATAGTCACTTCGCCTCATGTGGCGAATGGCGACCATGTTGCATACCGTGGGACTAGAGGAAAGGTAACTATCAAGTGGCACTCGCTATAACTTTCTAAACTAGTCTTGTCTGATCCAAAGGGGCTATTGTGTGCTTTAAAGTTTCGGGACTCATGCCCATGGACTATGGAATTTTCGGCATTTCAGTATGATACCAGTCATGGTTTTTTTTTATGTTCTGATTTTTCAAGACATTAACTAGAGATTCGGGTCATTGTGAATCAAAACTGGAGCACGGTCCCCGTGTGCCTGTGCCTAGCCAATCGCGTAATTCGATTCAACTGTCCCTTTTGCATCGCACCAAAGCCGATAAAGTGACGCAGAAAGCGTTTATGTAGAAGCGAGTCGTGAACCTCGAATCTTCGGATCGACAGTGCAAGCACGTTTACTGTCATGGAATAACTACCTCTGTGTGACACCATCGAGCTCTGAAGTTGAAATTATATATTTCTGTCGGTCAGTTAAGTCGAGCATGTAACTCTCTCTCTCTCTCTGGTATTTGGTTATATTTATGTGTATACCCAGGAGGGTCAGGTACACTCGACCTCTTCCTCCTTCCATGACTTTGTTGGAGTGGCCAGATTAATATATATTTCGATTTAAATACAGAATGGCTGGAGTGATATCATAAATTTAGTCAGGTCCTTTTCAGGACAATGTCCATTTATATTGTTATTTGATTTATTTATTATTATTATTATTTTTAATTAATAAGTCTAGAACGTAGGTGGCCTGTTTTATTTTATCTGTATTCTCGTGCTACTATTATTATTTTAAATGATTTTGTCTTAACGATCTAATGTATAGATTTAACGGAGAAAGATGTTTAGGTCTCTCTTCATTATATATGTAATACCTGTCTAGTTCGCATAACAACTCATTTTTTCGCCAATTTTTATCAAAATATTTTATTGTACTATGTAGAAGTCTATCTGGTATTGTTTGTGTATTTGAGTAATTGTGTATGAACTTTGATGAAGTGGTTTTAGGCACTCTGTATCCTGATGTAATTAGTGTATTCTGTAATGTTTGGAGTTTGGTTTGAATTTGTTTTACACTTACATTGATCCATGCAGGAGCTGCATGGAGCGGGAAGTATGTAAAAGCAGAGAAACAAATTGGCGGGTATATTCGTGGCATGTGTTCTTGCCACTAGAACCGTTTTATTCCATTATTTGTTCTTTTGTTTCACAATACTTTTGTGTAATGTGGCCATATTTTACTTTTAAATTAAATTTTGATTCACACTAGACCACTAGTGTGCAGCTTGTCAAAAATGACGGCCCAGGTATTACCCTAAAACAAACTACGCCGTGTGTATCTGAACAATAAACCTTTTCGGCGCTTGTGTATTTCATTTTATACGTAAATTCTGTTCACAAAAACGCCGAGAGGTGGCAAAAGCATTAGAAACCATTAGGCCTAAAATATGTGAAAATATCAAGACAACTGTTTTTATTTTGTTAAATCACAACTTTTAAAGTATTATTTTGCATATTTCAATAACATTTCAAAGATTCTTTTGTCTCTCATCGCCCATCCCAACTGATAGCTTCTGGTATTGCACGAAAAACATTTCGGGAAATGGCTTGTGGAAGACGAAGGATAGATTTAAAATGCTATTTTTATATGCCTTTTATTTTGTAGTTACAACGGGCTAATTAAAAAGGGGGAAAAACGTTAACAGTTGAAGTGATTTCTATCACATGTTTTTGGCTTATTGAAGTGTAACACTCTTGTTTGAAGCTGTCCAGAAAGAGTATTTTTATTATTTTTTTCGTACCTCCACCTAGACATATGTAAGCACATATGACCCGTTTTAACTCCAATCCCTAACTAAATCAGCAATAATGCTCTAATACTTCTAAACGCAGTTCCTGATAATCTTAAGTCAGATTCACATGTGAACAGAAAACACTGGATATTTTGGAAGCAGTCGGAGTGTGATTTCTTCTTGTTATTAATTACTGTTTTGGACCCGGCATGGCCAAGCGCGTTAAGGCGTGCGACTCGTAATCTGAGGGTCGCGGGTTCGCATCCGCGTCGCGCCAAACATGCTCGCCCTCCCAGCCGTGGGGGCATTATAATTTGACGGTCAATCCCACTATTCGTTGGTAAAAGAGTAGCTCAAGAGTTGGCGGTGGGTGGTGATGACTAGCTGCCTTCCCTCTAGTCTTACACTGCTAAATTAGGGACGGTTAGCACAGATAGCCCTCGAGTAGCTTTGTGCGAAATTCAAAAAAACAAACAAACAATAGTTACTGTTTAGGGAACCGAACATAATTAGATCTTTGCATAATTCTGGCACAGTTCCACTAAAACTTGAAAAAAAAATATATTGGAGTTTAAATAGCAACCAGAAACTACATAACTAATGAATAAATTCATGTTTAAAGTTAAATAGAATTATATAACTAACGCTCGAAACATTCTGGATTTGCTGAAATTAAGGACTATTTTTTAAAATTAATTGTAAGCAAGGTAGCATCACAGCAACGTAACGCTCGTTAGGGTACGCACGAGAAGTGTAGTAGAAAACGAGATACTCTGACGTCACAGGGATTTTTTTTTTTCTCTGAAAAAGTGGAATGTTCGTTCACATAAAGCAATAAACTTTGGAGATTCATAAGAAACCTACAGCATCGCATCTGAGAGACTTGTACAAATCCGGAGTGGAACACTGGGCGAGTTCTGATATAGCGAATTTAGACTGAGGTAAATGTCCTACAAACCGTTATTCATATTTAAGAAAAAAACAAACTGGTGCTATGCTGGTATTAAAATAAATATTTTTGTTGTTATCTTTTTTATTGTGACACAGTAAACGTGGCCCAGCAAGGCCACGTGGTGAAGACACTTGATTCATAATCTGAGAATCGCAGGCTCGAATCCCCGTCACCCCAAACATGCTCGCCCTTTCAGCCGTGGAGCGTTTAATGTGACGTTCAATCCCACTATTCGTTGCTAAAAGAGTAGCCCAAGAGTTGGCGGTGGGTGGTGATGTCTAAGTGCCTTCCTTCTAGTCTTACACTGCTAAATTAGAGATGGCTAGCGCAGACAGCCCTCGTGTAGCTTTGCGCGAAATTAAAAATATTGATACATGATACAATATTGATGAAATATTGATGGATGATACACGAAACGACCCTCTTAACGAGAGGTGAAATTCTCTCTCCCCCAGTTAGCACAGCAGAAAATCTGACGACTTATTACGCTAGAAACCGAGCTCCCATACCCGTGGTAAGCAAAGCACAAAAAGCCCATTGTGTAGCTTTGCGGTTAACTACAAACAACGTACCAACTAGCATCTATGCCATTTTAGTTTGGCTGGTAGTGCTAAGTTTCATATTCGTCCGAGGGAGGTGGCTAGTTGCACTTGCTTGTATTCGTATTACTGTGAAGATTTTTAAGTTTAGCCTTGCACGGAACCTCAAAACCAGTTTCTGTGCGTGAAAGTTCAGGTTTGGTTCAACCAGTCGAACACATTTTTCTCATATCTTTCGTGGTGTATTTTCGACTACAGTTTTTAATCTGAACTAAAAATAATCAAAAGTAACCCCAGTATATTTTGTTCAACAAAATTTTAGTCTACCGTTTGCAGTTTGAACTTGATACCGATAGTTCATTTATAAATGTTTTTGGGTGTTTGGGACAATGAACAGCGTTTATCTAGAGAAATTGAAAATTTTATTTTTTTATGGACAAGACAGGAAGAGATAGAATATCTCTTTTTTTTCTTAATTGGGTTACTTTGGCTGATTAAGCATATGTTAGTAAATAACTCATTGTTTCATCTCCGCAAATTCACGCTTTTTTCTCTCGTGCTTCTATGTTAGGTGTGTTCTTATTGGTTTGGATATATGACGTCAATATGACGACAATGGTTCCTTTGCTGAATAAATAGCAGGCACAGAAGCTGCTCTCAGACTAGTTTAAAGTTAGTAGGAAGCAAGAAGAAGGCAATGTCGTGTGTGAATAGGTTAATTTTGTTTTCGTTAAATATAGCAACCTTTCTTAGATTAAGTAAAATGTGCTAAACATTAGTTATGATTTTAAAAGCCATTTATTGCTTTAATATTGATCCATTTCAGTAATATTAAAATGTACAATTTTTAATTTATTTTCAGAAATGTCAAATACCCTCATGTTTATGGGATTTTAGAAGGAAGCGTGCTACGTCATGTAGTTACGGCTTCTAGTTTGGTTGTGTTGCTAATTTTGTTTATCGGCTATCATCCCGGTCTCGTCGAATTTGACCCTCAACCGTACAGGTAAGGCACAAAAGATGACCTTAGCGTTTTGACGTACGATATTAAAATATTAAGTAAAGTTTAATTTCGTATAGACCGCCAGTACAGCGGTAAGTCTATGGATTTACAACGCTAAAATCAGGGGTTCGATTCCCCTCGGTGGGTTCAGCAGATAGGTTGATATGGCTTTGCTATAAGAAAAACACACACAAATAATTTCGTACTAAAGCACTCCTGTTTCAGCAGTATCAAGCTGTTGTTTTTTGTTGTGATTACAACATCGTCGATTTCAAGTGCCTATCTCTGAAAATATTTGAGATCATGTTAAAAAGATGTTACTAATTTAACATTAAAGCATAGCATGCGAGTTATTACAGAACGGTAAACAGAATAATATTAGCAGAAGGAATTTATTCCATATTGTGTGCAAGGTGTTTGTTCAGTAGAGATCAGAAACTGAATAGCTATAGAAAACGAACCGTAAATGTTTTTTTCTGTTATGTTTTGAATATGTTTTTCTTTTCATTTGTAGACAAAGTTTGATGCAACTTAATTAAAACCAGTGTGTGTGTGTGTTTCCTTAAGGTGAATGATAACCAGATATTGTACAGTAAAGTAAACATACCCATTGTCAAATTAAAGGATTTGGGGGCGCGTTGCACTATGGGACATTTATCTTTTTCCTTAAGCTAAGACGGATATGTATATTTATGCAGCCTTAGATAACAGATCAAATTTTGTATTATTATTATTAAAAGGCTTAAATCATTCTCAGCAGGAAACACGCTGTTAGGGTAAAAATGAGGGGGAGGAGACGCCTGAGAGAGAGGGTGCTATGCAAGTGTACCGAGTGCACATTATTGGGTCTGTAGACGCCATATCTGGTTGAGAATAACGTGACAGTAAGTTGGTGTAGTAACAGTGGCAGTATTTTCAATCTATTTTGACGTTTTTTATCGTGAGCCCGTTATATATATCTTTATCTTTCTATTATTACTGTGCCCGGCATGGCCAGGTTGGTTAACGCGTTCGACTCGTAATCCGAGGGTCACGAGTTCGAATCCCGGTCGCACCAAAACATGCTCGGTGACGGTCAGTCCCTCTATTGGTTTGTAAAAGAGTAGCCCAAGAGTTGGCGGTGGGTGGTGATGACTAGCTGCCTTCCCTCTAGTCTTACACCACTAAATTAGGGACGGCTAGCGTAGATAGCCCTCGTGTAGCTTTGCGCGAAATTCAAAATAACAATTAACTGTTATTACTTGCTAAGCTTTTTGCACAATACTAGACCTTACCAAATAAGCTATTATGTGAAAAGCGTCGTCAGCAGTGGTGTGCGTCATGTCAAAATGTTATATTTTTCTTTTGTTGTGAATCTTTATGTAGGGCCCACAAAGGAAAGTTAGTTAAAAATGCGTATCAGTTTTCCAGTGACTTGCAATGCCACGCAAGTTACCTGTCCTAAACATGTACCATGACTTTTGATATGCATTCGTACTGTTAAACTGTTGAGCTAGCTTTGTTTGCGTCGTGAACGTTTGAACTTTTGTCCCACTCGAACATTTACGTTTTTACAAGTATTTAGTACTATTAAAATGAAATAACGCTGGACTCTCCTTTAGACACGTGTCATTGCACGTCTTATTCTACTTGCTAACTTTGTCAAGAAGGAAGGAAACTTAAACGTCCCCTGGCGATATTAATTTTCCGATGTATATATAGAGAAAAACAACTAGAAACTAAAATAAAATTATTGTTATGTATATACTGAAAAAAACAATCATCTTATGTCTGAGTTTCCCGTATATGGCTGTTGAACTCTCAGGGTTAAGCTTAATACAAATATTTTAGGAATATCTTGAGGAGGACATGTCTTCCCATAATTTTTGGTACATAACCGAAAGGGAACTTTACATATAAGCCATGTATGGATCATGTTCTAGTGATTACGCGTGTTAAAAGTGATAGTTCTATATTTAATCCAGGAATGAAAAGAGATTTCTCAGGTTCTTAAGGCAATCAAACACTTCTGTGCCTTTTGAAATCGATTTGAGATTCTAAGGTGAGGGCAGCGATTTGTGTGTGTGTGTGTGTGTATATATAATTCCATTATTCGGTTTGACAAGAATACGTCCTCCCCAGTGGTGCAACGGTATGTCTGCGAACTTGCGCCGCTAGAAACCGGGTTTTGATACCCGGGGTGGGCAGACCACAGATAGCCAATTGTGTAGCTTTGCGCTTAATTTCAAACAAATAAAAACAAGAGCCACCCAAGAGTTGGCGGTGGGTGGTGTTGGCAATCTTCCCTCTAGTCTGGTCTACCACTTCAAAATTGAGGACGGATAGCGCAGGTTCCCCACGAAATCGTGGCTTTGTGAAAATCTATTGAACTAGATTAGCCTGGTTTTGTTCCGACTCAACTTTGAGCAATTTTTTTTTAGTCTTTATTATTTATATTATTATTCACGAAGGATTAATATAGCAATGAAATTTAAGCCATGCTGTTGAATAAAAATCCTCTATTTAATGATATAGTATCCGATTCAGTTCAAGGGAGAAATAAATTTGATCTAAAAAGTCATTAGTTAGTAAACCCAATTGGTAAGTACTCTTCAGTGTTGGCCTGGCATGGCCAGGTGGGTTAAGGCGTTCGACTCGTAATTTGAGGGTCGCGGGTTTGAATCCCCGTAGCACCAAACATGCTCGTTCTTTCAGACGTGGGGGCGTTATAATGTGACGGTCAATCCCACTATTCGTTGGTAAAAAGAGTACCTCAATAATTGGCAGTTGGTGGTGGTGATGACTAGCTACTTTCCTTCTAGTCTTACACTGCTAAATTAGGGACGGTTAGCGCAGATAGCCCTCGTGTAGCTTTGCGCGAAATTCAAAGTAAACCAATCTTGAATGCTAATGTGTTTTAGGACCCCTTCGAGAAATGAGCCGCGAGCATTGCCGGCTTCCCACCCCTTCAATTTGCCTCGGATCGAAATGAGCACGCACCATTTACGCGTTTTTTTTTAAGAAACGTTGAACCAGCATTACAAAGACGGAAGATCAAAAAAAAAAGGTCAGAAAAACCCTATTGTCACGCAAAGAAGTTAAAAACTAGTTTAAGTTCAACTCGGAAAATCGTGTTTTATCTTTTAGTTTTATAGGTATGACAATAAACTTTGTGTACTTTTTTGCATACACAAATTGGTATTGGTCGTTTTTAGAAATAGATTAATTGTTTACTACCAAGGTAATGATTTTTCTTTTTTGTCTTTATAACCTTGTATGTCGCCCTTTCCAAATCAAAGGCTTCGTGTAACATCCATCTGTTTTGTGTGGCTTGTCTAACAACTTCAACTTCGTATGTACTTAAAAATAAAGGAAAATTCGATGATTGGAACGCGCAGAGCTTTACGATATGAAACATCATACCTGTGTGTGTTGTTTCCTAGTTACATACGTGGAAATAAATCGCGTACTTACGAACGCAGCGAAGGACGGCGGAATCAATCCTACAACAGACACTGAAGTATAAGGTAATTCCTAAGCCTGACGTCCGAACAACTGCTCTTCGCCAGACGCCATATTGGTTGCCATTCGAAAAATCACTCGTGTTGCATTTAATTTCCATTAAAATGAAAACAGTGACACGTAGCCCTAGACTTTCTCTGTGTGTATTTTTAATTGTAATAATTCTACATGGGACATAACTTGCAAAACTGTAAAACATATTTGGCTTCGAAGATATTCAGCACATGCGCTATTTCCCAGCACGCTTTTCGCTAATTGTTGACTGTGTTCGTCTGCAAGGTCGCTCACTCCCACTATATCATATTATATATCAATTATAATCAAAATAATTAAATATTTTTTTTAATTAACTTTAGTGTTAATTTTAATTACTATATGCTAACATCACACATCCATATATACAAAAATAGTTAAAAATTAGGAATTTAAAATTGCAAATATGGATTATAAAAATAGTAAGTAAACAAGGCTAGAGATACTGTAGACATTATTTACTCAAGTTACAAACCTCTATTTTGGTTTCACGCTGCTAGCTATAATCACGTTTGGCGGAGTCAAAATGTGGATTTGTGGCTGAAGTAAATAATGTCTACAGTATCTCCAGCTTTGTTTACTTACCACTTTATTATCCATATTTGTAGGATTTAAATTCCCAGTTTTTTATTTATCTTTTCTGGCTTTTTATACATAACTACAGACAAACGATTATTTTATATGGGGCCTAAATTTATTATAATGATAATAAACATGGCTAGTATCTAGCTGATACGGTTACGATGATTTACTGTATCTATGGGCTATTTGATCGCATTAGTTCGAGATGTGAAATGTTAAACTGCAGCTGGAAATTGTCATGGAGATTTGTTTGACAGTACAGTAAGTATAGTCTGTGTGTACTTAAGCTCTCTCTATATATAATTCGTGGCAATTGACAAATGTATGCCTAGACTGACACAACATCTACTAAGCATTTATAAACTTTATACCAGTTGAAAAGCAGCTTTTGAAAATAAAGCATCGATTTAAATAGATCTTAGTGTTTTTCAAAGTAACTTAACTATGAATATGTGTAATATAAATAATATTATGTGTATGGATTTTTTAACTTCTTCACTTCATACAATATAAGAGTTGTCTCCCTAAAGATACCGATTGCATAGTGTGCAAAGCATTGAGTATTTATATCTAGTTTTCATCTACTCATTCCTCTTTCATCGTGCACTTAAGTTTTTTGTGGCTGGTAATTCCTGCTTCACCTTGTACTTACTCCTTTTAAAGGAATCAATATCAGATATTTGTAAGAAGAGTGAAGAGACACAAGTCTCTAACCTCGGGCTATCTTCGATGATAGAATTAAATTTAAGTTGAAGCAGTTTAACGTTTCAAAGTTCGGCGGCAGTGAAAACTTTGTTAATAAGTTTCTCGTGATCTTTCGATATTAAAGAATATTCACTTCCGCCCAATCTTTAATATCGTTTGTGAGAGTATTTTTATACCCAATATTCGAATTTTTGTAGCAATGGCCAAGTGGTTAAGACCCTGACTCGTAATCTGAGAGTCGCGGGTTCGAATCCCCGTGACATGAAATATGCTTGCCCTTTAAGTTGTAGGGACATTATAATGTTATGGTCAATCCCACTGTTCGTTGATAAGAGTAGCCCAAGATTTGGCAGTGGGTGGTGATAACTAGCTGCCTTCTCTTGTGTCTTACACTGCTAAATTAGGGTCTGCTAGCGCAGATAGCCCTCGTGTAGGCTTGCGCGAAATTAATAAACAAACGAATTTGCCTGTTACGGATCGAAATCGGAGGTGCATGATGAGAGCATTTCAGGTTTAAGTCTACAGCCCCCCCCCTCCCCAGTGGAACAGAGGACTCATAACTCTAGAAACCGTGTTTCGATACCCGTGGTGGGCAGAGCACAGTTTTCCCCATTATGTGGCTTTGTGCTTAACTGCAAAGAAACCTCAATTTTGAGGCCTATCGTGTAGCGGTAGTTCGTCAAGTTTCCACGTTTAAATGGCAGCTTTCAAAGTAGACTTAAGATGTTGTTTTCGATGTAATTTAAAGACGTAATATCTTCGTAGTGTTCTTTAGTAGAGAATGCATTAACATTTCAGTAAATAACGCTCGAGACCGAGAAAAAGTTGGTCGAGTCGTGTAGAAAATTCTGTTGCAGTATTTAAGGTTGAAGACCTCGAAGATGCTCTGTTTAATGTGCAAATCTAATATTAAAAAAAACAAACAACAACTATTTATCACTTGTTAGTAATTGACAGTTTAGTTACTAAGCGAGGTAATCGTGAGTTTTTATTTGAGGAACTCAAGTGTATCAGAACTTGCAATGCCTGTTTCAATCCTACACAAATAAGGTTTGTACAAAAAATATAAAGACTCTGCAGATAGCCCGATGTGGCTCTGCTATAACACACACACACACACACACACACACACACAAATAATTTTCATATAAATCCATTAACTTGTCCATCTTGACGCAGCCTAGTTTTTTAAACAAAAAATAAATTTGAAAACTACATTGTCAACATGAACAGGCTTACAGTTTTTACACAATAACAAACATTGTAATAAGTATTTAGCTAAGTGTTCTTAACAAGGATTCTTGCATTGGAATGCTAGTTAAGACGTTGAGTATGGGAAATTAAACTTCTGTAAATATTATAACTATCAAATAATTTCTTAAAATAACGATAAATAAACTGAAATAAAAGGATAAGTCTTTGAAAACGAAATTCAGATAGCGCTGCATGAGAGTAGGACAATAAAAGTTCATATTGCCTCACCCACAAAGTTACAACATTTACTAATTAATATACTGAGCGTACAATCGTTGAAATAAACAAAAAATAGATTTATGAAAAACTGTAAATATCTGAGTTTGGAGTTGTTAATATGTTTAGTGTTAGGCCTAATCTGGTATATCATTTTAGAAACTGCTTGGGCACGAATTGGCCCTCTAGTAGAATACAGATTTCGAAGCTGTCAACTCGGATCCGAATCCATGCGATATTACAAATTCTCTCCCCAACCCCTCCCACACACGCGTGCACTTTTAAGCTATGAGTACGTCTTTATAATAAGACTGGAGTCAGTGGGAGATATAAGTTGTTACTATATCGCATATAAATAATTCAAGATGTGTTAATTCCTGGATGTCTCATTAATACGTAATAACTTGACCAAATGTTACTGTGTTTTACCCTTACCCGAAGCAGTCAATTACTACAGATATTCCCAAACATTTCAAGCTCGTGACACCCACCTGAGTTCCGGTGTAATTCTCATGTTCTAATGCTAGCATAGGGAGATGAGTTACTGGTCAAATATCTTTCAGTGAAGTTTAGTACAGAAAGCTTGGTTTTCTAATAATACTAGTTATCATTTACTGAACCAGATTTGACCGAGTTACTGAAATTGTTTAATGTCATTCTAACACGTTAATAGTTTCCATGTATTGGACCAAGGAAAAGGGTGTAAGGTTGAACTTTTGTCAGTTATCACTCGAGTAAACAAGCTACGGTTGAGCGCTAGTCGTTGTTATTACAACAATAAACATTTGTATTAAAATAATCGCATATAATGATGTTCAGTCACTTCCATTGTAATATTCTGTGTGTTTCCAATCAACAGGAGACAGATTTCCTGGGGATTAATTAAAAATACACTTGGTATTTATGGATAGATTAAAGCCACATACGAGAGCATGATTCATAACAATAATTTAGTTCAAAAGTATTGTTGGCTGCAAAACGTACCATGTATAGGTTACGCCTAAGGTTTTACTACCTTAGGTAGGCTATGCTCAAGATAACCAAAAGATTCGACCAGTAAGAACACCATGATGTGAAAACATAGATCTTGGTGACCTTATTTTGATGTGTATCTTTAGTGGTATTTCACAGAGTGAGATTTCTATGTCTTGATCTTGTTCTTATGAGTTGGTACTCAGGTGAATGGCTTGTTTATTAATAAGTTGTAAAATACCAGTTATCGGTGGTTATGTTTCTGAACTTACTCCGTTAAAAACTACTCTAAACAGAGGATATGTTACTGTGGCCTTATTTTACTGATGTGTGAAGTGATTTATGTACGTTTTGATCAAATAAAAGGGGGCATATAAACTGTGTTGATTGGTTTATATCTTCTAGTCCTTTCCAGAACTGGTCGTATCGTCGTTCTTCTGTGATGGTTACAAACTTGTGTTGTATCACGTTTTTTCCTTAATGACTTACAGTAACGATGTGGATTAAAATGTTTCTCTGGTTTTTCTTTTTTCAGATATTTTTACTCTAAAATTAAGAACGCACAATTTTGATCTCCTGTTTTCTTTGTTTTATTTAAGTGTAATTTTATTTATTCGGTTTGCTGTTCTCATTTGTATCTTCACACCCACGTAAGCACAAATGAATTCAAGTTCTCACCGTTCTGTTTATTTGTTTTTTTAATTTTGCATGAAGCTACACGAGGGTTTTCTGCGCTAGCCGTCCCTAATTTAGCAGTGTAAGACTAGAGGGTAGTCATCACCACTCACCGCCAACTCTTGGGGACCTCTTTTACCAACGAATAGTGGGATTGACCGTAACTTTAGAATGCCCCCACGGCTAAAAGAGCGAGCATGTTTGGTGTGACGGGGATTCGAACTTGCGACCCTGGGATTACGAGTCGAATGCCTTAACCACCTGGCCATGTCGGGCTCTCGCCCCTCTGACAACAACTGGTGCTAATGTTGAAATTATTAAACTATACAGTTTATCAGGGAGACGAAAAATAATTCTTGTGGTGGTTTACGGATCTACAACGCTATAATTGTGTAGTTTTGCACTCCAAATACAACAACAACAAGTATTCTTACCAGAAGAGGAAAACGTAATTTGTAAGTTTAATTTAAGTACTTAATTTACGTATTACAGTTAGTACGGCAACTTATTATTCAATAAAATATTTCGAATGTTTAAACAAGACCCTACTGTTAAACGAGAAATAATGTTTTACTATTGGGTTGAGGAATAATTCGTGAGCGTTTTTTTCAAGTGAACAAAATATATTCATAAATGAAACGCTTTCGCAAATTATTTCATGTCATTTGGTAGATAATTTTTTGCTCTAATAGATGGTGTGTTTGATTTTCATATGTCTTTAATTTTTGCTTTCATTTTCAGCTCATTAAATGGAATGTCAAGAGGACAAAATCGAGCATTTTCGACACCATCTGCTTTTCGCATTTAATTTCTTGCAATTTCGTTTACAACAATGCATACTATATACCTAGGTATTACATGAAATAAAGTATCATATGTTTTGGGTGTAATGTGTTCATGCATTGAAGTATTGTATAGTCTTGCATGTAATGCTTGAATGAAATTATTTAAAAACGCTCACGAATTATTCCTCAACCTAATAGATGTATAGAATTTATATGTACCATTAGTTGCATAGTTGGATTTCTAACCAAGAAAAAGGTAAAACTGCATTCAAGTATATTTTTATGTAATGTCATTTGATTCATGTTATGTTGGATGAAGTTCATGCGTCCTTGAAGCCTCACTAGCTTCTTGGTGGCTGTGAAGAGGATCCCAACAACAGTTAAAACATGTAAGTTTACCCCACGGACCCCAGAAATATAAAGAAATCGATTTGCATGTTAAGGTAGTAATTCAACGAGTAAATATGTATCGTAAGTATAGCCTATATAAATATAACTTTTTGTTTCTCATGAAAGTCATCAGTAAATGATCAGCACATGTTTGACTGATTCTTATATATTCTAGTGTTAACTTACCAACTTCGTTTGAGGGCCCCCTGGCGATTAACGAAAAACTCAGCGAAGCAGAACACTTGTTTACTGGAAAGCTGCAAGGACCAGAATCGATAGCCTTCTATAACGGTAAAAGAATTGTGTATTATTAGTTCTAAATAGTTAGTGGATACATGTATTGTGTTAATTCGACTTGTTATCTGAGGGTCCCGGGTTCGAATCCCCGTCGCACCAAACATGCTCGCCCTTTCAGCCGTGGAGGCGTTATAATGTGTCAGTCAATCCAATTATTTATTGGTAAAAGAGTAGCTTGGCGGTGGGTGGTGATGACTAGCTGCCTTCCTTCTAGTCTTACACTACTAAATTAGGGACGGCTAGCGCAGATAGTCCTCGTGTAGCTCTGCACGAAATTCAAAAACAAACAAAAACAATAGTCGTGTATTAAGACCGATACATCTGGTTCTACTACAAACAGTGGTGTGGTATAGTAATTATAGTCGTGTATTAAGACCGATACATCTGGTTCTACTACAACCAGTGGTGTGGTATAGTAATTATAGTCGTGTATTAACACTGATACATCTGGTTCTACTACAACCAGTGGTGTGGTATAGTAATTATAGTCGTGTATTAAGACCGATACGTCTGGTGCTACTACAACCATTGATATTGCCCATTCGGATTGATTTTGCACCAATTCTTTGCGATTGGTGTTAGTACCCCTTGCTGAACCTTCAGCAAAAAAAAACAAAAAAAAACAAAGAATTATAATTGAATAATTAAAAATTATTAATATAATTAAATAAGATTAATCAAACGAAAAGGTACTCTTACTGTACATATCTAAAAGGCTTAATAGTCACAACTGGATTTTTACATTATTTTCGTTTAGTTCTAGACGATAACGAAAAGAACAGTACGAAATTCCATTTTGGGATCACCGTTAAATTCCTTGGACACTTGGACGCAGCAGTCGTGACCCGGTGGCCCGTGGACAAGTCTGCGGGCTTATAATTTTAAAAATCAGGGTTTATTTGATAAACACGGATGACACAGCACTGATAGCTAGCTCATTGTGTAGCTTTGTACTTAGCAACAAACAACGACAGTTATAAGTTGATTTTGACTTACTACAACCGTAAGGTACCTGTTTCTATACTGAATCGGGTGTTTGCAGCTGGTATTCCGCATTCCAGTTGGTATGCATTGCACTTTTATCAAGGGAATTTGAAGTAATGTTTTTGTTGCTGTTTTCTAGGTGAAGCCCCTTTTTCCTGCAATCGGGTAACAAACTTAACACATTTGGAAATAATCTGTAAGAAATCCTGTACAAGGTCCTGGCATGGTCTGGTGGTTAAGGCACTTGACTCTAAATCCGAGGGTCGGTGATTCGAATCCCCGTTACACCAAACATGCTCGCTCTTTTAGCCGTGGGGGCATTCTAAAGTGACGGCCAATCCCACTATTTGTTAGTAAAAGAGTAGCCTAAGAGTTGGCGGTGGGTGGTAATGACTAGTTACCTTCCCTTTAGTCTTAGTTAGTTAGATAGTTATCACCATCAAGGAACATAGGGGCGCAATCGCTTGCTGATTCTTCAACAGGTATTTAAGTGAGTAGGTTGTTAGCCCGCTGCACCGAGCCGTCCCTAATTTAGTAGTGTAAGACTAGAGGGAAAGCAGCTAGTCATCACCACCCACCGCCAACTCTTGGGATACTCTTCTACCAACGAATAGTGGGATTGACCGTACATTATAACGCCCCCACGGCTTGGAGGGCGAGCATGTTTTTAGCGCGACGCGGGCGCGAACCCGCGACCCTCGGATTACGAGTCGCACGCCTTACGCGCTTGGCCATGCCAGGCCCCCTTTAGTCTTACATTGCTGAATTAGGGACGGCTAGCGCAGATAGTCCTCGTGTAGCTCAAAAACAAACAAGCTTCGGAAATACTATGGTAAATTCGATGGTTACATCTTTATAAACTTGTGAATCAGTGATATTTATAATAATAGTAATATAAGAACTAATTGAATAATCAATAATAAATTTTATAGCGTCGATACTCTGTATTCTTCACACTCGTCTATAAATACGCGATTATTGTGTAAATAAATGACATCTTAAAACACCGTACATTACTGGTTAAACTGGTTGATATTAGTAGTAGCTTGCGTTTTTTTTTTCCTTAACGTGAACCAAGAATTATTTGAGATCTAGTCGTAAGTTACACTGCACAACAAAGTTTTTACTTCTTGAACACTGTTGGGTGTTCCTTATAGATATTTGGCTGCTGATCACGAAAATCACATCCAAATTTGCCCATCACGTATCGTTTCATCGAAATCTTCAGTTTCACCAGGACATTGCTACAATGGAGAAATGATATCAGGGCAACTGGAATCCGTCAATGCTTGCTGACTACTGTTGGACACTGCAACGTGGTGCGCCGGACATTGAATACAAACGAAAATCAGGAGCAAAATACTTTTAATTATGTTGAACTTAATAGTGTATTAAAAACATAAACGCAATTAAATATGTTATTGCTGGTAAACAGTTAACTGTCTATTTCTCAGAGTTCCTACGTCATGAAGCAAAACCAAAACTATATTTGTGCATACCCACCAGGTACCTGTCACTTGTTTGTTTGTTTGTTTTGGAATTTCGCACAAAGCTACTCGAGGGCTATCTGTGCCAGCCGTCCCTAATTTAGCAGTGTAAGACTAGAGGGAAGGCAGCTAGTCATCACCACCCACCGCCAACTCTTGGGCTACTCTTTTACCAACGCCGGTACCTGTCACAATCAGCAAAAACTTTTCAGGAAGCAAAACTTTTCAAAAAAATTGTTATGCAGTGTTATCATACGTGTATGCTTTGTAACTCTTTTTGTCCTGCCAATGTTCAAGTGCCTTGCAACATCCTTTAAGCAAAAAATACGGCGGACTTGATATATGTACTGTAGATCAATCGAGTTTAGTTCTCTTTCAAAGTAAATGCCTAAATTCATGCTCTAATTAGAAAACGTCATAAATTTAAATCAAACCAGCCTTATTTTACGAAATTTGAAAGTGCAAACTTTCCACTTCCTTGATCGACCGTACTCTACGAAAATCATTCTTCAGTTTTTGCTTCTTTGTTGCCACAAATGTAGACAATGCTGCATCCATTTACCATGCGTATCGAAACCAATTATGAGCCCGTAGTTTTACCGCTGAGCTATGGTGGTTCTCGCTTCTTATGACATCGACTCTGCAAAGTTCTGTTGCGAGAGAGAGAGAGAGAACGGAAACAAGAGAGTCAAAGAAACAAACTTTCCTCACGAGATGTCACCTAGCGATAATTTATTTCTCGTTTCTTCCCGTGGCATCTATTACCAAATAATTTATTCAGAATTAGTATTTCCTAGTGACCTTCAGAGATGGTGTGGTAAACGTCAAGTCTTGGCTGAACAAGTAACTTAAGGAAACATTAATGGGACTCGTAAAACCAGTAAGATTTGTTACGCCACAACCCTTGTTTATTCTGCATACATTGAAGAAAGCTAACGTGTAGAACAAAAGCGTCGAACAAAGTAGTTAAGAGTGTCTGTAAAACTGCACAGTATTTTAAACTAAAACCTAAGTTTCATGGGAAAGTTGTTTGTCCAGTTACAATAGCAGCCTACGCTATGGCGTCTCACGAAGTGCCCTGCTGAGAGTACTGGAGTTTTAAAGTAGTTCACTGACGGGGCTGGTGAGCTCTAACATCTGTGTGGCCTGCTGATAGCCTCAGTTAGTACTAACATGAATGAAAGTGTATGCGAATTAAGCCTAAAATTCCGTGCAGGTAACTTGTAAGCGAGAGTAAAGTTGGTTCTTTCTGAGATGATTGTAGTTTGTTGCTACATGATGTTTTCTGGAGCATTATAATAGTTTCTTTAGTATCCCACTTGTTACACCAGGGGGTCTGAAATGAAATGAGACATTGGCAAGTTTTTATAATAAATAATCATCTTTTTTCCTTGTTCTAAATTCGTATCTAAACCTTTCTTCTTGCTCTAAGTTTTTATCTTTCTGAAGGTTCCCCTGTTGAGGACGTAGTACCACCTGCTGGCTGTTATATCTCATAACGCCCCACAGGGGCGTAGCCAAGAGGGGGTTTGGGGGATAACACCCATGGACCCTAACTTTTTAGACAAGTTCAGTTGCCACCTATGAAGTTTCATAAGGATCCGTGATTGCATGACAGATAATTTCACACACAACAAATGGTCAAATACAAATTTCTGATTGAACACTTTTAATACAGCAAGTTTTTTCAGAACTAGAGAAATACAATCGAATATCTATGAAAGGCTCAAACGCCAGTTCGTTCTTGCCAGGACATCTACAACACAGTTTGGTTCAACTTTAATATCACGGTGAATGTATAATGAGGCCTGTTCATTTAATCAATCTTCAGTGGTGATATTTCTCAAATACGTTTTGAGTCTTCTGAGAGTTGAAAACGAACGCTCCACTGAGCTCGTTGACACAAGCAGTGTAGCATATACTTTCAACAGACGAGACATGACTGGAAACATTTCTGTATTGCACATTGCATATGCATCTTTGACATTTTTTTTGGTCTGTTTTTTGCAAGTGATTTGTACCAAACCCTAAGTTCACCTACTGTAGCTAGTGAAGTGCTGTCAATATCAGCCTTGTATATATTGACCAACTCTTTAATTTGGTCACATTGTTGTGCTGTAGGTTCTGACCGTTCTGTGGTAGATCCTGATGGTAGTAGACACATGAAGTTTGTAAGGAGAGTTTTGTGACTGGACAGACGGTCACATATTTGTGAAAGAAAGTGATCAACAAATGATACAAATACAACAATACGAAAGTATTCCTCAGGGCTAGTGGTTTGTGGGTTAACACGGTACATCTGTCTTTTAGCCTGCCTTGGCATTATGATGTCAATTTGAAGTTCACTACACAGAGTTTGAGCCTCACAGAAAATGTTGTTAAATTCATTCACAGTATTATTTCTGAGTTGATTAAATCTACCACTATTTCTGCGTGATGCATCGCAGCACCTAAATCAGTGTTCTGTTGCTGCGGTAAGTTGCACAGAGGTAAACTAAAGGAAAACAATTTAGCAATGGTAAGTAGAGTGATGATGAATTCTGGCTGTGTTATAGAACACAACAATTGATTGGCTTGCATGGCAGAATCTCTGTCTTGCCAACCTGATATGGTCTCAAGGGCATCTGTAACTGCATGGATTAATTCTAGAAAGACAGTGACTGAGTCATGCCTCTCAACCCACCGGGTGGGGCAGAGACCTTTCAAACATTTTTTTCGATTCAGTTGCTTTATTCTCCACCGAAAGAGCCAAAACGTGCTTTCGTTTGGTTGTATTTAGAAAGTTTTCAATGCTAGAAATTACTCCCATGCAATTTCGCACAGAAACTTCTTTACAAGCATCAGAAATTGCCAAGTTTAGGGAATGGGCACTGCAGTGTACATTGTATGCAAGTGGGAATTTATCAGTTATGTGTCTCTGGACACCATTGAATTTCCCACTCATAGAGGCAGCACCGTCGTATCCTTCTCCTCGCAGGTAAGCCATGTCAATACCATATTTTTGTCAGATTGCTTATGATAACATCAGCCAAGTTTCTGCCTGTCACATCATAAACAGGTATAAATTGCAAAAAATCTTCTCTCATTGCAACAGAGTTGTCATTGGCATGCAAATATTTAACACACAGCGAAAACTGTTCAATGCCTGAAATATCTGTTGTTTCATCAGCTAATATTGAGAAACACTTTGCAGCATTAACCCTGTTGACCAAAGCATCAAGAACATGAGTATTACAGGCATTGATGATTTCATTTTGAATTTGAGGACTCAGATACATAGCATTTCTCTTTGTACTCTTAAGGGTCGCTGAAAGCTTGATATCACCCTTTGCTCTGTAACGAAAAATTGCCCGAAAATTCCCATCATTATTGATTAGTTTCACCAACAAACATTGGACCAGAATCATATTTTCCTCTCAAAGCTAAACCCTGTCTCTCACACAGCTATACAGTATCAATAAGAGGCATTAAATATTGCCGGTTCTTGCTTGTAAGTTGCATCAAGCTGCAAGTGCATAGATGAACTTGTGTTTACGACCTGTAGAAAATTGTTAGCTTTTTTCTTTGCTGTCTTGGTGGTACTGTTTCAATTCATGTGCCTTGAAGTCTTCAACAGCCTTCTTCCAGTTTGTGTATGGAAATTTCACTAGTTGTCCCAATTTCTGGCTTCCAACACCAGTACCATCAGGAGCAAAAAGACAGCAGTACTTGCAGAAAGCACCATTTGCATGTTGACTATAGAGTAGTCATCTCCACTGAACGAACGATGAAAGCCAACGATGCTGAAAACGCAGCTTTCTTGGACCACACTGGGGGAAAGCATATCTCCCTGGCTTCCAGGCATTCTCAAGGAGGCATTTTTTGGTTTCAGCGTCTATTTAAAAGAGACAGAAAGATATAGTTCTAATTAAGTTATTTTGCACATAGGAAAGTTTGTTATGAGAGTACAATAACCTTGAAGAGAAAGGCTTAGAGCTGTACTTCACAGATCGGGCCTAACATCCTGTGGCTGTAGGCCTACGATCACTAGCAGCAATGAATATTCAGTCTAAAACTCATCAGTGTTTGCATGAAGTTTAATACAAAATTAATATAATGAGGAGTCGACTTACCTGTTTACCAATGCTGACATCATCAGAAATGTAATTCCAATGTCCCAGACTGGACCTGAGATGGTAGTGGCAGGACTGGTAGAAGGCCACGGTGATGACTCTGGCAATTCAGTTGACAATTTTGAGTCAACCTGATTGGCTGCAGCAGATTGACCAGGTTCAGCCTCATGAATAGGTTTAAAGAACCCTTGCAATGTCTTTTGCTTTTTCAGACTTGACATAGTGAATGATTGTTTATCGCAACTTCTGTTTGTTTACGTCACATTCACAGTACCATTGGCGCCATCTATAGTGAATCATTCACTATAGATGGCGCCAATGGCATTAGGTTAGTGCCACGGTGCTGCCAGCCTGCTACGGTGCTACCCACTCTTTATTTGTGAAGTTAATTCTTGAAATTCAGGGAATCTTAACATACACTGTCCATTATATGTGAATACAGATTATAGACGCTATACATGTATTTTGTACTCTCCTGAGTAACTCTATGATTTATATGTTGATGACAGGACTGTAGGCCTACTTTGCTGGACCTAATAACTTTAAGTTATATATTAAATATATAGGCCTACATAATTGTTTATGATTTAAAAAATAAGACAAACACCTCAGTGTGCCATTCTGAAATTTGCCAAAAAGGTAGTCTCAGAATGGCACCCCTGACGCCACAGGTAACCTCGATAACTTGGAACATCATGTCATCTTAAGTAGGTTATAGATCTGACCTTGAATGTTTCCAACAGTTCTTCTAGTCAGGTGATTTTATTTTAAGAATACAGACAAACAATGTGTTAAAGTTACTTTATCCAGTTTATTTCTTAAAGCTGTTACGAGTGTATTGTTCTTTAAGATATGAATTCCTAGGATTGAATTTCGTTTAGGTGAGACTGTTCTTACCAACTAACAAACATATTGCATTTTTTCCGAAATTTTGTTACATTAAACGGAAACTCGTATTATGTCGTAGGTAATGTTTTTCATTTTTCTATGATATAACCAACTGCTTTTCGCGTATAAAAATGATCGTTTAGTGGAATCTCGGTTAAAAAAGTTTAACACCAATCAGCGTTGACGCATACTGGGAATCGGCTTTGGGTAAGATACTATTGAAAATCAAGATTTTAACATTTAACTGACTTTTATCCAGAGTAACTTGTTGATAATACGTACATGAGTCTCAGTATGGGACTTTCAGTTGTTACAAACCAGTTTGAACTTTTTTGTTAACGTTCGTCGTGACACTACTCTCAAATTCTTTAAATATGGCCACAAAAGAACTGTGAAACGAGATGCCGTAGTCGTCACGAGGGGTCATTGTAACGAGTTTCCTTGCATGTAGCCGAGTAAAACGGTAATTTTGATGCAAATTAACAATACATTGTAGACTTTTGGCTTTTTCTACCAAAATAGAGGAAAATACCTTGCAAACATCGAGAGACAAGCTTCGGTAAATAACACTATATAATAAAATGTTTACTTTTTCCTGGACAGAAAGTGTTATTTCCCAATTGCTTATACCTAAAGTAAATAGAAAAGACTAATTTTTCTCTTCAAAATTTGCTTATGTGACCTGGGAGCGTACGACGAAAACATGATGGGAGACTACATTTGGGGACTGATACGTGAAAGTGATTTACATTATAGTCACAAATCTCGAGAAACTACTCACTTCTAAACATTTTTGTGTAACTTTGGTATAAATACATGTAAATCTTGATTCATATGTTTTATTCAGACCATATGTAAATGAAAATGTACAAATTTACCCGTTTTTACATAGAAAAGAGGTTAATTTCTAAATTTCATTATCCAGGTCACAAAAGCAAAGTTTGAAGGGAATAATGGCCATTTTCTGTACTTTTACAACATAAGCAATTAAGAAATAACTAGTAGTAAACAGGAACAAAATTTCTGTTACATAGTGTTATATAGTACCAGATGCTGAGTACCAGACTTCAGTATCAATAAAAACTTGATTGGATGACGAGAAACCACTATTTAAGCAACATCCGATCATGTGAACTTTTTATTTTATACTGTAACCTCTACTGCGACTATGTAAGCTACTTGTATCCAATGATGCTCATTTGTTACAAAGTTTCTTTCACCACCATTTCAAGCTGCCTCCAAACAACTTGGACTTTTCTGTGTCTTATAGGAGTTTCTTGAACGATCTTGGAAATTAAAGTTCACGAGCTAACTTTGTTAGATGATCAGTTTCATATTTGAACTCTAGTCGGCCATATTATTATTATTCTATCTTGTCTTAATCGCTCGTTACCTAATAATTAATTCCATACGATTTGTTTGTTTTTTGAATTTCTCGCAAAACTACACGAGGGCTAACTGCGCTGGCCGTCCCTGCTTTAGTAGTGTGAGACTAGAGGGAAGGCAGCTAGTCGTCACCGTCCATCTCTAATTCTTGGGCTACTCTTTTTTATTAACAAACAGTGGGATTGATTTTTACATAATAACACCCCCACGGCTGAAAGGGCGAGCACAGTTTGTTGTAACGGGGATTCGAATCCGCGACTCTCAAATTACAGCCCTTATTTCATATACGAACTATGGTTTGCTCAGAATTGACGACCACTTTACAATTGCGCATGCGCGTGAATTAGTAATGCAGCATTTCACTTGATCATGCATTACACACGCCCCTTTATTATACCCTTTCTTACTATTAATTTAGGTGAACTAACTTTACGTAGACTACATATGAAGATTACCGTGATATAAATCGGACATTTAGTGTTGGTACTCTGATAGGCACTATATGGCCATGACAGTAGATAGAAGCGAATCAGTTTTTACCAATAGAGCCAGATGGTTGTTTTCGTATTCCAAGTTACGTTATTATAGTTAACATAGAAGGTATTAGAGGGATTGATTTATCGTATCTTGTATGTGATGTTTGGATAGATACCAAACGTTCACTTCATTCAGAACGGGGGGGGGGAGAGAGTAAAATACTTTGACCGTTTTAAACGTCCTTCGTTTATTATAGCCATGGTTTAAATAGAACCATGAGGTACGGATTGAACTGGCTTTTAAATGTCCCCCGCTGATACAACAGTAAGTCTACGGATTTACAACGCTAAAATCAGGGATTCGATTTCCCTCGGTGAACTTTGCAGATAGCCCGATGTGGCTTTATTATAATATTCAAACACTGTTTAAATGTGTTTTTAATGAAAGAACTTGTTGGGAACTTTGACATTCACTTTGAGGCAAGTGGGGTGAGACACGATATTTGGTTTTGTCATTTAGAACTTTGTCAAGGTTCGCTTTTAAACTTCTTAAGTTTTCAGGCTCTCTAGTTTTTCAAGGACTTCTGCAATGTTGCAGTTTTTATTTTTCTCAATAAAACTGATGTTTGATTTCCACGAGATAGAGTGAAAAGTTGGGTCAATTTCCCCACTTTCTAACTTCTGAATGTTTATTTCTCTGGATCGCTCTGTCTAGCACGTTATTAACAGGCAAGTAACATTATGTTTGTAGTTTTCAATATTGTCCTTATTGTTAAACAACATTTTAAATATTCTTTATAGATTAATAAGGCCAACTTAAATCGTTATTGTTACATGTTTTGTTAGAAAGTTTCCCACGTTGTTCGATCTTGTGCCATTTTCTTTGTGTTCTTTAGGATGGTATATTCATGTATTAACTTTAACCTGTTGACTGCCAAGTATTTCAGCTGCTACGGCAACTCCGAACCAAGTTAAAAATACAACTCTAATGCTTCTTCATTTTGTAACTTTTTCGTGACGCCATTTTGGATCGAAAGTGAAACAATTTGTAAGTAGGTCAAATGCATATATGGTGCTGACATCTAGCGCTGAAGTTGGGTATTATTGAGAACGAATTAACTCGTCTGTAGCACTGTTACCGATCGGCTTGGACGAGTTATCTAGTCTACGGCACTGAACAGGTTAAACTATTGACTACAAATGAAGGGAAAAAAAGAACAACAAACTATGCCATTCAAGTTTTGATGTTTTTCTTGCTGTTGAATGTCGCAAGTAAACGTTGAAGTAAACAAAATAAAATATGCTACGAAAAATGCTGTTTTTAATCCATCTTATAAAAGCAAATCCGGGTCTTATTTCTGTTTATAAGTCTGATAAAACCTGGCTGTAAGAGAAGAGAAAAAACAATGCAGATTATTTTCTTAAGCTTAAGACTTTATTGCATTTCTGTCAAAGATATTCAGCCGTGACTTGTCAGTAGATCCGTTAGCCTGACACAAGTTAGCGTGAAATTATGTTGATGGTTTTGTGAGAAAATTCTTTGGAAAAAAAATGGTTTAAGATGTTGTTCTTTGGTGTTTCTGGAAAATATAAATCTGTAAATTTTTTTCTAGGAAGTTTGGTTGTTGGATGTTAGTAAAATTATCGATGTTGTCTTCTTTCTGTTGGCTGTTTTTGTTTTCTGTGGAAAGTATCACAAGCCTCCTGGCTAGGTCTTCGAAACATATTTTAGTTTCTAAGGTTGGAATGTACCTAGGCGCAATTGCGAAGTTGACTGCTTCAACCTGACCTACGGTAAATCCAAACCCACCTCAGACAGTTGGCATTTTGGAAAACTTACTTAACGTACAGTTCACGTTTTTTTTTTTTTTTGTAAGAAAAACAGTACTCCTACTAGTATCGTGAAATGTGACACTTCAAAGCATGACTTGACGTCTCGGGAAATATTTGTCGTTCGGGTTTAATTAGAATGTCTTCATTAATTCTCTTGCTTTGAAGTTAAATATGGAGCTTGGACTCAGCAGATAGCCCGATGTGGCTTTGCCGTCAGAAAACGCGAACACTCAAGTATGGGGTGACACAACAGGTTATTTGTGCTCTGTTCACCACGAGTATCGAAACCCTGTTTCTAGCGCACTAAGTCCTCAGACGTGCCGTTGTGCCACTGGATATTTTTGTTATTGTTTCGTTTTTAGTAAATGTTTCCGTATGTGTTGGTCTCTTTTGGTTTTATTCGAATGTTTATGTTAATCTGTCACGGCCCGGCATGGCCAGGTGTGTTAAGGCGTTCTACTCGTAATCTGAGGGTCGCGGGTTCGAATCCCAGTCGTACCAAACATGCTCGCCCTTTCAGCCGTGGGGGGCGTTATAATGCTTCGATCAATCCCACTATTCGTTGGTAAGAGTAGCCCAAGAGTTGGCGGTGGGTGGTGATAACTAGCTGCCTTCCCTCTAGTCTTACAGTGCTAAATTAGGGACGGCTTGCTCAGATAGCCCTCATGTAACTTTGCGCGAAATTCAAAAACGAACAAACAAATCTGTCATTTCTATATTAGTAGAATAAAAAAAAAACAATTTCATGGGCAGATTTTCGAAAGCGTTCTGTTATAAATGTACTTAGTTTCATGCATAAGTAAGTAGGTTTTGATATAAGTTCTCCCGTTGACTAAAATTGTACAACATTTGTAAGTGCGTTTTTATTACTCCAATCTCTAGGTAAAGCTTATACTGGGACATCTGATGGCCAAATCCTCGAAATTCACGAGAACAGCGTTAGATTTGTTACTTGGACTGGCAAAAACTGTGGTAAGTTTATTTAAACTTGAATATTTTTATCGGTTGTTTTTATTCGAGCATGAAAAAATAAACCTCGCAAAGCATGGATAATTTAAAAGTCAGGAGTTGGGTGCGGCTTGGTGGTTGACGTAATTTGGATGCATTACTAGAGTCCAATCTAATTCACTTGCTACCTTCTTGTTCCACCCATCTGTTTTCTTGCTTCAAATTAATATTGATACTATTGTTGTTGTCTAATTTTATTTTATCTTCCAATTCTTATCCATTTTTTTAAAGTTGATTTTCTTTCTAAATTGTAATCTTTCTCTCTCTCTTTTTTTTTTTTTTTTTGGGGTCAGATAAATTTAAAACGAAATACCTCTCACGAGCTCCGCTCTTCTTTCAACCTTTTAGTATAGTCTAGTTCAAAGTTAGGGACTGATATGTGCTGAAAGTCATTTGTTTAGCTCTGTGTGAAAATTCCGAAAGTACACAAAATGAAACGCAAGTAAAATGAAAGGCATTTCCACATCTTTTGCTGGTTTATTTTTTTCAATTTCATCCATAAACACTCGAGCGTTATTTCTAATTTTAAAGCGACAGATAGACTAGAGGGAAAGCAGTACTAATCAATACCACCCATCATCAACTTTTGGGCTAATCTTTAGTTAATTAACGATAGGATTGACCGTGACATTATAACACCAATCTTGAAATGGGCAAGTATGTTATGTGCTGCGACTGAAACCCGCAACCAGTAGATTGCGAATCGAGTGCCTTACCGACCAAAGTGACAGGCCCTCATCTTTTGCTATGTAACAACCGAACAAAATATTCACTACATTGAATATTTACACTTTGTTCAATGATCTTAGTTTCAGAACTTTTGAAGCGAATGGTAGCGAATTCAGAAGTTGCCGTGGTTTTGTGCACAGATAACGGACCCGCACGCACCTGGCCAGTAATATTCATATTGAAGGCCACCGATTCTTTGAAATCTCTCCCATTATTTATGGAATAAAAAAAACTAAATATTCAAATAATAAATCTTACAATAACTTTTTGATCAATTAAAATGCTTTGTTTCGTTTTCATCAATGGCGAAAAAGGTCAACATAGGTGAAGACCATTCATTGACCAAACATTTCGGGATGACTTACTTCACCGTCAGCGAAACCTGAAAATCGTTTTGCTCAAGATGGAATAAGTTATTCCGAAACGTTCAATCGTTTTCATCTTCATTATTAAACTTTCGTTTCCCAGTAACGAATCCACTGCTTGGTTGTTGTTTTGTGAGTGCCATAATCTATCATTCAGTCTAATTATTTATTTCCTCTTTCGCCCCGCCTCCCATGACGTCATATCATAGAATATGAGCACTTTCGCGTTATTACCTGACTCGAAGCTTAGAGCTATTCCTAGAACAGCAACTAGAAACTTCTAAGACCACATATCCAAGGTTGTTCGCTTAGTAGTTACATAAACAAGTCAAACCACATGAGATATGAATTCACAACCACGACTATACCCCTACCTTATCTTCGAGGAGGACGAATTCAGTCTTCGAGAACCTCGTGGTGTTTAATTATTCTTCTAGATAATTAATTTTCATCAAAGTAACTGCCAGTTAGTTGAATCGCTGAAGTTAGGCCCACGGTTTGTTAGCTATATACTTCACCACAACTGGTGATGTTAGCACCACGAACACGCCTGAAACGACGTTATTCACATCTGTATTCATTAGCCTTTCTGTACATGTTTTAGGCTTCCGTTCACAAGAAACTGAACAACTAATAGTTATCTTATCAGTAAACCATCATACAAACAACGAAAAATATAGAGAACGTTTCGAAAGCAGCTGTTTGTTGACTTCACGCCTGTTTTTTTATGTTATGTCAGAACTGGTCGACTTTACCACTGTATTTTAATAACCTCTATCAGAAAGGGTCGATTTCACCCTTGTATTCTAATACGATCTGTCGGAGAGACTCAAACCTATATCTGAGGAAGGATTTAAATAATAAAATAATATTTTTAAAATTGTAATTAAATCTTTTTTCCCTTTTTTGTACAAGTTTTCATCACAGTTTTCTGAATATATTTATTGTATCAACAGACCGGGATAAACTAACCACAATGTCAAGTTACCTGTTCTTACTGAAACTTTTATCTGAGAATAATCCACTTCACATTGCTTCACTGTTACTAGTCTGTTTCCTTGGTCTATATCTCGCCATGTATCAACATACTGATTTACTGGTCCTTCGTCTCTATTTATCACTTCTTTCTTGTATATTTCATTTATTCTATTGTTTTGTTCTAGTATTTAATACTATATTATTACGAGATTGATTTACAATTAGTTTTTATTTTCCCATGATATTGTATGTTGGTTAGTTCTTGCAAAGAATCCTGTCGTATAAAAACAAAAATATCTGAATTTTACACGTTTACAGGTCTTTTAAAAATGTGTTAAACACAGAAAGATGTATCGAATTATTATTAATTTAATTTGTAGTTATTGATAGAGGATTTGAACTAAACAAAATAGATGAGGCCATTACGTAGTTTAACAATGGTTAAAAATACCACATTTAAGATCTATTTATGAAAAAAACACCAAAAATAAACTTACGTTCCAGATTTAACGAGTCAGTTAATTATAAAGTATTGTAACAGGAATATCGGAATTTTTATTCTATCTTTTTAAACCAATAAGATACACGATCGGAAAGATTAGAGATAAAAATAGAATTAAAAGAAAAACTTGTATTTACAAGATTGAATATCAAACAAATAAATTTAAGATGCGGATTGAACACCATAAAATTTATATAAGAAATAATAATAAACTAGGAACATCAGCTTTAGCCTAATGTGTAAAAACTAACTAACGTACAAGATGATGGGAAAAAAAACTTGAATTTTAGCTCAAACTCGTAGTATTATAACATTAAATATTAGATAAACAAAGAGCAGTGTTAAATAGACGCAGGATCAACAAGTCATATGTTGATGCATGGAGAGATAGCTTTCAGTCATGGGGACATTATAATGTTACGGTCAATCCTACTATTTGTTGGTTAAAAAAATAGCCCAAGAGTTGGCGGTGGGTGGTGTTTGTTGGTCTTACGTTGCAAAGTTAGGGACGGCTAGCGCAGATAGCCCTCGTGTAGCTTTGCGCGAAATTCAAACCAAACCGTTTGTGTAAATATTATATCCGTCCTTTTATTTAAGTATTATATCCGTCCATTTATATATAAGTATTGTATCCATTCTTTTGTTTGCCATTTAGCTGCAAGAGACAGAAATAAAAAGACCTGGAACTCCAGAGGAAGACCCTTAGGCCTAAAATTTGACAGCAAGGGAAACCTTTATGTAGCAGATGCCTTCTGTGGATTACTGAAAGTAGATGTTACCACAGGTAGGACACGGAAAATAGGTGATCATTTAAATACTAACTCACTTAACAAATAGAAAATTATTAAAACTGTTTCTTTTTATTTATTACATAGTTTCTTTTCAGGATTCTGTCTTTATTTCCGTTATATAACACGCGCACGCGCATATTCTAAACAATTAGATTATTAACACTTTAATGTACAGTTGAAATTGGAAGAGCTGATATAATATTGAAGTTGAAAGCATAAGATTCAAACATTTTAGGTTTCATAAATGTTTGGACAGTATAAACATTAAATTTGGATATTTACCGTTTTAACACTATAGAAATATAAACAGATAAGATATTAATATCTGTACTCAACACTGTTTAGTATAAGCAACAGTTTTACCTTTTTTTTCTTAGCTTTTCGTGGATGAATTACTTATATAATTAGTTTTTTATTTTCAACTACTTTATTGAAGTCTAGATTTTCCAACAAGACGTTTATTTTGTCTGTTACTAACCTGCCACTATTACATTAAGTAATCATTTTTAACTGGTAAAACTTTGTCTTATGTAAACTGGTTTTTACGGTAAAAATAATTCTAGATTTCTCGTGTATTTTTGCTGATTTAATATTTTGAAAATAAATAGATAATATTAAGATGTCACCGAAGGATTGACTGTTTTACAGGAGCTGTGGAACAATTACTTCCGATACTGACCGTTGTTGAGGGTAAGGCGGTCAGTATGCCTGATGATTTGGCGATCGACGAACAAGGAGGAATTATCTATTTTACAGATTCTACCACCAGGTGGTCGCTTCGGGATCTCGTATTCATCTGTCTGGAACATGAAAACTCAGGAAGGTGAGAACCTAAAGTTAGAGTTTATCACTAGAGTTGTTAAAATTGTTAAGTCTTAAGTTGACTCATCTAAAGATGTCTTAAAGATAATTAACAGAAATGGAATGTCAGAAAGAGCCTTGCCAAGTTCTTTGAATCGAACTGTAGGACCTACTGCCAGGTTTTATAAAGGTTACGTATTATAATTTATTTCAATAAACCTGAGTTTTTAACCTTTGTCGAAAGCACGTGGTAAACTGCTTCGAGAACAGGTCCTAAAAAGAATAGCGCATGCGCGTAGACGTACTCATTTTCAGTATCACACTTTACGTTTTATAATTCATATCTTCACAGTACTTTGAGGTTCATATAACCACAGTGCTCAGCTTGTTAGGCTTTGTTTTCTAGTCGTGTTTCCAAAGAAAGAGTTTCTTCTCTATGGCCTAACCGTTTAATGTTGCACTCTGGTGGAACGTGCCAAACAGAAAAACATTTTTATGATTGGTTAAAACCTAGAAATAATACACAGGAATACCATTTTGTCTCACCCATTTTCGCTGACAAGATCCCCCCCCCCCACTTCTTCTCTCTCCACTATAAGAAGAGACTATTAGGACTGTGGACTATCTGTCTCTTACTCGTAAGGTAGAAACTCATTAAAAGTAAATGAATTATATTTCATTCATATTTAGTTAGTGTTATAAACACTTCTAAAATCTAACACTAAACATTTTATTCTTGTGTATTAACACTTAATAGCATATGACAACTAATTTTTTTATTGTAAAGACCTACAGGGCCTTACGTGTCATTTATTTTAAATCTGAAACTTTGTGTGTCCAAACTCTCAGCAAGCAAGACGTGGAATCAGGCGCGTAATTTAATAGTTGAAGGTAATGTTTTATGACTGAGGGGGGGGGGGAGTATTTTTGTGACATAAGAGGAGGAAGGCAGGGGCTTTTGCCCACTCAGCCACTGTGCACGCCAATGTAAGCTTCTTTCTGCGACCTTAAGTCGCTCGTAAGTTTTTTGTTTTTAAATTCCGCGCAAGGCTACATGAGGGCTATCTGCGCTAGCCGCCCCTAATTTAGCAGTGTAAGACTAGAGGGAAGGCAGTTAGTCATCACCACCCACCGCCAACTCCTGGGCTACTCTTTTACCAACGAACAGTGGGATTGACCATCACATTATAATATCCCCACGGCTGAAAGAGCGAGCCTGTTTGATGTAACAGATTCGAACCCGCGATTCTCGGATTACAAGTCGAGTGCATTAACCACCTGGCCACGCCGGGTCCGTCGTAAATTGTATACCAAGATTTGAGAACAATTTTTTAAATAAGGCTTTGGCTTTGCGAAAACTTTTTTCATACTGGGATATGAATAGTATTATGATTGTCAGTTTTCAACATAAATCAGGTTAAAGGTGGAAAGAGTTGGCCATAATGATTTTAATATATTATTAACATAATTTAAATATTTAATTGCCACCAGAGGGCTCGAACTAAAAAGAAGCGGCACCTTGCGGTTGGGCAGCTCATTGGAATTACTTGTATAATTATGTGGTTGAAATGCTATGCCCCGAATATATCACCAGGAGGGGCTATCAAAACAAAACTTGTATCAAAATTGGTAAGATACTCATCTGTTCTACCTCCTAACTTACCTTGTTTACTTGATTTTTTATAAGGTAGCTCTTTTAATTTCAGGGATAATATACAAGATTGAGTGTGCTATATTCACTTGATTTTGAACATGTAAATCAGCAAACCACATGACAACAAGCGATATAAAATTGCAGTGGAACGGTGAATATATGAATTACATATATTACGAAATTGTTTGACCACCTTTTAGGAAAGGTTTAGTAACGGCCTTGTACGACGCAAGATGCTCATGCATATATTCTGATCATAAAAGATATGTCATGATGGGGTATTTAGAACTTCCAAGATTTAAATCTCTCGTGTACTTAATGGACTTGGAAAACAAAGAATATGAATCATCTTGGGGTATCAAAACTACCTATTAAAAAAAAAAAAAGAAGAAGAAAAAAGGCTAACAAGTTGCACGCCAGCTGTGGTATGCAATACTTTGTAACAGATGAATTCGTGAACACAAATGCCATTCACGTGTCCCATTCGACAGCACACAATATAATCACGA
The DNA here is from genome assembly GCF_004210375.1 of Tachypleus tridentatus. Classification (NCBI taxonomy): domain Eukaryota; kingdom Metazoa; phylum Arthropoda; class Merostomata; order Xiphosura; family Limulidae; genus Tachypleus; species Tachypleus tridentatus. Next base: position 186,759,796 of record NC_134834.1, on the reverse strand, counting down.
AGGGTCTCAACATTGGCACGAGACCAACAGGGTACAGGTTCACTAATCGTACCTCCGTAAGCTATCGCCCTCGTACACTTGACTGAAAGTGAAAGGCTTTAACATTGGACAACTTTACGACGGAACCTACTGCAGTGGAAATTATGCTATCCGACTATTGTCAGTATGCACGATCGAAAGACAGAGCAGGACCATACGCGAGGACTTGGACGTTACGACGTTTATGAAGCTTCAAAATCGATTTAATATGACATACTCGACCTCTGTGTATTCTTAATTAAAAAATAACCGAACAACAAAGTTTGCTTTCTAAAAGTTTTATATAAACCAACGACAATTTAAAATTATTTTTGTTAATAAAATGCATTTCGTGACATTTTTACTAACGATCGTTTTACACTCAGGGTAATAGCTTTCAACCTTACAACAAACCAAGCGTCGGTAATTGCGGACAATATGTACTTTCCCAATGGCATACAGCTGTCTCATGATGGTAGTTATCTACTGATTTCTGAATGGAGCAAGTTTAGGATAATGAAGTAGGTGAATTAAGTATTATTTATTGTTATTTCGTTTGATGTTCTATATAAACTTACTTGGAAAAGTCATTTTAGTTGTCGATCTGATGTTACATATTCCCAGGTTTTGTGTTTTGCTTGGACCAAACTTTAAGTTAAGACTATTTTCAGACGGTTAATTTAGTAACTAAAGGTTTCAGTTGTTTTTTTCTTAATCCACTGTACAATTTCATTTTCACCCATTTTCTAACGCGTGATAAGTTTTTAAACTGATTTTGTTTGGAGGACAAGCAGAATTAACAAACAATGCCCGAGTACCTGTCATATTACAATACAGTAATTTATAGATCGGAATTAGCTAACAAATGAGAAGTGATTTTTTTCAATAAATTTTTCTTTATTGTTGCTATTTGTCATAGGCTTACTGTTTATAAGGCTCATTTGCGTTACCTGTAATATAACCCTTTTATTTAACTAAGCCATACTCACCTAAAGGCTTGAGGAAATCTAATACGTATCCCTGTATTATGGTGTTGTTGTTATGCTAAGTATTAAGTGATTTTTATTGTTCACTCTGTGTAACGTACGGTATTGTTGTTTTGTATTGAGCGAGTTTTTTATTGTTCACTCTGTGTAACGTACGGTATTGTTGTTTTGTATTGAGCGAGTTTTTTATTGTTCACTCTGTGTAACGTACGGTATTGTTGTTTTGTATTGAGCGAGTTTTTTATTGTTCACTCTGTGTAACGTACGGTATTGTTGTTTTGTATTGAGCGAGTTTTTTATTGTTCACTCTGTGTAATTTTAACTTTCATCCAAGAAGTGTAGTCTTCGTAAACACTGTCGTTCAAGTACCCGCAGTATATTCAGTGTACAGTGTGTTAATACAGGCATATAAGGTGTTTTTTTCGTATTTCCTGTTTAAGGTACTACCTTAAAGGAGAATTCAAAGGCGAACTGAAGATCTTTATCGAAAATCTCCCAGGAGAACCTGACAATATCCGACCAAGTACGAGTAAAGGTTATTGGATAACATTAACTGGAGTAAGAAGTAGAGGGCGCCCCTCATTGGTTGATATCAGTTCTGAATATCCTTTTCTCAGGAAATTAGTGGTGAGAACATCTCACCTCCTCGGTTCTATACTGGAACAGCTCCATAGTATCTGGCCACTTGAGTTTTTAATAAAAACTGGTGAAAATGTAAGTGTTCGTTTTCTTTGTGACGCCAACATTTAGTATTGTCATTCACCACTAACACCTGACCGTAGCCTAATAAAAATTAGTATAAAAAAGTCTTATCGACGTATACTTGTGGTTTGTTATTTATAATCAAAGTCAGTATGAGAAATTAGCTAAAATGTTGTTTTAAATATAAATAAAAACTAACCTGTAATTCATAGTCATTGTTCAATGTGCACGTGTTGCTAATTTTTCTAACCCCATTTCGTGTTCTCAGCTGTTAACTTTTATTATTTGTTCTCTATTACAGTTATGTCACTTACATTACATGTTTCACTGGGCCTCTCACCATGGCTTAGTGATAGAAGTGGATGGGAAAGGGAACATAAACCGAAGTCTCCATTCCCCAGATGGCAGGATCCCCATTCCCACTGAGGCTTCCGAAAATAACGGCCATCTTTACGTCGGATCATACTTCAATGATTTTATAGCTAGAGTAAAGCTTTAAGTTCTCAGTGTGCTATATCTACAACCGTTGTATAATAAAATACCCTTAGTAATAATAAAAATACAACAACACTTAAAATAACACTTTTCGATTTATAATATTAAAGATGTGTATTCCGTTAAATTTATGCCAGGCGTAGCCAGGTGGGTTAAGGTGTTCGACTCGTGATCTTAGGGTCGCGCGTTCGAATCCCCCGTTGCACCAAACTGCTCGCCCTTTCAGCCGTGGGGGCGTTATAATTAGTGGTCAATCCCAAACATAATTTTAGTTTGTCTTTTAGAATATAGTTTTAGTTAGAACTCATAAACTTAGTTTTGGTTAAGTTTTATTTACAACACATGTGAGTTTTACTGTGTATAAAAAGTTCGCACAAGTCCTTGTTGTAACCCACTGTCGAGTTATTGTTGAAATAGCAGATATATACATATTGTGTGTGTATGAAACTGAAATCAAAAGGAATTTTTGCTCTAATAATGTTGGTCTATTATAACTTAGGCCTTTTTTATTATTCATATTTAATGTGTATTGGTAGTTTATAGTGAAACCACTTTATAAATAGATTATAATTATTTATTAGCTATATCAGATGATGTTACCCTTTTAACCAATCAGTGAAAGTCCGTGGTGAACAATTTACTTTTCGAGGAAAAGCGAACCAAGGTCAAAATTTATTAAACTAATGTATTGCAACCAGTTACGTCATCACACGTAGCTCGTGCTCCAGGTACGTATTATACCACAATTATGTTTTCATTAATTTGAGTAGTCGCTGCATCTTGAGGCCTATAACTCGAATCTTTCCGGTAACTAGCGACATCTCTGATTGAATGCACGGTTACTTATTAGTGTTTTATATAAAATATTCTAGAAAAAGTGTTTTTTTAAAGAATTTTACTTGAATACAGATGTTTTATATTTTTATACTCTTGATTATTCCATTTCGAGTTTCAATTTTTTTTTTTATCCCGCAACATTCCAGAGTCCAGCACACCTGTCTTTCATTACCGGAGGCCCTCACGTTGGCAGATAAATGTCTAATATGTATGTATGTATGTATGCATACGTCATGTATAATAAACTTCCACATGCTTGATAAACCAAGGTTTTAAAACTATATTCTGTGGTGTATTATGTTACAGTTTAATTGTGATTGTTTTATATAACGGCTAATATTTGTGACATTTCTGTTTAATTACATACATTATTCCATAAATAAAATGATAGCGATGTTCAATACAAATTTCTCAAGAGCAACATCAAGAAAAAACAACAACAAAATTCTGTGTTTAAATATTTTCTCATCCCAATATGTACATTTTCAACACTTCAATTATTGCTTTTTAAACACATTTTTATTATCTGTTTAGGCACTAAAATACATGCGAGTCCATCACATAGTTTCAAGGCCCCAGAACAACAGAAAATATTGAAATACGCCATTGATATTATATTTAATCTTACTACTTAGACCTGGTCGCGGGTTCGAATCCTGCTCGCCCTCCCAGCCGTGGGGGCGTTATAATGTGACGGTCAATTTCACTATTCGTTGGTAAAAGAGTAGCCCAAGAGTTGGCCTTTCCTCTAGTCTTACACTGCTAAATTAGGGACGGCTAACGCAGATAGCCATCGAGTAGCTTTGCGCGAAATTTAAAAAAAAAATGTCTCTGATAAAATTGTATTTGATAATCTGTAATAATAGTAATTATTTTATGGATAGCGTTTTATTATTCATAAATAAACTAAAAAAATAATGCATATAAAGAGTGACAATTAAATAAGTTACATACAGTTTGTTTCTCTTTGTAATAAATACGAACGTATTTTAAAAATAAACTTTCGATTATAGAAAATACTTCATGAATTCGTTAGAGGTCGTTAGTTACGTTTACAAGAAGCAGGTAACTTTATTCAGTATACCAGCATGTAAAATCTAAATGTAGGTGGATGTGTTTGCCCCTGCTTGCCAGTGTTTGTGTTATCTGTATATAAGTTTCCAAATCTGTGTTAGTTTGTCTGCTGGTTTGTTTGTACGCTTCGTTCGTTGCGCAGGACACGCTATCATCACGGCAATTTTTGGATGAAGTATGCGCCTACTATCATCTGTTAGTGTTAGCCAAACCAGTAATTTTATCGTAAACGCGTTTTACATGGTCATGAACCTACGCAGACTTGACATGGTTTAGTAAGTTTCAGTTTGCATTAGAATAGATAGAGCTATTTAGTTACAAATTTAGATACGCCTACTGACAATGAGGTATTATAAGTTTAACCTCGTACACAAAAGAAATGTACGCGCAATTACAATGGCCTGAAAAAGCAAACGGTAGGCCTAGCCTATGATATAAAATTATCTGCGAGAGCGACAAGAGAGAACGTTATTTCATCCCACGTACGCAATTAATACTAACCGATCTCCCCTTCGAATTCAAACACCTGCAGTTTCCAGTGATATTAAGATTCTAGACAATATACGGACATTTCTCTGAAAAGGGCCGGAGTACGTGTGGGTTACTCTGGTCCTCAAGCAATGCAATTACAACCCAGTAGTAGCTGAGAATTGAAGTTAGGGATTGAGATCTGACCCTCCTGGGTATAAAATTCTCGACATACCCATAAAGAAGAAGTGAAGTGAAATTTAAGCTTGAACGAAACGCAGGCCTACCACGAAAACTTGGAAAGTAGTGAGACCTGAGCTGGTTTCACCATGTTTCTCGCATGTACGACTCCATGTTGGATGCTTGAATGGGGAACAATAACTTGAATGTGGGCCTATTGATTATTGATAGTAAAGGGGGTAAAAAAATAAAACATCGTCCATAAGGAAGCACTTATTTAAAGAAAAGCCCGGAAGTTATTTTCAAAACTAAAGTCTTTGTATTTTTTGTGTTTTGTCATAAATTCACACGGTATGTGTTATGGAAATATGGAACAGCAAAACCGGATATGGCAAGTCGTTTTCTTTTCGAAAACTCTGGTAACGCTGGGTAATTCTGCTAATGTTTCAATAGATTTTAAAGAGAAAAGGACGACGTTGGCCTCGTATGAACTATGTAGTTCTGTTTAATATATTTTGTAAGGCGGAGGCTCAGTTTCACATGTTAAGTTTTAGGGCTGTTTCATTTATGCTTCAAGAACTTCAACGTTTGAAGGGTAACTTATTCGCTTCCTTCCCACAACTGACTGGAGACAGTAAACAGGCGTAAGAGTTGAGACTTTATAGCTGTAAGCACTCGGTTCCATAACCTCAACTGATATTCTATGATAGCTGGTTAGTTTAACATCAACGCTAGGATATTGTCTGATAGATGGGATATCCCTAATGAATTTGAGTGCTATTACCACAGGCGTTTTCCGTTATGAATTAGTTTAAATGTTACTAAATAGTAATCAAAACAAAATATGTTGCATACGAAGGGTACGAATCGGAATTTGAATTTTCTGGGTGAGGAGCACGTGGATTGAACGAATAGAACATTAGAACCTTTTAAGATTCTAAATTTTAATTCAACGAACAGAGAAAATGCAACCGAATAGCATTACCTCCCCTACAAGAACCTTGGAGAAACCGAATAGTGAGATTGACTGGTACTACTGTAATGCATTCGTAACGGAAGTTGAACTTCGAAGCGTGTTCGACGATGTCTCGTCTCGACTTTCTGATCCTATAATCCACACAAACCATGCCACGGCCAACCCACCTAAGAAGGTTAAAACGCCAGCTAGGATATAATTACGAAGACGTCCGTGACCATTAAATAGGTTTTCACTTATTTTTACTTGACTAATCCTCCACGAAAATCCGTAGTAGAGTTATTTGATGAATTACAATAACCAGAGAATAAAAGTGCATAAAGAAACATACGTTTTAAAACAACAATAACAAAACGAGATTTTCTTCTGGAACACTGTGAACGACCATATACCTACGTTCTTTGCTAACTGAGAGAAATATTAAATTATATGAAATGAACATCTATTAATGTGTGTGTGAATTTTAAAAAACAAATTTGCAAAAATTAATTCCGAGTATCAGAAACGCCACCTTGTGCTCAGTAGTGGAACCACTTCCTCAGTCCTCCGATTCTGTAGTTCTTTTCATCTACAGTTTGCGACATTTTTCTCAGTATATCGTCGTCTTGCTTGAGAGACTGTTCAGCTTCGTTGTTTCTGTTAATATCTTGACGAAAGAACAAACAACATATTCATACTGTTTTGATCTTTTCATCTTGAATAGTTTTCTTCGGATGCTTTTAAAGCTTAAATCGCACCATAAGAATACAGAAAAGTCTTTTAAACAATCAATATTTCACGTCTGCATGAATATTATTATGTTGATTTTTAAAGACTTTGCTATAGTTTTGGTAACATACATACATAGTGACATACACGCGACGTTTATTAGTCAGATATAGAGATGGCAGTGTCATAAATTAGACAAACAAGAAAGGGATGAATATAAAAAGCCATAAAAACTACATAAATAGCCTATAACTACTGACAGTCTTTTATGATTATTAACTTCTGTAATATTATATATCTCTATTCAGTATTAAATGCTTTCATTCAAACCTGAATTCGTGCAGCTGACATGAATTTGGTATTTAGATGTAGATAATTTATTTTTGGAAATATTTGGCTATTCATGTAGGGATTTTTGTAAGGTTTTGTGGGGTTTGTTTAGAATTTCGAAGCTACTCGAGGGCTATCTGCGCTAGCCGTCCCTAATTTAGCAGTGTAAGACTAGAGGGAAGGCAGTTAGTCATCACTGCCAAGTCTTGGGCTACTCTTTTACCAACGAATAATGGGATTGATCGTCGGATTATAACGCCCCCACGGCTGAAAGGGCGAGCATGTTTGTGATGGGGATTCGAACCCGCGACCCTCAGATTATCAAACGTGCGCCTTAACCCTTTTGTGTGTTCGTTTCTATACGTTTATGTATTGTCATCTCTATATCAAAAGTAAGATTTGCACATTTTTAAAAACTTATTTTATTACTTGTTTCTCACAATTTCGTTGAAGTAATTTGAAAAGTGAACATCTGTTTTATTTGTATAGTTTGTTAATATCTGTTGTTATTACTCTAATAGTTTTGGTTAGTCTCTCCACGAACATACGTAGATATTGTATTATACGATTGGCTACAATAGGTCAATTATCATCACTGGTTATAATGTTGAAGAACCTACAGTAAGGAAATAACATATGAAAAATGTATAGCTGTAGCATTCCCATATTAATGTTTGCATTCTTTTTGGCACTACATGAGTTTACATTTAATGTTTTTGTGATTGTTTTGTGGCGTTTTTTCCTTCCCTGACTGAAAGTTAGTGTTCTATGAATGTGTTTGTGTGTGTAAATAAAACTCAATACTATGTGTGCTGATTTTTTTTATTACTTTTTCGTAGGGGTTGGCTCCCTAAAGACACCGATTGTATAGTGTACAAAGCATTGAGTATGCTACAGTAATCTAATGTTCATTTATTATTGGCTAGTAATTTAAGAGGTAAAAATATGGTCTTTTTATACCAGAATTATATATTTCTTTGGTTATTCTAATCTCTAAAGTGTTTTGTGTCGGATTGTTCCCAACTAGTGTTAACATGTTCTTTAGTTTTACTGAAGGCATTGCAAATCTCCACACCGCTTCTTTTTTTTTTTTTTTTTTTTTGGGGCTAGCATTGGAAAAAAAAATGAAAGATCAACTCTTTGCCTCTTCAGTTGGTTCCCAGTTCTTCAATTTAGCAACACTTTAATGAGATTGACTCTCACAAGCTGAAAAACATTCGATAATGTCAGTTGCTAAAATAAGGCTTTAACTTAACTGTATCAGTTATTTGTAAGCATCTTAGAGTAATACGTTGTATGCGGCAGCCATTTTATCCCGGCTCATTTCTACATACTAAGTACTACCATGCTTAGTTGAAGATAGTGATAAATAATTTTGGATATATACCTTAATATCTTAGTCTTTATTTAACTGTACCAGAACTTTAAATGATACAGGCAATGACACTTAAAGTTTGTTCATAGTAAAACAACAACAGATATTTACTTTCTACGCTTATCAAAGGAAACCTGAGAGTCAAATTTAGGAATTCTTATGTTAATTCATTTTTGTGTTCTCCGTGAGCAGTGCTAGACATGAGACAGATCTCAACATAAACACTTGATCAACTGAGCTAGAAGGTTAACCCATTAGCACTTGTCACTTAGGCTTTTTTTTTAACAACTCCAACTACTACAATCTTCCCCCATCCAAACGATGCCTGTTCTCAGACTCTATATGAAGACCGTTAGAACCAGTTTCTCTGATAATTCTTCTTTTTTTTTTTACTCTGCTCGATATCGAACCCGATATCTCCATCACACCATTTTTTTTTTCCTGAGAGTACATGGCTCCCATACCGTTGCCGCAGAATTGCGCTTCGCACTTTGAACTATGGGTGCGTTATAAGAGTGACTGTCAAGTCCCACTGTTCGATTAGAATGGTCCAAGAGATGGTGCTTGGAATGAGAGAAAGTGTCAAAGATGGTTCAATATATTTAGAATTGGTGACTGCAGTTTGACAGGTGCAGCTCGCACTGGCTGCCTTGTTGATTTTGATAATGACCTGTTTCTAGCAACACTTGAGGAGGTATGTGCTGTGACTGTTGAAGAATTAGTCCAGAAGCTTAGTTCATCTCCTTTTACTGTCCATCGACATTTTCAACAACTTGAGTTTCAAAGTTGAGAACATGGATACCACATGAGTTGTCAACTGATAATCTGAGAGAATGAGAAGACATCTACACATCCCTTCACTCTCGTGAACTTCAGGCTTTGTTTGTAAACCGCCTAGTGACCGGAGATGAGAAATGGGTACTCTATCAAAATATTAAGCGCCGCCGACAGTGGGTTAGTGAAGGAGAACCAGCTACATCACAGCCAAAAGCGAACCTCCACCCTAGGAAGGTTTTGCTTAGTGTTTGGTGGGATAAAGGTAGTGTAATAGACTTTGAGTTGTTACAACCAAACCAAACAGTCACTGGTAAGAGATACTGTCAACAACTCGATCAATTGAACACTGCACTAAAAAAAAAGAAGAAAGAGACCTACTTTGGTGAATCGTAAAGGAGTTGTTTTCCACCATGACAATGCACGTCCTCACATCGCTAGGATCACTTCCATAAAACTAAAAGAGCTTGGCTAGGAGAAACTTCCCCACACCCCCTTACTCTCCTGATCTTGCTCCTTCAGATTACCGTCTTTTCAGAAGCTTGCAACATCATCTGAATGAAAAACAGTTTACTTCTATGGATGAGTTAAAAAATAGCCTTTGTACCTTTTTGTCTCAAAACCACCTGATTTTTGTAAGCGTGGTATTGAAAGTCTGTTGAGATGTTGACAGATTGTTGTTTAAAGTGATGGAAAAATACAAGAATAATTAAAGTTGTTGAGTTCTTTTTTTCTACCTTTTAAATCGTAGTGTTATAAACGGCATTACTTATGGGATGACCTTATATATGTAACCAGTAGCTTAACAAACCAATCAACGTCCACTTATGTTTCAAATGAATTATAGTTTTCCTTTAAATATAATTCACAGCTAAATCAGAAGTGTTAAAAGTGCATTATGACATGATTTACTCTGAATCAGAAGTGTTAAAAGTGCATTATGACATGATTTACTCTGAATCAGAAGTAACTGTTATCTGGAGAGTCAGCGGGAAGTTGTTTTCATGAGAGAGATTTTACACTTTTGAAGCGGTAACAGGATGGTTTAGGTTAGCTGATGTTTAGGAACTACCAGTAACAGTGAAATACCAGAGCAAATGCATACGTAATTTAATAGATGGCGTGACATCTGATAAGCCTCAATCAACATTTTTGGTATTGAAATATTGTATTTTAGCACAACAGATGGTGCTACAGTATTTATTTTGTTCACATAGACTGCCACGACATCTCTCTTATTATAGAAAGATATAAATTAGATAAATCTTTAACACACATGTTCCTACTGCCCTCTATCTATTATAATTTATAATATATTATAATAAAACACGTGTTCCTACTACCCTCTATCTATTATAATAAAATACATGTTCTTACTGCCCTCTATCTATTATAATTTTTTAGAATCAAGATTCTTCTTACTCCTGTTCAGAGTATGTACGAAAACGCAAAGATTGTTATGAAAATAATTTTAGCCCAGAGGCGTAGATACGAAATTAGAGCAAGGGAGGAAAGGCTTGGTATAAAGGAAAACATCTAGGTTAGGTAACTTTTTGTTCTTAAAAGCAAAGCCACATTGTGCCTATGGACTCAAATAAATTGTAATAACTTTTAAAATCGGCCCGGCATGGCCAGGCTTTTGATTCGTAATCTGAGGGTCGCGGGTTCGAACCCTCGTCGCATCAAACATGCCCAGCCGTGGGGGCGTTGTGATGTGACTGTCAATCCCATAAGTTATTGGTAAAAGAGTAGCCTAAGCGTTGGCGGTGGGTTGTGATGACTAGCTGCCTTTCTTTTAGTCTTAAACTGCTAAATTAGGGACAGCTAACGCAGATAGTTCTCGTGTAGTTTTGCGCTAAAAAGCAGCAACAAACGAACGATACTTTTATAATTGTCTTTATCTTAAAAAGTACAGTGTGCGATTTTTTTATGGATGTTTGTTTGTTTTATAATTCAATAGATAACGATACATTTCACAAGCATTTCTTGCTATTTCTGGCATTGGGATGTATTTCAGAGAAACGGATGGTACTATTTATTAATTATTTCAGTCGCATAAATAAATAGATAGACGGCCACGCCATTGCTTCGCTATAGTAAGATGGAAACTGGTTAATAGAAAATGTAATTCTTTACTCTGCAAGGTTTAAAAAGTGCCTCAAAACATACCATTTGTTTTTGTTCAAAGAATCGGTCCGGCATGGCCAAGCGTGTTGAGGCGTGCGACTCGTAATCTGAGGGTTGCGGGATCGCATCCCCGTCGCGCCAAACATGCTCGCCCTTTCAGCCGTGTGGGTGTTATAATGTGACGGTCAATCCCACTATTCGTTGGTAAAAAAAGTAGCCCAAAAGTTGGCGGTGGGTAGTGATGACTAGCTGCCTTCTCTCTAGTCTTACATTGCTAAATTAGGGACGACTAGCGCAGATAGCCCTCGAGTAGCTTTGCGCCAAATTCAAAAACAAACGACAACAAAACATTCTAAGAATCTTCTAAGTGTTTTGCATACAGAAGCTTTCGTTCAGCTTGTAACTGGGAACATGAAATTTACAAGGAATGTACATTTGCAACGAGAATGTGAACTGTAATATGTCAGAAGTTGTTTTTTTACAATAAAATTACACTCATTTATGTATGCTTTACAAATATGCAAAATTTATCAAAAATTAGTCAAAAGCACGAAAAGTCGTATATATATGTATAAGGCTTTTTACGCTTTTGACTAGGTTTTTGATACCTTTTTCCAGTTTTCTAAAATTTATGTTCTAAATGCACAGTTGGAAGAATATTTACAGTTCTAAAAAAATCCAGTGTGTTTGTGTGTGTTTAATTATAGCAAAACCACACAAGGCTATCTGCTGAGTCCACCGAGGGGAAAACATCTTGTGAGGTTGAAGTTTCTGATTTTAGAAATGAGTAATGTTATTCCAAATGTCGAATAATATGAGGTCTCGGTGGGACTGGGGTCATTTTTACGGTCTTACAACGCTAAAATCCGAGGTTCGACTCCTCGTGATGAACACAGCAGATGGCTTCGCTATTAAACATACGCGTACGATTAATATGATACAGAAAAAATTGACATAGTTTCAAGTTTACTACTGGTAGTAAGACATTTAGTTCTAAATGTCACATTGATATAATTAATAATCTTAAAATTTGGTGTAATAGAAATAATATAATTCTATTGTAAAGTATTGTACTGATAACATTAAATAATTGTAAATATCATCCTCTTAACCAACAATGTCACTTTTCTTCGAACTATCTGTAACACGTATTGTTTAGTCACAGAAATTATTATATGCATTTTACCCCATTTGTGATTAAACAAAATAAAGTTAACATCCGAAAATTTAACAAACAACAAACACGTTGAATAATTACTGTGTTTTAAACTGTTACTTTATTGCAAAGAAATTAATTTGAGCCAGAGTCTAATAAACAATGATTTTATTAATGCAGTAAACTGTTAAGTACAAGGTACCTCCCACTCCCCCAAAAAAAATTAAATATGTTTAAAACAACAAAGTAGTCGTTCGCATACGTGATTGTCGGTTTACCTGTGTACGCGTTCTATCATACGTGCGCGCAGTTAACATGTAAACCAGACATCAGATACTCGAATATGTTTAATTTATTTTTTATCACGATATTTCACTCAATTCTTTTATATTTTTACACCCTTCTCTGTTGCCTTCATGATATGACGTCAGAATTAAACAGATACGTTTCAACAGCTCGAGGTGGAAGTTGTAAATAGATGTAAAAAGCAGTATGGCTATATATATATAGAGGGACTTGTAGTTTATATAAATATTGAAGAAAAGGAAAAGAAGAAGGGAAACTCATGAAACGATGTATTATATTCTATACACCAGGTGTCGTGCTGGTAGTTATTTAAACTGATTTTGCTTGTTTGCTGTGTTTCGGACGTTGTTGGAATATTTAGACTGGAGCTGCTACTATTGGCTCTTGTAGTTCCTTCGTCACTGTAAGAATAACAAATGAATAATTTAGAAAGTGGATTAAATTTAAATAGAAACGAAAGCTCGAGCTGCGTTATAAGAATAATTAACCTGAAATACAGATTGTTTAAGAGATTAGTGACAGTCATTAAGTTGGGTTTCTTTCACTCAATACGTGAAATATAATAGGTAGTTTTGTATGACTAAAACATAGCTTTTATTAATATTAATTTCCAATCATAGCAAGCTACCTACTCAGAGCAAAACTAGAAATAAACCACGGTATTGATTTATAGATAATTAAATTTATTAAACTCTTGTTTCTAAGGAATAGAATACATCAGTTGGATGCTTTCGTTGTTAACATTTTCGGCCATAAATCCAATAATATCTCATGAGGTTCAGCGATTCTAAAAGTTTAGGTTAGTTATACATCCATATCTATGAGCGAAAAATGCAAAAACATGATCATTGAAATTTATTTTTAATATTCATGGATGTAAATTTCGCTAATTTTTGCGGATATGGTTTCAACTAAACTTATTTGTAATGCTCAATCATATAATTATCATTGACACATATCAGAAAAAAATCATGAATATAATTAATGTTGAATTTTATATGTAATGTTTACATATATGATTCTCACTAACACGTATGTCTTGTGTGTGTGTATTATAATCATAAAATTATCAAACCATAAACCAAAGCTCATTAACATGAAATGTTTTACAAAAATTTTTTAAAATGCACTGCATTGTATGTATATATAATTTCCACTTCTTACGTCACAGATATAATATTTATTAAAACTTACCACTGATGTTTACGAACGTAATTCCCCACATTATGCTCCAAACCCATCCAATCACAATCGGAGCCAAAATTAACTGGAGAATAGCTGCTAGGACGTTATAGAATATGGCTTTCACTCGACTGGAGTGTTCTGTTTTACAGCCACAAACAATTGTACAGCCGGCTAACAGTGTACCTGTTAAAAACCAAAGAAAAACAACTGTCAGTCGCTATTCATTTTACACTATCAGCAACAACCTTCACTTCTACTTCTGTTAAAATATCAAATGTTCTCGCGCAACAACCGTTTCCTTGTCTTCACGGAATGTTAGAATGGTGCACGTGGGCCTCGCTCGTCTTGCACGTCTGATGAATGAGAGACAGTCACCAAAGTTCCCGTGCTACGCACGGCATTAAACATCACTTCCGTTTAGCGTGGGTTCCACGAAGAAAGAAAGAAAATGGCTGCCAGACTCGAAGTGTTTCTCCAATTAATTATTGATTTAAAAAGTCTAGCGAATTTCACATTGAAATTGATTCAGTCAGCAAAGCTCTTTACAACAATCATAATACCAGACACGCGGGCAACTCAGGTCTGTGTGTGTATAAATAAATATTTATTTATATACAATATTGACAATTGAGAAGGTGCTATTTCCCTGTCAGTTATATAACATTTCCTTCTTTGTTTACGTCTATTTAATATACATAACCTTCGCGTGATAGGTATTGTTCCATTTACGTCATTGTATAAAGTATACAACTACCATGAACAGTCGTAGAAAAGGACATTTTCTACGTAGTTCAGGGGTTTGAACACACACAAAACCTGGACAAACAGATGTTTCTCTGCTTGCGTAATTATGTAGCAGCGTGACACGTCACCTGACATGTCACGAGATATTTAACTTTGTAAAAGAACCGTAAAATACTCCATTGTTTCACGTGATTTTTTTAAAAAAATTCTACTTCCTTTATATTACAAATATACCAGGAGAGAACACATTATTTTCTCTTTAATTCTTCTAGTGAAAAATATTAAATTCACTTTCATTAACGTGAGGTACAGCACTGCGGAAATTACATTGTTGCCACGTTAAAATCCAGGGTTTGATTCCCCGTGGTAAACATAGTATATTGCCCAACGCAGTTTTGCTCTAAAACAAACGAACTATTGAATCGTTTGATCAGTTGATGTAGGTTGTTGTTAAATGCAAACCTATGCAGCGAGCTTCCTGTATTTTGACCACCACACATCGAAACCTGATTTGTAACGTTGTGAGCGTGCAGACATAACTTTGAGAAACTACGGAACAACCAACAGGAAAATCATAATATAAGACATGAAATTATCAAAATTATTCAATGATATCCAATGGAGTTTCTTCCCCATCACTCACTTTCCATTTTTTGTCTTAATCTCGTGTCGTTACAGAAATATCTGTTACAGTCGCTTACATTTACTGAACCCAATGTGACTTGTTTCAGACAAATACGAAACGTTTTATGTTACGTTTCATTTAAAGATGTTTCTGGTGTATGAATATTAATCTTATGGAACACAGGCTTACAGAACATTTTGATGGAACTACCACATTATGTGTTAACCGATTATCTTGGTTCAGTAGGTTGTATTAAAACGATTTTGAAGCCTCACCACGTCGTTACAGTCCATGTCGTCACGTTTGGTCCTACTGTATCTGACGATTGGGCATCTTGTTAATCAATTTAACGTCTGCCTTTTTATAGCGACCATGGCTGTTAAGTGATTTGCGTATTCAAGATTATTTTCACGTACCCAATCAAGTATGTTTGTTTGTTTTTCTGTACAAAAATAACGTATGATATTTACAGGCCAACGTCGGTTTGTTTGTTTGTTTATGAATTTCACGCAAAGCTACTCGAGTTACAGTCCATGTCGTCACGTTTGGTCCTACTATATCTGACGATAGGGCATACTGTCAATCAGTTTAACGTCTGCCTTTTTATAGCGACCATGGCTGTTAAATGATTTGCGTATTCAAGATTATGTTCACGTACCCAACCCTCTCTAAGATAGTTATTTTGGAATCAAGTATGTTTGTTTGTTTTCTCTACAAAAAGAACGTATAATATTTACAGGACAGCGTCGGTTTGTTTGTTTGTCTGTTTTTTTAATTTCACGCAAAGCTACTCGAGGGCTATCTGCGCTAGCCGTCCCTAATTTAGCAGTGTAAGACTAGAGGGAAGGCAGCTAGTCATCACCACCCATCGCCAACTCTTGGGCTACTCTTTTACCAACAAATAGTGGGATTGACCGTAACATTATAACGCCCCCACGGCTTGGAGGGTGAGCATTATATTATTTCTATTACACCAAATTTTAAGATTATTAATTATATCAATGTGACATTTAGAACTAAATGTCTTACTACCAGTAGTAAACTTGAAACTATGTCAATTTTTTCTGTATCATATTAATCGTACGGGTATGTTTAATAGCGAAGCCATCTGCTGTGTTCATCACGAGGAGTCGAACCTCGGATTTTAGCGTTTAAGACCGTAAAAATGACCCCAGTCCCACCGAGACCTCATATTATTCCACATTTGGAATAACATTACTCATTTCTAAAATCAGAAACTTCAACCTCACAAGATGTTTTCCCCTCGGTGGACTCAGCAGGTAGCCTTGTGTGGTTTTGCTATAATTAAACACACACAAACACACTGGATTTTTTTAGAACTGTAAATATTCTTCCAACTGTGCATTTAGAACATAAATTTTAGAAAACGGGAAAAAGGTATCAAAAACCTAGTCAAAAGCGTAAAAAGCCTTATACATATATATACGGCTTTTCGTGCTTTTGACAAATTTTTGATAAATTTTGCATATTTGTAAAGCATACATAAATGAGTGTAATTTTATTGTAAAAAAACAACTTCTGACATATTACAGTTCACATTCTCGTTGCAAATGTACATTCCTTGTAAATTTCATGTTCCCAGTTACAAGCTGAACGAAAGCTTCTGTATGCAAAACACTTAGAAGATTCTTAGAATGTTTTGTTGTCGTTTGTTTTTGAATTTGGCGCAAAGCTACTCGAGGGCTATCTGCGCTAGCCGTCCCTAATTTAGCAATGTAAGACGAGAGAGAAGGCAGCTAGTCATCACCTCCCACCGCCAACTTTTGGGCTACTCTTTTACCAACGAATAGTGGGATTGACCGTCACATTATAACGCTCACACGGCTGAAAGGGCGAGCATGTTTGGCGCGACGGGGATGCGAACCCGCGACCCTCGGATTACGAGTCGCACGCCTTAACACGCTTGGCCATGCCGGGCCAACCAACGTAGGAAAAGACGTACATCATTAAGGTTTAATTTATGGTTCTTTTCAGGACAAGACATTTTCCTCGAGGGGTATTTTAAAAACATAAGTAAATTCAAAATAAGTATTATTAGAGGACAAGGAAAGTAATTTAATGACATACAAAATGAGTTATTTAATTTGAACTGATTCTCCAGCAAGGATTCCTCCTGAAAATTTATTTATTTATTTTTTATGGGGGAAGAAGAGTCACATATAAATAAACTAATTAGTTTTGAAAGGTCATTTTAATATTTATAACGATAATATGCATCAATAAGCTTTTATTTGCCATCCCTTCAGGGCAGAAATTTTTACATTCAACTTTTACTCATTTCTGTGAATCCATCTCCAGTGGCACCAACGCTACGGTTAATAAAATATTTTTTTCTATAAGAGGTTACAATCAGTAATAGTTTAACTGCGTATAGACGAACACGTAAAGTAGGATAGTTTAACTGTGTACAGATGAACACGTAAAGTAGGATAGTTTAACTGTGTACAGATGAACACGTAAAGTAGGATAGTTTAACTGTGTACAGATGAACACGTAAAGTAGGATAGTTTAACTGTGTATAGATGAACACGTAAAGTAGGATAGTTTAACTGTGTACAGATGAACACGTAAAGTAGGATAGTTTAACTGTGTACAGATGAATATGTAAAGTGGGATAGTTTAACTGTGTACAGATGAACACGTAAAGTAGGATAGTTTAACTGTGTACAGATGAACACGTAAAGTAGGATAGTTTAACTGCGTATAGACGAACACGTAAAGTAGGATAGTTTAACTGCGTATAGACGAACACGTAAAGTAGGATAGTTTAATTGTGTAGAGATGAAATGGAAACTAGGATAGTTTCTTAATAGATACATGTAAAGTTGTATGAAACGGTAAAGTAGGATAGTTTAACTGTGTACGGATGAACACGTAAAGTGGGATAGTTTAACTGTGTACAGATGAACATGTAAAGTGGGATAGTTTAACTGTGTAAGGATGAACACGTAAAGTAGGATAGTTTAACTGTGTACAGATGAATATGTAAAGTAGGATAGTTTAACTGTGTACAGATGAATATGTAAAGTGGGATAGTTTAACTGTGTACAGATGAACATGTAAAGTGGGATAGTTTAACTGTGTACAGATGAATACGTAAAGTAGGATAGTTTAACTGTGTACAGATGAATATGTAAAGTGGGATAGTTTAACTGTGTACAGATGAACATGTAAAGTGGGATAGTTTAACTGTGTAGAAATGAACACGTAAAGTGGGATAGTTTAACTGTGTAGAAATGAACACGTAAAGTGGGATAGTTTAACTGTGTAGAAATGAACACGTAAAGTGGGATAGTTTAACTGTGTACAGATGAACATGTAAAGTGGGATAGTTTAATTGTGTAGAGATGAAATGGAAACTAGGATAGTTTCTTAATAACATTTGTATGAAACGGAAACTCGGATAGTTTAACTGTGTAAGGATGAACACGTAAAGTGGGATAGTTTAACTGTGTACAGATGAACATGTAAAGTGGGATAGTTTAATTGTGTAGAGATGAAATGGAAACTAGGATAGTTTCTTAATAGATGCATTTGTATGAAACGGAAACTCGGATAGTTTAACTGTGTAAGGATGAACACGTAAAGTGGGATAGTTTAACTGTGTACAGATGAACATGTAAAGTGGAATAGTTTAACTGTGTAGAAATGAACACGTAAAGTGGGATAGTTTAATTATGTAAAGATGAAATGGAAACTAGGATAATTTCTTAATAGATGTATATGTATGAGACAGAAACTCGGATAGTTTAACTGTGTACAGATGAACACGTAATTCTAACTAATTACCAACTCCAACCTTATACATTCGTGAAAAACTGTAACAATACATGTATGTAGTTGTACTATAGTCTACATTCATTCATAAAATTATGATGGATTAAATATCCATTAGTTGTACATAAATTATCAGTGTAGATTTATGGAGCTATACAAACTGTAATAGAAGCTAGGACACTATAATGTTTTATAAGTAATTATCTATGTTAAAGTTTTGTTACATTTTTATACAGAAGTTAATGACATTCAATTTATAGTTTTATATTGTAGCTATTCGTGTTGAACGATAAATTAATACATATATAATAGTTATAGATGCGAGTTTTCTGTAATGTTTTATATATATATAAAGTATATAGTATATATCCGTGTCTAGTTATTGTTTTTGTTATATATCATTCAGGTCCAAGCTTTTATAAAGTTTTACCAGTTAAGTAATTACGTTTAGAATTGTGTTCACCAAACATTTTAAAATCCGTAATATTCCTCTATATTTAATTATCTAATCTACCTAATTATTCTACATTTTTCCTTCTTATTTGATTCAAGGCTATGTCTAACCAGTAGGTGCAGTATTTACGTCTCGTTAACACAATAAAACGTTGCTATAGAGACATTTTTATGTTTCAGAGTTAGCACGCTTCTTAGAAGGCAGGGTTGTCTGTCTGTTGTTCTTAGGCGCTGGATGAAATTTGATTACTTTAACAAAAATTGACGAGGTTGTGCTTTTCAGATCATTAAAAACAGTTTTATAATGTTTGTAAGATAATGCAGACTTAGTTACCGTTCGTGTAAGGAAGAGAAACTATGAATATCTTCACTCCGCTTGTAACACATTTATTGAATGGCTGGTGTATCAACCCAACTGCAGCATGTTTCTCGACGTATTTCCAATAATGAATGATATATGATACATCTGAATAATTCAAGGCATTCAGAATAACACATACGGGTTATCTGTCATTCATTCTTTATGATCAGTAGTTAATTCAGTGGTTTTCTGTTTCTCTCTCTCTCACACACACACACACATACACAGTGCAAAGAAAGACCTTAAAGTATTTGAAGAATAATCTAGAATTAGATCATTTTTAACCGCTTTGCAAAGTACTGCTCGTGGCTCTATAACTCAGTTCGTTACAGATTTCCCGCAAGATATCGATCAAACAAAAATGTAAACTAATTCAATCAATGTTGAGATTAATCCACTAATTACTACTGGAATCTCTTACATATTTTATGTAGACAATGAATAGCTTCAGGTGATATATTTTGATTATTTTTTAACAGTGAGTTTTCAGTAGTTAAAAACAAAGTTATTCGATATTATACAACCATAAGCTCCAACTTTATTGAACGGTGTGTGTAAACAAGTCGGAACATGTTTTCCTAAAGTCAGAATTTAAGATTTAACAGTGTGCGAAATAAGGCATTACAATAAAACTAAGTCTGAAAGCTTTCAATGCTAAAAAGACGGGTTTCGATACCCGTTGGAAGCACAATAAACACAGTCAATCGTGTAGCTTTTGCTTAACAAAAACAAACAAACAAACAAAAAACAACTTAGCACTCTTAATAACCACATGTATGATTATTGCTTACATTAGAGATTTTAAAACAATATAAAAGTCACGATTTCTACATTTATGAATGTCAACATACATGCATATAATCATTTATTGATAATTTTGAACTCGAACCTTATGCACTTCGGCATGGACAGGTAGTTAGGGTGCTCGACTCGTAATCTGAGGGTCGTGGGTTCGAATCCCCATTACACCAAATATGCTCGCCCTTTCAGCCTTGGAGGCGTTCTAATGTGACGGTGATCAGTTCTACTATTCATTGGTAAAAGAGTAGCTCAAGAATTGGCGGTGGGTGGTGATGATTACCTGCCTTCCTTCTATTCTTACACTGGTATATTATGGACGGTTAGCGCAGATAGCCCTCGTGTAGCTTTGCGCGAAATTCCAAAACAAACAAATAAACCTTCTAGTCTTACACTGCATTGCTAAATTAGGGACAGCTGGCGCAGACAACTCTCGTGTAGCTTTGCCCAAAATTAAAAAAAAACAAACCTTATACACTTGTTAGCTAAACGGCCTGGTATAGTTATCTTAGTTTTCCTCAAACCAAATGGTTGGATTGACAGTCATTTGTAAGTTTTGCCTATTGCTGGAAATGAAAGACGAATGTTTGAACCTTTCGATACGATACGATATGCAAAAACCACTAGGTCGCCTGACCCACTGCACAACGCATTATTAGCAAGAGTAATTTGTTTATGGATAAGAGAATGATGGGTATTTTTTTTTATGATTTTCGTTTTCGCTGGTTACACGCCATTTTAATAAGTTATTGATATTCCAAAATCATCTCTTTAAATAAATCAATTATTAAACTAAACTAAACTAACGTGGCAGGGGTTTAGTTTAGAGAGAGAGAAATCCGAAGAGTTCTCTCTCCAACTGGGGTGTTCAGGAACTTTGTAGTTCCTCTTCGTCCCCTTTCGTGGATTGTTATTAGGATTAAGTGGTGGTTTTTTTTTTATTATTATTATTTTAATAATTTAATTATCGTTATTATTCTTGACTTTTTGGGTGGGGAATGTCTCACTAAATGGTCTTTTGGGTGGAGGCAAAGGTAGCAGTGGAAAGAAGGAAAGGTCGGGACCTGTCTCGAAAAGAAAAAGTTGGGTAGATGTGAACATGAATGTAATTCATTCAAGTTCAGATCAAATCAATTATTGGAATTAAATCAGTGCTTATAAACCAAATTTTTCGTCATTTAAACCCACAAGTTTCTTCAATGAGTTCAACATCGTGAGCGCGGCCCTGTTGTAGAGCTCCAGCTTTCGGGGCTGATGAGCTGGCTTTGAATTCTTGCGGTTTAATCGACTTTAAGCTGTGGGTGAATTATCAGAGTTACAACCAATCCTTTATCGTGGATGACAGACGTTGGAGTACTGCTGATTGGCTACATTACGTCGTGTTAGTTGCGAGAGGAAGAAAACTCGAAAAGTTAGGTAGAAAATCTAAATAATAGAAACTCAATCTCATTCGTGATACACACATTGGAAAAAAAACAGGAGAAATTGGTAGCTATGGTGACAATTAAATAAAACCTTTGAAACAGATTGATTTTTTGGGACAGGGAAATCGATTTCATGTGTCGAATAAAAAGTGTCGAAAAAGTCCACTTGTAACAAATTTTTGACACGCGAAATATTCATTAAGGCATTTTAAAAGTAGGAAAGAATAAAACCTATAACTTAAGTTGCATAAACTAAGAGTAGAATTAAGGAAAACCATGACAGGGGGCGTTTCAAGTCAAGCAGAGGCAAACATCTAAATGAGATTAACGTGAAGGAGGGGGGGGGTTCCATTTGCCATAATTAATATCACTGCACACAAGTTCTTATGTGTAATAGCTTTCGTGATTAGGAATTTCATTAAGCGTAATTATTATATACTTGGACACGTTTCGCCACCAAAATGCTGTATTGTGAATAAAAAACGAACGTCTCAGTACGAATTAAATGGCCCATAATTATCGTTTACTAAAAACAAACAAACTTAGATCAAAAGAAACATAATATATCAACTACAAATGCTTCACGCTGTCGATCGATACACCGGAAAACTAAAACATAAAATGATTACATTGCCCTGAATCAGTATGCGCACGTGGTTTTTCGTCGGTTTATTTGTTTTCGAATTGCGCACAAAGCTGCACGAGGGCTATCTGAGCAGTGTAAGACTAGAGGGAAGGTAGTTAGTCATCAATTTCCACCGCCACCTCTTGGGATACTCTTTACAAGTATCCGTGTTTTCGTCGATAAAGACGGACATTTTTAACAAAATAGTGGTATTTCTCAGAGAGTCGCGTCTACAGACAGAATCGTTTTGTTTGCACGTTTACCTTGTTCGTTTCGAAACTCTAGTGCAGGTCAAAAATACAAATAGCTCACGAATTTTATCTGCAGAAAACGAGATCGCTCATGACTCAACAGTTGCTCGCGTGCGGTTTATGAGCACTGCTCTAAAACACTTATGTAACCATGACGACTGAATACTCCACACTCCATGTGATCATGGCTACTGAAAGAATGTTTATGTATTGAACCACGAAACACTTAAATATGTGGACAAAATGGTTAACAACTGGTGCCTAAAGTTTAAACCATCTACCAGACGTTAGTGACTGTACAAGGCGGTTAGTGTGACTGTATTTTCGGACGTTTTTGATTGTACTCGGAAGACACTGTGATTGTATTATTGACGTTATCTGCCGGATGCTGGTGACTGTACCCGGCAGACATTGTGACTGTATTATTGATGTTATCTGCCGGATGCTGGTGACCGTACCCGGCAGACATTGTGACTGTATTATCGATGTTATCTGCCGGATGCTGGTGACCGTACCCGGCAGACATTGTGACTGTATTTTTTTGTGTCATTTCAACTTCGGTTCCTGCCACATCTATTGTTCTTGCTCGTATTTTAGCAAAAACCAATCAAAATAATGTTTATTCTATTACGTGAAACATTGAATAGTGAAATAGCACTTATCTGACGTTTGGATATTCTGTATAATCTGGTATTCTGAACAATCTGATATTCCTATACACATTTTATAAATAATTATTTCGTGCAGAAACATAGCTGTCACATAAATAAAGAAAACGCGCACCTATGTGCCTGGTTAAGGTTTGTTACAGGAATTATTAATCTCGTGTAAGTAGCTATTTTAAAACTTGTAATTAAATTGTTTATAGTTGTGCGTGTAAAATTATATGGAAACTTTTATCCATGTGTGGGTGTGTGTGTATATAATCAGTAGAACGCTCAGAGAACAGAACTAATACTGTTAGAAACGTGTTTTATTGGAAGATGTTGAAGTTAAAAACACTCGAATATAGTAAGATCATTAAACAACGACAATTATCGATGCAAAGCTTCACGAGGGCTATCTGAGCTAGCCGTCCCTAATTTATTAGTGTAAGTCTAGAGGGAAGGCAGCTAGTGACCACCATCCACAGCCGTGTTTTGGGTTACTCTATTACCAGTGAATATTGGGATTGACTGTCATGTCATAACGAGGTTCAAATGCCCGTTTCAACAAACATGCTCGCTTTTTTAACCATGGAAGTGGCATAATGTTACGGTCAATCGCACTATTCGTTGATAAAAGAATAGCTCAAGAGTTCGCAGTGAGTGGTAATGACCATCTGCCTTCTCTCTAGTTTTACACTACTGAATTAGGGACGGCTAGCGTAGATAGCCCTCGTGTAGCTTTACACGAAATTCAAAACAAACAAACACTCACAGGTATGCAGAGATGAAAACCGTACTCTAGCAGATTAACATGTTTAACCAAAGCAAATAATGGAGAGGGTTTCTGACTGTCGTGAAGAAATAACGGCTGAAATGCTTTTATAAACTGAATAAAAAATTACAGAATAAGCCAAAAACTATTATTACTTAAACGTACTCTAAACTACTTTTAGCATCAGTTAAACATCGTTGAAATTATTAATGATAGTTTGTTGATCTCACCTGATTGTAGCTTAACAATGAAGGCCAGAGTGAATTATAATTGAATAGATCAATGTATTTTAGCGTATTTATATGCAAATCATGTTGTGTTTCATAACACAGTTGTAAAAGAGACAAACATGTCAATCAACTGATATTCGTATTAATATTTAATAATGTAGCACGAGTAAAGCATCGTACAAGGCATAATGTACAAGGCAAGTTGTTATTATAATGTTTACGACCGAAAACATTGTTACCAACTAGAGTAGTGAACTGACTATTACATGTTGTTGCATGTGTCTGTGTATAGATTGTGTGTATATGTTCCTTTATGTGTAACACCTGAGTGTACGAGTGGTGTGTATATTACAGAAATCTTTAACGTATAATCACGATTTTGGTCACGAACTTTTCGATTCCTTAAATCTATACGAGGAAACAACTTTAGCACGAGATGATACATTTCCTGTCGGTTTTAATTAAAAAAACTGAACAATGGTATGTCAGAAAGGCTCGCTGCACTCACGTGTAGTAATCGAGAGATGAACTGAATAATAAATGCGCTAGAAATCTGACACATTTTAATTAAAGAAATATTTATGGATATTTTGTGAAGGACTGGGGTGTGTGCAGAAAACGTTGTACGTTTCTTTTTACAGCGTATATTTGTATACACGTTCGCTGTATCAGATTAGTGATATATCTCTGTCTGTGATATTGTGAAATGTGTCTGTGATTAGTGATATATATCGGGACTTCAGAACTCTAACAGTATTTTTGTTGTAAATGTTAGTTTTAAGATATAATGGATGATATTACGCCCTCTCCAGTCAAAGAAGCTACTATATCTTCATCTCACCCCAGATCCATGTAAAACTTGTATCTCGAAAAATAATAGCGAGCTTTAACTAGTTCGGCTTTGCTGTTCTAATTACTTGTATTGATTTCAATAATTCTTAGTTATTACGTGAAAATGGCACTCGTGGCGAGGCAAGATTGTGTGTAAGTGAGAGAGAGGTACACAACCAAATATTGTTATATTTAGTGTTAGCGTTTATTTGTGTTTTTTTTAATGAAACAAAGAAATAGCAACGTGGGACTTAACTTTTAAATTTCTGTAAATGACAGATAATGTTTAACTTTCAGATCATCTCCCGGTAAGCTTATCGACCTATAACTCTACAATTCTGGATTCGATTCCCTGCGGTGGACACAATAGATAGTTCAAATAGATAAACCAAACTATCAATTTATTAGTTTTACTCTGGGAACAAGAAAGGGATCTAATGTTGTAACGTTTTTCTACAGAAGCTAGGCTTAGCGTGCTAATTACCACGAATCAAAATGAGTATATTTAGAAGTAGATTCACGCGTTAACAGGATGGTAAACACAGATAGCTACTTTACAGTTTAATATCTGGTGAAATGTGAATATCATTATCAAATATTCTGTTATTTAACTGGCGTTTATTTCAATTTTCAAATTAGCCATGACCTTAACAACAAGGGAGCGAAATTCTAGGCTAGACTACAAAATATTTGTTGTTGTTTTTTTTTAAATTAAAAGATCAACTGAATCGCAGGACTTCTCATGAAGACGTCCACACTTCATCAGATATAAGAGACCGTATAGCTGCCCTCTGACCTGAATAACTATATTCACCATCCCCGAACTAATATCCAATCACGTCAAAGCGTTCCCAAACTTGTACACTTTCACGACATTAAACAGTCGACCAAGTATTTTTTTTACGTCGTTATCAGTGTTAAACGATTTTGGGTTATTGACAAAGAACTACAGATTGCATAATAACTACTTTTATCTTTGTGGGTTAAACGGACAAATAATAATAATCATATAAAGGCAACAGATGTTAACCCTGGAACACATCGTGTTTTGATTAACAAGTTTTGTACATTTATCGTGCTTTTCTCTCCCTTACTTTTCCGATATTGACTCAATAAGGTTCCCCAATTGCTCAGCAAAAATTTTGAGTTCGAACAAAGCACGGATAACCATTATATAAATAAAACAAACATGAGCAGATTCGCTGAGAGCAAATGAAAACAAAAATATGACAGAATGAGAGAGAAAGAGGGACAGAGGAAACTCACCTTTTAGTTGTTTGGGTGTTATAGGTCTTATATGAACACCTGTTACTTTTAAATTTTGTTCCCGAGTGTTTAGAGTATCTCTATCACATACACACGACATTACAGCAAAAAATGTACGTCGGCTACAGTCAGTTCTCGTTTAATTAATAATCGTTTTGTATCTGTCGACGTGAAACATTTTCGTGCGTTTTGACAGCCTGTCGAAAAGAAACCTACGTTATCACTTACGTTCGAAAACGATATAACCAGTAGAAGAAAAAAAGAACGGATTGATTTACGTCGTGTTCCGAAATTTCAGCAAGCGCCACCTGCTGTTCTGGAGACGAGGAATGTCACGAGTGTATTTATTTTATTTGAAGACTTCTGCACACACACACACAAACAAACAAACAAACACAAAAACGTCCAACGTATAAATCGTGTATTTTTGGCATCAGCTTTCAAAGAAAAATTATTTTGTTTGCTAGTTTCTCGTTTAATATTATGTGCGTATGGAAAATCTGTTGCAAAAAAGTTACATATATATTGATTGTTTTTTAGCCTCATCAGTTTCTTATTAATCAAACTACACGGTGCTTCATACTCTACTTATTGTAGGCCTAACTCTGATTCAAAATGTCTATAAATAAATATACGTGCAGACGAACAACCACATTTCTCTGCTTAGGGGCTTTCAGTACTTTCATATCTTTTAAAAGATGATTAGACACTGGCGTCCTTCTGACGACTCAGTGATCAGCTTGAGGTCTTATAATGGTAGGATTCAAGGCTCGACACCCGCAACGGACAAAGAATATGTAATCCATTGGATACGGCTTTGCATTATATAACAAATAAAATTTGTACCGGGAAAGGACGCTGGAGGAAGGGCCACAGGTTGAACATGAAGATAAAATATACATATTTAAGAAGTGCATGTAATTTAATGTTAAAACAATTGTACATCTTTCACACAACCAATAGTTTTGAGAACATGGTCAAGTCCTTTACAAGATAGGAAATAATCTTTAACAGAAAGCTGTAAAACATTTTGGATTGTCAGTAATGTTGGTGGAACTTACGTGTCAGTTTAAATGTTCATATGATCACAATAAACAAATAATTATTTCTCTATTGGACTGACGGAGCGTTAATCTACTTTTGGTACTTTTCTAGAGGGCAGCTCACAGAATATGTTTCCAGTAGTTAGAAAGACTAGTCCACGCCTACTTAATAAACAGAATTACAACAGATATTTGGGCTTAGCGTGGACTGGTGGCTAGGACACTCGACTCACAATCGTTCTATATGGTTACGGACTGGGTCAGCCACCCGAGTATAAAAACATCCATGAATTGATACTGTTACCGTACTTGTTAGTACTACTGTTACTATTCCAAAGTAGTTGGAATTGAGGTCGTCAGGATTTGGCTTGGTTTGTTTTTTGAAATAAGAGGGATGTCTGCACTAGTCGTCCCTAATTTAGCAGTGATAGAGTAGAGGGAAGACAGCTAGTCAACACCACTCACCGATAACTCTAGGGCTACTCTTCTACCAACGAATAGTAGGATTGACCGTCCCATTACAACACCCCCTACGGCTGAAAGGGCGATCTTGTTAGCCCATGAAACTGAAATTGAGTGTCGAGCGCATCACCCAGCAGGTCATGTCAGGCAGGCATGGTCATCAAGGAAACAATATAAAAAAAACTTTTAGAAGGCAATAATAACTAGCGCCACAGTACAGTGAGGAGACACAGCTACGGTGACAAGTGAGGAGAAACAGCTACGGTAACAAGTAAAGAGACACAGATACGGTAACAAGTGCCCAAAAAAGCGTTAAGACACTCAGTATTTCTAATTATTCACCAAATTTCAAGTGGAAAAACTAATGGAAAAACAATAGGTAATTGACCAAATATACTTTTTTTTTTTTAAAAAAAGGCAGCAACTCAACTGTTCCCACCCACAACATCCTGATTACCACCCCCACACACACACCCATCGTTCTCGGCCAGGTGTGGGTGTGGTCGTTACCCAATTTAAAAACATCGGATATCAGTTCTGATATTCTTAAAATATTTCTCAGAAATAATTAGTTATATATTTATGAGTACGATGCCCAAACATGGCTATAGTTATATTTAATAATAATAGTCGGGAAGAACGTAGAAAACAAACAAACAAACAAACAAAACAATCACCTGTGTTGATCTTGTAGTTAACAACGCACCATGGTAACCGATTACAGTATAACTGTTCGCGGAGGGGTGGATGCGTAGTTAAAATACGGACCTTGCTTGATTTAGAACCGAAGTCTTACTGTTGTTGTTGTTTTGAATTGAGCACAAAGCTACATGATGGGCTATTTGTGCTCTGCCCACCACGGGTATCGAAATCGGGTTTTAGCGTTATAAGTCCGCAGACTTACCGCTGAGCCATTGGGAGGGGCAAAGTCTTATTGTTTTAAACGAATTAATTTCTGTTTATTAACTAATCTGTTGTATTCATACATTGTCATTAACTAATCTGTTGTATTCACACATTGTCTATGAATAACTGAAAAGATAGGAATAGTTCTTGATTTCGTGTTCAAATAACTGCAGTTTTTTGTAAGTTTTACGTTTTGTACAGTTTTAATCAATTTCGATTAAAGTGCGATTTCAAACTATCCAACGAAAATATTTCCTGGAGGACAAAGACGTTTACCTATAACGTATTTTCTGCTTAAATGTTATTTGTTAATATATATACAACATATATTAGGTCTCATATCATAAGTAATGTTCGAAAATTTAATACAGAAAGTGTTTCATCATTTCTGTCTTTGTAGAAGGCTTTAATGACTAAAATATGTACTAGGACGTGTATAAAAATGTTCAGACAAAGAAAATAAACTAACTCAACTCCACGTTGTTAGATCATTAATCAAATAAACTTTATGAAGATAGATGTGCCTGAGGAGCACATTAGGCATATAATGTTTTACGAGTTTAAAAAAAAGACAATAGTGCAACAGTAACTACACGAAACATTCAAGGTGTTTATGGTGCGGGAGCCCGGCATGGCCAAGCGTGTTAAGGTGTGCGACTCGTAATCTGAGGGTCGCGGGTTCGTATCCCCGTCGCGCCAAACATGCTCGCCCTTTCAGCCGTGGGGACGTTATAGTTTGACGGTCAATCCCACTATTCGTTGGTAAGAGTAGCCAAAGAGTTGGCGGTGGGTGGTTATGACAAGTGCCTTCCCTCTAGTCTTACACTGATAAATTAGGGACGGCTAGCACAGTTAGTCCTCAAGTAGCTTTGTGCGTAATTCAAAAAACAAACAAATGTCATGTTACATTGCTATTCTTATTACCCACGTGAGATATTAAATTCTAATCGAATCAAATGACAGTGTAACATGGCATTAAATAAACTTTAAATAAACAAGTTGAGCACAAAGCTACACCATGGACTATCTGTGCTCTGCCCACCATGGGAATTGCAAGTTGGTTTATTGTGCTGTCAGTCAGCAGACATACCACTGTGGGGCGCTTACACCCGAATGAAAGGTCGTTTTACGCTATCATAACATATTATTTCTGACTAAACGAAGTTATAGAAAAGTATATCTCGACGAATTAACGGCGTTTCAAAAATTATTTCTAAGGCCACCTGTTGGTAAAAGATATATTTATATATATTAATCAGAAAATATGCATCATTCTTTGGTAAACATACAGCCAGTTAACCTACATCATATAGGTATTTACATATAACTATTCATATTTAAATCTCAGGTTTCAACTTTTAGATGTAACACTCAATACGGCAATACGCCATTTTATGAAATCCGTAATGTAATAGTGAAATCTAAACTTCGGAGTTTAAAACAGTAGAGTAACGGAAGAATAAAATATCCAAGTTCTATGTCCGAAATAACCGATTAACATGTTGTCGAATTATATATTTCTGTTTCATGTTGTTTTAAAGGTTATCCAAGAATAACTGTGTTTGAAAATCTCAAACTGTCTCGCACATGTACCTGAAACTATTCTTAAACACGTCGATTCCACTATAAACGTGACGATATAGATAAATCACCATCCTAATCCCACGTATTTTGCATATTTAGACCAAAACTAAATAAATAAATCTCGAGTATGCGCAGTAAATGTTTTACACCGCACCAGAGACTGCAGACCTTCACGTTTGCAATGAACAGAAAACAAGGGACACGATAACTGAAATCGAGAACCATGACTAGCTATTTTTAGACATATTTGTATTTGTACCTACCTCGTGATTATTTCACTTTTATTATCCTCTAAGTTATTCTGAATATTCTATAATTTTTACGGATGTTTCATCCGTTGAGTCACCACTGTTTAATAACATTTTTCTTATCTCTATAATAAGCCGAGTCGAGTGAAAGAGTCGTATTAGATTAAACCCTGAAGAGAAGCAAATAAATTAATATTTAGCTAAAACAGAGTTCTGTACTTAGTGTAATTAGTGAACTGCTTCCTGGATAGAACGAACAAGGCAGCTACTGCGTATTATTATAATAAAACCTGTCTGAGTGCACGTGTTACACACACACAGAGCTTATGATTACGGTTTATTTTCTTTCTTTTTTTCTAGGACAATATAATACTTTAATAAAAGATAGGTTTAAATAACTGCCTGAACTACTGTAACAAAACACTATAAGCTCTTGTAGGAACTGCCTGAACTACAATGACAAAACTGTATAATATGTTGTGGGAACTGCCTGAACTACAGTGACAAAACTGTATAATATCTTGTGGGAACTGCCTGAACTACAGTGACAAAACTGTATAATATCTTGTGGGAACTGCCTGAACTACAGTGACAAAACTGTATAATATATTGTGGGAACTGCCTGAACTACAGTGACAAAACTGTATAATATCTTGTGGGAACTGCCTGAACTACAGTGACAAAACTGTATAATATTTTGTGGGAACTGCCTGAACTACAGTGACAAAACTGTATAATATCTTGTGGGAACTGCCTGAACTGTTTTATGTTTTTTTTTTTTTATTTCGTGCAAAGCTACCCGAGGGCTATCTGCGCTCTGCCTGAAATACAGTGATAAAACACTACAATCTCTGGTTTTATTGGTGAGTAACTTATACGATTATCCAAGTATAGCAATGAATTGATATCTACGTAAATATATTAGTACTGTTGTTTGTTTGTTTTGAATTTCGCGCAAAGCTACACGAGGGCTATCTGCGCTAGCCATCCCTAATTTAGTAGTGTAAGACCAGAGGGAAGGCAGCTGGTCATCATCATCCATCGCCAACCTTTGGGCTTCTCTTTTACCAACGAATAATAGGATTGACCGTCACATTATAACGCCCACACGGCTGAGAGGACGAGAATGTTTGGAGGATGTGGACTGATCTTCACCCAAATTTGGTGTGGAGGTTCATCGGGTTCATGGAGAGAAACAAATCTTCAGTGTTGCGTTTTTTTTCTTGGGTTTTTTTTTTTGTACTACTTTGCCGTCTGTAGATAGATGTTCACCAAACTAGGATGAAGGTTTCTTGGGTATATATGGAGATACATTGCACATTTGTAGTTTCGTATTTTATGTTTGTTGTTTTTGTGGACATTTTTGCACTTTTTACAAATACGTATAAGTGAGGAAACTTCTCGTATCCTAAGATAACCTTTCGTTAATCATGAATTTACATAATTTCCATACAGAGGATTGGTACTCCAGTTATCTTAGTAATAAGTAAATAGTAACTTATAGTAAGTAGACTCTGATTATCGTAGAAGCTTGTAACCATGACAACAATTGATATCAATCGAACAACTTCACATAAATCATGTATCTGTGAAACTTGCTTTCAGTACCTAGAGCTAGAATATTCGAATATTTAAACAGATTCGACCAGAAACGTGAGTGGTCAATGAACTACATTCAAAAACATGTCTAGTAGCATCCATATCACATTGTCGTTTGTAACGAATTGTTTCATTGTAAAATTACAGGATAAGCTATCTGTGCTTTGTCCAACGGGGAGCTCGAACCCTGGAATTTAGCACTGCAAGTCCGTATACTTTCCGCTGATCCATCCGTGGACACATGGATTGTAAATAACTATATTCTAAACCAGAGGCCCTCTGTGGTGTGACTGTTCATGGGATGGCAGTTCCAAGAAAGCTCTAGTGAGTAGAGTGAAAAACTTTAGAGAAAAAAAACTAATTTCAAGTTTGAAGCCAAACATTTTATGTATATGTAATATATATGATATACATGAAGCTTGCAGTGCCCTCTTTTTGAAAATTCATTTCAACTTGAAATGAATCGCATAAGAGAGAGAGATACTGATGTAATGAAAATTTCATAGTCCAAGCAGACGACTAAGCAGAACTAGGTTACAAAAGGTTTCCTCTGTCACGCAAAAACCCAGCAGCAAGGTTACGAAAGTTTTCCTTTGTCACGCAACAACCTAGAACAAGGTTACGAAAGTTTTCCTCTGTCACGCAAAAACCCAGTAACAAGATTTCGAAGGTTTTCCTCTGTCACGCAAAAACCCAGAACAAGGCTACGAAGGATTTCCTCTGTCACGCAAAAACCCAGAACAATGTTACGAAGGTTTTCCTCTGTGACGCAAAAACCCAGCAACAAGTTTACGAATGTCTTCCTCTGTCACGCAGAAACCCAACAAAAATGTTACGAATGTTGCCCTCTGTCACGCAAGAACCCAGAAACAAGGTTACGAATGTTGTCGTCTGTCACGCAGAGTCACCCAATAACAATGTTCGAAGGCTGTCCTCTATCACGTAAGAAACCTAGTGTTACAAAGGTTGTCCTCTGTCACGCAGAAACTCAGCAACAATGTTAAGACGATAATATATAGTAACTAAGAAACCCAACAATACTGGCTGACATAGAAACCTCTGTTGTTTAAAATAAGGTTAAGGGATATTTCCCTTCCTTTATAAATTTGTCGTTACGTGCGTTATATTTATGTGCGCATTTACACAAAATGTTTTATAATCACGTGTCTCGTAATTAAAAAAAAGGAAATTGTAGTTTTCAAATCTATGTAACGATAGTTATATGGTGCAATTTAGTTTCTTACATAAGGCACCACAGCCTTTACACACCGAGCTCAGGGTTTATATAAAAATGAAAAAACAAACTACAAGTTGGATAAGACTAATATACTTTATCCAAATATATACGTCCTTTCCGTGTCT
The DNA here is from genome assembly GCF_004210375.1 of Tachypleus tridentatus. NCBI lineage: Eukaryota > Metazoa > Arthropoda > Merostomata > Xiphosura > Limulidae > Tachypleus > Tachypleus tridentatus. The sequence continues at coordinate 186,726,070 of NC_134834.1, read as the reverse complement.
TGCTAATGACGATTGTTTCACTGAACCAGCAGGAAGTTAATTTACTTGTCTCTGTCGCCTGAAGAAACACATCACGACATACAGTCTGCCATCGGCTTTGCATTGATTGACGTATACAAACCGTAAAAGAGGCCACTGTAGTTAGGTCGCTTGACTTGCCGCCCGAATATGCTCGCCCTTTCGGCTGTGCGAGCGTTATACTATCTCGTTCGATCTCTCTACTTGTTCGTAAGAAGTAGCCCAAGAGTTGGCGATGGGTGGTGTTGACTAGTCGCCTTCCCTCTTATTCGTCGCTTCTAATTTAAGTAAATAAATAAAAGTAGTTTTGCGCCATGTTCAAACCAAAGAAACAGACATTATAAAAAAAAAAAAAACGGCAAAATTTCTTGGCTTTACATTCGACCCAAAGCTGGCATGTGTGAAATACACAAATAATATATTAACAAAAATTGGGAAATACTCAAATTATACAAGAAGTCTAACCGGCAAAAGCCAAGAAACCTCACTAAAGAATATTATAAAATATACAAAACATATATACGACCTATCATAAAATATGTATGCCCTGCATGGTTAAACATAGTATCCATAAACAAATCAATTAGAATCAATACAAAACTCTAATTACTGGGACATTCAAAATCCCCCGTAGCGCATCATCAAAGTTTATTCGCAACCACACAAATATACAAACTATAACCTATATACTGTTGTATAATTCTCTATATTACTTTGAGGAAAAGTAACAACAGAACGATTTGTCTCGTGAACTTATTTGCTATTACGTACATGGTGAAAGATAGCCTAAGTAGCCTGTTAAATTTTATTTTGCAAATAGACATTTAATTAGGCCATCATATACTATATTTGAAAGAAAAACAAACCACAAAAGATTAGGACTAATATAGAAACATTTAAAAAAGGGTACTGTATGTAAAAATGTTCTTGTATTAGAACGAGTAAAACGTGTTGTTTGTACGTACCGAACTGTTCGTTTAGGGAAAGAATATTAACCATGATAAACTCAGCATAAGAATGTTTACCCGGCTACCCACATGGACATTTGCCCTGGAAGGGGTCAAAACAAGTCCACTGTACTCCAACCCTCATCATAAATGTTCATCTGCAAGCAAGCCATGGTTCAGACATGAGGAAGGGGTCCCAGTGAACCTGACCCTCCCTAGTCTACAAGGACCAAAATAACAACAATTACAAGAAGCTAAAAAAAGATTGTAATAGACGTTAATTATCTTCGTGAAAATAATCCAGTCAAAACAGATACAGACGAATAAAGGCTACTGAAATCAAACTTTGTTTGTTTTACAATATTATGCATAAGTCTACATAATATTAGGGTTATCTGTGCTCTGCCCACCACGGGTATTGAAACCCGGATTCTAGCATTGTGAATCTGCAGACTTTTCGTTGTTCCACTGGGGGACAGGCATAAAACTTTGAGGACTGTAACAAGAAAATGGGAATACCATACAAAAACAATATTTAAAAATAATTGAGATCTTTCCTGCTACCAAAACCTCGTTGAGGACACTTCTAGCCCGATGGGTATAATTGTATGGATCTTACCAAAACCTCGTTGGGGACACTTCTGGCCCGATGGGTATAATTTTATGGATCTTACCAAAACCTCGTTGGGGACACTTTTGGCCCGATGGGTATAATTTTATGGATCTTACCAAAACCTCGTTGGGGACACTTCTGGCCCGATGGGTATAAGCGTTCGACTCGTAATCTGAGGGTCGCGGGTTCGAATTCCCTCCGCACCAAACATGCTCTCTCTTTCAGCTGTGGGGGCGTTATAATGTGACGATCAATCCCACAATTCGTTGGTAAAAGAGTAGCCCAAGAGTTGGCGGTGATGACTAGTTGTCTTACATTGCTATATTAGGGACGGCTAGCGCAGATAGCTCTCGTGTAGCTTTGGGCGAAATTTAAAACAAAACAAAGAGGGAACACTTCTTGAGGTCCCACCGACATAATTTATCTTCATTATTTCTTGCATAATAATTCACTAGTACAATAACATGTTGAGCACAAATCTTTGCTTCAGTAACGAGTAATCACGATGAGTGCCTTAATTACGTTCGATAAAAGAAAATGTTTTACTCCATCTAATTTATAAAAGTAATTTTCTCTCTGCTGTCTGAAACATTTTCCAACCACCTTAGTTTCTTTATCTTTTGGTAGTTCACTTCGCGTGAGAAGAGCTCGAGCCTCTATAAGATATGAGCAATGACGTGTAAACAAGTTGTTAGGCTTTTATATATATATATAAATATATAAATTTAAGTCTGTGTTTGAGATATGATATTATAAGGTTCGGTTACGGGTTTCCATGGGACTTTGCAAGCCATTACACTACCAAGAGGGAGGTATATTAAAATAAATATCACAACACAATTATAAAGTAATTAGAAAAAACGCTCAACTTGTGATAGCTGGTTTTGTTGTTATAACATGTGTTATATATCCTACAGTAAACAGTTAATAAACCCGTGCACAGTTATTGAAAATATCAAAATTCCTTTAATAGGGTTGTACCTAGATGTACCTCGCTGGTACAGCGGTAAGTTTACGGATTGACAAACGCTAAAATCTGGGGTAAAGTTGCCCTCGGTGGACTCATCAGATAGGCTGCAGTGGTTTTGCTAAAATAAAACACACACATACTTAGTTTTTAACATTAAAGTGTTACAGTGTGTGTGTGTTTATTTAAAGATAAGAGTCATTTTGATTCTGTGTGATATCATACTGTAATGGAACTTTTGCGTTTTTATTGTGCGATGTGCAATCTCCAACTTCGCGAAATATTTATCCAGTGTACATGTAGATTTCCAATAGGGGTCACGATTTTCGTCACGGAAAACTTTATTTTTCTCCATATTCTCAGGGTGCAAATATGACGTCATGAATACGTTACACACAGATCTATTCACACCCTGCGAAGTATTTACACGGACATACAACAGACAGTACTATTATATTTGTATAGATGGCGCCAGTGCATTATATCTTCCTTCGTAAGCGTTCTTACGTAAGGTTTGTTTTTTTTAAACCACTACTTTGCCCCTGTTGATGGATCACCAAATTTGGCACGAATGTTTATTGGGTCCATGAGGAGATACATGAAAATTTACGGTTCGGATTTTGTGTTTTGTTGTTTTTATGGGCATTTTTTTATTTAATTATACATAAAGGGAACAAATTTTCATGTCCAAAGATAACCTTTCATTAATCATGAATTTACATAGCTTATCCATGGTACGGGTAGCCCAGCTAATATGAAGTAATGATTTTATGGTTGTAAGTTTTGTTTCACGCGAAAAATAGAGAAAACAACCAATAGCACTGCGTTCTCTTCGCACAAATATGCACCGAGCATAGGTTTTATTTCGAAAATTAAACAACCTGCTAAAAAATGTGTACTTTTTAACGCCATCTTAAGCGTAGTCCAAAGTCATCATTAATGCTGTAGTGTTCTATCGACAGATGTGTGAGTAGTTACTGACAATGTAACATTCTGCTAACAATCAAACATGGCTATTGACATTATAAGGTTCTATTAACAAACACGTGTAGCTGTTGTGACTATATATAATTATTCTGTCGAGAAACACGTATGGAATTACCGACAACGAGAATTCTGTCAATAAACATGTCAAAGTTTGGAGACTGCTTCAACGGGCAAGGATTTGCTTTTGTTTTGTTTTTGAATTTCGCGCTAAGCTACACGAGGGCTATCTGCGCTAGCTAGTTCATATTTTAGTAAGTTCCACGTGCTCTTTTTCAAGGTTGAAAATGCCAAATGCTCTTGAAGTGAATAATTTGGGACGTTTCGTATGAAATAGTATACACAGTATAGATAATTATATTTCAGAAGTGAACTAAAATTATTTCACTTGTATCATACTATCACATTCTAAACCCGTGATTTTGACACATATTCAAACAAACATTAGGCACCACGACAATTGCATGTTGTATAACAACAAATAATTATTTATTATACAGCAAATTGTATAACCGACGATAGCTCAGTTGGTAGAGCGGTGGACTGTAGTCGAGCAGTAGTTATCCATAGGTCGGTGGTTCAAATCCGCCTCGTCGGAATTAGTTTTTATTTGTTTCTCGTGGTAAACAGTTTTATACAGAGAAAGTTAACATGGCTCCTGCACAAGCATGAAAAGCAAATTCTTGAAGCTTTCCACACTTTTTTTAATCCACCGAAGTTTTCCATGAACGGATCACTTTTACAGACTACTACCTCAGCTAAATTTTTTTGGATTAACTCGCAATACCAAATTTACGTGGATACAGCATAGTAACAATATCCTGACTAGAATAAGGAAAATAGCAAATTACGCAAGAACTCTATCGGGTAAAAATCAAGGTGCATCTCCTGATAATATAATAAGAATCTACAAGACACACGTTAGACCCATTATAGAATATCTGCGTCCAGTCTGGTTAAACATAACACAAAAAACAATTAACAAACCACAAAAAATACAAAATTCAATCACGACATCAGCATATAATGTGCCCGCAGTATTTCACCAACATTTATACACTAGTATGCAAACATAGAGACAGTATCTGATAGACTCTTGCATAACGCACTAAATTATTTTAATAAAAATTGGCATGAAAACGATTTATTATGTGATCCATATACATGATGAACGTGGTCCTAACTACCTCTCTCCCATGAATGTATATTTAAGAAATAGAAATCAAGCAGGCCACCATGCGGTAGACGTTTAGAATTAGTATAATATTCATAATTCATAAATATTTTTATACAAATAGATTTAAAAAAAATAGAAAGGGAAACTCAAGACAATATATGGACATTGCCCTGAAAAGGGCCGGAATACTGTGGATTACTCTAGTCTTTAAGCATTACAACTACAACATAGTAATAACTGAAATGAAAGTTGGGGATGGAGGAATAGGTCATTTGCACCTAACCCTCCTGGGTACCAAAATTTTCAACATACCCACAAAGTGTTATAAGCCGTTAGACATACCGATGAGTTGGTAGATGGCATACATGAAAGACCGTGCAGTCGTATTTAATGCTGTCACTTGGTTTTAAAAGAGAAATTTATAAACATCCAGCATATTAAAATATTTTAAAATAAATAAACTGTGTGTTTGTGTTTTTTTTATATATTGCAAAGCCACATCGGGTTATCTTCTCAGCCCACCGAGGGTAATCGAACCCCTGATTTTAGCGTTGCAAATCCGGAGACATACCGCTGGACTAGTGGGGCTAAATAAACTGAAAGAACCGTGTAATAACCCTCATTGTTTTATCCATCGAGAGCATTTAACCCCTCCTAGTTCAAACGTAGTTTATATCACGATTTCGTCTATTTATTTTCATAAATTTCAATAATTATGTCTGACAAAGTTGTGTCACAGAGGCGAAAATGTGCATATTTTATAATCGTTTTAAAAATATAATAATTTTAAAGGAAGTCACACATTTAAAGTTATTATTTCTTAAACCTATTCATCCTAGAGTAATAAAATTTCACGCGAGGCACGCTTAGAGTTAAAAGTTTTATTCAAGAAAACTTAGGCATGGTACAGGATGTTGTAAAATTCGCAAACTGAAATTGAATTTATTATCTTATCCGTCTTTTGGGGTATTACGAGATTAGTAATTAGAGAGAAGTGTATGCTCATAATATGCCGGGTTCGATTCCTTGCGGAGGACACAACAGATAGCTCAATGTGGTTGTGCTCTAAAACAAATTAACGCGTACACGTACGAGTAGGCTTAGCTCGTTTACAAAGAATGAGATGAAGCGAATTCAAACACTGCGGTGGAAATTTTGAAACATCCTCTACCGTAAGAAAACTTTATTGAATAAATCGGAGCAACGTTAAATGTCTTAAATGTACATAAATAATTAAGGTATTTATATGTTACAATAATACTCGGTTTTGGTCTATTTTTAAAATGCGCGAACACCTTACGTGCGCACTTGATTTCAACGATTATTGTACGTAAACAAAAAGCGGATGCAATACTATTTTTGTATATATCTTGTACAACATCATATTAAAGACTTTTCAGAATTTTTCAAAACGTCTAACGTTAGTTCATAGAATAACATCATAAGTTTATTTATTGATAGTATTAAGTACCGTAAAAATTAAACCTAATTAAACTAAAGCAAACAACGTACGTAAATCAAGTGTTAGCTTATCTTTTTAAGAAATTTAGGCCGTACTTAATGTAGATATGGTTAGACCTAAAATAAATGTACTTAGAGATTTTGGTGTCTGTGATTACAATTCTTTTGTATTACTCTATAAATCCTATACTTAAAGAAGTAATATTGTAATAAATATACCATTTAAACGCAAATGTTTTGCGGGTCTCTGCTAGTTTATGTATTATCACATTAACAGAATTTGTATTTCAAGTTATTGAGCTTTTATATAACTTTGGAGTTGAAAGCGATTTTCGGCACATCTATATCGTTTCAAAGAACTTGTGTTTTCACACTTTGTGTAAAATAATAAAATGGCAGCTTGCATTATTGTATTTTCCAGTTCTTATAAGACGGGTTTTATATTATTAATAGGTATCAGACATTGTTACGTCGTTCACACGATTCAATAAAGTAAATTACTTTCATTTTGATTTTTCTAGAAAGAGCTTTTCTATAAGTATATCATATATATTTATTCAAATGATAATACATCAGTGTCTTACATGTATATATCTACTTACGACTATAACTACGTACCGAAAGCGAGAGGGCTGTCTTTACAACAAAAGACGAGGTATAAAAAAACACAAAATTACATGTTTTATGTTATATACACGGTAAATCAAGACGAATGTGTTTTAAAAATGGGTAAAAGGGAAAAAAACAAATTTCAAAAGCAATTACATTAAGTTCATTTGAATACAAGAACGAAAAATATGCGCATATCAAACTAAATTTGCATTCGCCGTAAAATGAAAGAAAATATGAACAAAAGCAGACCTTTAAGATTGTTGGATTAAGTATAAAACAACGGAGACGATTAAGCTTGTTGGATTAAGTAGACAACAAAGTTAGACAATGAAATTCTTGGATTAAGTATAAAAACAATGCAGACGATTAAGATTGTTGGATTAAGTAGACAACAAAGGAAGACAATGAAAATTACTGGAATAAATATAAAAACAATGCAGACGATTAAGATTGTTGGATTAAGTAGACAACAAAGGTAGACAATGAAAATTTTTGGATTAAGTATAAAAACAATGCAGACGATTAAGATTGTTGGATTAAGTGTGAAATAGGTAATCGAAAAGATGTTGCAGAATCAAAACCTACCAACGTTCAAGTTACAGAATTTATAATTTATCATATAATAATGGAACTACATCGCTTACCTTAAGTTTGTATTTTACCATACAGCAATGAGAGTACATATCTTAAATATATAGTTTATCGTAGATCAATGGGAGTATACAGCTTTTCTTAAACACATATTTTATCGTAGATTAGTGAGAATACACCGCTTATCTTAAGCTTATCATAAATCAGTGGTAGTACATAACTTTTCTGAAGTATATAGTTTACCATACAGGAAGTAGGCTTATATCACTGCGTCTAAACTATTAGCTGTCAACCAGTGTTTTTGGTCAACAATGTCAGCTAAGACCTTCAGAACAGAGATATGTTACAATGCGAGTTCAATTGGACAGATTACCTGTTGCCTACTTATACAACTTGAAGATATAACTCGATGGAATAACAGATATAAGGAAATCTAACAGTGGATTTTAGTGAGGAAAATAATTCGTCAAAAATCACACCATTTCTAATATACAGAATTTACGCGTTGGTACTTACCCGTCAGTTCTAAGTCTCAGTGTAAAAAAACAGTGTTACTTAAACATCAGCATGTAAATGTGTAAAATAAAGCGGGTTAACATGCATGTTTCTTGGAAATGTTACATTTCAAGGGCTTTAAATTAAAATGACAGCAATTATATATACCATGACAAAAACAACGTAAGAAAATAGTACGAAGAGAAACAATAAACGGCCACACGTGACGCAAATTGATACACAAAAGAAATATTCATTGTCGACCCTCTTGCCATATATAATTTAGTCTTCTGCACGTGCTGGCCCAGCACGGCCAGGTGGGTTAAGGCGTTCGACTCGTAATCCGAGGGTCGCGGGTTCGAAACCTCTTCGCACCAAACATGCTCGCTCTTTCAGCCGTGCGGGCGTTATAATGTAACGGTCAATCCCACTATTTGTTGGTAAAAGAATAACTCAAGAGTTGGCGGTGGGTGGTGATGACTAGCTGCCTTCCCTCTAGTCTTACACTGCTAAATTAGGGACGGCTAGCGCAGATAGCCCTCGTGTAGCTTTGCACGAAATTAAAAAACAAACAAACAATTTACATGTGCTTTACAAATAATCATCATTTTCACTTTATTATATTACCTGGCTGAAGAGAGGGCGTAACCCTCTGCTGGTTAGCCAGTCGATAAGTCGATTGATTGGAATGGATTCGCACCTTAACTAACTAATAAATCTCGTCGCATGTGATGATTTCTGATATGAATATTAACTATTTAACTGACAGTTAAATTCAGATTTCAAAAGATACATCGGTGAATCAATTTTGGAAAGGTATAAGATTTGCGTCTAACATACTGAGCTTGGTAGTTGAATTTGTAGAAGTTATTGTTTGGAATTAAGCACAAAGCTATGCAATGGGCTATCTGTGCTCTGCCCATTGTGGGTATCGAAACCCGGTTTCTAGCGGTTCGAATCCCCAGACATACCGCTGTGCCACTTAGGGCGAATTTGTGGAAGTTATTGTTTGGAATTAAGCACAAAGCTACGCAATGGGCTATCTTGCTCTGCCCATTGTGGGTATCGAAACCCGGTTTCTAGCGGTGCGACTCCCCAGCCATACCGCTGTGTCACTGGGGCGAATTTGTAGAAGTTATAGAACAGCTTGTGCTCTTTTATAACGATTAGGTTTAATCTTATTAAATATAAATACATATATATATTTTTGTTAACGCAACCTTCTATATTTGTAATATGGTATTCATGTAAATGACCAGTCATTTTTAAAGTGGCTTAATACAGAGAAAAATATAAAATTCGTACTCGAACACTCTTTTGGATAGTGAAATAAAAAGGAGGAAAACGTACATTACACATCTTGTCGTGGTCTGTTTTCATAACATGCTTTTCCGTTGCAATTATGTCTTGGTTAATTTGATACTGTGTTCCGCACAGCTTTCAACCCACCACTGGCACGTAAGTAATTCAGGCTTAATAATATGCTTGAATAAAACATTTACATTTATCTCCTCAGCTATCGGCTGTGTTATAAAAACTGTGTTGTAATTTTACTCAAGTATTTTTGTTATTGTAAACCTTAAGATTAATTATATCTGTAAAATCACATCAGGCTTAAGCGAAGGTTCATACTTTGGCACGTTATCTCGTAGTAATAGCAGCTAATGTTAACAAGGGAAACAACAGACGTTGCAACAAACGATGCGCACGAACCTATTTAATGCAAAACAACCAATCACAATTACACACGTATCGTGATATCCTGAAATATGGTACTCGCAAGAGTTTTTTTTTTCTGAAAAACCTTCTAGTTTCCCAATGGACCAGCGGTGAGTTTACGTACTTACAGCATTAAAACCGGGGTTCTATTCCCCGTGATGGAAACCGCAGCTACCCCAGTGTGGGTTTGTTTGAAACGAACAAACAGTTTTTAAATTGAAACTTGGAGAATAAATGACCAACAACAGCTTCACGTGATGAAACTAATAAAGTTAGATCAATGACATTACAAACAATTTTGAAAATAAGTTATATTATTCTAAACCGTACTCAGAAATTGAAAAGAAAAAATCTCGGACCCCGCGAAACGTTGATTATGATGTCCAGTGAGTTCACAATACTTTTTCGTTCTAATTAAGGTCAACTGGATAGGTTAATCATTTCAAAGTTATTTTTGTGTGTTTGTGTTTTCTTATAGAAGAGCCACATCGGGCTATCTGCTGAGTCCACCGAGGGGAAGTTTTTTATATTTTTAGAGATTATTAAAGGTGATTCATTCGGAAGTTCATCCAGTTTGAAAGCCTCATCTTCAACATCTTGACTCATTGATGATGACCTATACCCCTGGGTTTTACTTACTGACGCCCTTTCAAAACATTCCAATCTCCCCTTATTAAAAACAATATAACACCTTCTCTAATCAGACTGGTGTATTTACTACCGCGTCTGGCGGCCAAGCATTTAAAACGTAGTTCCACTACATGGCGCATTTCTGTAGTGAAAAGATAGTCAAAAAAGCAGTCCTCAGTTTTTGTTTTAATACATTTTAAAAAAGTATTTCAACATACATTTAAATTTTACACCTCAAAGACAACTAATTATAAATGTTAAATTATAAAAGAAACTAAAGTAATATTTGAAATCAGTCAAAAGATAAAGGGATTTGTTCATTTTTTAATTTCGCGCAAAGCTACACAGTAGGCTATCGGTGTTCTGCCCTCCAGGGATATTGAAACCTGGTTTCTAGCGGTGTAAGTCCGCAGACATTTGTTTGTTTTTGAATTTCGCACAAAGCTACTCGAGGGCTATCTGCGCTAGCCGTCCCTAATTTAGCAGTGTAAGACTAGAGGGAAGGCAGCTAGTCATCACCACCCATCGCCAACTCTTGGGCTACTCTTTTACCAACGATTGATCGTCACATTATAACGCGCCCGTGGCTGAAAAGACGATCATGTTTGGTGTGATGGGGATTCGAACCCCCGACCCTCGGATTACGAGTCGAGTGCCTTAACTACCTGTCCGTGAGAGAAAAGGGAAAATGTAAAAGAAAAACTAAAGTTTATCAATAAACCTTATCTAAAGAAAACAAAATGGCGCTCAATAGAATATCTGACTCTAAAGGTAAAAACTGCACAACTCGCAAGTCTACACGAGTATCAATTTTAAAGTTAGTTTTTTGAACTGGTATTTTTAAAAAAATATTTCCATAATATAATATAAAATAAATTTAAGTTCACACATCTATTTCCTTGTCGCGTGTAAGAACTAGTTAAAAATACAGCAATAAAAACAATTATGTTTATTTCTCTCTCCAGCATCTGCAGGCCACGAGTTCAAATCCCGACATCGACAATGATCGCCCTTACAAATGGGGGAACAGGTATAATTTGACGGTTAATCTCACTGTTTGTCGGTAAAAGAGTAACCTAAAAGTTGGCGGTGAGCGGTGTTGATTAACTTCATTTTGTTCTGTGTATCATATCGCGGGTTCGAATTCCCGTCGCACCAAACATGCTCGTCCTCTCAGCTGTGGATGGACGCGTTATAAAGTAACGGCCAATCTCACTATTCGTTGGTAAAAGAGTAGCCCAAGAGTTGGCGGTGGGTTGTGATGACTATCTGTCGTCCTTCTGTCTTACACTGATAAATTGAGGACGACTAGTGCAAATAGCCCTCGTGTAGCTTTGCGCGAAAATTAAAAAAACGAACAAATTTTTTCACTAGTTTGTTCTTGTTTAGTACTTGTGTTACATATGATTCTATCCATCAGATTTGTTTCATTGGAGATTTGTACCTACCATAGTTTCATGTTATAAGCAACTAAAGCAACTTCATTAAAAGTAAAATTCGTCGTACAAAGTACAGGAGTGAACATGTATCATAAGGTTAGTAAATGTTTTTTTGTTTTGAATTTCGAGCAAAGCTGCACGAGGGCTATCTTCACTAGCCGTTCCTAATTTAGCAGTGTAAGACTAGATGGAATGCAGCTCTTCTATGGCTACTCTTTTACCAACGAATAGTCGGATTGTCCATCTCATTATAATGCCCCCACGGCTGAAAGGTGAGCATGTTTGGTGTGACGGTGAGGTTAGTAAATCCAGCTGTCCGGGTGTATTTGTTCTGTTTACATTAGGGTTGAAAAGGACGCACTCAGTTGTCCTTTGAAAAATGTGATGACCCTTAATAGTATGCTTAGGTTTTCCCCTTCTTTTTAACTATATTTAACTAATCATGGAGTGATGCAAGGTTACTAATACAGAAACAGTTTTCCTTCTTCAAATGTTCCATGATCGTTTTCAGTTCATGAATATTTGATTTTCGTTTGAATTTTTGTTATTAAGCACAAAACTCTTCCCACCTCCGGTATCGAAATCCGGTTTCTAGCAGTATACGTCCGCAGACATATCGTTGTACCACTGAAGCCTTGTTAGATTGATAACGACTATGGGCACCGAATTATTGATGTATCAATCAAACCTTGACAGTTTTTGTTTTGTGTTTGTTAATTTTGAACTGATAAGCTTGGGGAAGTGGACCTTTTCAGAAACACCCACCACCAGCTCATGGAAACTTTTTACCTGCCCGGATAGTGTGGATTTGATCCACGACCCCAAAGTGCGGGACACGAACTATCAATTCATAGATTCCCAACCAGGGCACAATTACGACTAGTCCACGCCTGGCCGTAACTTGTTTACATATGTACGTGTTACACACTTAAAAGTCAGTGAACACTAGTTTCTGCCGTTGATAGGTTATTTTTAACAATTATGATCTTACGGTTCAGCGGCGAGTCTGAGGGCTTATAACGTTAACCGATACCCTCCGGGGAAGACGGGAAGAGATAGCCCGTTTTGTATCTTAGCAACAAAACAAGTTATTTAATGAATACTTTTCATTCCATTCTTAACTTGGTTGAAGCTCTTAGACACTGGTAAGAACCGGGAAATAAACTATTATTGAAAAGGTTATTTCTAACGGATAATCGCTTAGGACGCTTAATCATCAAATTACCGACTTGTTTCTAAAGCGTTCGTTAATGATGGGGTTCTCAGATTGTATTACATTGAATAGGTTAACATATATTTTTGTCCCTTGTGACATTCGCCATTACAGCACTAACAAAAAGAAAAGTGTTTGTTTTTGAATTTCGCAAAAAGTTTCTCGAGGACTAACAGCGTAAACCGTCCTTAATTTAGTACCGATAGACTAGACAGATGAAGGAAGCTAGGGAGCACCACCAACCACCAATTATTGGAATACTCTTTTTACCAACGAAAGATGGAATTGACTGTTATATTAGAACGCCAGATGGCTGAAAGGGTGAGCATTTTGGACGATGAAGAAAAGCAAAAGAGCCAGAGCAATCGCACGATTTCTATGTATAGCTTGTATATTTTAGGACAGACTTTTTCTGAAAATTTTCAGAACTTGCTGAAGTTGATCCTTGTATGTTGTCCATGAGCGCATGCTCTTAACACGTGCCTTAATATTTAGGTTTCTTTAAGTTTTGTTATTTTAGTATACATATGAAAAATGTAATATAACGTAATTCCAAGCGATAAACTACTGATCTAGTTTATAATGTACTCTGCTGGGACAGCGGTAGGTTTACGCACTTACACCGCTAAAATGAGGGGTGCGATCCCTGCGGTAGACATAACAGATGTGGCTTTACTCTAAAACAAATTGGTTTGTGACCAACGATGGAGAAGAAAAGGTTTATTTGTTTTTCATGAGTCAGTGTACGAAGAATTATATATTATGTAAACGTGTGTAGTATCATACACTACGTTACGTCAGCGTATGCGGAATGATATATTAATATATGTACAATCATACATTTTTATATATTAAAAGTGACATGAAATAATAATGATATTTTAAAGTTCTCCAGCTTGTCGGTACCACATTTAAAAATTACACCAGTAAATATATAATCAAACCCTCACGTACAGTCGTAGTGAAAGTTGTTATTTTGAAAATTATTTTGTTTTAAAGAAATGGTAATTATAAATACCACAGTTGTTTATTTTTCTATTGTCTGAATATTGAAAACCCAAAGTTTATGAATTCTTTATGGATTTTTGTTTGTGGTGCCATTCAACAGATGACGAAGGAGTTTTGGATACATACATAGATATTGACATACATGCTACGCCAGCTATAGTAAGATGAATTGCAGGATATCTTCAATGGAGTTGGTAGGGGATTATTTGTACCACTCCCTTCAAATGAAAATTTTCCCGTTCGTTGAAATTAGTTTTAGAGCGATCGACTAAATCGAAAAATTTGGGCAAATCATTCTTTTCAAATTTCAAAAAGTGTTGCCGTTTTGGTATGCAAATAGATATTTCGTACTTTCTTTAGTTAGTAAGGTGAACGTTTTCAAGTTATTTTAGAATCTTTAAAAGTTTTCATGCATTCATGATTTTAGCGATGTTTGTTGTTTATAAAATAGAATTTTGGTCAAGTAACGCGGCCCCAGTTATCTGCTATTCTTAACCATCTCCCTATGGTATCACGCGCATCGATCTTATTCACTGGTGATAAAGATGATGCCTTGAGGATACATTATCCATAATTTTGTATGGGAATGTCAATAACGGACGTAATTAGCGCATGCGCACTAAGAGAGATGTCATTTGTTGAAACGAGTACATAATCCAAGCGCTTTCAGTCTGTAACAGATCTCAGACAGATTTTTTTAGGCTCACTCAACCAAAAGACTAACCTACGGCTTTCAAATAAGTTTAGACCTATTACACAGTGTGCTCGTGGGCAGTATTGTGGATATGTATATATGACTGAAATTTTGGAAAAAATAAAACAAATTTTTCAATTTATCACACTGTATCCAACCCATTGTTTTTTTCAACTAAAAGTTGGAATTCAGAGATAATTTGCAATACAATTCCTGAACGAACCTCCTGTTATCTGTGGAGCGTATTCGAGAGGCGTACTTGCGAATATCCTACAGGCATATTCTCTCTCTTTTTTTTTTTTTTTTTCTTACAATAACACGTAAAACTACCTCCTACTTTCTTAAAGTGGTGACAGTAGGGAAAGTGTTTATAGGCGAGACAATTTTTTTATAACCACTCTTTAGTAAAACTGATCAATTATGGCTCCAGTAATCTAAACTAGGTTAATTTATAACCACTCTTTAGTAAAACTGATCAATTACTGGAGCTAAGATTTATCAGTAAGGGAGCTCCAGTAATCTAAACTAGGTTAATTTATAACCACTGTTTAGTAAGATTTATCAGTTAGGGAGCTCCAGTAATCTAAACTGTGTTAATTTATAACCACTGTTTAGTAAGATTTATCAGTTAGGGAGCTCTAGTAAGCTAAACTGTGTTAATTTATAACCACTGTTTAGTAAGATTTATCAGTTAGGGAGCTCTAGGAAGCTAAACTGTGTTAATTTATAACCACTTTTTAGTAAGATTTATCAGTTAGGGAACTCTAGTAAACTGAACTATGTTAATTTATAACCACTGTTTAGTAAGATTTATCAGTTAGGGAGCTCCAGTAAACAAAACTATGATAATTTATAACAACTGTTTAGTAAGATTTATCAGTTAGGGAGCTCCAGTAAACTAAACTTTAATTTATAACCACTGTTTAGTAAGATTTATCAGTTAGGGAGCTCCAGTAAACTAAACTGTGTTAATTTATAACCACTGTTTAGTAAGATTTATCAGTTAAGGAGCTCCAGTAAACTAAACTGTGTTAATTTATAACCACTGTTTAGTAAGATTTATCAGTTAGGAGATTTATCAGTTAGGAAGCTAAACTGTGTTAATTTATAACCACTGTTTAGTAAGATTTATCAGTTAGGGAGCTCCAATAATCTAAACTGTGTTAATTTATAACCACTGTTTAGTAAGATTTATCAGTTACTATGTTAATTTATAACCACTGGAGCTCCAGTAAACTAAACTGTGTTAATTTATAACCACTGTTTAGTAAGATTTATCAGTTAAGGAGCTCCAGTAAACTAAACTGTGTTAATTTATAACCACTGTTTAGTGAGATTTATCAGTTAGGGAGCTCTAGGAAGCTAAACTGTGTTAATTTATAACCACTGTTTAGTAAGATTTATCAGTTAGGGAGCTCCAGTAAGCTAAACTGTGTTAATTTATAACCACTTTTAGTAAGATTTATCAGTTAGGGAGCTCTAGTAAACTAAACTGTGTTAATTTATAACCACTGTTTAGTAAGATTTATCAGTTAGGGAGCTTCAGTAAACTAAACTGTGTTAATTTATAACCACTGTTTAGTAAGATTTATTAGGGAGTTACTGTGTTAATTTATAACCCAGTAAAACTAAACTGTGTTAATTTATAACCACTGTTTAGTAAGATTTATCAGTTAGGGAGCTTCAGTAAACTAAACTGTGTTAATTTATAACCACTGTTTAGTAAGATTTATCAGTTAGGGAGTTCCAGTAAACTAAACTGTGTTTATTTATAACCACTGTTTAGTAAGATTTATCAGTTAGGGAGCTTCAGTAAATTAAACTGTGTTAATTTATAACCATTGTTTAGTAAGATTTATCAGTTAGGAAGCTCTAGTAAGCTAAACTCTGTTAATATATAACCACTGTTTAGTAAGATTTATAAGTTAAACTATGCTAATTCAGTACAAGTGAAGCACCTTGTTCACTAAACTGTATATTAAACGTCTTATTACGTATTTAAATTCGCCACGTCATATATAAACTATTAGGAACCACATGGCCAGGTGGTTAGGGTGCTCGACTCGTAATGTGAGGGTAGCAGGTTCGAATCTCCGTCAGACCAAACTTTGCTCGCCCTTTCAGCGGTGGGGGTGTTATAGAGTGACAGTCAATCCACTATTCATTGGTAAAAGAGTATCCCAAGAATTGGGACTAGCTACCTATTTTCTAATCTTAAATTGCTAAATTAGGGACAGCTAGTGCTGATAGTCCTCATGTAGCTTTGCACGAAATTCAAAATCTAAAATAATTGTTCTTTTGACCTTTCAAGCATTCACGCAATCTCTGCATACGAGCAAGGATTAGACATTCACAGAAAGAGGTTATATTCGTTGGTAAATTGTAAAGAACTTCGGGGGGGAGTGATTTTTTTTCAAACTTCGTTTTTAATTATATGATAATATTTTACAATAATTTAGAAGTATTTATCAAATTGCATCTTCACTTCCATATTTGGACGAACCATTATTGTTTTTTTAATGGTTTATTTCATGACGTCATTCTAGTTTATTAAAATGGGGCAAAGTCTAGTTATTTCCATTTCTATTGTTCTCACATTCACGGTGATTAAGCCTGCTTCGTCGCTTGTTTCACTTTAGAATAACAAAGAAATCACGAGGTGGTAGTGAAGCTAGTCAAGTTTCTGAAGATGAAGCGCTTATTGTATATTTCGGTTTTCTTTTATGTCAAAGATATAAAACAGTTCTTTAATGTTTTAGCACTTTTTACTACGGGGACTTTTTAAAGCAAAATCCTTATTCCTTTCACTAGAAAGGCCCCGGCATGGCCAGGTGGTTAAGACACTTGACTCGTAACCCGAGGGTTGCAGGTTGGAATCCCAGTCACACCAAACATGTTCGCCCTTTCAGCCGTGGGGGCGTTATAACGTCACGGTCAATCCAACTATTGGTTGGTAAAAGAATAGCCCAAGAATTGGCGGTGGGTGGTGATGACTAGCTGCCTTCCCTCTAATCTTACACTGATAAATTATGAACGGCTAGCACAGATTGCTCTCATGTAGCTTTGCGAGAAATTCAATATCAAACAAGTTTATTTGAAATCAAAACAACAGGACTTAAAATATGATAAACAGTCGTATATTATGAAATACTATACTTGCTAAAATTAGGCCTTAAATATACAAATATTATATAAACTGTACACATTAAGTGTACACTGTGAGAAAGGAGGACCAAAACCCCATTTTCATTGGAGAAAAAACAGTATTTTCTTCAGGCCCCTACACAATATATTTCGATAGTTTTATTATTTTCTCAACATGATATTCAATAAATTGAGCATACTTAAAACAGTCATCGAAACGGGAGGACCAGACCCCCTCTCCAATACATAAAATCCAGCAAGTGCTTACTTTTGTCAGAGTGTTGAGAGCCCGTAATAACATTCGTCGTGATTTTTGATACCGAGTTTTGGTAGAAAATATCGTAACTTTGAAAGAAAAACAATAATAACGCGCTGCACGTGAGAGAAGTCTAGTTCGGCCCGTGTAGCCACCTGTCGTGACATTTGATTATATACGAAGTGATTAATTACGTGTTACTGAAAACTATTTTGACTGCCAGTGTAAAGGAGGTCCTCTTAGAAGCATAATTATTCATTGAGTTTTGGGTTTTTTTTTTTTTTCGTTTTTGTTGTAGAAGAAAAATAAACTTCAGAACACCGTAGTTAAACTCTATCTCTTTTTGTATGTTCAAGCAACGTTCAGGAAGACACACAGCTGTTCTGTCAAATATTTTTTCTTCTTTATATAATTTTTTGACGAATATCTAGCCCTTTGTTGTATTAGAATGGCCAGCTTTTCACTGACGCGGTGCTAGTTAAATTGAACCGTGAGTTGGACAAAAACGAATACACAAGTTGGCTTGAACGACAATATGGTGCGTTCGTGTTCAGGGAACTGTCATCTGACAGAATACCGAGAAAACTATAGACATGCGCAAAGGTTTTAGTAGACAAAAGAAAATGAAAAGATTTAATTTTGTTTTTAGTTGTAAAGTATTATTTTGTGCTTTGCCGGCCAGTGTGAAAACCCTCGCTACATTTCTAGTCTATGTGTTGGAGGGGGGGGGGCTAAAATCATTGTTTACTCACATATACACATGTATTCACTTTTTGTATTCATTACGAAGCCTTTTTATCACTATCTCTACACTTGAACTAGGAGCCAGAGAGATGACAGCCAGTTAAAAGGAACCTACCTTCCTCATTCATGCTAAAGGACTGACTGTCACACTTATAACGCGCACACATCTTAAGGCTCTGTTAATAGTTTGGGGTATCGCAAGGATTCGATCTCGCCTTGCAAGCTACGCAGTCTAGGATTCTACCACAGTGCCAATCCTTACGTATTGAGACGTCTGTTAAAACGACCAATCGTTTAAGCCTTTTAATTAATAAAATAATAAGTGTACATGGTAACCAAAATAATGGTGTGTATTTATTTCCAATAATCTACGTCACAACTGTACTGGTGTTTCGTATTCTCTGCTGAAGTATAAAAAATATTCTGTTAAGTCACACTTCTGGCAAAATAGTCAATTAATGCACTAAGACAAATATTAGTATCTGTTCCTACGGGTCAACTGTTGTTTATTGGTTAATGGTTATTATAAGATCTAACAATCATCACGTCTGGATACAGTAGTAGTGAGTGCAGTGTATCGTCAGTATATTCAATGTACAATGCCGATATTAAAGTACCAAATAAATTATTTTTTCCAGATTCTTATAAATTAGTATGACATTGTCGCACACATTACCTTCCAACAAATAAAATCGTCTTCGATACTGAATATGACATTTCTATTGAGCGGTGGATGGAAAGTGGGTGATAACAAGAAATCTCTACCTTATTTTGAGGGTAATTAATATTTTTTGTGTGTTTTTTTTAATTTCGCACAAAGCTACTAGAGGGCTATCTGTGGTAGCCGTCCCTAATTTAGCAGTGTAAGACCAGAGGGAAGGCAGCTAGTCATCACCACCCACCGCCAGCTCTTGGGTTACTCTTTTACCAACGAATAGTGGGATTGACCGTCACATTATAACGCCCCCACGGCTGAAAGGGCGAGCATATTTGGCGCGACGGGGATGCGAACCCGCGACCCTCGGATTACGAGTCGCACGCCTTAACACGCTTGTCCATGCCGGGCTTGTAATTAATGCTATTCCTCCATATCATTTATCTACATTCCACGGTTTTGCGGCGAGTTTTAGGACTTACAGCACTAAAATATGGGTTTCGATCCTTGTAGTGAGCACAGTTCAAATATTCCCATTCTACAAATATGTGCTTAAACAACACACTGATATGTATGAACACTGATGGACGGAAAAGCCACTTGAAGGAAGCATCGACAACGATCTAAGAAAATATTGATTACGACTGGACGGACAGGACGCTGGTCATATCCTGAAATTAAGAAAAAACGCGTGCCAGGTGTGTGCTCTCTTTTATCAGTCTCGTGTGTGTGTGTACGTGTTTTTTTTTTATAACAAAGCCACATCAGGCTATCTGCTGAGTCCACCGAGGGGAATCGAACACCTGATTTTAGTGTTGTAAATACTTAGACTTACGACCGTACCAGCGAGGGAATGTCAGCTTCGTGTGATCACAATTATACCGTTGCTGTCTTCACATAGAAGGTCTAATTTTGCCCCGACAGGTAACAAAGAAAGCAGCAATCAAAAGTGTCTACCGCCGAGTCTCGAGTTACATTTTTTTCACCAAGCAGTAGGATTTGACTGTCACTTTATAACGCATCAACGGCTTAAAAATGAATTAATGATCCGGGTCGATAACGTCTAAGGCATGCCTAGTCTCTCTCTCTCTTGGTGTTTGGTACATAAATTTGTATACCCGGGAGGGTCAGGTACACTAGACTTCTCTCTCTCTAGGTGTTTGGGTATATAAATTTGTATACCCGGGAGGGTCAGGTACACTAGACTTCTCTCTCTCTAGGTGTTTGGGTATATAAATTTGTATACCTGGGAGGGTGAGGTACACTAGACTTCTCTCTCTCTCTCTCTAGGTGTTTGGTATATAAATTTGTATACCCGGGAGGGTCAGGTACACTAGACTTCTCTCTCTCTCTCTCTAGGTATTTGGGTATATAAATTTGTATACCCGGGATGGTCAGGTACACTAGACGTTTTCCTCCTTCCTTTTCATTGTTAGAATGGACTTATTAGTATATTTAAAGTAAATACATGAGGGCCAGAGTGATGAACATAACTCAGGCTCTTTTCAGGGCAATGTCCATGTATATTGTTCTTTCAGATTTTCTAAGTCTAGAACATAGGTGGCCTATTTTATTTTAGTACTAGTATATATGTATATTTTTATTATTTATTATTATTATTTATTGGTTTTTTATTGTTTTTTAATACTTAATTTTAACTTAATGATCTAATATATAGATTAATCAGGGAGAGGTACTTAGGTCTCTCTTCATCATATATGCAGTACCTGTCTAGTTCGCATAACAACTCATTTTTTCTCCAATTTTTATCGAAATATTTTATTGTACTATGTAGAAGTCTATCTGGTATTGTTTGTGTATTAGAGTGTTTGTGCATGAACTTTGAGGAAGTGTTTTTGGGTACTCTATATGCTATTGTAATTAATGTATTCTGTAATGATTGTAGTTTGGTTTTCAGTTGTTTTTTACTTACGTTAATCCATGCAGGAGCTGCAATCTATTACAGTCTATATTTTGTATATTTTAAGGATGTTTTCAGGTTTTGTTCCATGATTTTTCTAGTTAGACTCTTAGCATAGTTTATTCGTCGCCCAATTTTAGTTTTTATGTTATTTACATGTTTTGTCCAGGTAAGTTTTGAATCGAAAGTTAATCCTAAACATTTTGCAGATGTAGCAGTCTGGAGAAGCTTTCCGTTCATGTAAATCTGCGATTGTACTTTTGATGTTTCGCTGATTTTGAAAATATCACTAATACAGGCTTAATCTATGTTTGTTTTTGAATTTCGCGCAAAGCTACACGAAGGCTATCTGCGCTAGCCGTCCCTAATTTTGAAGTGTAAGTCTAGAGAGAAGGCAGCTAGTCATCACCACCCATCCTAACTCTTGGGCTACTCTTTTACCAAATAATAGTGGAATTGACCGTAACTTATAACTCCCCGACAGCTGAAAGTGTAAGCATGTTTGATGTGAAGGGAGATTCAAGCCGTGGTCCCTCAGATTATGAGTCGAGTGCCTTGCCTAGTCTTTGTCCTAGTGATGCAGTTAAGGCTTAAAATATTAGGTCAAAATGTACATTGTTCCAATTATATTATTGTGTGTTTTTCTTATAGCAAAGCCACATCGAACAATCTGCTGAGCCCACCGAGAGAAATCGAACCCCTGATTTTAGCGTTGTAAATCCGTAGACTTACCGCTGTACTAACGGGGGACCAATTATATTATTAAACGTGTACAGTTAGACCAAAATTTATCAAGGTGGAAAAATTGTTATGTTAACTTAATTAACACAGATGTATCAAAGAAATAGAGCTAATGTCCCATAGCACACAGTAGGCCCGACATGGCCAAGTGGGTTAAGGCGATCGACTCGTAATCTGAGAGTCGCGGGTTCGAATCCCCATCGCAACAAAAAATTCTCGGCCTATCAGCCATGAGGGCGTTATAATGTTACGATCAATCCCACCATTCATTGGTACAAGAGTAGCCCAAGAGTCGGTGGTGGGTGGTGATGATTAGCTACATTCCCTGTAGTCTTACGTTGCTAAATTAGGGACGGCTAACACAGATAGACTTCGCAAAATTAAACAAAACAAAATAGCACACAGTAAATAATTCCAGTCTCAAAATACAACTAACACTGTTCTAATTAATAATTTCTCTACTTAAAGATTAAAACTCTTCACACATTTCAACGTCTCACTATGCTGTCACGAGGAGTGGGTACGTGGACACGCAGTAAAACGTGAAAATGTGTGAAGTGTATAAGACAGTCTCTCAGTAGTTTTCTTTTAAATTTATTTATTGTGCACTATTAAACGTTATTATTACATCTATGTAAAAATGTATATTAGTGTCGTCCAAATATTGATAATAGTTTTGAGTTTGATTATTCATGGAAAAGTTACGGATACATGAAAGAACTCCGAACAACTGCGCCACCTGTGTTTTATGATAAGTACATTTCTCGGTAAGTTTTTATTATCATTACTGTCATTATGCTGATGAAAGGGATTTTTTACATCAGATATTGCTGTATTTTAATACTTGTTTTACAAAGTTTATCGTTTGATGTTTCAGGAAAGAAAGTTTATAGTTTTGGTTAAAGAATTCGTATATCGCTTTACGACGAAACGTCTAGTGTTTTCCATTGTTAAAATACAGCCGTAAACTATTGTTCTCCTAGTTCAAAAGCACACAGTGGACTGTCGCACTCTGTTCATCGCAAGAATCGAACTCCGAAATTTAGCGTTGTAAGGGAGTTAATTTACCGCCGATTCACTGGAAGAGACAGCTATATGTATAGATTATTTAGCTATTGTAAATGTATAACAGTGTAAAAACGTAACAACAACGTTTATGAACTCGGTTAAACGAGAAGAAATATAAGATATTGCTTATAAATTGGATTTCTATAAAACGTTGTTAGTTTTAGCATGGAACTGCTTGACGCGTTATATGAAACCCCGAAGTTCAGTGTTAGAACTCGAGAAGCTCGACCCCCGCTAGTATAGCAGTATGTCTACGGATTTACAACGCTCCAATTAGAGGTTCGATTCCCCTCGGTGGGCTCAGCAAATAGCCCGATGTGGCTTTGCTATAAGAAAAACAAACAAATGAGAGGCTCACTGAGTAGCGTCAAGTTGAAGTGATGGGGGTACCAAATATTTATCTCCCCGTAAAACTGTTCTCATGAGCGTTTTATTGGATGAGGAGTGTCACGAGACAAAAATCGATTATTCTCGAAAAACGTTTTTCTCCGCACTTTGATCATTATATTTGTTTCGAGAAATAGACGGATATGTAGGTAGATTGACTGACAGACAGACAGTTATTTAGATGGGATGGCAGATAGAAAAACAAACAGAAGATAAACAGACATGCAAACGAAAATAATGATAGACAGATAAATATTCATACACAGAAAGATAAACTGGCAAACAGTCAAACATGGAGAAGTGAATGATTAAAAATATATATTTCCATTTTGGTTATCTTTCAAACAATTGGCTACGTATGTTTCAGCCAAGATTGATTCTTTCAAACAATTGGCTACGTATGTTTCAGCCAAGATTGATTCTTTCAAACAATTGGCGACGTATGTTTCAGCCAAGATTGATTCTTTCAAACAATTGGCGACGTATGTTTCAGCCAAGATTGATTCTTTCAAACAATTGGCGACGTATGTTTCAGCCAAGATCCATTCTTTCAAACCTAATATACACTTTTAATTTTTTTTTAACTCGATGACTAATCAAAACATGCGCATGCGCCATTGCAGTATATCTTGGTACTTTCTGTATGTATTATTACCATCATAAAGTTCAATAACCAGTGCGTTAAAACACGTAAAGTTTAATCTATAAGTACCACAAAGTGAATATTCTACACACTGGATATCAGTGTCATAAACTTTAACACAAGCAAAGTAGTTGAGGATGTTAAAGGTAGGTGTCTTAGATTGTTTCTGTGTCGTCGATTTCTCTGCACTGTTGCAATTTACCTACTTAATGGTATACAAAATGACGTCAAAACCACGTCATTAATTTAGTAGTAATATCACTGATACAGTTTGCATTCCGAGCTCGATATATCTACAATAATTCTCTCGTCTCCGTTTTCATTCAAAACTACCAACGTTATATAACGTTAGTTTACGAAAACCTAGCATAAAAAACACTGAGATATCGATCATGTATACCTACACGTATATTTCGGATTCATGTTCAACACCAGTAACATGTTTTATTTATGGATAGTGTAACTACAGAACTTCACATTGCGCTTGGTCTCGAACCAAATATCGACTTGAAAACAATAGTGATTCTGGCCACTAAAATGTTATGTACGTTTCTCGTGAAAGACTGACAGACACTCTCTTACAGTCCACACGACCTACGAAGATTATGTACTCTAACTAGTAGGTAATAATAGACACAAGATAAATGAGATAAATGAATAAGTGTTTTAATGAATATGTAGAAAAATCACACTTGAATAGACACAAGACTACCTGCTTAAGGGGATATACAGATAGACAGAAAAGTAAATAGACAGATAGTGCTTGCGATTAGACCAACTGTTTAGCATATAGTTTAATATTTACATGTACATCACCGTTACCCTACTGGCTGGAGGCTTATAACGTTACAAATCGTGGTTAAACACAGTACAGGTAGCCCACTGTGTAGTTTTAATATAACCTAACACCACCTTTTGTTGGTAATGTAGTTACTTCAGAGAATAAAATATTCCAGCCTCTTCTAAAGATTTCGTATATCCTCGGAGGATTTCTGCAACATTAATATTCTTCTTCAACACGAAATTATCAATCCTTTCTAATCCTTATATCAAAGGTCATATGTTAAGTACCGTTATATCACAGTGGATACAGGTAAAGGAAGTGGGGGGTATCTTGCATTTGACCCTTAAACAAACGATATTTATATCTCAAATGAGTCTGATGCAAAAAAGCAAAAAACAACAAACAACTATTTATTGAATACCTCCAGAAGACTACAGGAGTGTCATCTGTACATAGTCGTGCCTAAATTTCAACTGATAGACTAGAGAGAAAGCAGATATTTGACAACACCAACCATAATTTCTTGTACGATCAAACAGTTTGGTTTTGCTGTCTCTCTCATAACGCACCCACAACCATGAAGAGTTGGTGTTATTTTCTTGCGAGAACGAGTTGCGAACCATTAATCCATCTTCTAATTGATCAAATATACTGAGAGATACGAGTTACTTTTCTACTGTGCGTAGTTAAAATTGAAATCAATTCCCAATAAAAACTTACTTTTTACATCTAGTAATTAGCGTCACCCTTTCATCAATCATTTTAAACTTTTAGTGTTAACACGTAATTTTTTGTGTAATTTTGAAATTCTTACGAATGCCAAATTGGCTCCTCCAAAATTTAAGCATTTCACTAATCACTATATCTTGTATCCAAAATAATCGGACTTTCAGCATTGGGGATGTTATAATGTTACAATCAATATTACTTTTCTTTGGGGTTACTATTTTACCAATGGGAAGTGAGAGGTGAGAGGTGCTAATTAACTGCCTTCTCCCTATTCTATCTCCTCTAAGTTGGGTGAGCCCGGCAAGGTCAGGTGGTTAAGGCACTCGACTCGTAATCTGAAGGTCACAGGTTCGAATCCCCGTTACACCAAACATGCTCGCCCTTGCAGCCGTGGTGGCATTATAGTGTGACGGCCAATCCCACTATTCGTTGGTAAAAGAGTAGCCCAAGAACTGGCGATGGGCGGTGATGACTAGCTGTCTTCCCTCTAGTCTTACACTGCCAAATTAGGGACGGCTAGTGCAGGTAGTCTTCGTGGAAATTTGGGTGAAACTCAAAAACAAACAAATCCAGGTTGGGGGCGACAAGTGTGATTGTTTCCCGATTAGCTTTGCGTGAAAGTTAAAAAAAACAAAACAGATTGCTAGTACATGTATGGAAATAAATTCAGACAAAATAACATAGTAGCTATTTCATATTACTTGCTCCTAAAATTATAAAACAATATTTAATCTGTAACTTATAAACCAAAGTTAAAATGAATCAAACCTGTCAGATCCTATAATTATAACACAGTATTTAATCTGTAAGTTACAATCTGTAAGATTCTATAATTGTAACACAATATTTAATCTATCTGTAGCTTATAATCTGCAAGATTCTATAATTAGATCTCTCTGCTCAATCACTGGTTTCATCACTAGAAGCCCTAAACAAAAGGTAAAATGTAGCTGTACCAGGAGCAACGACTTCTCCTTTCCAGATCTTCCTGACTCGCGGATCTCCCATCCAAAAAAACCAAGATTGAACCTCTTCAATTAGGTCTAACCTCTGAACGCTTGCGGGGCTGAAGAGAAACAATTTCTGAGCGCCACTGGGTTACCTCTCAGGCTTTTCCTTTGAGGTTCAAAATCAGAAACACTAACACGAAAAAGGGTAATTTGTAAAGGCGATATGGAAGTTCTGTTTTTCTACATTTAAAATATCACTAGATTGAACAAAAAGACTCGTGTTTCATACACTGATGTGTCTTCACGAAGGTTCAGCAAGGGGTACTAACACCAATCACAAAGAATTGGTGCAAAATCAATCGGAATGGGCAATATCAATGGTTGTAGTACCACCAGATGTATCGGTCTTAATACAGGACTATAATTACTATGCCACACCACCTGTTGTAGTAACACCAGATGTATCGGTCTTAATACACGACTATAATTACTATACCACACCACTGGTTGTAGTAGCACCAAATGTATCGGTCTTAATACACGACTATACTTACTATACCACACTACTGGTTGTAGTAACACCAGATGTATCGGTCTTAATACACGACTATAATTACTATACCACATCACTGGTTGTAGTAACACCAGATGTATCGGTCTTAATACAGGACTATAATTACTATACCACACCACTGGTTGTAGTAACACTAGATGTATCGGTCTTAATACAGGACTATAATTACTATACCACACCACTGGTTGTAGTAACACCAGATGTATCGGTCTTAATACAGGACTATAATTACTATACCACACCACTGGTTGTAGTAACACCAGATGTATCGGTCTTAATACAGGACTATAATTACTATACCACACCACTGGTTGTAGTAACACCAGATATATCGGTCTTAATACAGGACTATAATTACTATACCACACCACTGGTTGTAGTAGCACCAGATGAATCGGTCTTAATACACGACTATAATTACTATACCACACCACTGGTTGTAGTATCACCAGATGTATCGATCTTAATACACGACTATAATTACTATACCACACCACTGGTTGTAGTAGCACCAGATGTATCGGTCTTAATACACGACTATAATTACTATACCACATCACTGGTTTTAGTAGCACCAGATGTATCTGTCTTAATACACGACTATAATTACTATACCACACCACTGGTTTTAGTAGCACCAGATGTATCTGTCTTAATACACGACTATAATTACTATACCACACCACTGGTTTTAGTAGCACCAGATGTATCTGTCTTAATACACGACTATAATTACTATACAACACCTCTGGTTGTAGTAACACCAGATGTATCGGTCTTAATACACGACTATAATTACTATACCACACCACTGGTTGTAGTAGCACCAAATGTATCGGTCTTAATACACGACTATACTTACTATACCACACTACTGGTTGTAGTAACACCAGATGTATCGGTCTTAATACACGACTATAATTACTATACCACATCACTGGTTGTAGTAACACCAGATGTATCGGTCTTAATACACGACTATAATTACTATACCACATCACTGGTTGTAGTAACACCAGATGTATCGGTCTTAATACAGGACTATAATTACTATACTACACCACTGGTTGTAGTAACACCAGATGTATCGGTCTTAATACAGGACTATAATTACTATACCACACCACTGGTTGTAGTAACACCAGATGTATCGGTCTTAATACAGGACTATAATTACTATACCACACCACTGGTTGCAGTAACACCAGATGTATCGGTCTTAATACAGGACTATAATTACTATACCACACCACTGGTTGTAGTAACACCAGATGTATCGGTCTTAATACAGGACTATAATTACTATACCACACCACTGGTTGTAGTAGCACCAGATGAATCGGTCTTAATACACGACTATAATTACTATACCACACCACTGGTTGTAGTATCACCAGAAGTATCGATCTTAATACACGACTATAATTACTATACCACACCACTGTTTGTAGTAGCACCAAATGTATCGGTTTTAATACACGACTATAATTACTATACCACACCACTGGTTTTAGTAGCACCAGATGTATCTGTCTTAATACACGACTATAATTACTATACCACACCACTGGTTTTAGTAGCACCAGATGTATCTGTCTTAATACACGACTATAATTACTATACAACACCACTGGTTGTAGTAACACCAGATGTATCGGTCTTAATACACGACTATAATTACTATACCACACCACTGGTTGTAGTAACACCAGATGTATCGGTCTTAATACAGGACTATAATTACTATACCACACCCCTGGTTGTAGTAACACCAGATGTATCGGTCTTAATACAGGACTATAATTACTATACCACACCACTGGTTGTAGTAACACCAGATGTATCGGTCTTAATACAGGACTATAATTACTATACCACACCACTGGTTGTAGTAACACCAAATGTATCGGTCTTAATACAGGACTATAATTACTATACCACACCACTGGTTGTAGTAGCACCAGATGAATCGGTCTTAATACACGACTATAATTACTATACCACACCACTGGTTTTAGTAGCACCAGATGTATCGGTCTTAATACACGACTATAATTACTATGCCACACCACTGGTTGTAGTAACACCAGATGTATCGGTCTTAATACACGACTATAATTACTATGCCACACCACTGGTTGTAGTAACACCAGATGTATCGGTCTTAATACACGACTATAATTACTATGCCACACCACTGGTTGTAGTAACACCAGATGTATCGGTCTTAATACACGACTATAATTACTATGCCACACCACTGGTTGTAGTAACACCAGATGTATCGGTCTTAATACACGACTATACTTACTGTACCACACCACATTTTGTAGTAGCACCAAATGAATCGGTGTTAATATACAACAATAATTCTACACCATACCACTGGTTTTAGTTGCACCAGACGTATCGGTCTTAATAAAAGACTATAATTACTATACCGCACTACTTGTTGTAGTAGCACCAGATGTATCGGTCTTAATACACGACTATAATTACTATACCACACCACTGGTTTTAGTAGCACTAGATGTATCGGTCTTCATACAGTACTATAATTACTATATAGCCCACCATTGACTGCAGTAACATCAGATGTATCGGTCTTAATACAGTACTATGATTACCATACAGCACACCACTGACTGTAGTAACACCAGATGTATCAGTCTTAATACAGGACTACAGTTACTATACCACACTTTTATTAATGACAGAAACATCGTATAGCTGTATCTTTTTATGTGTGAAACATATGATCCATCTTTGGCGGGTGGAGACACAAGGATTAGGAAAATAATTGCAACCAATTATTGGTCGAGAGACACCCTCTACGTAGAACTTAAAGAAAAATCCAAACTGATAGTATCACTTCACATTATAGGCGTCTCAAGTTATGCAAAGCCACACATTCAACGAAGATTGAAACGCACGGTATTGAAAACAACAACATCAAATACTTGACTATTCCGCTTTTGACGGCAGCGCGAGCTCTCCCATTTGTGTCTTTTAATGTTTGTCAAAAGAACCTAAGAAACTAAACTGATGGAAACGTGTTGTTCAGTGTAAAACTATGGCAGTAAAGCGATGTATTGTATTAGGTTGTAATGTACGAGTAGATGACTTGCCATCAACATACGAAACAAGGTCTTTTTGTTCCTCACTTGCATCTCCTGATGCCAGTCTTCCTCATAAGAAGTATCCTTTCTTCAAGTCCTCTCTTTAAATGTTGCTTGTCTCGCCCCATAATCTCTTTTAATCCCATTTTATCATCCAGAAAAATATTTCATTTCACTTGCTTTCTCGAATTTACACCAATCACAAGCCCTTTTCGTACAGGGCCCGGCATGGCAGGTGGTTACAGGTGGTTAAGGCACTCGACTCGTAATGTCAAGGTCGCGGGTTCGAATCCCCGTCACACCGAACATGGTCACCATTTCAGCCGTGGGGGCGTTATAAAGTTACGGTCAATCCCACTATTCGTTGGTAAAAGAGGAGCCCAAGAGTTTACGGTGGGTGGTAATGACTAGCTGCCTTCTCTTTAGTCTTATATTGGTAAATTAGGAACAGCTAGCGCAGATAGTCCTCGTGGAGCTTTGCGCGAAATAAAAAACAACAACAAATCTTTCTTACAGTTGGAAGAATTTTGCAGTAAATTCTTTTTAACGCTTGAATTTTGTTTCTGGCGAAACGAAAGATCACCCCTGACATGGCACTATAGACCACAGGTTTCTAGGCAAAGACAAACAACAGTCGCTAATACATTTTTTTTCGGTTGTACCGTTACTGCTGTGGACATGTGGACATTTCTGCTTTATAAGTGCAGGGTGGCCCGTAAGTCCCTACCCATCCATATATCTTATGTATCTAGGGTGTCACCAGTATTCTTACGCTCATGTACCCACGTACTTGTCACAATACGCTCTTCAAGTGTAAATGGGCTTACATCGGCCATATTTCTCTGAAAAAAAGAAACAAATTTATAATACATGCGTAATTGAATATAAGATAATAACATATGGATGGGTAGGGACTTACGGGCTACCCTGTATAATGATATTCCTCTTTTAATAAGTGTCCTCTGATATCGTCCATGGACACCCATCATTTCACGCCACGCAGTGTATTTGAACACATCTAAGTAACGGTCTGGTATGGCCAGGTGGTTAAGGCGCTCGACTCGCAATTTTCGGGTCGCAGGTTCGAATCCCTGTCGCACCAAACATGCTCGTCCTTTCAGCCGTGGGGGCGTTATAATGTGACGGTCAATTCCACTATTTGTTGGTAAAAGAGTAGCCCAAGAGTTGACGGTGGATGGTGAAGACTAGCCGCCTTCCCTGTAGTTTTACTCTGCTAAATTAGGGACGGCTAGCGCAGATAGCTCTCGTGTAGCTTTGCGCGAGATTGAAAAACACTTTGAAACGCTGAAAGAGCTAGCATGTTTGGTGTGATAGGGATTCGAATCTCCAATCCACAGATTACAAGTCGAGCGCCCCAACTCCCTGACCATGTTACGCTACTTACAATTAATGTTAGGTGTTAGCAGAATACGCTAAGTCGAGAAACGATTATTTATAAGCATAATTAAGTGATTTATTTTGATGTAATATACCATACGTTTCCACAGAACATAGGCCTGTCTTCTTCATAATTACTTATTATGTAAATAAAAAAAAAATATTGGCCATCGTTGGTTGTATAATATGTCTCCTGTTTCTTCAACTTTAACAGGTTGGTCGTATTTGAGATTATTAATTACACTCTCATCCAACTTAACTAGGTTTTGATATAGGGACGTACTACCATGTAATTTATTAGAACTTTCTTACAACAGTATGTTACTTAACTATGTAATTTATTAGAACTCACTTACAACAGTATGTTACTTAACAAGGTTTTAGTATAGAAACAAACTTATTATGTAATTCATTAGAACTTACATACAACACTAAGTTACTTAACTGATTTTGGTTTTTAATAACTAAATATCACGTACATACGATATATGTGATAATTAAAGTAAATTAACTAGTATAGAATTTATGAAAGGTGAAAAATTAAAACCCAAACATAGTGTATTATTTACAACTGTAAACACTCAGTGCGTATAATTAAAGTAAAACAAACCAGTTCGGCAACTGTATCGAACAACAGAGTAAGAATGGTAGGTAAATATTGTGTAAATGCCCAAACAACTTTTATTTTTTGACCAATATGTTAGATAATCCAAAAATTACAGCAACGGATCAAATTAATATCTTTATCGTAGTATTACTTATTTAAATACAAAAAAAAAAAAGTTCTAATCGCAGTCACAGAAATCTACAAGTTCACTTGTCTTAGGCCTAATATTAATTAAGCCTTTTAAAGTACGGCTATATCTGATAAAAAGATAAATTAATACTGTAATTTGTATCCGTTTTTTGCTTTAGATTCATTAAGTTTAAACTTTTCAGTACTTAATACTTGTGATAAATAGTAAATAAACCTATAATTATATTCTGCGACCTAATGTCAGACTTGTTGAAAAACGTTGATAAGCTTTTGACATGTTATACAAAATTTCTGCTAAACTATACTTTCATATCTTGAAATGAGGTTCGGGCGCACGCGCATTTAGGTAATAAAATATGACCGCATTTTCCTGCAAATAAAAACTGAGTATTATTACAAAGGTTGGTATATCGTTGATCTTTATTTGGGCGGGATCTTTTAAGTTATTTAGTGATAATGAGAGGTCCAGTCAAGACCACGTAACGAAAACAATTTTTTTTTTATTATTTCTTCCTTAACGTTGCTTGATGTCTTTATCATTTGTACGCAGTTGTACTTGTAGGCCTATGTCTACAAAATACATTTCAAAGAGAAATACCTCGCTAAAGGAACTACGACTAACATCAGAATAACTTTACTTGTACAATTTAACTGCTACTCAAATCAAGTAAACTAACACTGATCCAAATACTTCACTGTTAGCTTACTAATTGTTTAGTACAGGGGCGTAGATCCTGGGGGGTTGGGGATACATCCCCTTCATTTTAAGTGGGGGTATTGTGCATACAATCATCCCCCCTACAGTTTGGTCTGTTGAATTGTTTTATTGCATCACAGGCCTACAAATTGTGTGTTTGTTCTTGTGATTCTCGTGTTCTTACCAATCGAATTACATAATTAGGCTTAGATGTAGGCTTTTTCAGTAGCCGAAATCTACATCTTTAATATAAGCATGCTTCTAAGCTTTTCGATCAAAGCTTGTTTTTGTTTGTTTTTTATAATTTCGCACAAAGCTACTCGAGGGCTATCTGTGCTAGCCGTCCCTAATTTAGCAGTGTAAGACTAGAGGGAAGGCAGCTAGTCATCACCACCCACCGCCAACTCTTGGGATACTCTTTTACCAACGAATAGTGGGATTGACCGTAACATTATACGCCCCCACGGCTGGGAGGGCGAGCATGTTTAGCGCGACGCGGGCGCGAACCCGCGACCCTCAGATTACGAGTCGCACGCCTTACGCGCTTCGCCATGCCAGGCCACCGATCAAAGCAATGGTTCGTAATTATCAGTCAGTAGGCTTAGGTATACATGCAAGGCTTGCAAGCACTATCACAGAATCTACCTACGTCTTGTACGTAGTGTAAGATAAAGTAAAATTTTCATCACAACAGATTAAACAGAGCATGAAATTTAAAGATATTACTCCCAAGTGTAAACACCTGTGATCTAGATCTGGCAGGCAATTTGTAGCTTGTAGCTGCATCAATCTTATGTGTATATTGTGCGGTTTTCCTATGCCATTTGTTCTTATGCATGTCTAGTCGGTTTTATTGTCAAACGCCTTATTCTCCTTAGCTGCCGAAGTCGCTGACCATAGTGTACGTTTAGTGTACAGTTAACGACAGGTTCGGGCCGCTCGGATCCAGATGCGCTCTACATCACCCCCTCCGCTCCCTTTAGTCTGAGCCTCGATTTTACAACAGGGCTCATTAGAGCTGTGTTTGTGGCCCTCATTAATCTACGAAATTTCAGATTATCACCGCCATCTAATAAAGTACTGGTGCTTTATGGTAAAAGAACAATATATTCTCTTATCATAGATAGTTAAAATATTGTATTTTCTTGTATAATCAGAACACAAAAGGAGCGACTTTAACAGCCTGAAGCCTCTACTTGAATTGTATTGTTAGTTATTGTTTAGGTGTTTTTATTTAATAGACATGCTTATAGACATTATATCACAACGTGTTTGATGAGCTTTAACAGGAATATAATATATTTGTGATTGTTTAAGTATTTTTCGAGAAACAATTACTTGTGTTGTAACTAGCACACATTATTGTCCCAGCGATGCCCAGGCGGTCAGTCGGCTCGCTAGTCACTGTGAGGTTCGCGCGTTCGACTTAAATACATTGTACAGTTCAGTCCTACTTCCATTCTGTTCTATCTTCGTTCGTTGTACGTTAGAGTTTTTCAATAAAGACTGTATTTTAGCCTGTTGCGTCATCTGGGAAACAGATTCCAATTATGACAAGCAAGCGTCTGAAACTTTCCGATATTAGACAGTTCTACAAGCCAGTTACTAGTACTACAAGTGACAATGTAGATGTAGATAATCCAACAACCTGAAGCAAAGGAATAGAAACTTGCCATATAGAGAAAATACCGTGTTCATCAGAGGACGAGTCTGAAAATGCTTGTCCAACTATTGCACATCATGAACCACCAGATAGTTGTGAAACAAGTTTGTGCAGTAATGAAAAATCTGACACTCCACAGATACAGTGTGGAAAGCCATATCATCCAGACGCACAACTAATACCACGACAGAAAGCAAAATCTCAAAATATCAACTTCCAGGGCAAGTGGTTTGATGAGATCCCATGGCTGAATCAAAAAGTCACATGCTTTCATTGTGCCAAGGTGGAAAATAGAGGCCTTTTTACAGGGAAATTGGAGAGGCCAGTGGAGTATACCTTCATATCAACCGGTTTTTGCAACTGGAAAAAAACAAAACAGAAATTCAACGAACACCAATCCTCCTCTCAGCACAGATTCGCTATATCTCCAGAAGGTTCACTTGATGTAACTCCAGTGACTGTCCAGCTACATGATGGAAAAAGGCAGCAGCAGGAAGAATACAAAGGAAGTTTAGCAAAAATATTCAGAAGTTTACGTTTCTTACTGCGTCAAGATTTAGCATTACGTGGACATACAGATACAGAGGGGAACTTCCTGCAGTTAATGAAGCTCCTGGAAGAGGAAGATCCTGAGTTGACGGCCTACTTGTCAAAGAAAACCACATTCACATCACCCCAGGCTCAGAATGAAATAATGGAGATGTTCAGCCATCAAATACTGAGGAACATAGCACACGAAGTGCAGCAAAGTAAAATCTTTGCATTAATGGTTGATGGCACTCAAGATGTTACAGGTGCCGGACAGGAAGCAATATGTGTACAATATGTAGATGTGAATCTTGACATCCATGAGACATTTCTTGGTTTATACAGCGTTTCCAATACAACTGGTGAAACAATATCCTCGACTATACTTGATGTACTGACGAGACTCAATTTACCACTGTCAGGATTAAGAGCACAAACTTATGATGGAGCCGCTAACATGAGTGGTGCGTACAGTGGATGTCAGGCAAAAATAAAAGAGAAGCAACCGTCAGCTTTGTTTTTTCACTGTGGAGCACACAAGGTTAATTTAATAATACAACATGCAGTTGAAGCTTGTGATTGTGTTCGAGTTTGTTTGTTTATTTTGGAATTTCGCACAAAGCTACTTGAGGGCTAACTGTGCTAGTCGTCCCTAATTTAGCAGTGTAAAACTAGAGGGAAGGCAGCTAGTCATCACCACCCACCGCCAACTCTTGGGCTACTCTTTTACCAACGAATAGTGGGATTGACCGTCACATTATAACGTCCCCACGGCTGGGAGGGCGAGCATGTTTATTTTTGATGGCTCAGGATCCATTAGCTGCATTAAAGGAACTAAACCATGCATTCCAAGTAAAATCAGCGACAGTATCTGGCATGATTTAAACATCTGCAATGACAGTTGAGCAATTGCGGGTATTGCGAACAGAGGAAAATTACAACAAGATATTTGATGAAGCTGAAAAAAGGTAACGTCCCTAGATCTGGTGCCTATTGAACTACCACGCATTCGCAGACACCCCAGAAGGATCACAGGTGATGGCTCAGCACACCATTCTGCAACAGCTAGAGATTACTACAGGAGCCAATATTTTGAATTTGGGGACACAGTCATAGAACATCTGACCACTAGATTCAATGCAGACAACAATGACTTGAGGCAATGTCTGGCACTTGAGAACATGATCACATCTGGCAAGATTGACAACTCGGTAATAAACTTCTATCCAGATCTATCTGCACAACGGCTTGAGTTTCAGTTGCCCATGTTCAAAGGAACAACAAAAGCAGTATCTCTAAAAGGTACGAAGGATGCTTACTGTAAAATGCATGAAACAAGCCAGCAGATGTTTAGTGAAGTGTTTCTTCTCATGAAAATTTAACTTGTATGTCCAGTATCCAACAGCGAATGGGAAAGCAGCTTTTCTGCATTAAGACGGTTGAAGACGTGGTTAAGGTCAACTATGTCTCAGTGCCGCCTCAACCATGTGGCAGTTTGTCACACTCACAAAGATGAGGTCGACAAGATAAATATAGAAGAGCTTATGAAATAATTCATAAACAAATCATCACAAAGGAGGTCTACATTTGGGAACATGTAGACTAGAGGACTAAATGAATCTTACTTCAATGAAAAGTATGAATAATTATGTGCTACATTGTATTGATGTGTAATTTTCAAGAGTTCACAAAAACATTTTAATTATTTTTATCAAACAACATGAACAGTTTTTCAGTAGATATAAACTTATCAAGGGTAATTACTAATTTTATTAATATTTGAAAACGTAATTCATGCAATGAAAGTTATTAGTAATCTTGTCAAGTATAATGGTCATCTTTTATACTGTGCAGTGTGCAGAAACAAATTCATGTGGCAGTTAATTTGTGGCACATTTGTCTTTATTCTATGAACATTTTGAAAACTGTTCACAACACTTCACTTATACAAACCTACATGGAAACCTTGAAGTATCGTGGCAACAAGATTACTCTGTGACTGCGTGTTTACAGATTCCAGGTTCACGTAATCAGAGATTACCAATTTGTAAATTGAACAGTCCACATAAGTGGTTGTAAAAATCATCCCCCTATCGGGTGTAAAAAATCTACGCCCCTGGATCAGTACACTCATGTTTATATATGATATTTCATTTCTAGATATTTTTCAAAGTTTCTAAGATTTCACGATACCATGTAGAATATTTTAATTTGGTGCGTCCTCTAGCTAACCCCTAAAATAAAACATTGAAAATATAGCCTGCAGCACTATAAAATAGCCTTTTTTTAAAGTGACAAATTTCAGATTTTTACCGAGTTGCATTCACAATTTCTGAAAGTAACTAAAAATTGACACTTGAAATTAACTCAATTTTGAAAAAATAAGACTTTCTTATATCTTTGTTTATTTATTTGTATGTATTAGACTATCGTTTAATAACGAAGTAACAAAGCCTTATGAACATCCAATAACACAAGTTCAGAGTTAAACCTAAATTAATAATTAAATAACCCTAAAAGGGTAACACAAATATTTCTCAACTCCTTCATAATCGCCCCCTACCTTCCAAAGGCACAGTATGTCTGCGGACATACACCGCTAAAAACCAGGTTTCAATATCTCTGGAGGGCAGAACACCGATAGCCTACTGTGTAGCTTTGTGCTTAATTAAAAAAAAAAAGTTAATAAATAATTTTCAACACATTTAAAATTATATTTCACAATGAATTAGAAAAAATAATTGTAACCTCATTAGTAAATATTTTTGAACTAATAATTCTTAATAAATTAAGATAATAAAATTTTAACGTATTTGCTAATAATTCTTAATAGATTAACTTAACAATTTTCAATAGATCAGTTCTAATATTATTGAAGTCCAAAGCAACACAATGGGATATCTTTGCTCTGCCCATCACGGGTATCGAAATCCAGATTCTAGCGTTGTAACTCAGCAGATATACTGCTTTGCCACTGGGGTCGGGCAATAAATTAAGAAACGATTCTCAGCACTTCATAAAAATACTTCAGAATTACTAACTATTGTTTCAGCACCGAAAATTACCGAGTTACTAATCGCTGAGAGCTATAAATCTTTAGTTAATTAACGACAAACTACTGTTGCTATCATGCGTTTATCCATACGATATATACTTCCACGTATGCGTATAGTGCGATTCCACGCATGTGTAGTCTCGTATAATTCTCTGTTCATTGAACAGTCTATCTTTATGGAGTTTCTAACCTCAACTTAATAGACAGAGAAGCGTGCATTATAGAATGAGAACAGTGAAAGCATTTCGACAAGAAAACGCTTGTCTATGATATTGAATGTATCTACTTCACTTACACTTGTGCTCTTTAACTCTACGTACAGCACAACTACAAGATAACTGAAAATATATCTAGGTGTTATGTTTTGGCTGTCATGTTTAAGATATTCCAAGGAGGACTATTAGAGACTGCTTGCTTTTTTCCTTGGTGTATCTAAACAGGAAAAATTCAGTATATTTTAAAGATGCCTACCAATAAATTATAGGATTTTCGAAGGAA
This sequence comes from Tachypleus tridentatus, assembly GCF_004210375.1. Lineage (NCBI taxonomy): Eukaryota > Metazoa > Arthropoda > Merostomata > Xiphosura > Limulidae > Tachypleus > Tachypleus tridentatus. The sequence goes on along the minus strand of NC_134834.1, from coordinate 186,687,191 downwards.
ATGTGATTTAAAGTATTGTTACGTGTTCCTGTTTTTTTTTAGTTTTCTTTTGTGGTTTTATGTGTTTAAACAATAGCGCCACAATCAGCTATATGTGCCATGCTATATAAGAATCATGAACAAGATCTTAGAATCAATGCGAAATGTGTGTTTTGGTTGGTACTGATCTAATTTTGATGTATAAATAGATTTAAGTAAAACTGGTATAAACTACAGTTCACCAACTTAATATAGGTCACACCCAATCGGATGTTGTTCAAGTAACTGGTGATATAAAAAGTATCTCGACCATCCCGGTATTAGACGGTCGCTGGCGCTAGATATAAGACACATAGTATGGTTAATACAAAATTACATTTTTCCTTAGTTTCATTTATAAGTTCTTAAGATTGCAGAAGGCTCTGCGATATTTCCTGGTGATTACCGATTAACATTAATCTCGAAACGGTCAAATTTATTGGTTACTAGTTCTTTTCGAGGAATGATATTTTGCTGTTTTCAGAATTTCCGCACAAAGCTACACAAGGGCTATCTGTGCACAGCAGTTCTAAAATTTGGACTGACAGAGTAGAGAGAGCAACTAGTCAAGAGGAACCACCGTTGAATGTTGGGCTACTCTTAACTGATCAAACAATGGGAGTTGCCTTGCACTCTTATAACTCACCAAAGGCCTAAAAGCGCGAAACACGTTTTCGTGGCAACAACACGCAAATAATGGATCTGCATAGTCATAGACCGAGCACGTTACCCAATAGTTCACGCGGTCCTGGAGACTAGATAGTAGTATAATAAATGTTTTGAGTAGTAACTGTTAATTTTTAGATTTAATACTCTAGTTAAATTTATCCAGATGATGAATTATTAATTCGACGACTTGTTTATTCTCAGAGAAAAGCTATTTGACAGTAGCACATATTATTGTTAAGCGATCTAGGCCTAATCTAAATGATCTAATCTGACCATATATTAATTATAATCGATAATTCTGTTAACAGTGAAGCTATTCGGTTGATGAAATATTGTAGTGTAATCATTTCTAAATTTTATATACTATGATTATTCAACAATACATATTTTTATTTGTAATTGTAACGAAACTGGTCATCTAAGAAATGTTTTAGGCCTAGATGTAGGCTTTTTCAGTATCCGAAATATACATTTTTAATATAGGCGTGCTTCTAAGCTTTTCGATCTAAGCGATAGTTCGTAAGTATCAGTCAGTAGGGTTTTAAGTTAAAGTTTATATGTTTTTGAACTGTTGTGATGATTTATAATTAAAATTACCTTTTCAAATGCTTTAAACAATATTCTACTAATTACACGTATCGGGCTGCGTCTGAAATGTCCTAGGTTCACTTAACACGCTCTGCACTTTCATCTATAAGTACATCATCTCCGTAAAAGTCAACCTTGTATAGTCTGGTGGAGACAGCCGCTCACAAATTAATTTCTTTCCAGTCAGCAGTTATAAATTAGAGATGGCTATGTCTGAAATTTGAAGTCTGTGATTTGGCGTTTAGTCCACGTGTTGCATAAGGCGTGGATCAACTTAAAATAGCATGAACCTCATTAATCCAGGTCTGGATCTATATAATTATCTAACTGTAAATCTAGAATTTCTGTAATAAACAAATTTAAACCAGTACGGTTCTGTTGTTTTTGCAAGTCCACTCGTATTATTCGACAAAAAAAAAAAAAAGGTTCAAAATTTTCCGTATTTATTGCCTTTTTGTCGATGGAATAAGTTTATTTGATGAACCAGCCAGTTAGGAATAGACTAAAAGTTACCACCAGAAGACTACATTCGAATTAAAATGTAATAAAAAAAATACAAACTTGACCTTTGACCTTTAACGTAACATATGGAATAATCTGTAATCAAATTTAGATATTAAAATTACTCAGACGCATCAGGAAACAATAGAGATTTTACTTGAAAGATGAAAGATATAAAAGTTACCGTACTAGTTGACGAGTACCGTGTAACCACATAGTGAATGGGTAATTATAATTGTATTTTAATTCGCACAGATTATTTCCAAATGGAAACTCACGTACTTGCGTTGCTAGGAAACTCGACTATTTTGTAATGTTCTTCGTGCTTTCGTTATTATAATAATTTCCTGGAGAAATCATGCACTATTCAGAGAAACCCAGAAGAGTTTTCACTGAAACGTTTTGTTATATTTTTATAAAAGTATTTTGAAGATTCGCCCGTATTTTAACCAATAAGTTTTTTTTTTCTTTTATCAGTTTGTTACCAACGCAAATGGCCCGGCATGGCCAGGGGGTTAGGGTAATCGACTTGCAATTTGAGGGTCGCGGGCTCGAATCCCCATCACAAAAAAAAAAAAAAAGCTCACCCTTTCAGCCGTGGAAGCGTTATAGTGTTACGGGCAAACCCACTATTCGTTGGTAAAAAGAGTAACCCAAGAACTGGCGATGGGCGGTGATGACTAGCTGCCTTCCCTCTAGTTTTACACTGCTAAATTAGGGAAGGCTAGCGCAGATATCTCTTGTGTAGTTTTGCGCGAAATTCAAAAGTAAAAAGCCTCTTATGTCTAACAATCTGCGTTTAAATCACCTTTTGACACTAAAGTTGGAATAAAAGTTGTCCTGATGAAACCGTTGTACCACTAACCCTAATGACGTCGTAGTGGCAAAAGTTTGAGTAATAGCCTCGAAGAAGCAAGCTGAAATGGCGAAATTTGTACAACTAGCCCTGATGAGGCCGCAATGGCGAACGTTGGTTGAAATAAAATCTTTTATTATTATATATAGACTAAAGGTCGTTTTTCTGTTTCTTATTTTCAAAATGTCAAAATTTATTCAGTTTGCACTGCAAATTCTAGTATGCTCGTTAAACACTGTTTACTTAAATTCTGGTTAAAACGTTAATACATTTATTTAAATTACAATTACGTTAACGGAGAGAACATGTTGCTGTGATTTTTACAGATTATTTCAACGATACACGAAATCTGAAACGAAAAATGTACGTTTATGTTTGTATAGAGATTTAACGTAAATCTGAAGATTCGTTTATGTAAAAAAGAATATTCAACTGAAAATAAATGACCTGAAGTACAATAACCACTACAACTCTGAAAGTATATTTTGTTTGTAAAATACAGGTGTCATCCGGTATTTTTATACCAAGAACAAACGATACTTTTACAGTGTACCGATAATGTAGACAAATTAGTTCTAAACTCCACCGTTAAGTTTTAAAAAACGCCGTTAAATTCAACATTGATCCATTAAAAGCCACAGCTATGTTTTTGTTGCATTTAGTTTTAGAGACGTTACATAAACATGAAAATTCTATCTGATTATAAAGAAGCAATACTTTAAGACGGCGGGTACGGAACAGAGCACGAAACGGTGACGCCAAGTCAATTATGCTGATATCAACAAAATATAATACGTTCAGTGATTCGCGAAGGTATAAACAATTCTAAGTTTTTGCCAACCTTTCTATTTTAAAACAATGCAATGTCAGCGTAATCTGAAAAGTTTAAAACAGTTCATTCGTGAGTTTGTAATTTATAATAACTTAAACTTGCGTCCTAAAATAACGACATCCATTCTTATCAGGTTAAGTTTGAATACAATAAAACAAAGTTGAAATATGGTTTAAAGTACTTACCAATTCCGGGGGTTAGGACGTTCAGCATACATAATAAGAGAGATAAGGACACCGGCATCAGGGGAACCGCTTTACGGAACACGCCGTGTTTTTCCCGTACGGATATTTCGTATTTGATAAATGGTTTTCCGCCGTAGAAATCAACCATAGCTTTGAACTGTTCGTTGGATATATTAACTGGGCTATAATTATTTGCAGTATGTTCCTGGTTAACGATTCCTCTGTTAACATTTGTCTCAGTCGGCGAGATTCTTTGCTCTTCATTTCTTGTGTTTCTATTTGTGTTTGTCAGCTCGGGATCGGACTGTGCCTCATTTGTTGCACGTTCTTTACAGTTTGGATGTTCTTCATCCACCTCCACCCCTCCTCTCTTCTCTTCTAGCATCTCTGGTGCTTCTTTGACAGATTTTTCTGTCGTTTGACTTCGGTGGTCTGACTCTGAAGACATTCTACTCTGTCTCCTCTGTGCCCACCTAGCTGAGCACTTTTGTCCACAGGTATGTTTCGAACTACCTGCCGCATACGAGCATAGAATCGATGTTGGAGCTTTCAGTCGAACTTGGCGCAAGCCCCATGCAAGTCTTGCAATCCTAACGTGTCATTGGTTATTCAGAAAACCAGTCTAGAACTTGGAAACAAAAAGGAGAACCAAAAATACTAAATATAAAACCAGTAGACGGGATATGCACGGTTCCATTGTGAACCATTTCTAAAGCATAGGAAAAGAATTAACCACTGGTTATTTTACCTTAAAGTTTGTGTAGCAGTATATTCAACTAGAATAGCGCAGATAGCCCTTGTGTAGCTTTGCGCGAAATTCAAAAAACAAACAGTCAACTAGAATAGAGAAAGCTTGCTGGAAAGGGTTCGCCATAGAATAGATTGTGGATAAGAGTCACCTAGCGGCTAGTTCGATTAAGAAGATTATTTATACAAGTTGGTAAAAACTTTTGAAACTCTTTGAAAATCTACCAAAAAATGGTTTTTTCTTTAAAGCTGTCGCAACCTGAGGGTCACGGGCTCAAATCCTCGTCCCATGAAAAATGGTTGCCCTTTCAGCAGAGGTGGCGTTATAAGGCGACGGTCGATCCCACTATTTGTTGGTAAAAGAGTAGCCCAAGAGTTAGCGGTGGGTGGTGATGACTAGCTGACTTCCCTCTAGTCTTACACTGCTAAATTAGGGACGGATAGTGCAGATAGCATAGTTCTCGTGTAGCTTTGCGCGAAATTCAAACCAAACCTTAAAGGTATTTCTGCTGCGACAAACGTTTTTATATAATAATGTATTTTAATTAGCAGTAGTTATTTTAGTCTAATGGGTGAATCTGTTCGTAGGAACTTTGTTCATTCTTTATCGATGTACAGTGCGAAGCTAGTAAAATGTGATACTTTCATGTCTGTTAATTCACGATGGTAACTCACAAAGAAACCTATCTCGTATCCTAGAACTGAGTAAATCAATTAATCACAGAAAAGTTACCGTTAGTGTTTTTCAAAGCAAAGTTACACAATGAGCTGTTTGCGCTCTATCCACTAAAATGATCGAACCATGAATTCTGACGTTGCAACTTCGTATTAAACATACCACTCTGTCAATAGGGACACACCGACAGGAAAAGATCACGTTAATAGGTCGATATCCCCTTCTGTTAATAGAGTGACGAGTTACACTTTCCTATTATAGATGGCGTGACAGTTGCGACAATGACGAATGTCGTGAGGGAAGATGGTTTTAAACAACCTTATACAGTCACGTGAAAAAGTTAGGACACCCTATGAAAGCCTGTGTATTTTTGTAACATTTTTGGATATACAGATATTTAATCTAAATTTTAACAATACTGAGAGATTATAGGAATATAACTAAACAATTAAAACTGAAGAAAAGACTTTTCAAGATCTTATGTAAATGTATTTCTACGAAAATGCATATTCTAACTGAGGAAAAGTTAGAACACCCTACCCCCTAATAGCTAGTGTTAACCCATTTGGCTGAAATAATTGCAGTGAGACGCTTCTTGTAGCCATCTACCAGTCTCTGACGTCGGTCTGAAAAAAGTTTGCCCCACTCCTCAGTTGTGGTGGTGTCCTAACTTTTTCCTCAGAATATGCATTTTTGTAGAATTACATTTACAGAAGCTGTTGAAAAGTCTTTTCTTCAGTTTTAATTGTTTAGTTATATTCCTATAATCTCTCAGTATTGTTAAAATTTAGATTAAATATCTATATATCCAAAAATGTTACAAAAATACACAGACTTTCATAGGGTGTCCTAACTTTTTCACATGACTGCATGTGTAGAAAGGGCTGATAAGATATGCTCATCGACATAAAAAATTTTAAACTTTTCTACCGTTATGATTCCTTTTATTTCTTCTGGACGGTGTGTGTAGAGAATGGATGTTCTTAAAGCAACTTTATACAGTTGTACCGAGATAGCATTCAATTGTGTGTAGAGAATGGATGTTCTTAAAGCAACTTTATACAGTTGTACCGAGATAGTATTCAATTGTGTGTAGAGAATGGATGTTCTTAAAGCAACTTTATACAGTTGTACCGAGATAGTATTCAATTGTGTGTAGAGAATGGATGTTCTTAAAGCAACTTTATACAGTTGTACCGAGATAGTATTCAATTGTGTGTAGAGAATGGATGTTCTTAAAGCAACTTTATACAGTTGTACCGAGATAGTATTCAATTGTGTGTAGAGAATGGATGTTCTTAAAGCAACTTTATACAGTTGTACCGAGATAGTATTCAATTGTGTGTAGAGAATGGATGTTCTTAAAGCAACTTTATACAGTTGTACCGAGATAGTATTCAATTGTGTGTAGAATAAAGGGAGCTCAAAAAAGTGTTTATTTAGGAATTTCGCCCAAAGCTACACGAGGGCTATCTGCGCTAGCCGTCCCTAATTTAGCAGTGTAAGACTAGAGGAAAGGCAGCTAGTCATCACTACACACCGCTAACTCTTGAGCTACTCTTTTACTAACGAATGGGGATTCGAACCCGCGAACCCTAGATTACGAGGCGAACGCCTTAACCCACTTGGCCGTGCCGGGCGAGGAAAAATAGAGTAGAAGATAAAATGAGTGATAAGTATGACAATATTAGGGTTAGCGACAGAAAACTGGCCTCGTAGCTAAGTCACTCGGATCGTACTCCACTAGTCCGAATACCCGTCACCAAACATTTTCGACCTTTCAATAATGAGGGCGTTATAAGGTTACGATCAATTGCGCTATTCATTGGTAAAATAGTTAGTGGTGGATGGTGTTGGTTAACCTCATTCTTTCTAGTCTTATCATCACTAAATTAGAGGTGGATAGTGCAAGCAGCTCTCGTGTAGCTTTGCGTGAAATTCAAAACAAACAAACAGGAGAGAGTGTGTGTATGTTTTATAGCAAAGCCACATCAGACTATCTGCTTTGTCCATCGAAAAGAATCGAACCCCTAATTTTAGTGTTATACATCCGAAGACTTACTGCTGTTTCACCAGGGGGACACAGACGAGAGAAAAGAATCAGGAAATAATCGTTATTTTAGTGTCGACCCAAAACAACAGATGAGGATTTGAGTTTCCACAAAACACAGACATTTAAGGAAAGGATAAGCGGTTTACATGTAAAATAAACAGAAAATGCGATAGTAACTAAGTAACGTAACTGTTTACATGGAATAATACCGCTACGTGTGTTTGTATGAACCTTCCAGTCCGGCAGGAAAGATACGCCACAACAAAGAACAATGAAATACGAGTAAAGAATGTGTCGACTCCACGTGGTTTCTCAGAAAAGTTTGAAATTGACAAATACCTTGTTAAAGCGAACTTTTACCGTAATCCAAATGATGATAAATAGTTCTGACAGGAGATTTAGGTTAGTCCTAATGTTGTTTATTTCAGCGACAAAAAACACACATTGATTTTAGGTTATTCTTTTCTGACGTACAATTTTGTTCCAAAGTTTAGATAATTTTGTAGAATTTTTCGGGAGGTCCTATCTTATTGAAAACAGTAATTGGTTTATCTATTGAACGTATGTCGTCAGTAGCAATGACATTTTGGAGTATGATCGAATTTCAAACGTACCGATGAGCCGAATATTAGGGTTTAATAAGAATCGAACAACAACGTGTCGTCGTTCCTGGCTGGATGGATATTTGATTATAGTCCAGCTGTTCCGTTGGATTCAGTTCTATCCGCTAAACGTATCCAACGTAAAAATTGTTCATTGTCGATCTTTACGGGTTCTGGACAATATTTATTACAACTACTTTTGTGCTAATGCTAAGATATAAATATGTTTGTTTATTTGTTGTTAGCCTCAAAGCTACACAACAGATTACTCATGCTCACCCCCCTTACCCCTTCAGAATTTTCTGGTACTTTTATTGCGGTATTTCGTTCACAATGGCTCAAGGTGAAGGCAAAACAAACATGATAGACCCGTACATGACGTTATATAATAATATCTAGGTGTTGAGCGTGTGGTTTCGTATAGTTGGTCCCAAGAGTCTCTTCTCAGTACCCGAAGTGTGTGTGTGTGTTTGTCCAAACCACTCAGTTCTACTAATGGTAAATCGCTTGATTTTATTTTTGCAATGTGACACGTGTTTGAACGATGTAATACACGCAGATAAAGTAATGACATTCATTATGGCTTTGTGTTCAGAACTTAAAATTATGGTTTACTGCTTAATAAGTGATCTGTTAAAACATTCGTGTACGAAAATGTGTTTTTATTTTCAAATTCAAGCGTAACAAATGATATACACATTTCTTTATTGTTTTCTATTCAGTAGAAAACGAATGATCCCTTTGTGTTCCCATTCATTAAACATGAATGATCCCTTTGTGTTCCCATTCATGAAATATGAATGATTCCTTTGTGTTCCCATTCATTAAACACGAGTGATCCCTTTGAGAATATTTATTGAAGCAGAATTTCAGCTTCATTGTGGCAAGTTCTCTCTTTTTGTTATTTCGCAATATAATTAGAAACGTTAAATGAAACTGTAAAACATGTTCGAGAACCCCAAAGATAATTCTGATTTTTTCATCCTGTACAGAAGTTTATGCACGCGTGGCCTAAGCAGCTAAGTTAGAGACACTCTAAGGTTCAGGCTTAGCTGTTTCTAGTTACTGTCCAGAGATAAAACAATCAGCCAGTGCCAATGTCACCCACCTTCACAACAAAGATAACGCGATTAACTCTCACTTTTATAAGGAGTCCGTAGTGAAAATGCTCATCGACCAATGACTTTTAACCACCAGATTACGTCATGCTCAACTCCGAATACGATTTTATAAAACGTATTAAAACGAGCCTCTAATGTATTATTACTTATTACGATTTCAAGTAGCCTGAAATTGAATCAAATTTTATGATTTATGATGTTTGTCAACAAGATTGACACACACAATTGTATTTATTAATACAAAAATATTTTAATATACAAACAATAATACAATTTATAATAACGGTTATTACAAATACTGGTTTATATATAAAAGTTTAACAAACCTACACACAATATTGAGTCTTATGTCCTATCCTGATTTTCCTTGATATCCTATTGTGGGTTCACGATAAGTGAAATAATTTCGAGTTGATGACGTACAAATCACTTAACAAGGAGCTAGGAAGTTCTTCACGCTTGAGTTTTTCACCAGTGAAGTTATATAATGTCTTTGTAAAGATACTCATGTCTGACGTTAATTCTCTGAAGTTAAAACAGTTTTGTATTGTTCGAAATCTATAAAAGTTCCTCGTCAAATATCTGTAGTTTCCCAATTAATGAGCGTTAATCGTAGTTGTAGCTTCCAAGGCTTATAGTACACCAACTGTATGTAGCAAACCAACAACATAAACTGTCTCTCTGCGTGTTGTGATGTCTACCTTTTATAATCGTTAGGCTAGATTCTCAAAATATCAGGTGGCAACAATAATGGCAATCACGAGCATTTACACTCGATAATTTTCGATAATTTTAGTGAATAGGCGGGAAATTCGCAATATACATTTAACAGTATAAGTTACATATATTTTTAAATATATATTAAACTGACACCAACATCAACATTAAAATAAGTATATAAGAGTAAATTCGTCACAAACCATAAAGCTTTTATCAATTGATATGATAATAGTTCTGATAATTCAACATGATTGTTTTGGTTAAAAGACCATAGCCGTTAATAATATATATTAGCTCTCACGGGCACGAGGCTGGACAGATTCTGTGACGCATCTTCTAATTGAAAGTATGACTCTGTTATCACCATATAAGTAGTTTCGAAAAAACACTTTTTGTTTCGCATTGGTGCGCCAACTTTCCATTTGTATTGTGATATCGAAATATTGTCTGTCTTTGTTTTTTATAATTCTATTTTTGGTATTTCATATGGTTAAAAAGGTTTTGGGAGTTTTGGTAAATTAGTCAATAACAAACAAATCATTTGTATTGAAATTCTACATAATTGTCTTCGGAGATAATTGGGAAGTAAATGTACGATTAGACGGAAATAGTTTAAGTTCATTTTAAAATACTTCCACCAGCGATAAGTCTATAGACTTACGATGGTAAAAACTGGGTTTAGATATCTACTTTCTGCAGAGCACGCGTAGCACGTTGCGTAGTTTTCTGCTTTACAAAACCGAATCTTTCGGAATACTGCCCGATGTCATGTCCATCTTTTTACTATACTCCATAATTATTTTCTTCCAGTTGTTTAGTTCCTGTAACTATTGCTCCAGTTGTTAAGCTCCTGTGATAGTGCTCCAGTTATTAAGCTCTTGTGATAGTTGCTCCAGTTCTTATGGTCCTGCAATAGTTACTCCAGTTGTTTAGCTCCTATGATAATTGTTCCAGTTGTTAAGCTCTTGTGATAATTGCTCCAGTTATTTAGCTCCTGCGATCGTTGCTCCAGTTGTTAAGCTCTTGTGACAGTTGCTCCAGTTGTTAAGTTCCTGCGATCGTTGCTCTAGTTGTTAAGCTCCTGTGATAGCTGCTCCAATTATTTAGCTCTTGCGATTGTTGCTCCAGTTGTTTAGCTTCTATGATAGTTGCTCCAGTTGTTAAGCTCTTGTGACAGTTGCTCCAGTTGTTAAGCTCCTGCGATCGTTGCTCCAGTTGTTAAGCTCCTGTTATAGTTGCTCCAGTTGTTTAGCTCCTGTGATGGTTGTTACAGTTGTTAAGCTCCTGCGATTGCTGCTACAGTTGTTTAGCTTCTGTGAAGTTGCTCCAGTTGTTAAGCTCCTGTTATAGGTGATGCAGTTGTTAAGCTCCTGTGATAGTTGCTCCAGTTGTTCAGCTCCTGTGATGGTTGTTACAGTTGTTAAGCTCCTGCGATTGCTGCTACAGTTGTTCAGCTCCTGTGATGGTTGTTACAGTTGTTAAGCTCTGCGATTGCTGCTACAGTTGTTTAGCTTCTGTGAAGTTGCTCCAGTTGTTAAGCTCCTTTTACAGTTGATGCAGTTGTTTGGCTCCTGTGAAAGTACCTTCAGTTGTTGGGAATTTGTGACTGTTGCTCCAGTTGTTGGGAATTTGTGACTGTTGCTCCAGTTGTTGGGATCCACTCAACCGTTTCCTTCATGCCTAAAGTTTCTGCTCATGCAGTAATTAAATAAACGTTGCTGTTCTCTGTGTGTGAAATGTTCAGGTGCATATTCACATGCGTAACATGCATATAATCAGCCATGTCATTTTTGTTTATTCGTCGTCTTTTAGCTTCTTGGTGAACCCACTATACCACAATTTAGGCTTGTCACAAATTTTTAGTTATGTCGAATTAACGGTCGATTAAACTCGAAGTTATGCCGGAAGTGAAAGTAGAAATTACTAAATATATTTTATTCGATGTTGTTGTGAATAAATCAATTTTAAACAAGTAATAGTTTGAAAGAAAAAAAACTCATTACAGAAGAAATCGAGTCACGATATTCTACAAAGACAACGAATATAATTAAAAAAAACATTTGTAGGTATTTGCTCTTATCGTTTCTAATGTTAAAAATCCAAACGTTACGAAAGTGTGTTATTAAATTGTATACAGGTTTCATCACATTATACTAAATGCTTTTTGAATATTCAAATCAACTAGTCACGGGAAAACCACAGCCGATATAAAGTTTCGGTGGAATTGAATGTATAAGAACTACATTTTGACATTAATGTTTCGTAGATAGTGAGATGCCATTGAAAACTGGTGTGTAACAGTCATTACCGACGCAAAGCATTCAATCATGTCATAAACGTATGCTAAACTAGAAAATTTATAACTTCCAAGGTGAGGATATTCCTTATACGTAATTTAATTAGAAAACAGGAAACTTTGAGACTCAGGAACATCAAAACAGAGACCTGGAATAAGTTGTACTACAGTCATGGTGAGGAAATTACGGTGTCTTCTAACGAGTTATACTCCACAAAAGTCAGTCGCAAAAGCCGTCCATAAGACCCAGAAAACTAGTACGCAACATAATAAAAAAGGACTTCCATCTAGAAAATCGACACAAGTCACACGTGCAGGAATTGTTTCCACGACCATGTCATGCCTCAAGCAACTGGACAATTAAAACGGATATTTATTTTATTCGATATGCAAATATGTCGTTAAAGTTGCCTATGTATGGGCCCAGCATTGCCAGGTGAGTTAAGGCGATCGATTCGTAATCTGAGGGTCTCGGATTCGAATCCCCATCACACCAAACATGCTTGCCCTTTCAGCCAAGGGAGCGTTATTTATAATATGATGGTCAATCCCACTATTCGTTGGTAAAAGAGTAGCCCAGAAGTTGGCGGTGGGTGGTGATGACTAGCTGCCTTCTCTCTAATCTTACACTTCTATATTAGGGACGGCTAGCGCAGATAGCCCTTGTGTAACTTTGCGCAAAATTCAAAAAACAAACAAACAAACAATGCCTATGTATTTCTGTGCGATCGGACTGTTTAAACACGATCCGGAAAAACGTCGTTCTCGTACACTAAATAGATTACAGAAAGTCCGCAGGGAGAAAGGGAATGCTTTGGACGTGACAGTCTGACAACGGAATATCTCGCAATGGTAACTACGGTGTAGGGGTATTATTAAGATACACCGTCGTCATTTTGGAATATAACCTGCTCAGTCGCTATATAAGTGCACAGTTAACTTATTACACCCAACCAGTTAAATATTTTATAAAACACAGATTCTGTGGAAATATCGTATTATTTACAGGGGTTTCAAACATGGTTGCAAAACAAACAATTTGAACCTTTGTCATTTCCATGAGTACAGTTATGATTGCGAGTAAAAGGTTCACACAAAAGCTGGACACTGGCTACCTGTATTAGAAAGTTAAACAGTGTACCTAACACTTAGGCCGGCGTATTAGAAATACATCTTTAAACATACAGGTTTCAAACTACTTTTAAAGAGCTCGGCTTTACTTGAGTTGCTAGCTATGAAGTTTTATTAACTGTTAAAACTACCTGTCCTGAAAGTTTTTTCTGTTGCTTTTACTAATGAAGAAAACAAATATGTCGTAACATTTTAGTAACTGATATTGTTTATTTAATTTTAAAACAGAGTTACATATCAGACTACTAACGCTCTGTCCACCATGAGAAATTGAATATCAAACATTAGCGTTTTAAGACAATAAAAAAAGTTCTTATATGTGATTTCTTAGTTTTTGCACACGACTGAAAATGTGATTTTAGCATAGGGCCGTGCGTAGCCTAATGATTAACACATCGGGCTGCGGATTAAGGGTTCAGAGTTCGAGGAGTGACGTCACTGAACAAACACGGTTTGCACTTTAAGCTGTGGATGCGTTATACAAGTGACCGACATTTCCGTTTTTTCAAAACAAACAAAAAAATCAGCTTTTGTTCTGGTCAGTAGTTTAAGTTTATGGGCTTTATACCTAAAACTTAGGGGTCTCTGACTTGCCCGTCAACTGCGCGAGAAGTTATGTTTAGGTCGAAATAAAAATTCTAATTTTGTCTTTGTAGCCAGGTGTTACTATTTTAACTTGATGAAGCTGAAGGATTAAAAACTCGTTTTTTTTCTTCTGCGATGAAGTTCTGCTCACCACGGGTATCGAAATCAGGCTCCTAGTAGTATAAGTCCACTGTGCCACTAGGGGGCGACACGGTCTGAGATAACGATATACATTCGTGACGTTAACCTTTCTCATAATTAATTAGCATCTCCGCAGTTCTTCGTTTCCCTATACTTTTTTTTTTTATCCGTAAGCAGAAGATCAATTTGTTAGAAATCTCTTTCTATGTAATTACAGACTCTGATAAGTCTTACGAAACTCCATTAAACGTCCTACAGATATTTAATGTACGGACTCTAGAGTGATAGTGTTATAAACTATACAATTACACCTAAGTCTGCTTCATAATGAACAATTTAACTGGTTTATGACGAACGTTGTTAATGAACTAGAACATGAAAGTCTGTTGTTGTTTTTTTTAATAGTTTTTGTTTTACAAACAATCAGTTCTCAAGTTATAACAGAATCCTCTTTTTCAAACCTGGGAAAACTGTTCATGAGCTGTATGCTTGACCCCTAATAGGTCAGCGGCAAACTTGTAGACTTATTTCTCTAAAGCATGGGATTCGATTCCTGCGGTAGACGCAGCAGATACACCACTATGACTTTGCTCTAAAACAAACAAACAAACAAACAAAAGGTATCTGGTTTATTTAGCAGAATTGTCCTCTTACGGTTCAGATAATCTCGATAGAATTTTATTCTTTCAGAAGCAACGATATCAAGGTGAAATAAAATTACAAAATATAAACTTCCAAAATTATCCGTCCATATTACGATTTGCAAGTGACGTCTTCCATTAGAAGAAAGAATAAAATGATTACGAGTTAAACACTCTTTTCATAGAACACCCCATTGAGAATATATTTGTATATTTACAGAAAGAAGAATATTAAATAATGATATAAGATTGGTTTGGTTTGGTTTGAAATTCGCGCAAAGCTACTCGAGGGTTATCTGCGCTAGCCGTCCCTAATTTAGCATTGTAAGACTAGAGGGTAGGCAGCAGGTCATCACCACTCATCGCCAACTCTTGGGCTACTCTTTTACCAACGGATAGTGGGATTGACCGTCACATTATAACGCTTTCACGGCTGAAAGGGCAAGCATGATTGGTGTAACATGGATTCGAACCTGCGACCCTCGGATTACGTGTCTAGCGTTTTAATCACCTGGCTATGCCGAGCCAATAATATTAGAAAATGCGAATTTGCGGATTTACAGAACAGATGAATAAATTATCCGTCCGTGTTATTTATTCAATTTGTTAAAAGTTCACTGAAAGCATTTTCGTATTTAGTCGCTTAATCCGGAAAAAAATATTTTCTTTTGTCAGGTTTCTCTACGTTTAAAGTTATTACTTGACCCCCCCATAGCATTACATATACACAGTCTGGAAATAAAGCTGAATGTTAATATATAATTCATGACGACTTCACTCAAACCAATAGGAAAAAAAAGGAGTCGATTACGTAGGCTTGTGTTTACATATACGACTGTTTTAAAGTACCATATCATAAACTTGCTTCTTTGTTTTACTTGGTTGTTTTTAGAACAAAGCCACGTTCCGCTATTTGCCGGGTTCATTGTGAAGAATCGAACTCCGACATTTCGCGATGTAACTCCCTAAACCTTTCTGTTGACTCATAAAGGACAAAAATCAACTGTCTGATCAAGTATGCCGGGTTTAAGAAAGTTGTTTATAAACGTTTATAACACAATTATTATCACTGAATTTCGCAAGAAAACAATAATTTGTTTTACTCATTTCATGAGTGTATTTACAACCAGGGACTTAAAAGCACTTGGTTATAATTTTTATTTACAATTTCTGAGCGTAATTTATTAAATTGCTGTTCGCGCGCCACCAGTCGGCCATAAGGTAAACTTTAGTGAGCGTTAAAACGTAGACTTCCTCAACACGATGGTAAATAGAACGCCAGGACGTGCACAGAAGCAAAAGGCTTACATTTGGTCTGTAAAGGTTATCGTTGCGTTATAACCTAATCGAACGGGTTATTGCGTGCGGGAAACACTTTCGTCAAACTAGGCTGGCCGGCGCCGAAAATTACGTGACGGAAGAGATTCAGAGATAATAAAACATTCGTTGTTTGGTTTTATAAACTGGTTGGCGGCTACCTGTTAACTGGTATAACTTTGTTCGTTAGATATAAATGAAAACGTGACTACAAGAATAACACTTTTCACTTCTTAACAGGGTGGGGAATGAGGGAAAAACGACAAATATCAGAACTGAAAAAATTATAATTGTGTGGATATACTGCATACATTATTGTACAAAGTAGTGACAGTCTAAAAATGCTACACTGCATACATTATTGTACAAACTAGTGACAGTCTAAAAATGCATTATTGCATACATTATTGTACAAACTAGTGACAGCCTAAAAATGCCACACTGCATACATTATTGTACAAGCTAGTTACACTCTAAAAATGCTACACTGCATACAATATTGTACAAACTAGTGACACTCTAAAAATGCTATACTGCATACATTATTGTACAAGCTAGTGACACTCTAAAAATGCTGTATTGCATATATTATTGTACAAACTAGTGACAGTCTAAAAATGCTATACTCCATACATTATTGTACAAGCTAGTGACAGCCAAAAATGATATATTGCATACATTATTGTACAAGCTAGTGACAGCCTAAAAATGATATATTGCATACATTATTGTACAAGCTAGTGACACTATAAAAATGCTGTATTGCATACATTATTGTTTAAACTATTGACAGTCTAAAAATGCTATACTGCATACACTATTGTACAAAGTAGTGACAGTCTAAAAATGCTGTATTGCATACATTATTGTACAAACTAGTGACACTCTAAAAATACTATATTGCACACATTATTGTACAAGCTAGTGACACTCTAAAAATGCTATATTGCATACATTATTGTACAAACTAGTGACACTCTAAAAATGCTATACTGCATACATTATTGTACAAACTAGTGACACTCTAAAAATGCTGTATTGCATACACTATTGTACAAACTAGATGCAGTCTAAAAATGTCATATTGCATACATTATTGTACAAACTAGTGACACTATAAATTTGCTATTATGCATACATTATTGTACAAACTAGTGGCACTCTAAAAATGCTATACTGCATACATTATTGTACAAACTAGTGACACTCTAAAAATGCTATACTGCATACATTATTGTACAAACTAGTGACACTCTAAAAATTCTATACTGCATACATTATTGTACAAACTAGTGACACTCAAAAAATGCTGTATTGCATATATTATTGTACAAATTAGTGACAGTCTAAAAATGCTATACTGCATACACTATTGTACGAGCTAGTGACATCCTAATAATGCCATATTGCATACATTATTGTACAAACTAGTGACACTCTAAAAATCCTGTATTGCATATATTATTGTACAAGCTAGTGACATTATAAAAATGCTACACTGCATACATTATTGTACAAAATAGTGACACTCTAAAAATGCTATACTGTTTACATTATTGTACAAGCTAGTGACAGCCTAAAAATGCTACACTGCATACATTATTGTACAAACTAGTGACACTCTAAAAATGCTATACTGCATACATTATTGTACAAACTAGTGACACTCTAAAAATGCTCTATTGCATATATTATTGTACAAACTAGTGACGGTCTAAAAATGCTATACTCCATACATTATTGTACAAGCTAGTGACAGCCAAAAATGATATATTGCATACATTATTGTACAAGCTAGTGACAGCCTAAAAATGATATATTGCATACATTATTGTACAAGCTAGCGACACTATAAAAATGCTGTATTGCATACATTATTGTTTAAACTATTGACAGTCTAAAATGCTATTGCATACATTATTGTACAAACTAGTGACAGTCTAAAAATTCTGTATTGCATACATTATTGTACAAGCTAGTGACAGTCTAAAAATGCTGTATTGCATACATTATTGTACAAACTAGTGACAGTCTAAAAATGCTATATTGCATACATTATTGTACAAACTAGTGACACTCTAAAAATACTATATTGCATACATTATTGTACAAGCTAGTGACACTCTAAAAATACTATATTGCATACATTATTGTACAAGCTAGTGATACTCTAAAAATGCTACACTGCATACATTATTGTACAAACTAGTGACACTCTAAAAATGCTATACTGCATACATTATTGTACAAACTAGTGACACTCTAAAAATTCTATACTGCATACATTATTGTACAAACTAGTGACACTCTAAAAATGCTGTATTGCATACACTATTGTACAATCTAGTGGCAGTCTAAAAATACTATACTGCATACACTATTGTACAAACTAGGGACAGTCTAAAACTGCTATACTCCATACATTATTGTACAAACTAGTGACAGTCTAAAAATGCTGTATTGCATACATTATTGTACAAACTAGTGACACTCTAAAAATGCTGTATTGCATACATTATTGTACAAACTAGTGACACTAAAAATGCTGTATTGCATATATTATTGTACAAATTAGTGACAGTCTACAAATGCTATACTGCATACACTATTGTACGAGCTAGTGACATCCTAATAATGCCATATTGCATACATTATTGTACAAAATAGTGACACTCTAAAAATGCTATACTGTTTACATTATTGTACAAGCTAGTGACAGCCTAAAAATGCTACACTGCATACATTATTGTACAAGCTAGTTACACTCTAAAAATGCTACACTGCATACATCATTGTACAAACTAGTGACAGTCTAAAATGCTATACTCTATACATTATTGTACAAGCTAGTGACAGCCTAAAAAATGCTATATTGCATACATTATTGTACAAACTAGTGACAGTCTAAAATGCTATATTGCATACATTATTGTACAAACTAGTGACACTATAAAATGCTGTATTGCATACATTATTGTACAAACTATTGACAGTCTAAAATGCTATACTGCATACACTATTGTACAAAGTAGTGACAGTCTAAAAATTCTGTATTGCATACATTATTGTACAAGCTAGTGACAGTCTAAAAATGCTGTATTGCATACATTATTGTACAAACTAGTGACACTCTAAAAATACTATATTGCACACATTATTGTACAAGCTAGTGACACTCTAAAAATACTATATTGCATACATTATTGTACAAGCTAGTGATACTCTAAAAATGCTACACTGCATACATTATTGTACAAACTAGTGACACTCTAAAAATGCTATACTGCATACATTATTGTACAAACTAGTGACACTCTAAAAATGCTGTATTGCATACACTATTGTACAAACTAGAGGCAGTCTAAAAATGTCATATTGCATACATTATTGTACAAACTAGTGACACTATAAATTTGCTATTATGCATACATTATTGTACAAACTAGTGGCACTCTAAAAATGCTATACTGCATACATTATTGTACAAACTAGTGACACTCTAAAAATGCTGTATTGCATACACTATTGTACAAACTAAAGGCAGTCTAAAAATGTCATATTGCATACATTATTGTACAAACTAGTGAAACTATAAATCTGCTATTATGCATACATTATTGTACAAACTAGTGGCACTCTAAAAATGCTATACTGCATACATTATTGTACAAACTAGTGACACTCTAAAAATGCGATACTGCATACATTATTGTACAAACTAGTGACACTCTAAAAATTCTATACTGCATACATTATTGTACAAACTATGACACTCTAAAAATGCTGTATTGCATACACTATTGTACAATCTAGTGGCAGTCTAAAAATACTATACTGCATACACTATTGTACAAACTAGGGACAGTCTAAAACTGCTATACTCCATACATTATTGTACAAACTAGTGACACTCTAAAAATGCTGTATTGCATACTTTATTGTACAAACTAGTGACACTCTAAAATGCTGTATTGCATACATTATTGTACAAACTAGTGACACTCTAAAAATGCTGTATTGCATACATTATTGTACAAACTAGTGACACTAAAAATGCTGTGTTGCATACATTATTGTACAAACTAGTGACACTCAAAAAATGCTGTATTGCATACATTATTGTACAAACTAGTGACAGTCTAAAAATGCTATACTGCATACACTATTGTACGAGCTAGTGACATCCTAATAATGCCATATTGCATACATTATTGTACAAACTAGTGACACTCTAAAAATCCTGTATTGCATATATTATTGTACAAGCTAGTGACATTATAAAAATGCTACACTGCATACATTATTGTACAAAATAGTGACACTCTAAAAATGCTATACTGTTTACATTATTGTACAAGCTAGTGACAGCCTAAAAATGCTACACTGCATACAATATTGTACAAACTAGTGACACTCTAAAAATGCTATACTGCATACATTATTGTACAAGCTAGTGACACTCTAAAAATGCTGTATTGCATATATTATTGTACAAACTAGTGACGGTCTAAAAATGCTATACTCCATACATTATTGTAGAAGCTAGTGACAGCCAAAAATGATATATTGCATACATTATTGTACAAGCTAGTGACAGCCTAAAAATGATATATTGCATACATTATTGTACAAGCTAGTGACACTATAAAAATGCTGTATTGCATACATTATTGTTTAAACTATTGACAGTCTAAAAATGCTATACTGCATACACTATTGTACAAAGTAGTGACAGTCTAAAAATTCTGTATTGCATACATTATTGTACAAGCTAGTGACAGTCTAAAAATGCTGTATTGCATACATTATTGTACAAACTAGTGACACTCTAAAAATACTATATTGCATACATTATTGTACAAGCTAGTGACACTCTAAAAATACTATATTGCATACATTATTGTACAAGCTAGTGACACTCTAAAAATACTATATTGCATACATTATTGTACAAGCTAGTGATACTCTAAAAATGCTACACTGCATACATTATTGTACAAACTAGTGACACTCTAAAAATGCTATACTGCATACATTATTGTACAAACTAGTGACACTCTAAAAATTCTATACTGCATACATTATTGTACAAACTAGTGACACTCTAAAAATGCTGTATTGCATACACTATTGTACAATCTAGTGGCAGTCTAAAAATACTATACTGCATACACTATTGTACAAACTAGGGACAGTCTAAAACTGCTATACTCCATACATTATTGTACAAACTAGTGACACACTTAAAATGCTGTATTGCATACATTATTGTACAAACTAGTGACACTCTAAAAATGCTGTATTGCATACATTATTGTACAAACTAGTGACACTAAAAATGCTGTATTGCATATATTGTTGTACAAATTAGTGACAGTCTAAAATGCTATACTGCATACACTATTGTACAAACTAGTGACATCTAAAATGCCATATTGCATACATTATTGTACAAAATAGTGACACTCTAAAATGCTATATTGCATACATTATTGTACAAACTAGTGACAGCCTAAAATGCTACACTGCATACATTATTGTACAAGCTAGTTACACTCTAAAAATGCTACACTGCATACATCATTGTACAAACTAGTGACAGTCTAAAAATGCTATACTCTATACATTATTGTACAAGCTAGTGACAGCCAAAAATGATATATTGCATACATTATTGTACAAACTAGTGACAGCCTAAAATGCTATACTGCATACATTATTGTACAAACTAGTGACACTATAAAATGCTGTATTGCATACATTATTGTTTAAACTATTGACAGTCTAAAAATGCTATACTGCATACACTATTGTACAAAGTAGTGACAGTCTAAAAATTCTGTATTGCATACATTATTGTACAAGCTAGTGACAGTCTAAAATGCTGTATTGCATACATTATTGTACAAACTAGTGACACTCTAAAATGCTATATTTGCACATTATTGTACAAACTAGTGACACTCTAAAATGCTGTATTGCATACATTATTGTACAAACTAGTGACACTCTAAAATGCTATACTGCATACATTATTGTACAAACTAGTGACACTCTAAAAATGCTATACTGCATACATTATTGTACAAACTAGTGACACTCTAAAATGCTGTATTGCATACACTATTGTACAAACTAGTGACAGTCTCTAAAATGTCATATTGCATACATTATTGTACAAACTAGTGACACTATAAATTTGCTATTATGCATACATTATTGTACAAACTAGTGACACTCTAAAATGCTATACTGCATACATTATTGTACAAACTAGTGACACTCTAAAATGCTGTATTGCATACACTATTGTACAAACTAAAGGCAGTCTAAAATGTCATATTGCATACATTATTGTACAAACTAGTGACACTCTATAAATCTGCTATTATGCATACATTATTGTACAAACTAGTGGACACTCTAAAAAATGCTATACTGCATACATTATTGTACAAACTAGTGACACTCTAAAATGCGATACTGCATACATTATTGTACAAACTAGTGACACTCTAAAAATGCTGTATTGCATACACTATTGTACAATCTAGTGGCAGTCTAAAAATACTATACTGCATACACTATTGTACAAACTAGGGACAGTCTAAAACTGCTATACTCCATACATTATTGTACAAACTAGTGACACTCTTAAAATGCTGTATTGCATACATTATTGTACAAACTAGTGACACTCTAAAAATGCTGTATTGCATACTTTATTGTACAAACTAGTGACACTAAAAATGCTGTGTTGCATACATTATTGTACAAACTAGTGACACTCTAAAAATGCTGTATTGCATACATTATTGTACAAACTAGTGACAGTCTAAAAATGCTATACTGCATACACTATTGTACAAACTAGGGACAGTCTAAAACTGCTATACTCCATACATTATTGTACAAACTAGTGACACTCTTAAAATGCTGTATTGCATACATTATTGTACAAACTAGTGACACTCTAAAAATGCTGTATTGCATACATTATTGTAGAAACTAGTGACACTAAAAATGCTGTATTGCATACATTATTGTACAAACTAGTGACAGTCTAAAATGCTATACTGCATACATTATTGTACAAACTAGTGACATCTAAAATGCTATATTGCATACATTATTGTACAAACTAGTGACACTCTAAAATGCTATACTGTTTACATTATTGTACAAACTAGTGACAGTCTAAAATGCTATACTGCATACATTATTGTACAAACTAGTGACACTCTAAAAATGCTATACTGCATACATTATTGTACAAACTAGTGACACTCTAAAATGCTATACTGCATACATTATTGTACAAGCTAGTGACACTCTAAAAATGCTGTATTGCATATATTATTGTACAAACTAGTGACAGTCTTAAAATGCTATACTGCATACACTATTGCACAAACTAGTGACAGTCTTAAAATGCTATACTGCATACACTATTGCACAAATTAGTGACAGTCTAAAATGCTATACTGCATACATTATTGCACAAACTAGTGACAGTCTAAAATGCTATACTCCATACATTATTGAACAAGCTAGTGACAGCCTAAAAATGATATATTGCATACATTATTGTACAAGTTAGTGACACTCTTAAAATGCTGTATTGCATACATTATAGTACAAACTACTGACAGTCTAAAAATGCTGTATTGCATACATTATTGTACAAACTAGTTGAAATGCTGTATTGCATACATTATTGTACAAACTAGTGACACTAAAAATGCTGTGTTGCATACATTATTGTACAAACTAGTGACACTAAAAATGCTGTATTGCATATATTATTGTACAAATTAGTGACAGTCTAAAAATGCTATTCTGCATACACTATTGTACGAGCTAGTGACATCCTAATAATGCCATATTGCATACATTATTGTACAATCTAGTGACACTCTAAAAATGCTATACTCCATACATTATTGTACAAACTAGTGACACTCTAAAAATGCTGTATTGCATACATTATAGTACAAACTACTGACAGTCTAAAAATGCTGTATTGCATACATTATTGTACAAACTACTGACAATTTAAAAATGCTATACTGCATGCACTATTGTACAAACTAGTAACACTCTTAAAATGATGTATTGCATACATTATAGTACAAACTACTGACAGTCTAAAAATGCTGTATTGCATACATTATTGTACAAACTAGTTGAAATTAAAAATGTATTGCATACATTACATTATTGTACAAACTAGTGACACTTAAAAATGCTGTATTGCATACATTATTGTACAAACTAGTGACACTAAAAATGCTGTATTGCATATATTATTGTACAAACTAGTGACAGTCTAAAAATGCTATACTGCATACACTATTATTTACAAAGCTAGTGACATCTAAAAATGCTATATTGCATACATTATTGTACAAACTAGTGACACTCTAAAATGCTGTATTGCATACATTATTGTACAAACTAGTGACATTATAAAATGCTATACTGCATACATTATTGTACAAACTAGTGACACTCTAAAAATGCTATACTGCATACATTATTGTACAATCTAGTGACAGCCTAAAAATGCTACACTGCATACATTATTGTACAAACTAGTGACACTCTAAAAATGCTATACTGCATACATTATTGTACAAACTAGTGACACTCTAAAAATGCTGTATTGCATACATTATTGTACAAACTAGTGACAGTCTAAAATGCTATACTGCATACATTATTGTACAATCTAGTGACAGCCTAAAATGCTATATTGCATACATTATTGTACAAACTAGTGACAGCCTAAAATGCTATATTGCATACATTATTGTACAAACTAGTGAAACTCTAAAATGCTGTATTGCATACATTATTGTACAAACTAGTGACAGTCTAAAAAATGCTATACTGCATACATTATTGTACAAACTAGTGACAGTCTAAAAATGCTGTATTGCATACATTATTGTACAAACTAGTGACAGTCTAAAAATGCTGTATTGCATACATTATTGTACAAACTAGTGACAGTCTAAAAATGCTATACTGCATACATTATTGTACAAACTAGTGACACTCTAAAATGCTATACTGCATACATTATTGTACAAACTAGTGACAGCCTAAAAATGCTATATTGCATACATTATTGTACAAACTAGTGACAGCTCTAAAATGCTATATTGCATACATTATTGTACAAACTAGTGACACTCTAAAATGCTGTATTGCATACATTATTGTACAAACTAGTGACAGTCTAAAAATGCTGTATATTGCATACATTATTGTACAAACTAGTGACAGTCTAAAATGCTGTACTGCATACATTATTGTACAAACTAGTGACAGTCTAAAATGCTGTATTGCATACATTATTGTACAAACTAGTGACACTCTAAAATGCTGTATTGCATACATTATTGTACAAACTAGTGACACTAAAATGCTATTATTGCATACATTATTGTACAAATTAGTGACAGTCTAAAATGCTATACTGCATACATTATTGTACAAACTAGTGACATCTAAAATGCTATATTGCATACATTATTGTACAAACTAGTGACACTCTAAAAATGCTATACTGCATACATTATTGTACAAACTAGTGACACTCTAAAAATGCTATACTGCATACATTATTGTACAAACTAGTGACACTCTAAAATGCTATACTGCATACATTATTGTACAAACTAGTGACAGTCTAAAAATGCTATACTCCATACATTATTGTACAAGCTAGTGACAGCCAAAAATGCTATATTGCATACATTATTGTACAAGCTAGTGACAGCCTAAAAATGCTATATTGCATACATTATTGTACAAACTAGTGACACTCTAAAAATGCTGTATTGCATACATTATTGTACAAACTAGTGACAGTCTAAAAAATGCTATATTGCATACATTATTATTACAAACTAGTGACAGTCTAAAAATGCTGTATTGCATACATTATTGTACAAGCTAGTGACAGTCTAAAATGCTGTATTGCATACATTATTGTACAAACTAGTGACACTCTAAAATGCTATATTGCATACATTATTGTACAAACTAGTGACACTCTAAAATGCTATATTGCATACATTATTGTACAAACTAGTGACACTCTAAAATGCTATACTGCATACATTATTGTACAAACTAGTGACACTCTAAAATGCTATACATTACTGCATACATTATTGTACAAACTAGTGACACTCTAAAATGCTGTATTGCATACATTATTGTACAAACTAGTGACAGTCTAAAATGCTATATTGCATACATTATTGTACAAACTAGTGACACTCTAAAAATGCTATATTATGCATACATTATTGTACAAACTAGTGACACTCTAAAATGCTATACTGCATACATTATTGTACAAACTAGTGACACTCTAAAAATGCTGTATTGCATACATTATTGTACAAACTAGTGACAGTCTAAAAATGTCATATTGCATACATTATTGTACAAACTAGTGACACTCTAAAATGCTATATTGCATACATTATTGTACAAACTAGTGACACTCTAAAATGCTATACTGCATACATTATTGTACAAACTAGTGACAAATGCCTAAAAATGCTATACTGCATACATTATTGTACAAACTAGTGACACTCTAAAAAATGCTATACTGCATACATTATTGTACAAACTAGTGACACTCTAAAATGCTGTATTGCATACATTATTGTACAAACTAGTGACAGTCTAAAAATGCTATACTGCATACACTATTGTACAAACTAGTGACAGTCTAAAATGCTATACTGCATACATTATTGTACAAACTAGTGACACTCTAAAATGCTGTATTGCATACATTATTGTACAAACTAGTGACACTCTAAAATGCTGTATTGCATACATTATTGTACAAACTAGTGACAGTCTAAAATGCTGTATTGCATACATTATTGTACAAACTAGTGACACTCTAAAATGCTATACTGCATACATTATTGTACAAACTAGTGACAGTCTGACAAAAATGCTATACTGCATACATTATTGTACAAACTAGTGACAGTCTAAAATGCTATACTGCATACATTATTGTACAAACTAGTGACACTCTAAAATGCTGTATTGCATACATTATTGTACAAACTAGTGACACTCTAAAATGCTGTATTGCATACATTATTGTACAAACTAGTGACACTAAAATGCTGTATTGCATACATTATTGTACAAACTAGTGACAGTCTAAAAATGCTATACTGCATACATTATTGTACAAAGCTAGTGACATCCTAAAATGCTATATTGCATACATTATTGTACAAACTAGTGACACTCTAAAAATGCTATACTGCATACATTATTGTACAAACTAGTGACACCTAAAAATGCTATACTGCATACATTATTGTACAAACTAGTGACACTCTAAAATGCTATACTGCATACATTATTGTACAAACTAGTGACACTCTAAAATGCTATACTGCATACATTATTGTACAAACTAGTGACACTCTAAAAATGCTGTATTGCATACATTATTGTAAAAACTAGTGACAGTCTAAAAATGCTATACTGCATACACTATTGTACAAACTAGTGACAGTCTAAAAATGCTATACTCCATACATTATTGTACACGCTAGTGACAGCCTAAAAATGCTGTATTGCATACACTATTGTACAAACTAGTGACAGCCTAAAAATGCTATACTGCATACATTATTGTACAAAGCTAGTGACAGCCTAAAATGCTATATTGCATACATTATTGTACAAACTAGTGACACTCTTAAAATGCTGTATACTGCATACATTATTGTACAAACTAGTGACAGTCTAAAATGCTGTATTGCATACATTATTGTACAAATTGAAATGCTGTATTGCATACATTATTGTACAAACTAGTGACACTCTAAAATGCTGTATTGCATACATTATTGTACAAACTAGTGACACTAAAAAATGCTGTATTGCATACATTATTGTACAAACTAGTGACAGTCTAAAATGCTATACTGCATACATTATTGTACAAACTAGTGACAATCCTAAAATGCTATATTGCATACATTATTGTACAAACTAGTGACACTCTAAAAATGCTATACTGCATACATTATTGTACAAACTAGTGACACTCTAAAAAATGCTGTATTGCATACATTATTGTACAAACTAGTGACAGTCTAAAATGCTGTATTGCATACATTATTGTACAAACTAGTGACACTCTAAAATGCTATACTGCATACATTATTGCATACATTGTTGTACAAACTAGTGACACTCTAAAATGCTGTATTGCATACATTATTGTACAAACTAGTGACAGTCTAAAAATGCTGTATTGCATACATTATTGTACAAACTAGTGACATTGCATACATTATTGTACAAACTAGTGACACTATATTGCATACATTATTGTACAAACTAGTGACACTCTAAAATGCTGTATTGCATACATTATTGTACAAACTAGTGACAGTCTAAAAATGCTATATTGCATACATTATTGTACAAACTAGTGACATCTAAAAAATGCTATATTGCATACATTATTGTACAAACTAGTGACACTCTAAAATGCTGTATTGCATACATTATTGTACAAACTAGTGACATTCTAAAATGCTGTACTGCATACATTATTGTACAAACTAGTGACACTCTAAAATGCTATATTGCATACATTATTGTACAAACTAGTGACAGCCTAAAATGCTATACTGCATACATTATTGTACAAACTAGTGACACTCTAAAATGCTATACTGCATACATTATTGTACAAACTAGTGACACTCTAAAATGCTGTATTGCATACATTATTGTACAAACTAGTGACAGTCTAAAATGCTATACTGCATACATTATTGTACAAACTAGTGACAGTCTAAAAATGCTATATTGCATACATTATTGTACAAACTAGTGACACTCTAAAATGCTATATATTGCATACATTATTGTACAAACTAGTGACACTCTAAAATGCTGTATTGCATACATTATTGTACAAACTATTGTACAAACTAGTGACAGTCTAAAAATGCTATACTGCATACACTATTGTACAAACTAGTGACAGTCTAAAATTGCTGTATTGCATACATTATTGTACAAACTAGTGACAGTCTAAAAATGCTGTATGCATACATTATTGTACAAACTAGTGACAGCTGCTACATTATTGTAAAATGCTAAAATATACTGCATACATTATTGTACAAACTAGTGACACTCTAAAATGCTATACTGCATACATTATTGTACAAACTAGTGACAGTCTAAAAATGCTATACTGCATACATTATTGTACAAACTAGTGACACTCTAAAATGCTATACTGCATACATTATTGTACAAACTAGTGACACTCTAAAATGCTGTATTGCATACATTATTGTACAAACTAGTGACAGTCTAAAATGCTGTATTGCATACATTATTGTACAAACTAGTGACAGTCTAAAATGCTGTATTGCATACATTATTGTACAAACTAGTGACAGTCTAAAATGCTTGTATTGCATACATTATTGTACAAACTAGTGACAGTCTAAAATGCTGTATTGCATACATTATTGTACAAACTAGTGACAGTCTAAAATGCTATATTGCATACATTATTGTACAAACTAGTGACAGCCTAAAATGCTATACTGCATACATTATTGTACAAACTAGTGACACTCTAAAATGCTGTACTGCATACATTATTGTACAAACTAGTGACACTCTAAAATGCTATACTGCATACATTATTGTACAAACTAGTGACAGTCTAAAAATGCATTATTGTACAAACTAGTGACATTGTCTGACACTCTAAAAATGCTATATGCATACATTATTGTACAAACTAGTGACAGTCTAAAATGCTATACTGCATACATTATTGTACAAACTAGTGACAGTCTAAAATGCTGTATTGCATACATTATTGTACAAACTAGTGACACTCTAAAATGCTATATTGCATACATTATTGTACAAACTAGTGACAGCTCTAAAATGCTATACTGCATACATTATTGTACAAACTAGTGACACTCTAAAAATGCTATACTGCATACATTATTGTACAAACTAGTGACACTCTAAAATGCTATACTGCATACATTATTGTACAAACTAGTGACACTCTAAAATGCTATACTGCATACATTATTGTACAAACTAGTGACACTCTAAAAATGCTGTATTGCATACATTATTGTACAAACTAGTGACAGTCTAAAAATGCTATACTGCATACATTATTGTACAAACTAGTGACACTCTAAAATGCTGTATTGCATACATTATTGTACAAACTAGTGACACTCTAAAAATGCTGTATTGCATACATTATTGTACAAACTAGTGACAGTCTAAAATGCTGTATTGCATACATTATTGTACAAACTAGTGACACTCTAAAATGCTGTATTGCATACATTATTGTACAAACTAGTGACAGTCTAAAAATGCTGTATTGCATACATTATTGTACAAACTAGTGACACTCTAAAAATGCTATACTGCATACATTATTGTACAAACTAGTGACACTAAAAATGCTGTATTGCATACATTATTGTACAAACTAGTGACACTCTAAAAATGCTGTATTGCATACATTATTGTACAAACTAGTGACACTCTAAGAATGCTGTATTGCATACATTATTGTACAAACTAGTGACAGTCTAAAATGCTATACTGCATACATTATTGTATAAACTAGTGACACTCTAAAATGCTGTACTGCATACATTATTGTACAAACTAGTGACACTCTAAAAATGCTGTATTGCATACATTATTGTACAAACTAGTGACACTAAAAATGCTGTATTGCATACATTATTGTACAAACTAGTGACAGTCTAAAAATGCTATACTGCATACATTATTGTACAAACTAGTGACAGTCTAAAATGCTGTATTGCATACATTATTGTACAAACTAGTGACACTCTAAAATGCTGTATTGCATACATTATTGTACAAACTAGTGACACTCTAAAATGCTGTATTGCATACATTATTGTACAAACTAGTGACACTCTAAAATGCTGTATTGCATACATTATTGTACAAACTAGTGACACTAAAATGCTGTATTGAATACATTATTGTACAAACTAGTGACACTAAAAATGTTTTATTGCATACATTGTTGTACAAATTAGTGACAGTGTAAAAATGCTATACTGCATACACTATTGTACAAACTAGTGACACTCTAAAATGCTATATTGCATACATTATTGTACAAACTAGTGACACTCTAAAATGCTGTATTGCATACATTATTGTACAAACTAGTGACACTCTAAAAATGCTGTATTGCATACATTATTGTACAAACTAGTGACAGTCTAAAAATGCTGTATTGCATACATTATTGTACAAACTAGTGACACTCTAAAAATGCTATACTGCATACATTATTGTACAAACTAGTGACACTCTAAAATGCTGTATTGCATACATTATTGTACAAACTAGTGACAGTCTAAAATGCTATATTGCATACATTATTGTACAAACTAGTGACAGTCTAAAATGCTATACTGCATACATTATTGTACAAACTAGTGACACTCTAAAATGCTGTATTGCATACATTATTGTACAAACTAGTGACACTCTAAAATGCTATACTGCATACATTATTGTACAAACTAGTGACACTCTAAAATGCTGTATTGCATACATTATTGTACAAACTAGTGACACTCTAAAAATGCTGTATTGCATACATTATTGTACAAACTAGTGACAGTCTAAAATGCTATACTGCATACATTATTGTACAAACTAGTGACAGTCTAAAATGCTGTATTGCATACATTATTGTACAAACTAGTGACACTCTAAAATGCTATACTGCATACATTATTGTACAAACTAGTGACACTCTAAAAATGCTGTATTGCATACATTATTGTACAAAACTAGTGACACTCTAAAATGCTGTATTGCATACATTATTGTACAAACTAGTGACTCTAAAATGCTGTATTGCATACATTATTGTACAAACTAGTGACACTCTAAAATGCTGTATTGCATACATTATTGTACAAACTAGTGACACTAAAATGCTGTATTGCATACATTATTACAAATGCTGTATTGCTATTGACAGCCTAAAAATGCTATACTGCATACATTATTGTACAAACTAGTGACAGTCTAAAAATGCTATACTGCATACATTATTGTACAAACTAGTGACACTCTAAAATGCTGTATTGCATACATTATTGTACAAACTAGTGACACTCTAAAATGCTATACTGCATACATTATTGTACAAACTTTAGACAGTCTAAAATGCTGTATTGCATACATTATTGTACAAACTAGTGACACTCTAAAATGCTATACTGCATACATTATTGTACAAACTAGTGACACTCTAAAATGCTATATTGCATACATTATTGTACAAACTAGTGACACTCTAAAATGCTATATTGCATACATTATTGTACAAACTAGTGACACTCTTAAAATGCTATACTGCATACATTATTGTACAAACTAGTGACACTCTAAAATGCTGTATTGCATACATTATTGTACAAACTAGTGACACTAAAAAATGCTGTATTGCATACATTATTGTACAAACTAGTGACAGTCTAAAATGCTGTATTGCATACATTATTGTACAAACTAGTGACACTAAAATGCTGTATTGCATACATTATTGTACAAACTAGTGACAGTCTAAAATGCTATACTGCATACATTATTGTACAAACTAGTGACACTCTAAAATGCTATATTGCATACATTATTGGTACAAACTAGTGACACTCTAAAAATGCTGTATTGCATACATTATTGTACAAACTAGTGACACTAAAAATGCTGTATTGCATACATTATTGTACAAACTAGTGACACTAAAAATGCTGTATTGCATACATTATTGTACAAACTAGTGACACTAAAATGCTGTATTGCATACATTATTGTACAAACTAGTGACAGTCTAAAATGCTATACTGCATACATTATTGTACAAACTAGTGACATCTAAAATGCTATATTGCATACATTATTGTACAAACTAGTGACACTCTAAAAATGCTGTATTGCATACATTATTGTACAAACTAGTGACACTCTAAAATGCTATATTGCATACATTATTATACAAACTAGTGACAGTCTAAAATGCTGTACTGCATACATTATTGTACAAACTAGTGACAGTCTAAAAAATGCTGTATTGCATACATTATTGTACAAACTAGTGACACTCTAAAAATGCTATATTGCATACATTATTGTACAAACTAGTGACATTCTAAAAATGCTATACTGCATACATTATTGTACAAACTAATGACACTCTAAAATGCTATACTGCATACATTATTGTACAAACTAGTGACAGTCTAAAATGCTATACTGCATACATTATTGTACAAACTAGTGACACTCTAAAATGCTATACTGCATACATTATTGTACAAACTAGTGACAGTCTAAAATGCTGTATTGCATACATTATTGTACAAACTAGTGACAGTCTAAAAATGCTATACTGCATACATTATTGTACAAACTAGTGACACTCTAAAATGCTATACTGCATACATTATTGTACAAACTAGTGACACTCTAAAATGCTGTATTGCATACATTATTGTACAAACTAGTGACACTCTAAAATGCTATACTGCATACATTATTGTACAAACTAGTGACACTCTAAAAAAATGCTATACTGCATACATTATTGTACAAACTAGTGACAGTCTAAAATGCTATATTGCATACATTATTGTACAAACTAGTGACAGCCTAAAATGCTGTATTGCATACATTATTGTACAAACTAGTGACAGTCTAAAATGCTATACTGCATACATTATTGTACAAACTAGTGACAGTCTAAAATGCTATATTGCATACATTATTGTACAAACTAGTGACAGTCTAAAAATGCTGTATTGCATACATTATTGTACAAGCTAGTGACAGTCTAAAAATGCCATATTGCATACATTATTGTACAAACTAGTGACAGTCTAAAAATGCTGTATTGCATACATTATTGTACAAGCTAGTGTCACTCTAAAATGCTATACTGCATACATTATTGTACAAACTAGTGACAGTCTAAAATGCTGTATTGCATACATTATTGTACAAACTAGTGACACTCTAAAATGCTGTACTGCATACATTATTGTACAAACTAGTGACACTCTAAAAATGCTATACTGCATACATTATTGTACAAACTAGTGACACTCTAAAAATGCTATACTGCATACATTATTGTACAAACTAGTGACAGTCTAATAATGCTGTATTGCATACATTATTGTACAAACTAGTGACAGTCTAAAATGCTATACTGCATACATTATTGTACAAACTAGTGACACTCTAAAATGCTGTATTGCATACATTATTGTACAAACTAGTGACACTCTAAAATGCTATACTGCATACATTATTGTACAAACTAGTGACACTCTAAAAATGCTGTATTGCATACATTATTGTACAAACTAGTGACAGTCTAAAATGCTATTGCATACATTATTGTACAAACTAGTGACAGTCTAAAAATGCTGTACTGCATACATTATTGTACAAACTAGTGACACTCTAAAATGCTGTATTGCATACATTATTGTACAAACTAGTGACACCTAAAATGCTATACTGCATACATTATTGTACAAACTAGTGACACTCTAAAATGCTGTATTGCATACATTATTGTACAAACTAGTGACACTCTAAAATGCTGTATTGCATACATTATTATTGTACAAACTAGTGACACTCTAAAAATCCTGTATTGCATACATTATTGTACAAACTAGTGACAGTCTAAAAATGCTATATTGCATACATTATTGTACAAACTAGTGACAGTCTAAAAATGCTGTATTGCATACATTATTGTACAAACTAGTGACACTCTAAAAATGCTATACTGCATACATTATTGTACAAACTAGTGACACTCTAAAAATGCTGTATTGCATACATTATTGTACAAACTAGTGCAGTCTAAAAATGCTATACTGCATACATTATTGTACAAACTAGTGACAGCCTCTAAAATGCTATACTGCATACACTATTGTACAAACTAGTGACAGTCTAAAAATGCTGTATTGCATACATTATTGTACAAACTAGTGACAGTCTAAAATGCTATACTGCATCATTATTGTACAAACTAGTGACACTCTAAAAATGCTGTATTGCATACATTATTGTACAAGCTAGTGACACTCTAAAAATGCTATATTGCATACATTATTGTACAAACTAGTGACACTCTAAAAATGCTATATTGCATACATTATTGTACAAGCTAGTGACAGCCTAAAAATGCTGTATTGCATACATTATTGTACAAACTAGTGACACTAAAAATGCTGTATTGCATACATTATTGTACAAGCTAGTGACAGCCTAAAAATGCTATACTGCATACATTATTGTACAAACTAGTGACAGTCTAAAATGCTATACTGCATACATTATTGTACAAACTAGTGACACTCTAAAATGCTGTATTGCATACATTATTGTACAAACTAGTGACACTCTAAAAATGCTATACTGCATACATTATTGTACAAGCTAGTGACAGCCTAAAAATGCTGTATTGCATACATTATTGTACAAACTAGTGACACTCTAAAAATGCTATACTGCATACATTATTGTACAAACTAGTGACACTCTAAAAATGCTGTATTGCATACATTATTGTACAAACTAGTGACACTCTAAAAATGCTATACTGCATACATTATTGTACAAACTAGTGACACTCTAAAAATGCTATACTGCATACATTATTGTACAAACTAGTGACACTCTAAAAATGCTGTATTGCATACATTATTGTACAAACTAGTGACAGTCTAAAAATGCTATATTGCATACATTATTGTACAAGCTAGTGACAGCCTAAAAATGCTATACTGCATACATTATTGTACAAACTAGTGACACTCTAAAATGCTGTATTGCATACATTATTGTACAAACTAGTGACAGTCTAAAAATGCTGTATTGCATACATTATTGTACAAACTAGTGACAGTCTAAAAATGCTGTATTGCATACATTATTGTACAAACTAGTGACACTCTAAAAATGCTGTATTGCATACATTATTGTACAAACTAGTGACACTCTAAAAAATGCTATACCTTGCATACATTATTTTTACAAACTAGTGTGACACTCTCAAAATGCTGTATTGCATACATTATTGTACAAACTAGTGATACTCTAAAATGCTATATTTGCATACATTATTGTACAACTAGTGACACTCTAAAAATGCTGTATTGCATACATTATTGTACAAACTAGTGACACTAAAAATGCTGTATTGCATACATTATTGTACAAACTAGTGACAGTCTAAAATGCTATACTGCATACACTATATTAATACAAGCTTAAGTGACAGCCTAAAAATGCTATACTGCATACATTATTGTACAAACTAGTGACACTCTAAAAAATGCTGTATTGCATATTATTATTGTACAAACTAAAGTGACACCTCTAAAATGCTATACTCGCATACATTATTGTACAAACTAGAGACAGTCTAAAATGTGTATTTGCATACATTATTTAAAAT